>NC_139219.1:304175302-304775302 GCF_055691185.1 Crinia signifera | reverse complement strand
AAGAAAAGTTTTATTATACCGCCGAAGTTATAATAAGCCGAGTCGGAGTTATTTGTTCTCTGCCAGAGATTTCATTTGTTTTACGATCTGGTCAAAACCTCCAGACAGATTTTTTTGCTTGCTTAGACTAAATAATATCCTGACGCTTGAGCTAATCCTCTGCCGGGATGCTGCCGCGCCTCTGTTGGTTTACCGTTTGGCTCTGCAGGGCACTGCGCATTATCGTTTTCATGTTGGTACATGAATAGTCGGAATTGTGGGAATGTAAAAACTGAAGAACGGGGGGGGGGGATTATTATTAAAATAAAAAAAATTGGCGTGTCAAACATGGGAGCCTACAGAAGCACACGTTACTCCCCAGGTGTAGAAGGTGATCAGACTTCAGCTCCAGGAGCCGTTCTCCAGGGCCCCACATGCATATAGCAGACACTAGGGTGTAACTATAATAGGTGCGGCTGCTATGGGACCCAGAGCTATAGTGGGCCCTTCTGCCATGACACAGAAATCTGTGTTACAGAATATGCATTTTTCACCACTGGGTGGTACACAGGGGCCCTTACAAACTTTTTTTATGGGGGGGACAAATATCTAGTTACACCACTGCCCATACACTATGATCTACAGCAGAATAGCTGCAGTCACTCCTATCAGAACCTATTCTGGCTCTTCTGACTTGCGGGTATTTACTAGTATTCTCGTGCTCTGCGTATGCACCTGTGATCCATAGATGGCATGGTGTATCCAATACGCTCAATGCATGAGCACCCGTGACTTGGCAAAGATGAGAGCTGTCTGTAGTTGCGCACAGACGTACTACTACCGCAAGCCTCGGTGGTCAGTGTGAACTAAAATATAGCTTGTCGGGTTGCTAATAAGACACAGCTTTTGAAAATAAGACGGATGCCATGGATAAGTCCCAAAAAGTGATAAAGTGGGAGTGATCACACAGCAGCCTATCAGCTCCTACCTGTCATTTTTCAAACCCAGCCTGTAACATGGCTGGAAGGAGCTGATTGGCTGGCTGTCGCTCTCTATTTGATCACTTTTTGAAGCTTGACACGTCTGGCCCACAGTGAGGACACAATGTATCTGTACTATTATTTTTCTGTGCAAGTGTTTCCATGCAAACGGGTGCATTTCTGGACACTATGGGCTCATCTTCTACCTGCCTGAGAGCTTCAGGGGGCGGGTAGTATTGGCGACTATGTTTGCCGCATGGTTACAACTCTGTTATGTTAAAAACAAAAATATGTTACTGATGTAACTGTGTTCTATTAACGGTTTTGTGTAGAAGGACCCAGAAATAGTTCAACTTGCTCCTTTGTATTAATTATTTCATTGTGTAATTCGCTAAAAAAGAACTTGTTTTTGTAGTGCATTTTTAATCCCGCGCCCACGGATTCTCTGCTTCTTCTTACATAGTTTACATTTTGGAAAAACAACAATCCTAAATTTCCAAGAGGGAGCGAACTATGAATAAAGGGCCTGATTCGGTACTTGTGGAGTATCACGGCTCCCATCGCATGCCATCGCATGCCATATATAGTGGCATGCGATGCGATGCGATTTTTACAGATTTTGGCCGTTTTTTGACAAAATTGTATGCAATCGCATCGCATGCGATCGCATACGATTTTGCACTGAAAAGCATCCAAATGCATTGGAATTAGTATTAAACATGTTCAATGGCCCCCAACTGGCATTTTTGAGGCTGTACCACCCCCACTATCAACGCGAACCCAGCGAGCCCGCGAGGGGCGGCGGTACGCGTCCTACGACCTTTTCATACCCCCACTATCCACGTCGGCGTGGAGTTGAGAATAGAAAGTGTGGCAAGCGCAGCGAGCCACCGAGCCCGAAGCGTGGCAAGGGGACGCGGACACCTGTGAAGCCCGTGAGGGGACGCGGATACCTGTGAAGGTATCCGCGTCCCCTCGCGGGGCTCGCCGCGCTTCAGGCTCGGTGGCTCGCTGCGCTCGCCACACTTTCTATTCTCAACTCCACGCCAACGTGGATAGTGGGGGTATGAAAAGGTCGTAGGACGCGTACCGCTGCCCCGCGCGGGCTCGCTGCGCTCGCCACGCTTCGGGTTCGCGTTGATAGTGGGGGTGGTACAGCCTCAAAAATGCCAGTTGGGGGCCATTGAACATGTTTAATACTAATTCCAATGCATTTGGATGCTTTTCAGTGCAAAATTGTATGCGATGCGATTTTTTTGCATACGACGGGCATCGTGGGAGCCGTGATACTTCACAAGTATCCCTGATTCTAGTGCCTTCGGTCCCCAGCGTGCTCGCACTGGTGACCGATGTCTCTGCCCTTCGCATATAGTCATTCTGTGAGGGCGTGGTGCTCACACGGGGAGGGGCGTGACCTGGGTGGTGGCGTCGCTCCGACATGGGAACGCACCGCGTTTTATGGGCATTGCTGCAAACCCTGGGCATTCCCATTTAAATGCGGCCTTGACACAGTGTCACATGATGTCAGCCGCCCGCCGTGTCTTAGTCCCGGAGCCCGCAAATATAAGCCAGTCTCCACTGGAGATCCCAGGAGAAACCATTCGATGGTTGCCAAAATCATAGTTTCAGGGAGGGGGGGTTTGGTTTCAGGGAGGGGGGGGGGGGGGTTTGAAATCTCCTGCCTCTGATTTCCACTACATGCCTCCTCTACCCCGTACCGTTCTCACCCTCACTTTGTTTTCCTCCTACTGGCTTTCAACAACGTTTACATCCTGAATAGTCTGACCACCCTGACCTACATGTTAAAAAATATTCCTCAAAATTCTTAAGCAATCACTTTTTCATTGGCCTTTAAGTCTGACAATGCATGTCCTCTTGGGTTTACATACTAATAGCAGGTACAGATGCTAAAGTTGCTAGACACCGTTGGCTGTAAGGGTCGGTTTCGGAGTACGAAGAGCTATCCAGGGTTTGCCAAGACTTACCGCTGTTGAAGCTGACACGCTAGGGTACTGTTGTCCATTGGTGCAACTTTAAGGCCTACAGAGGAAATGTTGACTCTTTAAAACTCCTTTGAAGAGTTTTCGCTTTAGGATATTATCTGCCCCACTATAATAACACTGTAAACGGAGTTACTTATATGATCTGCCTTCATCGATTGAGTCGTGCAAGGCGGATAGATCTTAGGGTTGGCTTTAAAGGGTTGACCTATTGACTTGGACACTGTTGACCCATCATCTGGGTCCCCATGCAAAATAAATAGACTCTTGCTGCTATTACTAGCCTGGACTTACCCTACCTGTATGTTGGTCCTGCTCAATGTTCTTGGTCACTGTCAGTGTAAGAATCAGGAGGATGTGAAATTAGATTGAGTTGCAACATTTCTAATAGAACATCCTCCTTGAATATTCCATGCCTCAGATTTCCTCTTTGTGTTGCACTCTCAGGATTATTACATTATTCTCCTGAAAAGAAGTATTTATAGAGAAGCAGCCTGTTCCAGTCTTCCGAGGCCTCCTTCTCTATTTGATGTAATTGCTCCTGACAGGGTGTTGATAGCAATTGATTTTCCGTTTGTCCTCCATTGTCAAGGATAAAATCAACCTACATTGTTTTATGGAGAATCTGTAACCGCACAATGCACAAGTGGAATGTGATAATGCATTATACATGTAGGCAAGATGTCCTAGATTCGGGTGGCCCTGGTGGCAATGTCACAGTCTGTGAAGCAGAATCATGATCAGCTGTAATGATCTTGGTCATACTCTTGCTAACTTCCTTGGATGCTGACCTACAGTATTCATCGTGGTCACCGGGAATATGTGTTTGGTCGAGCTGATGAAATCCTGTCCGGCAACTGCACAGGAACATTGACACCCATCCCAAGTATCAGCATTGCAGCAGTCATAACAGCGGGTATAATCCCCTTGCCAGCTAAATGGGCGCTCTCTCATGTACAGTATGGCATAAAATGACTAAAACCGCCACAAGCAATCGCTTAAATTATGACACTAGTTAATTCTCACATGATGATTCTGAGACTCATGGAGGGTTTCTTCTAGCGAGTCATCTTCATTACACATTCACCAGAATAGCAAAATATTAAAAACCGCTGGTTTCTTGCTTTCCTTTCTGCAACACGTATAAATATTAAAATCTAAATTGAGAGCCACTATTCGGCGAGGAAGGGTTAAATCTTCCGCATTCTTGGCTTGCGTTCTGCAGTGCATTGATATATTTTTCATGAAACAATATAAGTTGGTTTCTTCTGTTCCAAACCTGCCTTTAATTTCATTTTAAAATGTTCCAAGCAACACTTTATTTTCTAGGCCTATTTCCTGAAGCGGCCCAACAGCGGAAGTGTGACACCAATTCCCTGCGTATTTGTGAAAATTCGCAGATCTAATTCCCTACTGAACATTTGCTAGACGGGTGTTTTTTATATACCGTAGAATCAAGTGCCTCTAACCCTTATTAATCCTAGCATATGTAGCATGAATCCGGCATTTTTTTGCTTCTTATTCCTGTAATTTACTGAGAGTTGTTGCCCCATCGTTATGCAGATGAGAGGAGACGAGACCGATTTAGCAGCAGACTGGCACACTTTGGGCAGTGAGCTAAAAAATTAATTACACTCATTCTATTTTTGTTTTCTATCTTTTTTTTTTTTTCATCGGTTAGGCAGACAATTCCGTACTTGTTATTCTGAAGTCACAATATAGCTTTAGGTGGAGATGACACAAATACAAACTAATGCTAAAATATTTCTAGGGTCATTATTATAGTAAAATATATTGGTGACTCATAGAGAGCTCTGTTTGTATCTATCTATCTATCTATCTATCTATCTGTCTGTCTATCTATTTGTGGAAGAGAAGGCTGGTGTTTACTGGACTGTGGTCCCACATCATTTTTGTCTGAGACTGACATTTCAAATATTTAGAAGGGAACCCCAGAAGTGCTTGTCACCGACCTGGATTTTTTGGTCGCTTCATATCTCCCTTCTCAATCTAAATTGATTTTATCTATCAATATGTACCATAGAAAATGCTTTTAGATGTTTGGATCCAGATCATACGATCCTTTCCTTTTTGTTCATACCCCTGATGAAGTCAAACTGATGAAACGCGTTGGGTATCTTCTTCAATAAACAGCTTTTAACCTGAACAAAAATGTGATCCTTATTCCGAACATATCTGGACATCAGATAAGTGATTTTGTATTTTAAAGTTTCATATTGTATTGTGCTGTTGGGTGGTAATACATAATTAGCACACTCCGATATACCCCTTTATCTATCTATCTATCGCCTCTCACTCAACCATACCATTAAAAACATATTTTCAAAACATAATTACATATATTCATAATTACCTAAATTGTAAATTCCTGTGTGGGATCAATCCTACTCAGATTGCGTAACGTTAAAACCAACTGCCTAATTTTGTGTAGGTCCCAAAATGGCATGGACTGCACAAGACCTCTGTAGATGATCATGTAAATCAGGTGTTGAGGCCTCTGTGGCACGTACTGGCTTTTCCTAAACTATCCCACTGATGCTCCCACAGATTATATAAAAAAGGAAAGTTCTTTACTGTTACCAAACAGCGCTCAAAAAATACTTTGGTGTTAAAATGATCCATATAGCTCCTGTATGTTCTGAATTGAAGTTCACTTTTAATTCTTCTTTTCTCTTTTTTTCTTCCCTGTAGTAGTCAGAGGTTCATATGAAAAAGATAAATAAAAATATATGGTGTCCTATATCTTTAAATGAAAGAATATGCGTTTAAATCTCTTAGAGACAGCAGGAAACCTTCTATAATTAGCGTACCGTACCGTACTCACACCTACTTGGAGCTACTTCCACACATAAAGGTATCTTTAGAGTGTGTCTATATAGAACAAAACACTTTCAAGGGTGTACCGTACTCACACTGCTACCGATTAGAATCCTCATACTGTATAAAGGTTTCTTTCTCCAACGAAATACCCAGTGATGAGGGAATTCCAAAAAGGGAGGTCGTACCCAACTTGCAGCTTAACAGTCTGTGGAACTCCTATAACATTTTCTTTGTGGGTCTCCAGACCCTCGGAATCCAGATATCCAGATAATTCCAATGGGACATACAGATAGAGCGCCTCTCAGCCAGCGCCGGGGCTCGCCAGAATCCCCCCGCTGGCATGATGGCTCTCCATGTGCGTCCCACACGAACGTGCACCCCAGTTTCCGTGTGGCAGGGGGCGCTAACCCTGCCCATCTCCGCTTCATGGAGACGGGCAGGGTTATATGGGCAAAGTGGGGGCGAGTGTCGGGGACCGGTGGGGATCTCCATTGTACGGGACGCCCGCGCGTCCCCTTCTGGCAGTTAGCGATGCAACCACCAGACCCCCACTGGATGGAGTGTGCTCCATCTGTAGGGACCAGAAAGATAAATGTTGTTTTCAAATGTATGTTTTAATATAATATGTTAAAACACAAAAGGAAACCCAGTGAAAACTGTCTATGTCTGAAACAGATAAAACAATGTCACTTTTTTCAGGGGGTGAGAGTCTGGAACAATAACCCCCTGTGAGTGTCAAAAAGTTCTTAAACATAGATAAGAAGTCACCAGGATCACAGTTCTCTCCAACACGTTTCGACTTCAGCAAGTCTTCTTCAGGGTGACAACCTTGCTGAAGTCGAAATGCGTTGGTGGAGAGAACTGTGATCCTGGTTACTTGTCTATGTTTAAGAACTAGAAAAGGGGAGAATATGACCTATCTGGCGCTCCTTTAGTCCGATTCCGTAGTGAAGTCGCGCTGATGCTCTCCACATATAGAAAGGGGGGAAAGTCTCATAGTGAAGTACAGCTTTTAATTTAGGTGGATAAACGTACAATGATATGTAAACAATACAATATTTAATTTTAAGTCTGTAGGAATGCCAGCACAAACAATGGATAATTGCCAGAGAGACGTTTTGAACCGTAACCAAACCGTTCTAGATTGGTCAGCGGTAAATAAAGGAGTCCCAGTTACTCTATATAGCTCCAAAGCTCTGGACCTCTTACTTCTATCTCCATCTAAAATGAGTTCCAGATGTACTTTTCCAATCCAGGGACCATGCATTGGAATTGAAGACAAAACACATATTATTTGCCACTTTTCATCCGATTTCTCAGCCCTATCCATCGAAATCGGATGAAAAGAAGTGAAATTGCGCTAATGTGTGGCCAGCTTTACTTTTACGGGACCCAACCCCAAAATGACATAAAAAAAAAAACAGTTTGCTCCTGGAGTGGATGGCATGTTCACTGCCCACTCTGCGGCCAGGACATTGAATCCCGACCGCCAAGCTCAAGTCGAGCAAAGCGAGAACGGGACAGGGGCACGGCTATCGAGCTTGCTCGATAGCGGTACCCCTGACATTGAATACCCCCCCTAAAAGTGATCATAATTAAATGTGAATTGGTCAAAATAGGTTTGAAAATTGTCAAATAAACATTGCTATTCATCATGATGACCTGCAATAAGGGAAATATCTATTTTTAACACAACATTTTTCGTTTGAATTTATATAACAAATGTGAGCAACTCTGGCATTTTTTTTCTTTGCATATCTCTCACAAAGATGTGGGCACTCAAAGGGCGATATTCATTGCCCTCGGCAAAAGCGGGGTTTGTACGGCGAGGATGGCATTTTTTAGCAAGGAAATGCCATCCTCGCTGTCCAGCCCCCTTGTCGGCTGCTCGCCGTGTTCAAAGTTCCGCTGAACGCAGCAAGCCCACTGCATATAGCAGCGAACCTCGCCGTTCTGACTGCCGCACTTGCAGATTCCACCTCTTTGAAAAGACCAAGCGAGGTGGAAACGACGAGTGCGGGGCTAGTATGGAGATCTCATAGAAATGTAGTATGGAAATACTGTAGTATGGAGATCTCATAGAAATGTAGTATGGAAATACTGTAGTATGGAGATCTCGTAGAAATGTAGTATGGAAATACTGTAGTATGGAGATCTCGGACAAGGTGACCCCGTTAGTCGCACTGGCAGTGATTGGGAATGTTAAATGTCCTGTTTTGCAAAACGACATAAAGATGACACTACGCTTTAATTGCACTTATAATTGCACATAAAAGCTGTGTATTCTATTCTGCTTGTGCATACATTTATATCCCCACTCCCTTCCTCTCCCTCTGTGTTTTGCTGTTCATCATTAATATGGTCTAGGCCTTTCATACTCTGGTCACTAGTTATACAATAATCCACCATGGGAACATACTGTATGTTTAATTAGTAACAGTAAATCTGTTTTATTCTAATTTACATACCAGCGCCAAGCGTCCGTATCGCAGTACAGAGAAATGACACTAATACACAACTCATCAGTATAGGAAAGGTTCAAATAAACAGTAAAGTGATATAATCGGGTAATAAACAGCTCTCACAACTATTGGACTGGCATAGAGAAAGGTCCAAGCCTGCTGCCTTCATAGCAGGAGCCCACAACATGGAGGGCCCTGCTTATTAGGGGAGGGGAGGACTGATGGCATGAAGTAAGAGTTTGAGGGGGCATCGTGACAATTCATGGCTGTAATCGACAAAACGGGCCCGACCGCTTTCAAAGTCAGGCCCGATCTGTCGATCTGCCTTTTCACTGCTGTCGCACAAGACAGCATTGAATAGGCGCCCGGCGCTATTTCCTCAATCGGAAATAGCGGCGGGAATTGAAACCCCCCCATAGTGTGCTACACTTCAAGAAAGGTCGAAAGAAATGTGTACCACATACATATGCGACGAATGGTAATAAAGTATATCGCTGTACTTCATACATGCATGTTGGTACTTGTTTCCTAGCACGGCCACAACGATGTTGATCTGGGGCATCGCAGGTAAAAAAATCGCGTCAGTCGCATCGCATGCGGGCTAAAAAATCGCATGCGATGCGACCGACGCGATGCCCGCGATTTCCCATAGGGAACAATGTAAAATGCCTCAATTTAACCAAATCAACATAGGGAACAATGTTAAATGTGCCAGACACCCCAAAAAACCCCCCTGACCAGTGAAATGGACCCCCAAAATACTTAACGCCACCCCACGATCAACGTCAACCCGAAGCGTGGCGAGCGCAGCGAGCCCACGAGGGGCGGCGGTACGCGTCCTCCGACCTTTTCATACCCCCACTATCCATGTCGGCGTGGAGTTGAGAATAGAATAGTGTGGCAAGCGCAGCGAGGATACCTTCACCGGTAAACGCGTCCCTTCGCGGGCTTCACAGGTATCCACGTCCCCACGCGGGGCTCGCCACGCTTCGGGCTCGGTGGCTCGCTGCGCTCGCCACACTATCTATTTTCAACTCCACGCCGACGTGGATAGTGGGGGTATGAAAAGGTCGGAGAACGCGTACCGCCGCCCCTCGCGGGCTCGCTGCGCTCGCCACGCTTTGGGTTGACGTTGATCGTGGGGTGGCGTTAACTATTTTTGGGGGGGCCATTTCACTGGTCAGGGGTGTTTTTGGAGTCTCTGGCCCATTTAACATTGTTCCCTATGTTGATTTGGGTAAATTGAGGCATTTTACATTGTTCCCTACGGGAAATTGCGGGCATCGCGTCGGTACCATCGCATGCTTTTTTTGGCCGCATACGATGCGACCGACGCGATTTTGACTTTTTCAATGCATTTCAATGGGAAATCGCAGGCATCGCGTCGGTCGCATCGCAGACCATTAAAAATTACCCGCGATTGTGGCCGTGCTAGGAAACAAGTACCTGCATGTTTATACTGCTGCTGTATTGTAAATGATATGTTTATTATTGTGCTTTTAGTATTAGAAGCAGGGACATTGTTACGGACAATGTGTTTCCATGGGTGATTTACAACAAGTTACATGTTTGAGCTTCTTTAGGACATGCCTTGGAGTCTACACACTTTCTGCTTCATGGCATCTGTTGTGTCGGGGATCCGCTCCTTTTGTCACCTTATAATGTGTTTATAGATTATATTGCTGTAATCACACTACCTAGGTCCCATTTATCCCTTTCCCATTACCAATATTATCACCTGAGAAACTTGTCTCCTGAAATACTCAGTGCCACTGTGAACATTGAGACGAGACAGTCTGATTGGATGTCCTATCCATTTCTGAGCTGTTAGTTTGCTTTTAGGTAATTTCTAGCCCGGGCATGTCCAAACTATGGCCCTCCAGCTGTTGTGAAACTACAAGTCCCATCATGCCTTGCTTCAGTTATGCTATTAGGGAATGCTAAAACTATGGCAAGGCATGCTGGGATGTGTAGTTTCACAACAGCTGGAGGGCCACAGTTTGGTCATGCCTGGTCTAGCCATATGCAGTATCCTCCTTTGCTACAACTATGTTTGTACAGTTATGTATATACTGACACACCTAGGGACAAATGTAATAGGGTGTGAGAATAAGACAGTGAGAGATTTTGGGAAAGTTTTCCCTTTTTTTTTTTTTAAAGCGCCAATCATTTACATGGTAAAAAATGATTGGCGCTTTAAAAAAAAAGGGAAAACTCTCCCAAAATCTCACTTTCTGATTCTCACACCCGATTACATTTGGCCCCTAGTCTGATAACATTTAGCCTGGGCAGGTGATTGAGTTGTGTCGTGGTCTCACCTTTGGTGGTTACTGTATTTGATCTGGTATTTTTTATATAGGAGGTAAGTGGTTTTAGGTGCTTTGCTGTAGACATAGACTTAATTGGATTAAGTGATATTTAAATTTGTACATGAGCTGGTTAGCGATTGATCAGTTATTAATGACTAATGAGGGTGAATTATGTATCCTGTTTTTTCTTTTGCAGGGGCTGCTTACAGCTAATTACCGACTGTCCCGATTCCGTGCAGGAGGAGCTCGACCTTATACGTTCCCTGAGTTATCTGGATGAATTTGGAGTAACAATTCTGCCATTACAAGGTATAGAAGTAGAAATATATTGTGTTTTTACAAGTCTGGAGTACAGCACCTTTCTCATATTGGGGCAGATGTATTAGCCTTAAATGCAATGGTGATAAGGAGAGATAAATGTCCAGCCAATCACCTCCTTACTGACTTTTTTTCATACACAGCCTGTAACATGACAGTTAGGATGTGATTGGCTGGATGTTTATCTCTCTTTAACACCTTTGCATTTATCTCTTGTTAAGGCTTAATACATCTGCCCCTTTATGCTTACACTAGCAGAAGTATTGTTTTTTGGCAGGGTTTAAATCGTACCAATGTTATTGGTGGGCAGATGTGCTAAGCCTGGTGAAGTGATAAAGAGTAAGGTGTTAATGTTGCAACCAATCAGCTCCTAAAGGGGTTATCCACATGGTGAGATTGCCTTGTGACTGGATCCCTATTCGACCAATCGGGATCAAATCGCAGGGCAAAAAAAACAAATTTGATTTTGACTATATAGTACAGAACTGGGTACTTATGTAGTAACTGGGCTGCCGATTTTGAAATCGGGTCCATCGCATCGCATCGCACCCGACCATATCGCATGCGATGCGATGCGATGGACCCGATTTTTCCATAGGATTCAATGTTAAAATGGACTGAGTCCATTTTAACATAGAATTCAATGGGAAAAGGGGTCCTTTTCATACCCCTACTATCCAAGTGGTCATGGAGTTGGATATAAACCTGTGGCGAGCGTAGCGAGCCACCGAGCCCGAAGCGTGGCGAGCGTAGCGAGCCCCGCGAGGGGACACAGAATACCGTCCCCTCGCGGGGCTCGCTTCGCTCGCCACGCTTCGGGCTCGGTGGCTCGCTACGCTCGCCACAGGTTTATATCCAACTCCATGCCCACTTGGATAGTAGGGGTATGAAAAGGACCCCTTTTTCCCATTGAATTCCATGTTAAAATGGACTCAGTCCATTTTAACATTAAATCCTATGGAAAAATCGGGTCATCGCATCGCATCGCATCGCATGGTCGTATGCGATGCGATGCGATATCGCATCGCATCGCATCTGATTGTATGCCTTAACTTAAGGCATACAATCAAAAAATCGGCAGCCCAGATACTACATAAGTACCCAGAACTGTACTATGTCTATACTATATAGTCTTGCCTGCACAGTCTATCTATTTGGTAGACTAATTGGGATCAAATTGGCACCAAATATGGCAGAAAACAGATTTTGATTCAATTTTGCCTATATAAGCGATGGTCGCTGATGAAAAGCAGAAGCCGCTGGTTACGGTAGCACGCTCCTGGCGACAGTCGCCTTGTACACACGGAGATATGGTGGCTCAGCGACCATATCCCCGGCGATAATGGCTAAAATCGCACCAGGACTTAAGGGGCTGATTAAAAAAAAAAAAAAATGCAAAGAAAATAAAAGGAAATCTTGTACAGTATGTAAAATAGGGGATTGACTGCATCAGTCACAGGCTGCTTCAGAAGTGTGCCCGCTAGTGGATCTTATATCTGTATACAGTACGTCACTTTTATTGCAAAATACATGAGAGGGTGATCAATATGGAGACAATCACATGCACATGATCTAAATACAGACCTATTACTCTCTCGAGCTACAATCTTTAAATAAGGCATTGGTTTGTAAATCAGGGGCCGCTGGCAGATGTTCATTTTGGAAGTTTACCATATTTTTCCTTAGGAAATCGAGGGTACACCATTAGCCTGGGCACTTCTGCAGAGCCTGCTTTCTGTGCCGGCATTTCCTCTCCATTAATAGAAGATTCTCATTTTGCCTAGAGGTACTTTCTCCTATAAGACTTTCTGTCTGGAACTGTGTACCTCTGTGACATGGAGACATCTGTAAGCCTGTCTCATGTTGGCCGTTCAAGGGCCAGGAGCTTGTCTTATCTGAGCAAGACTGAATTTTTTTCTATTAATATGCTTCAAAGTCTAGGCCGGGAGCACAGGGAGCAGAAGCAGGGATCTCGTGTGTGTATAATAGGCTAGACATTAGGAACTGATTAGTTTGGCTAGAAGGGAGTTCTACGGGTGTTTGCTGTATTGTATCGCATTACATGTCACCTACAGCACCCGTCCTCTTATGATGCACACACGGTATTAGTGACCCCTGCTGTCACCCACTACAGATCTTCAGGGCTGTAGTGTTGCTCTCTCATCTTGTCACCGAAGTGATGTCGTTATGTACAGGATGTTATTACCATGCTAATGCTGCCTGGAGCGCGTACAGGGGATTACGGTGACAGCATGTCGCCTTCTCTCTCTTTTTTATATAGTATTACTGCAGTGTCTAGGTGGACATAGGTTATACTTTTTTATAATAAAAAAAATTATGTACAGATATAGAATCTCCTATATATCCTTAGACCGGTTATCCAAAAGGTTTAAATACAAAGAGAAAAGGACAAAAATGTAGAATATAGCTGCCGCTGCGGTGATTTTGGTGTCGATGTTTGAAGCAGTGAGCCAGAGGAGAAGTGGCCCATGGCAACCAATCAGCTGCTCGGTATAATTTTATATTATGCAAATTATAGATATTACTTCAATGCTGATTGGTTGGCATGGGCCACTTCTCCTCTGGCTCACTTCTCCTCCCTTATAACTGCTACATACATCTACCCCTTTGTCCTGTACACCGAGGGGCAATTGTATTAAGCTTGGTGAAGTGATAACGTGGAAGGTGATAACACACCAGCCAATCATCTCCTAACGATCACGTTACAGCCAGGATTTAAAAGATGGCAGTTAGAAGTGGATTGGCTGTAGTTCGTCGGGCGGTGAGTGGATCTGAATCAGACCCATAGAGCAGGAGTTCCCAGACTTTTTTGTTTCCTGTACCCCTTGATTAGGCTTTTCATTTATGAGTACCCCCTCGTCAAATTTTTAGGGGGGTGTGGCCTAAAAAGGGGTGTGTCTTAACAGGGGCAAGTCATACTGGCAATGACGAGAAAAAAAAAAGTGCAACCACTTGACCACAATATAAGCTCAGCCCATTCTGCGGACAGCATATAAAATAACAGAACCTTGTCAAATCTCTATTACTGAAGCAACAGACATTCCAACGGATCACGTTAGCCTTCCAATAGTGCCAGATACACATATGCCCCCAAAAGTGCCAGATACACATATGCTCCAATGGTGCCAGGTATGCCCGCACAGTGCCAGAAACGGGAATGCCACCACGGTGTCAGGTATGACCCCATGGTACTGGGTATGCGCCCACAGTGCCAACAATGCCCCTACAGTGCCAGCAACAAGTATGCCCCACAGTGCCAGCAACAAGTATGCCCCACAGTGCCAGCAATGCCCCACAGTGCCAGCAATGCCCCACAGTGCCAGCAACAAGTATGCCCCACAGTGCCAGCAATGCCCACAGTGCCAGCAATGCCCCACAGTGCCAGCAATGCCCCACAGTGCCAGCAACAAGTATGCCCCACAGTGCCAGCAACAAGTATGCCCCACAGTGCCAGCAACAAGTATGCCCCACAGTGCCAGCAACAAGTATGTCCCACAGTGCCAGCAATGCCCCACAGTGCCAGTAACAAGTATGCCCCATAGTGCCAGCAATGCCCCACAGTGCCAGTAACAAGTATGCCCCATAGTGCCAGCAATGCCCCACAGTGCCAGCAATGCCCCACAGTGCCAGCAACAAGTATGCCCCACAGTGCCAGCAACAAGTATGCCCCACAGTGCCAGCAACAAGTATGTCCCACAGTGCCAGCAATGCCCCACAGTGCCAGTAACAAGTATGCCCCATAGTGCCAGCAATGCCCCACAGTGCCAGTAACAAGTATGCCCCATAGTGCCAGCAATGCCCCACAGTGCCAGCAATGCCCCACAGTGCCAGCAACAAGTATGCCCCACAGTGCCAGCAATGCCCCACAGTGCCAGCAACAAGTATGCCCCACAGTGCCAGCAATGCCCCACAGTGCCAGCAATGCCCCACAGTGCCAGCAATGCCCCACAGTGCCAGTAACAAGTATGCCCCACAGTGCCAGCAATGCCCCCATAGTATTTCCCAGCAGCAGCACACTCACCATTGACGCTGCTGGGGAGAGGACAGTCCAGTGTCCCCCTGCCGTGTAGCTGCCGCCGCTGCTTCTCTCAGGGAAGGAGAGTACAGCACACTGCATATCTCTCCTTCCCTTCCCAGTGACTGGGCTGCCCGCCAATATAAGTTCGTGGGCCGGCTCCTGATTGGCTGCCGGCCCGCAAGCTCTAATTGATTGGCGGACGGGCGGCCAGTCACAGGGAAGCACACTGAGGGGTAGGAGAGATGTGCAATGCACTCACCTCCCCTCCAGCAACCTATCTGACTGCCGCGGCCGCCATTACAGGCCGGGCCTCCGCATACCCCTGAGCAGGTGGAC
Organism: Crinia signifera; assembly: GCF_055691185.1. Taxonomy (NCBI): domain Eukaryota; kingdom Metazoa; phylum Chordata; class Amphibia; order Anura; family Myobatrachidae; genus Crinia; species Crinia signifera. The sequence goes on along the minus strand of NC_139219.1, from coordinate 304,760,038 downwards.
GCGTACCCCCAGGGGTACACGTACCACAGGTTGGGAACCACTGCCCTACAGTATCAGAATAATTGTCATGGCAACCCTAGGTCCAAAGTTTGTTACCAAGAATTTCAGAAAAAATATTAAATAAATGTGCTTATATGTCATTCTTAGGTCCAGTTATGTGGTGATGGGCATAGGCTTGCACACATTGAGTGTAAGGGGTGCACAGGCACCCCCTAATGCTGTGCCCGCCCTTATGAACACCTCCCTGCCGCTAGCAATACCAGCAATACATTTGACCAAAGACTTTTCCTTTTTAAAACTATATTCCATTAAAAGAAGCGCCAATCAGTCAATTATGTGTTAGCATTGTTATTTGTACTAGACCATTGTCATATCACTACATACAGTTCCTGCGTCATCCATATATGGTTTTGAGTCTTTTTGCATGTACCGTTACACAGAGTTCTTAAAAGACTAAAACTGAAATAGGCAGGAGGTTATGGATGGCTGAGAGACATTTTTATATTGTAGCGAGTGCCAATAGATGATGGTAGACACGCCTGATTGGCAGTGTTAGACACACCCAATGGGCAGTATAAGACACTCCCAATAGGTTGTACTAGACCAGGGCTGGGCAACACCGTCCCTCCAGATGTTAATGAACTACACATCCCAGGATGCTTTGCATTAGTTTTGCTATGTGGCCATGCTGAAACTGATGCAAGGCATGCTGGGATGTGTAGTTCATCAACATCTGGAGGGCCGGTGTTGCCCAGCCCTATACTAGACACACCCTTTGATGGTGCACTCCCTAATAAAAAGTGCTGCGCTTTGTCCGGTGGTTAAACTATTTTGGACTAAAGTGCTTCAAGCTATATCTGTAACAGGAATTCCCTTAAATAACTTAACACCAAGATTTTGCTGCCTTGGGGTATCTGGTAATGATGTCCTGGATAAACATTCTAGACAATATATAATTAATTTGTGTACATTGGCTAAGGTTTGCATAGCTAGACTCTAGATGGATTCATCAGGGCCTGATTTTAAGGCCTGGATTTCCTTGGTCAATGTAACAGTGCTACATGAGAAATATTTATATATTAATCGTAAGGCTGAATTTAAATATTATCGTATTTGGTCCCGATGGCTTTCATCAAAATATTCATCACTTAAGATATAATTTAATTAATAGTAGATCAATTTTTAATTCATGTTAATTTGGGAAAGACATATGTTCGAATGAAAAGATATTGATACTGTAAATTATTTATTAACCCCTTCCCGACATTGGACGTACATTTACGTCATGGTCGGGAAGTACTTCCCGACACATGGCATAAATGTACGTCATGGATTTAAACTGTCACCGCGTCTATAGACGCGGTGACAGTTTGGAGATGTCTGCTGTCCCTGACAGCAGACATCCCCCCTCGCCGCCCGGGGGGGGCAGGAATGCCCCCCCCGGTCGGCGATCGCTGTGATTGGCTGTTCAAATGTGAACAGCCAATCACAGCTATTTCTGTGTTACCGGCGGCTATGCCGCTCGGTAACACAGAAAACGGTGGTGATCGGTGCTGTTAAGTACAGCACCGATCACCACCGATCCGCGGACACCCCCTCCCTCCCACCCGGCAGCACTATGTGCTTACCCGGCACCCGGCAGCCGCTCTCCTCCCTCTGTTATGCGCCGCAGCGCTGCCTCCCCCCTCCCTCCCTCCCTCCCTCCCCCCGCCAGCAGCAGCAGCACTAGGGACATAGTAAAAATGAAAAAAAAAAAAAATGAAATGATTATATATATATATATATATATATATATATGTGTGTGTATGTGTGTATATACACACACACACACATATATATATATATATATATATATATGTGTGTATATACACATATATATATATATATATATATATATATATATGTGTGTATATACACACATATATATATATATATATATATATATATGTGTGTATATACATATATATATATATATATATATATATATATATATATATATATATATATATATATATATATATATATATATATACAGATAGATATTCCCGACCGAAGACGTATATATACGTCATGGTCGGGAGGTACTTCCCGACCGAAGACGTATATATACGTCATGGTTTTAAACTGTCACCGCGTCCATAGACGCGGTGACAGTTTGGAGATGTCTGCTGTCCCTGAGCCCCGGTCGGCGATCGCTGCGATTGGCTGTTCAAATGTGAACAGCCAATTGCAGCGTTTTCTGTGTTACCGGCGGCTAAGCCGCTCGGTAACACAGTGATCGGTGGTGATCGGTGCTGTTAAGAACAGCACCGATCACCACCGATCGCCAGCCCCCCCCCCCCCTCCCACCCGGCAGCCCCCCTCACTCCCACCCACCCGGCTGCCGCAGCGCCAGCACCCCTCCCACCCCCCCGCCAGCCGCAGCGCCAGCCCCCCTCCCAAAGCTGGTGACCAAAATGGGGTCACTTGTGGGGGGGTTCCACTGTATTGGTGCTTCGGGGGTCTTGCTAATGCGACATAGCACCCACCATTCATTCCACCACCAAAAATCACTCCTTCCCTTCTGAGTCCTGCCATGCACCCAACTGGTATTTTTTGGTCACATGTGAGGCATTGCCGTACTCGGGAGAAATTGGGGCACAGATTTTGGGGTGCTTTGTATCCTTCATTCCTTGTGAAAATGAAAAATTTTGAGCCAGATCTGCATTTTTGTGTAAAAAAATGTAATTTTTTACAGAAAAATGCAGTTCTGGCTCAAAATTTTTCATTTTCACAAGGAATGAAGGATACAAAGCACCCCAAAATCTGTGCCCCAATTTCTCCCGAGTACGGCAATGCCTCACATGTGACCAAAAAATACCAGTTGGGTGCATGGCAGGACTCAGAAGGGAAGGAGTGATTTTTGGATTTTGCAGCACAGATTTTGGTGGAATGAATGGTGGGTGCTATGTTGCACCAATACAGTGGAACCCCCCCACAAGTCACCCCATTTTGCAAACTACACCCTTCAGGGAATTCATCAAGGGGTATAGTGTACATTTCAAACCCCCAGGGGTTTCACCAATTTTGATACAACTGAGCTGTGAAAATGAAAAATTATTTTTTTTTATTTTCACTGCCCAGTTGTACCACAATTGGTGAAACCCCTGGGGGTTTGAAATGTACACTATACCCCTAGATGAATTCCCTGAAGGGTGTAGTTTGCAAAATGGGGTCACTTGTGGGGGGGTTCCTAACTTTTAGCATCTTATGGTGCCTAGAAACCTACATGGTGCCTAAAAAATAATCTCATAAAAAGGAGGCTCCAAAATCAAGTAGGTGCTCCTTCTATTATGAAGCCTGTGGTTTGGTCACCGTGCACACTAGGGCCACATATAGGATATTTATGAAAACAAAAGAATTGGGGGAATCAATTTTTAGTCACATTTCTCTAGTAAAATCTACTGTATTCGTTAGAAAAATGTATTAAAATTGAAACTCTGCAAAAAAAAATGAAATTTTGAAATTTCACCTACACTTTGTTTTAATTCCTGTGAAACACCTAAAGGGTTAACAAACTTCCAAAATGCTGTTTTGAATACTGTGAGGGGTGCAGTTTTTGAAATGGCATCATTTATGGGGGTGTCTCACATACAAGTCCCTCAAAGTCACATCAGAACTGAACTGGTCCCTAAAAAAATCAGTGTTTGAAATTTTCTTGAAAATTTGAGAATTTGCTATTCATATTTTACGCCTCCTAGTGTCCAAAAAAATGAAAAGGAAGTTGAAATAATGATGGCAACATAAAGTAGACATATGGTCTATGTTAGTTATTAACTATTTTGAGTGGTATGATTATTTGTCTCACAAGCAGAAAATTTAACATTTTGCAAATCGCTAAATTTTCCATTTTTTCACGACATTTTGGTATTTTTCACAAAAAAACACAGACTGTATCGACCCAAATTTACCACTAATTTGAAGTACAATGTGTCACGAAAAAACAATCTCAAAATCACTGGGATAAGTAAAAGCAAAAAAAAGTTATCCCCACTTAAGTGAGACATGTCAGATTTGAAAAAAATGGCTTTGTCAGGAACGCAAAAACTAGCTCTGTCAGGAAGGGGTTAATATTGTATTGATGTGTTTTTTTTTTTTCTTTATATAATTTAATGAATTTATTTGTTTATTTATTTATTTTTATTTATTTATTTATCTATTTATTTATTATTTTTTCTACTTCATCTTCTCAAAATTTCAGTCGATAAATTTGGCTGTTTGCTATGTTAATCTGTGTATCAGAAAATTTAATAAAAATCACTCAATTAAAAAAAAGAAAAAAAAAAAAAAGTGCTGCGCACCCCTATGGTGATTGGCAGGGTGCACCTCTGTTTATCCACATATTTTATAATTGGAAGCCACAAGCATTGATTTTATCTATTACATTGACCATAAATAATTGGAATCCGTTCTGGATCACCAACCCGAGACACCTCTGTAAGATAACCAAACTGGCACCCCTCGGAGCCTGGGCACACAGTCTGGGAACCACTGTCATAGAGTGATCCAGAAGCGAGGGTTTATGATTATACCCAGAGAGCAGACTAGAGGACTCATGAGGGATGTGAAGGACAATTCCTTCATTTTTGGACATATTAAGTCTTTGAAAGCTCTGGGACAGGTAGCAAGTTGCCCAGACTGGGGACATGAGAGAGCAGCGGAGAGAACAGAGGTGAGTTTTGTGTATCAATGGCACAGAGGAGCTATTGATGGTAAAAGATGCTCATTAGATTTCCAAGGAGGGAAGTGTACAGAAAGGGGACCAAGAACGCAGCCTTTGGGAATGCGGACATGGATGGAAATAGGTATCATACAGTACTTTTTTATGTCGGTTTTGTTCCTTCCAACTATTTGAAACGGTACTCTTTACTTAGAAGGGCGCCCGTCTCGGCCATCTCGGGCATTGAATGCACTAAAAAATCAGGTGCGATGCGACAGACGAGATGCCCGAGATTTCCCATAGGGAACAATGTTAAATGTCTCAATTGACCCGATTTTCCTGTTCAATGCCTCAATTGACCCAATTTTTCCATAGGAAACAATGTTAAATGGGCCACAGAGGCCAAATAGGCACCCTGAAGTGAATAATGGCCACCCGAATTGTTAACGCCACCCCACGATCAACGTCAACCCGAAGCGTGGCGAGCGCAGCGGTACGCGTCCTACGACCTTTTCATACCCCCACTATCCACGTCGGCGTGGAGTTGAGAATAGAAAGCGCAGCGAGCCACTGAGCCCGAAGCGTGGCGAGCGCAGCGAGCCCCGCGAGGGGACGCGGATACCTTCACAGGTATCCGCGTCCCCTCGCGGGCTTCACAGCTGTCCGCGTACCCTCGCGGGGCTCGCTGCTCTCGCCACGCTTCGGGCTCGGTGGCTCGCTGCTCTCGCCACGCTTCGGGCTCGGTGGCTCGCTGCGCTCGCCACACTTTCTATTCTCAACTCCACGCCGACGTGGATAGTGGGGGTATGAAAAGGTCGTAGGACGCGTACCGCCGCCCCTCGCGGGCTCGCAGCGCTCGCAACGCATCGGGTTGACGTTGATCGTGGGGTGGCGTTAACAATTCGGGTGGCCATTATACACTTCAGGGTGCCTATTTGGCCTCTGTGGCCCATTTAACATTGTTTTCTATGGAAAAATCGGGTCAATTGAGGCATTGAACAGGAAAATTGGGTCAATTGAGACATTTAACATTGTTCCCTATGGGAAATCTCGGGCATCTCGTCGGTTGATCGCACCCGATTTTTTAGTGCATTCAATGCCCGAGATTTTTTACTAACGATGCCCACGATCAAAATCGTGGGCGCCCTTCTAAGTAAAGAGTACCTTTGAAACAAACTAGTCTCAATTCCTTGCCTTCTGTTCTGACACACTAGGTAGGGGGAGTTTGGGGGCTACAGCCACACACTAGTTTTGAAACTAACTTTGGAAGCCTGAAACATAACTCTGTGAAAGTGTTCTTAACAAACTTTGGCAAGCAACTATCTTCCCCTGCTGTAGAGATTCAAGTATAGAAGCTATAGAACAAATCTGTTCTTGGAATGTGTCATTTTGAATGCGCAAAGTAGTCAGATCAATCCCACATCATTTAACAGCAATTATTACATAGCCGAAAACATTCAGGGGTTATTAAGTGTACTTCTGTGTGTCAGTAGGGGCTTATTAGCTGGGTAATACGATCATCTGCATCAGAAGACACTGAATTACCCCTCAGTTACACGTCTAAGCTCTTGCACATCAGTTACTGTCATGCAGCAAACATTGTATTTAGTCTTCAGCAGGACGGCAAGATCCCAGTTACTGCTTGTGCTTTGTACCGATACATACTGCACCTTTATATGATTAATTATCAAATGTACAGACAAATATACTTTAGGGTGAGATCATGAACAGGTATATGGGCTTTTTTGACATGTGTGGTCTTGTATTTTTTTTTAAACAATTTCCAAATATTTTACTTTTTTAAAGCTCCTGGGAATTAACTACTGAAAGATTATTATGTTTAATGCTTTCTGAATTTTGGCCCTTATTCTGGTTCACTCGCAAAGGCAAATTCCTTCTCAAATGGACAAAACCAAGTGCACTGCAGGCGGGACAGATGTAACATGTGCAGAGAGAGTTAGATTTGGGTGGGGTTTTACTTCAAAGTGAGATCTACAGTATAGTGCAGTGTAAAAATAATCAGTCAGTATTTTCCCTGCACAGAAACAAAATAACTCACCCAAATCTAATTCTCTTTGCACAAGTTACATCTACCCCACCTGCAGTGCACATGGTTTTGTCCATTTGAGAAGGAATTTGCCTTTGCAAGTGAACCAGAATAAGGGTATTAGTCTGTATCAGGGCTCTGTGCAACAGGTGGCCCAAAACACTAAGGGCCTTATTCTAGTTCACTCTTTCTGACAAATTCCTTCTTAGATGGACAAAGCCATGTGCACTGCAGGTGGGGCAGATGTAACTTGTGCAGAGAGAATTAGATTTGGGTGGGGTTTTACTTCAAAGCGAGATCTATATTGCAGTGTAAAAATAAAGCAGCCAGTATTTACCCTGCACAAAAACAAAATAACTCACCCTAATCTGAATCTCTCTGCACATTTTACATCTGCCCCCCTGCAGTGCACATGGTTTTGTCCATCTAAGAAGGATTTTGTCAGAAAGAGTGAACTAGAATAAGGCCCTAAGTGATTGTGCAGCCGGGGGGCACATAGTACCCTGCCCCCGGCCCAGCCCGCCACTGTCTGTATCCTGATAAGGCAAGCTATTGTATTGGTTTAGTTCTTCTTTTACCAAGAAATTTTGTCTTTGTTGAGGGCTGTGATAGGTCAGGAGGACTGACCATTAGTTGCTGTCTCTTGCCTGTTGTAGAACACAACCAGTGGAAAGGTGAATTACTTAAACTAGCAAATACCTGCCGGGATGTTTACAGTAGCCAAGGGCTATAATTCCTACACATGAGTCTGAATTCCTGCCTTGTACTCATCCGGTCTGCAACAAAGTGCCGGAAATCCAGACTCTTCTGGTGGTCTCATTGTGTCAGTGTTGATAACTTGAAACCATCAAACCTGTTTTACTGACATATGTCACTTAGCGGATTTTGCAGTTATTTTATATTTAGGTCCAAGGTCCATATTTCAGAGCTTGCAGAATTCGTGTACGAGGGAGAATCTTCCCTGCCAATTGGGATAGTCTTTTATTTTTGTAAAATAAATGTTTTTATTTATGCACAAGTAAATATTTGGTTAGATGATGTGCAGGAGCTTTGTTCTGCTTTTTGCGTACGTAATGATACAAGAGATTTAGTTTTTGTTCCCACTGTATTTAGTACTGTAGATAGATATACATTTGCAAGTATCTCCTTAACCCCTTGAATGGTGGGATTTGCTGCGCCAGGACAAACCTACCAGGGCAGGTTTGTCCTGTCCCAACATTACTCACCACTAAAGGGCTACAGCCAGCCCCGACTCCTCCCCCCCGTTCCTGACATCCGCCCTCCTGCGATCTTACGCCAGAGCTCCCCACTGCCATTTGCACTGCATTAGTGACCAGGTGGCAGGCCATGCTTGGGGAGATTTCAGGGGACTCGGGCGCCTGAATGCCCAAGCACTCCCGAGTAACACAGGTCGCCCCGGGACTCCACGAGCGGGGCCACCCACCTGGTCACTTCTGCAGTAATAATGGCGGCAGCGGCAGCAGCAGGGGAGCTCAACTTTCAAGGGCTATGGCCAGGACAGCCCGCTGCGGCCGCGCAGCTGAGCCCGGAAAATTTCCAGGCATACCACTAAAGTGGTTAACCTTTTTCACATTGTTTGCATGTTTTTTTTTTTTTGTGTTGAATTCTGAGAGAAAAACGTAATTTATTCAGTTTTAGAATAATGCTGTAACATAACAAAATGTGGAAACAGTGAAGCACTGTGAATACTTTCCGGATGCACTGTATATACACACCCATACACACACAGACACTGTTAGTGTCTAAAAATAAGTAAGACGCATGTATAGAGTTTAAGAAATGGTTCCACCGCTCAACCAAAACAACGGGGTCCACCCGAAAGAGTTGTTTTTACACTTCTTTTGGCTTTAAAAGAAACCATTAAGCACACAATACCCTCTGCATTATGCCTACCTTGCTGTGTTCTAGTGTAATTTCCTACTTTAATAAAGTATTTATTGAGTCGGTTTATACCCTCCATCTCCATCCCCGCTCTCCATCTCCGCCTCTCCGCAGTGCCTGCCTGATCTATATCTTTCCATCATTGCCGTACTTTATACTCCGCTAAGTGCCTTACAGATGGAGCGCTTTATGTATTAAGGAGGTACACGTCTCCCCGAGAGGAGAGATACAGAAGTGGATGATTTCTGGGAACATGTGTCTTGAATATAAAGACATCAAGTTTCGTTCCCAGGATCCTTTTGTTGGCAAATGTCCCTTTTAGAATCCAACTTTTAAGACATGATGTAAACGAAGTCATGGGATGATGTAGCAGAGCCGTTATCCGTGTCCTTGCTGCTGCCGTTATAAGGGGCTGTGTTGTCCCCATTAGGTGCTGTGCATTGAGCAATAAAGTTCTCTTCGGAAGTAGCAGTAAATTGCCACAAGATAGCGGTGCATGTGTTCCTTCAGCCTGCATTGTGGAAGGGCTTCAGTACCTCGGAGAGCTCTCAAAAGCCAGACAACAGCGGTGCATTTACACACTGATTGGTTTGTGTCTTGTTCGGATAAATTGCTCATCAGTCTATGGAAAGGTTGGCGTATTGCAAGCAGCAGCAGAGTAAGAAATGAAGGAGCAGTGATTATATTGTGAGAAGACTTATCTGCCTGCAACTAGCACACATCTGCTGGGAATTGCACACCCTTTATTCAACTTTGTATAACTTAACTTTTGCAATTATTATGCTGAATGCACAGTTCTGTTCACGGCATTGCGCCATGCGGGTCTGACATAAAACATGGACGATATAATTAGATACATCTGTGGCAGCACACATACATAAGTATACCACATTTGGTTAAACAAAAAGGGTTATTCAGTAAGGATCTTAAAAGCAAATTTTACGCCAATGGACAAAACCATACTGCACTGCAGGTGGGGCAGATGTAACGTGCAGAGAGTTAGATTTGGGTGAGTTATATTGGTAAATACTGACTGCTTTATTTGTGCACTACCATTTAGATTTCAGTTTTGAACACACCCCACCCAAATGTAATTCTCTGTGCACATGTTACATCTGCCCCAACTGCAGCGCAGCATGGTTTTCGCCCATTAGAGAGAGATTTTGCTTTTGAGATCCTTGCTGGATAACCCTCCAAATCTCTAAACTGAAAACCAAAGAAAGTCCTGAGAACTAATAGTCATTGATGATGCTATTTACTTATAGAGGCTACAAGACAGACCAAAGTGAAGGCAATTTTTGCAGGGACACTTCTGTTTCAAACTTGCTGAATATGGAGAGAGGGAGCTATGAGCAACACAAACACACACACACACGTTTTTACCAGGATACAGAATTGGATATATATACCAATGTGGGTTGCGGCCATCTCAGCAGAGTCGTGACTGCATGTTGCTGTCAATCAGTGATTCAAAGAGTCTGAAAAATCAGTTGAATTGTCTGTTACTTCAGACTCTTTGTATTACTGGATGAGAGATCTGTGGAGTTATCAGACAAGCTTTCTTTCATCCTCTACCTCCCCTTGTCAGCCACTGCCTCTTCCTACCATCCTTTGCCTCTCCCTGTCATTTACTGCTTCCCTCAGTCATCCGCTGCATCTACCTGCCACCCTCTGCCTTCCCCTGTCATTCACTGTCTCCCTGCCATCCCCAAAGCCTTCTCAGCAGTTCTAAGGTTTACCATTTGCATGAATATATTAGAAAACATGACCTGCAGTGCAGGGATTCAGAAAAGAGGTCTGCAATTGTGTAAGAAATTAATGGATCACACTAGCGGCAATGCAGGCGCGCATGTGCTGTTTGCTGATCACACACGTGTGATGTCCATTCTGTGGTAACCTGCTGGGGTCCTTTAATAATTATTATTGTCTGACAGCGTCCCAGATCGAAATAGTTAGAGAACCCCTGTATTCGGATATTCTTTTCAATCACCTACTGCACGTACAATACACATTCCTCATTCCATACGATTAGCATTCACATCAGAGCAGTGACATAGGATAACTGTCAGCCATGATGCTCCGGTGTAACGTGACTGTGAAGACCATATAAGGCAATGACATCACAAGTGTAACTTCATAAACACATCCTAACAAATGCAAAACAAAAGGGGGAACCTATCCGTAAGCGGAATAAGAAAACACTGATATAATAAGTTCCAGTAGCTAAATGTGACTCTTACCGTCTCGTGGGGTTACTCCGTAATGAATGGAAAGCCGAACATTCTAGAACGCTCCGAGTCACATTCATCCCTCTGAAATATTTCCCGCTATTTGAACGACCATTAAACATATGCAGACATTTTTATATCTCCTTACAGCAAGCTAAGAGAAGCTTTATAAGCAGAGCTGCACTCCCTTATAACTAATGCAATAAACGTGCGGCAGAAATAGACAAATAAATATGCTTTATTTCCAAAGCTGCCATCTTAATCTGCCCACAAGAAAAATGGGCAAGGCTGCAGAAGCCACCGGAGTTTATTGAGCAGGCATAAGTACTTGTTACAGTGTAACTCGGTTACCTTGGGTAACTCCCGTCACTGCCTTTTGTTCTCTAGAACATTACAGTTTTGCATGCTGATTACTTATTAGCGTTTCACACCCTCCGCTGCTTAATGTACTTTCATTATCTCCTTTCTGAGCGCACAGCTCTGTGTTAAGCATCTGTATCCCCCTTTTTCCATTATTGTCTGTCTGGAACATCTGCTGCTGTGCTGTATGTTTTCCAATTGTGATAAATGTCTACACTTCTGTATTGTGAGGCTGATTGCTTGGAAAACCTGGGGAGCGATAGCCCAGCAGCTTAGCCTTACTGCCAGCTTACCTGCCCCCCTGCACGGCTCCCTGGGCATCTTGTAAAACCTTTGCGGTGGTCATGTGCCTCTGAGATGCTACCCAGGATTGGTGATCTCTCAGACACTTGGCAATTCTCTGGCAGAGCGTATTGATTGAAATGTTTACTGGTCCCCTCTGTTGCTGAAGTTAAACGTATGTGGAAACCCTCCCACCTCCCCAATGCATTCGTAGTGACTGTTATGTCATGGGTGGTATGGCTTTATACGTGATTGTGCCCAATTTGCCTAAATATGCAATTTTTTACTTATTTATTGCTTTTTAGGCCTGAGACTTATCTGAACAATGAAAAGTTAAACAGAACGTAAAGCAGTACAATTTGAAATGATTGTTGACACAGGATCCCACCTGTATAGACAATATCAGCAGAGTTCTTTATTTTAGGATGGAGATTCCTGCTCAGTGCAGTAAGAATAGGATGACTTAAGCTGCCCATACACAAGTGCGACTTGGGCACTTTCTATCCCATTCCGATAAATCTGTCCGAGAAATCGGATGAAAAGTAGCAAATTTGAATGTGTTTGACATCAGATCTGATCCGATGCGTGGTCCTGTGCGTATCGGTACGTAGCCTGAATATTGGTAGGGCTGAACTATAAATATGTTGGATTGGTCAGCCTCCAGCAGGCTTGGTTGGGGTCGCGTACGATACATCGGATGCAAAAAATCTGCATTTGGTGTGTCGTATGCAGTCCTACTGCCTGGGATGCTGCCGGACGGTTCAAAGGAAATTCCCTCGGAGAAGTCACACTAGTGTGGGGGCACCTTTAATCTCATATGGGGGTCAATGTAATGTGCGATAAGTCAGAGGTTTGTCCTAAAATGGCCTTATTTTTTTAAAGTGGCAATCATATGACCGGCAAAACCAGGCTGATCTTGTCTTCTAAATGATTGGCGTTTTGTAAATACAGTAGCTTCTTACAGACCCCAAGTAGCAGCCAATTACAGTATACCTACAGTATGCCCCCTATGTAGATTCTACAGTGCTTGGTAGGGCAGTGTGATACTGTATGTACAGTATTCAGAACTACGTAAATATTTATATACAGCTTAAGAATAAAAGAGGAAGTAGATTTCAGGAGCTGAAGCCTCTGCCTGTCTTGCAGGTGAACAGTTGTGCTTCATTGGGGATTTCCCTGTGTGTTATGTATACAGTTTGTTTTGGAGTATTCATGTAATTTTCCTTTGTACCTGTAACTTTATTAATTCTTCTTGCTTCATGCACTGTCCTTAGGCAGCCTTATGGAAGCACTTGCTATTCCTCATAATAGACAGCAGCGAGCTGTACATTATACAGTGTTACTCTTGTCCAACAGGCAAAGTCAATTCATTATCTCTACAGTGTGCACATTTTGGGAGCTCTGTTAGGGCATTGTTCTACCTCCTGCCAGCACGTGCACCTGCCTCGTGGCAGGTGAAACAAAATCCCTGATAATGCCGGCTATCGGCGTCAGTTAGATTACCCACCAAGGTTCAATTAGCCATAGTAGTTTTCCAGGGCTACTTTAAATCCCCCCCATCTGTGAGTGAAGGGTTGTGCAGGATTATAGCATTCTATAGGAGATTATATATATTGTATAATACAGTAGCAGGGCAGAGGCTTATGAAGTCCAACTAATTTTTTTTTGCCCCCATTTTGTTTTTTTATTAAATTGGGATATTCCTGCAAACATTCAAATGTGCTAAAACTCCAGAAAGACCTTATTGTTTATGAAAAGGCATGAGATCCATACAGCAACAATGCTTTACAAATCATTGACCAACAAACTGCAGCAGAGGGGGTAAAGGGTCAAGAAAATTCAGGTCGATATGCGTTGGGTTGACTATTTTATTTATTTATTAACAGTTTCTTATATAGCGCAGCATATTCCGTTGCGCTTTACAATAGCAGACAGTGAAACAAAACAGGGAATTTACAGTCTGAAGGTCGACAGGTCTAAGTTTGACACCTGTCGGTGAAGGTCGACACGAGGTTTTCACTTTTTGTCCCGAATGTCGACACAGTCGTCGTTAACACCGTCGCAGTGTGCCATGTTACCTTGCTGTGCTCGCCATACTTCGGGCACGGTACCTTACTGCGCTCGGCACACTATTTTATTCTTCCACCACACTATAGTGCAGGCATGTCCAAACTATGGCCCTCCAGCTGTTGTGAAACTACATATCCCAGCATGCTCTGCAACCATTTTAGCATTCCCTAATAGCAAAAATGTGGCATGGCATGATGGGACTTGTAGTTTCACAACAGCTGGAGGGCCATAGTTTGGACATGCCTGCCATAGTGGATGGTAGGTATGAAATACCGACTGTCGGCAAAAAAAACAAAAAAAACTCATGTCGATATTTTGACTTCTGACCTCCCCATGGTCGATCTAATGCTTGTGTCGACGCTTGTTTTTTCAGGTGTCTATCTAAGCTCTGTTGACATTCAGTGGTCGACGCAGTGCATGTCGACCTAAATTAGGTCTACCTAGTGACCTTATCCCAGGCGGGGGACGTTGATTAAAACAATTAGCTGTGTTCATAGCCTGTTCACATTTGCTGTACTTTTTATTTTGGAATTTGTTTTAACTGTACATTTGTCGTTGAAACTTTCGTCGGTCATTACCTGTGTCTCCCTCCTTGTCTTCACAGTGCGCTTATGTTCCAGGCGCCTCAGCCTCATCAAGAAGTGTATTTCTCAGTCCCAGACCAGTTACAAGCAGTCAGCAAAGCTTCTGGCTCTGGCCCGGCTGCTGAGGGTTGCAGGTAAGTGGCTGTAATCATTGAAGTCCATATTTTTCTAGATTGGTATCACTTGACAGCGCGGGCTAATTACCTGCATGCGGGGCTGTAGAAAGTTTCAGGATATCGATAGTAAAGATCGGATGCATTAGAGGGAAAGCTAATCCTCTGGCCCATCTGCGCTGCCGTCTGATCAGTCCTCTTATGCACACATCTAGCTTTTGAGCGAGACTTGTTTTGCGTTCTAGGTCTCTGCTTTCTCCTAGTGGCTGACCGAGCCGATGGCATTCCAGCTGTTTTGAATTTCCAAGGGTCAGCATGCATGGGATCTGTATATACATACTGTTGGCGGTTTGCTGGCTAGTGAAGCATGCTGGGACTTGTAGTTTCTCTGTAGCTATGCCCATCTAGTAAGATATTTATACTTATCTAATAAGATATTTCTTTCCCTTATCTTCTATAAATAGCACAGGAAGAACATTTTAAATAACTTCAAAGTGAAATGTAGATTATTTAAGTCCATTGCTAAGGGGCCGATGTGTTCTGCGGATGTTAATAATCTGGATTCCATGGAATAGTTGCATTTTGAATAAAAATGTCCCTGCTATGTACTAAATGTAACTCACGAGAATAGTGGTAGCGATAATGGCTGTCCCTGCCGGTTATATCTCTGGCATATCTGGGAGGAGTCTTCACCCCTCTGCACATGCACACAGAGTCAGTTTAGTTCCCCGATGGAAGCTACAGGAGGGGGATCTGAGATCGCTCTCCTCCGAGTAAGCCTTTATAGGGGTCATAGTGGGGACAAACTTCACATTGATCTTTATAGTCCATAGGGCAGTGTTTTTCCACCTTATTACCTTGCGGCACACTAAATAAGATTTTACAATTTCCAAGGCACACCATGAGATCCCCACAAAGCATAACACATTGGCCCCCACAGGAAAAATACAAACCAATTGGCCCCCATATGAAAAACAATCACTCTGGTCCCCACAGGTAAAAAAAATAAAATACATTGGCTCTTTACATGAAAAGACGAGACCAGTAAATAACAGTTGAACTGGTGGTGGCTGTAAACTGGTTTGGGCATCTCTAGATCTGGGGGCACACTTGAGAACAGCTCAAGGCAAACTAGTGCGCCACGGCACAGTGGTTGAAAAACACTGCCATAGGGTTTCACTGTACAGTCCACACATCTGCTCTCACTTTGTCTTTCACACTTTTCATCCTACTGACCCTTGGCCAACATTGCAGGGTGACCATATCATACAGCCCATGAAGAACCTTTCTATTCTGGTAGACCAGTGTGCAATAGAGAACACCTATCCTTGTGTATCAATGCCTATTTCCCTACAGAGTGTAAGCATGCGAGCAGGGCCCTCCTACCTTTTTGATTGTTTGTAAATATCCAGTTTGTTGTATCACTGTTGTCAATTGTAAAGCACAATAGAATTTGCTGCGCTATATAAGAACCTGATAATAAATAATAAAGATCGTAATCCCCATTGATGATTATGATTTTCAGCGCTTACTAAAGGGGCATGCACACGGGGCGATTTCAGACCCATTTCTAAGCGATCTCACTTGGGGACCAATTCAGACCTGTTCATACAGGACCCCGTCTCCAGTGGTGGGGGTGTGCACATGCGCATAGTCACTCATAGTGGGCGCGCCCATAGGTGAACACAGGCTTGGTCCTGCCTGCTTGGGACGGGCAGATGGTGTCACATGACATCAGTACTCGCCCCCTATTTGTCGGTAAGTGTCTGTCCATCAGTCCTTACTTTTCATTACGAACAGAGGAAAACTCATTCAGTGGTGAGTAACCATCGTCTGATTTCTCCTCTCTGTGGCCGTGTGCGAGCGAATGTGTAAGCGCACACATCTGCTCGCATCGTAGTGCTAGGATTTGGGCGGCGGAGTGTGCGTGAATTCAGCAGGGCAGTGTTTACCTGCTCGCTAGGCAACAGATAAACACAGCCTAGCGAGCAGGTCTGAATTACCCCTTAGATTGTTTAGAAATGGAGCACTGATTGCGCAGTGTGTATGCCCTGCAGCAATGGCGATGAGTGTGTCGCCATCGCCCGCAGGGAAAGACATCGCTTGCACTGTCTTTCCTGCTAGATCGAGGGATTTTGCCTATACAATAGGTACCTAAACAATATGCAATACCCCCACTCGGCACAATGGCTCAGCAGGCAGCATCGCTAGTGCCGCGAGATGTGCTGCGTGATCGTGCTTACGTTCAGCACGGAGGCAGCGGTCACCCCGTGAAAAGCGTCTAAAGGAAGATATTGCGCTAAACCAGGGGTGGGCAACTATTTTGGCTGGGGGGCCGCTTTACACTTTCAGTAAATATTCGAGGGCCACACACAAAATATCTTGTATCCAGATGGAGCCATCCTCATCTAGCCCTTTAATAAGATTAAGTGAATAATCGGATATCAGTGCTAATCCCCACTGTATTGTATTGTGTTGCTGCTGAGAACAAGAGGCTTGGCTCACCACGGCTATCCAGAGAGGGCTAGATGAGGATGGCTCCATCTGTATATGCTGCTGTCTGGGTCCTGGGGGAGATGGGATGTAAAATGGAGGTAGCTTCTACCTCTATTTTGCATTCCCTCACCCCCAGGACCCAGCAGCAATCCTACCTTAACACAGCTGCCTCCGACCCCCACTGCACATGAAGCTCCGTCCCACCCGCCTCCTAGCATCTCAGCATGTCACTCACATCACAGGAGGAGGGAGGAAATACCCCGGCTCGCTGCAGTGGTGTGGGCTGCGGCAGCACAGGTTGGCAGGGCCATCTTAACAGCATTATGTGCCCCGGTACAGTGGAACCCCTACCTGCACAACTATATATATATATATATATATATATATGTATATATATATATATGTATAGTTTTAGAGATGGATCCAACTAAAGGTGATATAATATATATATATATACTCCTCCATTTGAAAGTCCGGCACTCCTATGTTGGGAAAATCCTCCTAATGACCTGGTGCCCTCCAGTATGGGCCGAATGGTCCTTCTATATACCAGTAATTCAGGCGGCACTCACGGATTCCAAAAATATCAAAGTTATTTTAATCAAGATCCAACATGTTTCCCTGAGGACGGGCCAAGACGCCTGAAACATGTTGGATCTTGATTAAAAGCACTTTGATATTTTTGGAATTCGTGAGTGCCGCCTGAATTACTGGTATATATATATGTGTATATATATATATATATATATATATGTGTGTGTATATATATATATATATATATATATATATATATATATATAATGCAGCTTAAGAGTCACTCAACAACAAGCTTGTATTTGTGCAGAGGGTTTTACTCAGGCATAATGAAATTACAAATCATTATGTTGCCTGATAAAAACTCTTTGCACAAATACAAGCCTGGTGAGTGCCAGTCATACAAGATACTTTCTAATATATTTACACATTAAACACTGACTGTGGTGGAGCCTGCTCAGGCTGCCAGTGGGGAGTCAGGACAGGAGGATCCTCACTTTAAGTGCCGGCGTTGCTGCTGATGCTGACTAGTCCCGCCGCCGCCTATGCAGGACCGCGCCATCCCCACTCAGCATTACTGGGAGTGTGGGAGGGGACGCGGTCACGCGTCAGCCGCCTCCCTGTTATTGGTTGGTGCGGCGGCCGCGTGAACGCATCCCCTCCCACACTCCCAGTTATGCTGTGCGGGGATGGCGTGTCGCCGTTCATGCATCGGCAGCGGTGGCGAAAGCTCACCGTTCCTATTTACAACATGGGGGGGGGGCGCGCTTGTCATTGAGGTGGACTTGGGAGTGGCAGGCCAGACGTGAGCGGTTCGCGGGCCGCCTGTTGCCCAGCCCTGGGCTAAACAGTAGGATGTGATAACGGGTTCCACCTGCCTTCATCTCTACATAGTATAAAATAAAGTCCCCAATTGTTCGGGTTAATCTGGAGAACCAATGGATGAGACTTTAAAAACAGCAGTGGTAATGTCGGCGTGTCGGCATGCTGGAATACAGGCATATCTTCCGCCCTGGCTGAGGAACCTTTGTATTCATTTTTGTTTATAAAAGAAGTACATTTTAAGACCAGGCTATGGCTATGCTACTCATTGGCTAAATGCTCCAACTGTAAAGTCATGAACTTTGAAATTTGCCAAAATAAACAAACGACACAGTTCAATCAGCAAGGAAATTAAATACAATTTAAATATTTTTTATTTTTTTAAATCATAATTAAAAATAGCGTCATTGCCTTACACATCTGCCACATATTTCTGGTCTAGCATTGCATTTGTATTTCACACAGTGCACACACACACAGGCCTGAAGGGAAGCATCGCCTGCGTTATTGCACCAGTGCGCGCTAGTAATGATTGCCCGTAGAGCTCTTAGATAAATTCACTATCTTTTAGCTGCAACTCAGCTGTAACTAATTTCTTTCTATGGTGGTGCGCTCCCGGTGCCAGAGGAAATACTAAACTATTGATTAATTCTCTTCCACTGGAATTTTTGTTGCTGTGGGCTCAATAAATGCGATTGTTTACTCGTTGCCAAGTTCTGGAAGCGGCTCGTTTCTTGGTAACTTTTACAGTTTAGATGGCAGTTTGCTAAATTCCTCTCTGCAGCTGTAAAACACAATTTACTCTCTTCTAGAATAATGATCTGCACATGTTTGGATTCTCTCAGACGTGCATTTATTTCATGTAGAAATTATTTAGAATTTCTGTAGATAATAACTATGATATACCGTCATTTTTTGACCCTAATAAGGTCAACCACTGAAGGCCTTAGGTTGACACCTGGAATAGGTCGATCGGGTCTGACTGTCGACACCAGCGTAAGGTCGATAATGGGATGGGTGACCGTAAAAATATCGACATGAGTTTTTCCCTTTTTTTTTTTAACCCCACCCGTTGACATTTAACTACTTGCCTGGTGCGGTTGCATCACATGTGACCACTCCAGGCTGGGCTTTTCCTGACATGGATGCATCTGATGCCACCAATCAGAAATCTCAGGATGCAGGTAGAGAATCTTCCTGGCCTGCTGATAGATCAGATGGACCTCACAACCCCTCTGGTTCCCTCCCCAGTGCCTGCCGTACTGACGATCCCTGCTGATCGGTCAGCCAGAGAGTATGCCCGCACCCCACAGCTGCAGACTTTAAAAGTCACGGGGGGAAATGTTACTTAAATAGCAGCCCTCACCTTTCCTCTGGACCACCGGAGTCTACAGAGAGGATCAGACACCGGAAAAATGTGAAGTTGTGATGTTCTAACCATCAATGCTTATTATACTGATGTTTATTTTTTCATAAAATTAAAAAAATCAAATAAAATCATATTGGATTTATTTTAAATATACATTCTTAACTTAACATTAGCCAGTATAAAGGGTTTATTCAATCCCACCTATTCAGTGCTGTTAGAAATGTTTCTGACAGCATCGGAGACAGTTTCCGACAAAACTAGTCGGATCTGTTTTGGCGGAAATGACCGCGATTGTCAAATTCTCAGCATTTTTTCGACAATCCGCGGCCAATTTCCGACACTCAACTGTCATAACATTGCATTCCGACTGTTGAGATTCTATCGAGAGGAACGAAACCGGTGTGGGATTCCGACAGTCGGAACGTCATTATTCCATATAGAATACCCCCCCTAAGCGTTCAAGGATTTGACAACATCTCGCTATATTTGTCCATATCCGGTATTAACAACAGTGGTTACTTCAGCTGACATTTCACCCGTGCGGTACGATATCTGAATCTATGGAAAGCTACTGATTCTTTAATGCTGCTATTCTACTTTCCCAAATGTATTGGTAATATTTATTGATGTAACATAAACACCACTCAGTGTCTGTGCTGTAACAATATGACTTGGCTATCGATATGGCCAATGTACAAAATGTGGTGCACAATACATGTGATGGAACACTTTGCGAGGAACCAGCGGCAGGCTGCTTACAGTATCTGCCCTGTGATAGGCCATACTACAAAGCAGGGGGCGTGACTGCATGCAGTACACAAATACAAGCCAGTGATGGGTACATAATACTGGATGTGCTGGTTGCTGGGAAATATTTATCTCCCCTTCTGTAATAAAAGTCAGTCTACAGTACACTGACTTTTATTTCCGTTCCTGTTCGCCGTAAACGGGGCGGACACTGATGTTAAGTGATGTCTCATACCCCCAGCAGGCATCGCCACACCTGCTTCTACAGAGGTACACCCAGTGTTTTTATACTACTGCCTCCTGCACACCTCCATCCCTCCCTTCCCGCAGCGAACCACCCGGTGAGTGTGTAACTCGCCTAGGCCGCAGCTGCCAGAAATGCACGTGTAAACCCTTACCATCGGGGCTGGGGTGTAATTCAGATTGCAACGAGCGATCCTGAATCAGGCCCAAGCTTCCTTGGTAAGCAATGTTCAGGTAATCTGTCGATGAGGACTTGGCGCTTTGTTTGGCCGGTGCTGTCTCTGTTCTCTAGGGAAAAGTAGGTAATAATTAAGCTCCATTATAAATGTGCACTTCAGCCGTAGTGACTCATTAGCAAAGAACTGCCTTTTTTATTATTATCCTGTCACAAAAGGGACAGTGCTGTTGTGTGAATATCTCTTAGGTACTTGCTAAGCAAGTGAGAAGAAAAAAGACGTTTGCCGTGGTAACATCGACTGTTGAAAAGCACTTGTCACTTTTTTTTCCCCCGCTGTGATCATGCTTGGCTGAAGTTTGTATGAGCGAAACCTTTCTTTTTCCTGCTTGTAATCCCCCGGGGTCATATAGGAAGAGAGGAACATGAACATCCATTTACAGTACCAATGGCAATTACAGGAATGGCATCTGCTATCCCAAACTATTGACCAGAAAGCAGGACTCAAAAAAAGCATGTTAAATGAGTAAAATGTACCCGTTATAGTTCTGTGGCTGATGTCAGCATTCTCCTACATCAGTATGACAGGAGCCGCACGGCACTATTGTGCTGTTGGAGGACCCTGCTTCTTCCGTTGTGTAACTCTCAGGCTGTGGCTTCCCCTCCACACTTCATGGCTCAGCCCCAGATCATGCATGGTTCTGCCTCCCACATGGCCAGTGCCGTCATCTCCTGCTCTTTTGACCATTCTGATGATTTTATGGCTGTGGTATGAGCGTACGGATGATCTGATTGGCTATTCTGTGATCATTCCGCTTTTCTGATTTGTTAAAAAATAGAGATTGGAATCACTGACTTTCTCAGACTTAAATCTTAACAGTTGCTTGATTTTTGTATAATTACATACATACATACATACATACATACAAACATACATACATACAAACATACATACACACCATACTTGATTATTAAAACAAAAAAAAATTGCGGGAGATTGTGAAACCCACACACATTCTTGAGAACAGCTCCCCTGTAATGCTCTACAGTCCAGGCATGTCCAACGTTGGCCCCACAGATGTTGTGAAACTACACATCCCAGCATGCTTTGCAATAGTTTTAACATTCTCTAATAGCAAAACTGTGGCAAAGCATGCTGGGATGTGTAGTTTCACAACATCTGGAGGGCCAACGTTGGACATGCATTACAACTGGCTGCCCTGCTTTATGTTGCATTGCTATATGACTGTGTAAGTAATATAGGCCTTGATACACAGGCGCACAAACACACTTTGATTTGCACTTGAGTAGTAAAGGTTTTCTAGACTCAGTAGCAAATAATGGCTCGTTTACGCAAACCTCTGTACTGCTTCCACCTCTGAATCAGCCCCAAAAAGTCCATGACTGAAAATGATTCCATATTTCAGGAAATGAAGAGACGGAGAGGACGGGACAAGTTCTTACACTTTTATCGGAACAAGCACTTGCGTGCCAGGATTACAGAGCTGCTAATTCCCACTGCCAGGAGCTCATGTCTTCAGGTAATATATTTATAATTATATGTATTAACTGATTGATTGACAATCTTGTAAAATGGCTGGTACAGGTATACAGTATGTATGTCATGTTTCATTGTGATGTTCCAAGTCACTAGTGACGTAGGTGAACTAGAACTTCTATCTGGCAGGTTCATTCCGCTGCGCAGGTGGTTGATGATGATGACAATTATTATTATTATTATTCAATAATGGCTCTTATTATCGACCCATAGCAAATCCCGATAAGATGCACACAACTACTGTATAACGAGTATTTCAACCAAAAATGTGGCAGAAATCTGTAATTCAGGTTCTCCAACATGTTGAATTTTACAGACCAATTGGGCTGTAGTTTACTAGTGTATGGTGACAGCGGATTTGCTGGCTGTTGCTAGTAAAAATACCAATACACACACAACGGAAGCACCTGTACAGCTTTATAGTCTTCACTTGTAGTAATAAGAGGCTAAAATGTTGATGTGATAGTTATACATCTCTTCATTATGTATTGTAACAAGTAAACCTAGAATATGATCACAGGTAAGAGCCACTTGGCCCATCTAGTCTGTATGTGCTCTTTTAGTACCCCAAGCCATGTCCCCCCCAGCAGCTAGAATAATACACCTACAGTATGTGCTCTGGGCAAAATATCCTGTGCAAACTAAAGCTGGATGCTGGCCATGTAAGGGACAGTTATTGTTATTATAACCAGTTATTTATATAGTGCACACATATTCCGCAGCGCTGTACAGAGAATATTTGAACATTCACATCAGTCCCTGCCCCAGTGGAGCTTACAATCTATATTTCCTACCACATGTACACACACACAGACATTCTAAGGTTAATTTTGTTGGGAGCCTATTAGCCTACCAGTATATTTTTGGGGCTGTGGGAGGAAACCGGAGTACCCGGAGGAAACCCACGCAAGTACGGGGAGAATATACAAACTCCGCACAGTTAGCCCCAGGGTGGGAATTTAACCCATGACCCCAGTGCTGTGAGGCAGTAATGCTAACTACTACACCGCCTGTGCTGCCCTTTATGTTACCTTTTATAAGATACTTTATTAATAGCGAAAAATATACACATAATATCCACTTTATTGTACAGTATGTATTGAAACCTGTTATACTGTATGTGTAATGTAGTGCAGTGTTTGAGACATTTTATACATTGTTACAGATGTGCCCAGGTACATCTAGCCACCTTCTTGTTGCGCCATGCCATGGTGCAACTTGGTAGTGTCAGGTGTCTTTTTTAAATATTTGCAAACAGGATGCACAAGCAGATCCTGCTGATTAAAATGCTATGTAGCATGTCACTATTCAGTGTGTGACTGCATACAAAATATTACAATTTTTTAGTCTTGTGCATCCTTTACGCAAATTAGATGCTATTTAACAGAATAAGTCGCACAAAAAAAGACCACCGGCGCTACAGATTCCCACATTTCACACGTATCTATTATGTGACTTGTATCACATGGAGGATAGGTGTACAGTATGCGGACACATTTTTACATAGAAAATTCAGGCGACAATTGCACTGACGAGCATAGATAATGTCCTGGTCATACGTTGTATGCAGTCCGACCAACAGGATAAGGGCAGAAAGATGAAAGCTGTAAAGGCCCCCATACACTAGCCGATTTTGGTCAGATTTCGGCCAGATCAGTCGGATCTGGCCGAAATCGGACCAAAATTGGCTAGTTATGATGTCCCCTCAGATCCGATGCGCGGTCCCGTGCGCATCGGATCTGTCGGGTGGTCGGACCTGCTGCACGTCCGACCACCCGACTTGGGACCTAGTGGGGCGGCGCGGCGGTGGAGGGAGCAGGGGGGGGCTGGGGACGCTGCGGGGGACACAGGCGGCATAGAGCCGGGCAGGGGGAGCCGGGAGCTGTCAGTACTGAAAAAAAAAAAATAAGCCCATACAATGAATGGGCGGCCTGTGATTGGCTGAGCGCTCTCTCAGCCAGTCAGCAATTGGCTGAGAGAGCGCTCAGCCAATCACAGGCTGCCCATTCATTGTATAGGCTTTTTTTTCTAGCACTGACAGCTCCCGGCTCCCTCTGCCCGGCTCTATGCCGCCTGTGTCTCCCACAGCGTCCCCAGCCCCCCCCTGCTCCCACCAGCAGCCCTGCTCTGTAGCCCCCCCCTCCCTCCCCCCCTGCTCCCCTGAATTTTTACATGTGATTTACTAAGATGAGAAAAATCCTGGTTCACTAAACTACAGACTATTGGTATCCTCATCATAATTACTAACAGCACTATCATTATAACAAAATCCTTAACCCAGCGCTAGCCGTAAATCCCTGTTACATATGTACAGGATGCCGTTGTGTACAGCGCTGCATAACATTGGTTGTATTAACAGATACAGTGCATCATACATGGATACATACAACACTGTATAAAGTCCCTTCCTCCTCCTTGTAGCTGGCGTATTGCTGCAATACCTGCTGTATATTCAGTGTACTTATTATTTTCTGCCGCAGCAAGTGCTGAAAGACGCATGTGAGCCACCTGTTACGTTCATTATACATTGTCTTTGTTTCAGGGTACAGTAAGAGCTGGGAAGTGTGCAGTAAATTAGGACAGTGTGAGAATTATAGCGACCTTGGCACGCGTCAGGAACTGATGGCATTTGCTCTGACTCATTGCCCACCATGTGCCATACAGACCCTGCTGGCTGCCAGCAGCTCCTTGCAAACACAGGTCAGTACAACAGCCGCGCGCAGATGGTGATAATGAAAATACACAATGGAGACACAACTACTGTAGGTGACTGGACTGTGGGGGTTATTCTGGTTGTCATTTTTCGCCCACCCGCCATTCGCATATGCCGTCGCCCCACATTCGCTGTGCAATTTCCCCCGTATGGCTGTGATTGGATGTTTAGCATAAACGTCCATTCACAGCTTATTGTGAAACACCCACATCATTCGATGGTCGGCGACCATTGAATGATGTGGAGGTTGCACGCGTATCTAAGTGACCCTCGGAGCCCTCGACAGTGACACCCCAGGCAGGGAAGAGGAACTGCATGGGTTTTCAAAGATAGCGGGTGCTAGAATGAACACTATACTAAAGCAGGGTTGCCGACTTTATAATTCTCCTCTCCGGGAGAAGCCCGTTCCAGCAGCTGCTCAGGGGGCGAGGCTTAAGTGTGACGTCACTAAGCCCCACCCCCATGATGACAAACTGCCGAATTCACGGATCTCTGTGGAGGGGGCGGGGCTAAAATGAGGCGATTGTGTCATTTTAGCTCCGCCCCCTCCTCTGAGACCCGAGGATTCCGGCATTTTAATGCCGCGATCCGGGGCGCAGCGGGGGTCCCCCCTGAATCCCGGAGGGTTACCCACTCTTCCGGGGGGCCGGGAAGGGGTCCTGAATTTCGGGAGACTCCCGGCCATTCCGGGAGAGTCGGCAACCCTGTACTAAAGTACCATAGAATAAGGTGTCTTTATTCACAGTATAAGGTTATTCTGACAGTGGAGCACTTTTAGAAGACAAACATCACAAATAAGCAAACACATAAACCTGGATATTTTCATAGCGTTAACTTTGTGAAATTATATTTATGACCTGCTGTTTCCTCCAGATCCTCTACCAAGCAGTAAATTACCAGATACAGCCAGGTGGTGGAGAAGGGCCGGACAGTTCACAGCACTCCGCAACTCCTGTGTCGGCGGGCAGAGAAGCCTCTCCGGTAATAAGTAGACAAAGTCTTTCAGTCTCTGTGCGATGTTTACTGTTCTCTTTCTTCATTTTTATGTGTAACATATATGAACTAAATCTTTAGACACAGTCTGTTCTTTTAGTGTTCAATTCTGTACTTTACTGGGGATCAGCAAGTTAGAAATTGTCTATTCCATAGTATTTGTGCCTTCTGGTTCCACAGCGGTAGGTTTGCTGTGGTTCGGTGCTGGTCGGCATCACTGAGCTGTATGGATTTGTTAAAGTCAAGTACGATTCTAAGATAATTGGTGCGTCCAATAAAATAACTCAGAGTTCACTGTAATAATCAGCCATAAAGTCGGCCTGTTAGAATAGCTGTCTGATTGCTTTGTTGGATGAATGCAGTTACTGTACTTTGGTCAAATGTTAAATGTAGCAGAATAACATCAAGGCGTATAAAGCATTGTGCCTCGGATTATATGATAAAAAAAAAATAGCAAGAGCGACTGGTGTGCAGTAGCTAGATACAGTAAATGGAAACTTGTCTTTTATTCTTTTAAATATATTAAATTTTTTGCAGGTACAAACGTGCAGATAATAAACACAGACGGCTGTGAGAAATAGAAGCAATATAGGCAATAGAAAACACCAGTGGAATATAGGCATAATATGAAACAGGGGAATGTACCAATATCACACCACATACACAGCAACAATAGGAAGGCTGTTAGATTGTAAGCTGTTTGGATAACCGTTCTTATTGTTTTACCCTGCTGTTGTGTAACTACGACTTGTATGTACAGGTGTGTCCTTACAGTCCTCCTGGGTGGATATAACTTGGTTAGAGAGACATTATATAAGTCATACGTTACAGTCTATTGTTCTATAGATCCCTGTTATGCTGCTTGTGAAATGCTACTCCTCGTTATAATGAATCACATAAAAAGCCTTCTGTATATTCAGAAAGAAGGATAGTTAAGTGACCTCACATATGTATGTACAGTCTTGTTTACATTTGGAGGCCGAATGGAGATGTTGGGGCTCTAGAAATGATTAACAGACACAGGGCGGGATGTTGTAACATCCGCGCCCATTATCGCCGGCTACCGCATTATTAATAACGGCATATGCTGTAACATATGCTGTTATTAACGCACGGGACAGCTCTTGCGATAAGAGCTGTCCCTTGCGATGCGGTGCCGGCACTGGACTTCCGGGTCTGTGACCCGGGAGTCCATCTGCGCATGCGCAGAGTGACGCACCGGCCACAGGGCATGCTGGGAGGGATCCGTGATGGATCCCTCAAACAGCGCTGCGGTAAGAAGCCCATAGGCTTCTGCAGGGAATCCCTCCGCAGCACTGACACTGCGGAGGCACAACACAGTATACAGATATGCGGTAAAAACCCGATAACTGGGTTTTTACCGCATTTCTGTGATAGAGAATCGCCCCCACAGATGTAGGAGATATACTGTAGTAGTCATTTCAATCCCAGTAGAAATTGCAGAACCAGGTCCCATTAGGTTGGTTTCCTAGGAGCCGGCGTATAGGCAGGAGAGCTGTGACTTATCCCTAATGTAAGATACTGCTCAGCTAGATGTATGTGATGAAGCCGGACCACTGTGCCTGGAAGGTGATGGGTGGACTGGTGCCCATCGTGTTGCGGCTGCTCAGGTTTCTCAGAAGCCGCATGAAGAGCTTTCCCAGCATGTCTGCCTGTCTGCAGCCTGCCTTATGTAGCAGAGGACTGATCTCAGGGGCTGTAGAAGATGAGAAAGAAAAGAAATGTTGGGCCTTCAGGTCTGGGGGCATTAACCAGCGAGAAGACAATAAAACCAATACTTCAGAAGCAACCTCTATACTCTCCTGAGCAGGGCATAAAGTGGTCATGCAGAGGTGGGGGAACACATTTCTTTATGCCAACTAATTAAACCCCATCCCCTCCCCCCATTAGGCAGAGACAGGGCCAGTGGTAGGGTTTTTGGCATCCCCCTGCAAACTACAATGCTTTCCTTTAAGAATTACTGTGCAGGGCCAATGTGGAGGTTAAAATGTACCACCGCACCATTAGAGGTGGTGGAACTCCGTTCCACCCCATTCCCCCTCACTTTAACCCCTGCTCCTGAGCACTAAAACTAACCGATCTAGAGAAGGAGCTACGGACAGACTATAGGGGTAGGTGACTGGGTCATTGGGTCGACCCAATTTAGGTCGACACCTGAAATATGTCGATGTGGTTAAGGTTGACCCAATGCTTGTCTAACTAATGACCATATCCCAGATATATGTTCATATCGCCAGTGCCCCACAATGGGATAACAAAGATGTCCCGTGCAGGAAGAATCTGATCATACATCTGAAGGGCTGTGGAATGAGTTTTGACCTAGGAGCTTCCTTGTATACAGTAGGTTTTCTAAGCTCTTTAAATATACTAGTGCTTTGTTGGGTTCCCCTCCTCTGCTGCACATGGTAGCTCCCTAGCACTTACTGTACATGGAATCGGGACTCTAGCAATCACCGTTACCTTGGTTCCGCCCCTCATGTAGATCCAGTGTTGGATCCAGTGTATAAACCTCTATGTTGCTGTAGAAAAGATTCATATGTGTTGTAAGAACTTGGGGGGGTTATTCAGACCTGACCGCTTTTGTGCGAATGCACTAGCCTATCGATTAACGAACAACTGCATGTGCATACGGATCATAGCGTGCATGTGTAGGGCAAACCGCAACAATAATCTGCTATTCCTTTTAACACAATCCCCTCGCAACTTGATTGACAGGAAGCAACAGTTTGTGGCGGTTTTCTGGGACTGTCAGGAGAGATGGAGGCTTGTCCGAGCATTTTCTGGGAGGGTCTGTGACGGTCCGCTCCGGCCTCCATCAGCCTGATTCTGTTGCAGAGTTGTGGGTCAGTTACGCACACTTGTACAGACTGCGAAAATCATTTGATGGTGAGAGACAGATGTTACAGTATCATGCTTCAAAAAGTGCAAAAATGGAGAGCGATAAAAAACCAGCCAATCAGATCCTACTTGATAAGTTACAAACTAGATTTGAAAAATGAGAGGTTGGAGCTGATTGGCTGTTTTTTTTTTTTTTATCACTCTCTATTTTATCACTTTGTGAAGCTTGATACATCTGGCTGTGGTGTGTTAAGAAAGGATTTACAGCTGGCCAGAGATAGGCAATACATTCGCAGACTTGCACTGGGCGGGATTTCACTGTGTGGGAGGCGGCTACAGTATCTGATCGCAGGGTTTAGCAAATCACTTGTGATCAAATCTGAATCTGACCTTTCACTGCACAGATACCTTCTCTTCTATGGAAAGATCAGTATCTTAATACTTCAGGAGGGGGAAGCAAAGCAGTCCTTCAGTTCTTTATCAAGATCATCAACATCATTTGCAGACATATATTTTTCGGTACTTATGTAGTATCTGGGCTGCCGATTTTGTGATTGTATGCCTTACCTTAAGGCATACAATCAGATGCGATGTGATGCGATTTTGCATAGGATTCAATGTTAAGAAGGTCCTGTTCATTTCCCCACTATCCAAGTGGGCATAGAGTTGATTTTATATAGCGTGGCGAGCGCAGCGAGCCACCGAGCCCGTGGCGAGCGAACGCATATTTCTTAAAAAGTATTCTGTGTCCCCTCGCGGGGCTCGCTACGCTCGCCACGCTTCGGGCTTGGTGGCTCGCTGCGCTCGCCACAGGTTTATATCCAACTCCATGCCCACTTGGATAGTGGGGAAAGGAAAAGGACCCCTTTTTCCCATTGAATTCTATGTTAAAATGGACTCAGACCATTTTAACATTGAATCCTATGGAAAAATCTTGACCATCGCATCGCATACGATTTGGTCGCATGCGATGCGATACGATGCGATGCGATCCGATTTCTAAATCGGACGCCCAGATACTACATAAGTACCTATTTTTCTATTATGTATTGGAAATCCTTAAAAATAATCTTATTTGGCCCTTATTTTACTCTATATTAGTGTTATCGCTCCAGTTTAGAAATGTTTGAGTCACCTCAGATCAGTCTACCATCTGCCGCTTCTCTCCGCTGTTACCTCTCTCATACTCTAGTACTGTACAGTATATGCTTTTTTTCTGTAAATGTTTGTCTTTGTTCTGGACATCTTCTCCTTCCTCGTCCTTTGTATGTTCTGATCCCTTAACCACACAAATTACTGCCTTTTAGTACCCCGCTGGGCACAATAGCCGCTGCTAACCTCGCACTTCCTTTAAATCGCCAGAAACATTGTCAACTATTCATATGAAAAGCAGGAAAATATGTTTTATTCAAGGTTATGTTTTCTGCAAAGTTTCTGAAGATGGGAGACCGTGCTCAATTGGCGTATGACATATATTATGAACGTCAGTACAGGCTGAAATGGTTCTTTATTCCAGTAACCATTGATATAAGTATGCCTTCCCATTACTTCATTCCTGTGGACTTACTAAACGCTGTATTTCTTGACAGAAAATAAATGTGAAACGAGCTGCAATGCGCTTGTGTCAATGGATAAGTTATTATGGGCCGGATGTACTAAGCCTTGAAAAGTGATAAAATAGAGAGTGATAAACCACCAACCAATCAGCTCTTAACTGTCATTTTTCAAACACATCTGCAACATCTGCAAAATGGAATTACTTATATTCCCACCAGCTAAGAACAGTTACCATCCTGATATCTCCATCGCTGTTGACAACTCGACAATCTACCCTACCCCACAAGCTTGTTGCTTAGGGGTCATCCTCAACTCTGAACTGTCCTTCGTTACATTCAATTGGTCTCCAAATCATGTTACAGGTATCTAAAAAACATATGCAAAATACGACCGTATCTCACACAAGACACTACCAAATCTCTTATCCATGCACTCATTATATCCCGCATTGATTATTGCAATAGTCTCCTAACTGGTCTTCCCAAGAACAGACTCTCACCACTACAATCCATTCTAAATGCTGCTGCTAGGCTGATCTTCCTTGCAAGACGCTCATTGTCTGCTGATCCGCTCTGCCAGTCCCTCCATTGGTCACCTGTGTATTTCTGTATTCAATATAAAACTCTTCTGCTAGCATATAAAGCTATTAACCATACTGCACCAGCATATATCTCCTTACTTATCACACAATATCTCCCATCTTGACCATTCCGCTCTGCACAAGATCTGCGTCTCTCTTCTGCACGGATCACTAGCTCCCATTCACTATTACAGGACTTTCATCGGACTGCTCCCACCCTATAGAATGCTCTTCCACGCACAATAAGACTCTCCGCTAGCCTCCAAACTTTCAAGCGTTCCCTGAAAACTCACCTCTTCAGGCAAGCCTATTATATTTTAAGTTCCATACGCATAACCCTCTGAGGCACTTATGTATTATATAGCTTCCCTTCTGGACTTGTAACTTGGTGGGACTGCTATGCTATTACTGGTACCTGTCCTTGTGTTTCCCTCCTATATCCCTATAGATTGTAAGCTTGCAGCAGGGCCCTCTAACCCCCAAGTCTGTCTGTTGTTACCCAGTTTGTTTTATCACTGTCTACATTTGTAAAGTGCAACGGAATCTGCTGCTCTATATAAGAAACTGTAACGGAATCTGCTGCGCTATATAAGAAACTGTAAATAAATAAATAAAACATGACAGTTAAGGGCTGGTTGGCTGGTGCTTTATCACTCTCCATTTTATCACTTCTTGAGCTTAGTACATCTGGCCCTAAATAATGGCAATTATATCATAGTCTAGTTGATTGTTAGCTGTTATAAGCAGTAATAGTTTCTGCTGAACTCGGAATAAAACCAACACTTTTTTTTTTAAATTAGTACAGAACTGTCCTCATACACCGAACCTCAATACGCCATGAGAAACACAGACTTTTTTTTTTTAAGCGCCAATCATTTTCAATGCCCGGTTTTGCCTTTTGAATAATTGCTGCCCATAGACTCAGTCTCACATGTAAATGTCACACATCTAATGAATCAGGGGATTATTCTGGTTGACTCGCAAGGCTCCAACTTCGCAGCCTTGCGAGTCCACCAAACCTCGCCCTGGAAGGTTGACAAATATGTCTGTCAGACACAAACATAGCCATTTGATATTCCAAAGCCCCTCTGCACAATACATTTTCTGCTTTGTGGTTGTGGTTAACATGCTATTTTCATAAAACTGCACACAATTATCAATAATTAATAGCAGCCTGAAGAAACAATGGGAAATTGCAACTGCAAAGCATAATCTGCCACAATGCACTGCCACTTCTGTTTATGTGATTCTGGATTTAATTTAACTATTTGATGTACACATGCAGTCTTCAGCTAGATTATTACTGTGCATATAGCATTTTAAAGATCATATTTACTTAACATTTAACACCTATGAGGTTTCATAGTAGCCAGACTTGTGGGGCGATTCGGACCCGCTCATGTGGGCCAAATTCGATACCCCGGACAATTTGTAGGGCGTTAGTTCCCAGGGCCTGCACATGGCAATGTGCAGGCCCTGGGAACGAACGCCCTCTGCAATTTTCACACTCTCCAGGGCATTTGCTCCTGGATGGGCTGGGATAGGGCGGACGCAGTGGACCACCAATGTCTTTTGGGCACACCCATACTTACACTGGGCGTACTCGTGCAAACGCAGGTGTGTTGATGCCTGCTTGGGTTTGGTGGCTGTCATCATAGCGTCCGTCCCCGTTCCGTCCAATGGGTCCTTGGTGTCTCACTTGTTTTACATTGCACTTTGTGCCTCCTACCTCAGTGGTGTCACTTCTTAGTCACAAGTCTGAATGGTAAACCAATCACAATATTTTCACTGTTTTGTTAAAAATGCGTTTATTTGTTCGTTGCATAGAACATGTGTAAGCGAGCCAGCGTTTTGTTGACATGTAAATTAAGCGCACTAATCTGTCCTTGATAGACCACAATTACTGACTGCGCTGCTGCTGCTGTGGAAATCCGATTAATCTCTCACAACTAACGAGTACAGCGTTTGTCCTTTTCACACGACTAGCAACCAATTATAGTTTTTGTGTCATTTTCAGGTGACCTTTCTTCACCAATTATATAGTGAATAATATTTATCTCAGTTACTGTTCTGTCCCATAATAAATATAAATATCAGTCTAAAAGCTTGGTGTAATAAGAGTGTAATAATAATAATAATTATTATTATTTGCATTCAGTAGGATTAGCTAGGTAGTTTGCTTATAGATAATTACGTATGCTGTAAAACGGTTATATCGGCTGAATGGTACAGTAGTTTATTCCAACATCCTGCCACAGGAAGTCCTTTTAAGCTGTGTACACATGGTGCAATATTGCTGGCAAAATGGTCGATGAGCGACCATATTGCCAGTGATTTGTTTGTGCTGCAGCGATAAATTGCCGGGTGCGCCCTCCCGTGTTCATCCTCCTCATGGTCGCTGGTCGCAAGAGATCCTGTTCATCAGAGATGATCTCTGGTCGCTGATGAAAACTGGACACTGAGCAATATATTGGGGTTGGGATCATTTGGTCTACAGCATGATGGTTTACAGTCATTAGGTCGACATGGGAAAGTGTCGACATGGTTCTAGGTCGGCAGGTCGTTAGTTTGACAATGTCTAGGTCGACAGTGAAAAGGTTGACATGGGGGTTTCACTGTTTTTTTTACAGTCGACATGGACACAGTTTAAAGTGTGCCGCATCCCCTCGCATCACTAGCTGCGCTCGCAATTCGTCGGGCACACTATTTTATTCTCCCACCACGCCCTAGTGGATGGTAGGGCATGAAATACTGCCTGTCGGCACATGTCGGCTCAAAAGACAGTGAAAACCCCATGTCGACCTTTTGACTGTCGACCTAGACACTGTCGTACTAATGACCTGTCGACCTTTTCCTATGTCGACATAAACCCATGTCGACCTTTCCCCATGTCGACCTAATGACTGTCTACCATCATCCCATATATTGCACCGTGTGTACACAGCTTTACAGTCTGCAACATAAAGGAGAGAAAGGGAACTTGATTTACACAGGGGTAACACCTCAGTATAATGGTATCAACATTGATACGAAGACCATTATGTTCATTATCCCTTTCCTGACCCCTGTTTAAAAGCAGTATCCCCTCCTTTAACATTCTCGCCTCTCAGATTATGTCACCTGTCCTACCTGGAGACAAGGAAATAGAAGAGGTTATTCCACTGCCTGTGTGCCCATCGTATAGTTTTCTGTCTTCATACCGTACTCTAACCTACAATTCCCTGCCCTTTTTTTTTGCATGCATGCATGGTAAATACTGGCTGCTTTTGCATGCAGCACACAAATTCTGGCCAGCTTTATTCTTAAACACATATTTCAATTTCAGTTTGGACATGCCCCTCCCATATATGCATCAGTCACCCCACCTGCAGTGAAACATGGCGTTAACGAGGTTCTCAGTTTTTTGCCCATCTCAGAAACGGCTCCTATATGTGGTCCCTTGGCTTATAACTAGTTCAGGGGTACTCGGTCCTCGGACTCCACACAGTTCACATTTTCCAGGTCACCCAGCATGTGCGTGCACTCATTACGCACCGACATTTCACTTGTGATTCTGTGTGGGGTCCTGAGGACCGAGTTTGACAACCGGTGAACTACAGTAGTTAGTTGTGGACACCACAGGAACATATGTAATAGTCCCATGTATCTCCCAATGGCAAACCAAACCCCACATAGAAACATAGAACAAATAATGATGACAGGACCTCATATCAGCGGCTCCTAGTATTATACACCCTTGGCGGTAATTATATTTACTGTAAATAACTTCCGTCCCACACTCCCTCACAGATACCATGTCAACGTTTCACTCCATGTTTTATTGTGAAATTCTTCTGTCCAGAAGTATCAGGCTGTCATTGTTACTGAAATGGAGAGGGATAAACAGCCAGCCAATCAGCTCCTACCTGCCATGTTACAGACTATGTTTGGAAATGTCAGACAGGAGCTGATTGGCTGATGGTTTATCACTCTCCATTTTATCACTTTTGAAGCTTTGTGCATCTGGCCCCAAGTTGTGTTATTTTACTCTTCTTACACATTTGGTAGACATTGTCTATAAGCCAGCAATTAGCATTGATAGAACGTACTGTAAATACAGTAAATGCATGTGTGCATGTTATGGAGACATAATGAAGTTGTGTGATGTTACATTTCCAGGGTGATGCCAGGGTCCCGCCTGCCCAGTCTGTGGACCTGCTGCACAGGACGACTGCCACCACAATGAAAGTGCTCACTAACACAACCCTGACCACTAAGGCTGTGCTGCATGCGGTCAGTGACGGACAGTTCTGGAAAAAGTCACTAACGTTCCTCCGTCCCCTGAATGTAAGGAATTTGTGGTGTTCTCTAACTCTATAGCATCTGTACATGATACATAGCCCTTACCACTTGTGTTACTTTACTGTTGAGACTTATTGTATTTTGTATTGTATCATATAGATCACAGGTTCTCAAAGCCGGTCCTCAGGACCCCACACAGTGCATGTTTTGCAGGTCTCCTCACAGAATCAAGTAAAATAATTAGCTCGACCTGTGGTTCTTTTAAATTGTCAGCTAGTAATGATTGAACCTGTCGGGTGACCTCAAAAATGTGAACTGTGTGGGGTCTTGAGGACCGAGTTTGAGAACCATTGATATAGATTGACTTAATGGAGTATTGTTTTTTTCCTACCAATAATCCCCCTGAAACCACCGCATCCAGTAGAATCGGGTTTGGGGTTGGGGTGGGGGGCACTTTCTTCACTCTTTGCCCCACAATATACCTATTCTGGGGTAAGAGCCAGAGTGAAGGGAAACAGAGTCCAATGTAAGAACTGGCGCTATCATTGGCAAGCGTTATATATAACTTAGCTTATGGTTATATACAGTAGAAGTAACACAAGACATCCGCATCTAGCAAAAAATCAGATAGCGTCCGTTACTAAGTGGGATGCGGTCATTTGGTCTACTGCATTATGGTAGAAAGTCATTAGGTCGAATCCATTAGGTCGACATGCTAAAAGGTCGACATGACTCTAGGTCGACATGGGAAAAGGTCGACATGATTCTAGTTCGAAAGGTCATTAGTTCGACAGGTCATTAGTTCGACAAGGTCATTAGTTCGACATTGTCTATGTCGACATTCACAAGGTCGACATGGAGTTTTTCACTGTTTTTTGAGCCAACATGTGCCGACAGGCGGTATTTCATGCCCTACCATCCACTAGGGCGTGGTGGGAGAATAAAATAGTGTGCCGAGCGTAGCGAGGCACCGTGCCCGACGCATAGCGAGCGCAGCGAGCGATGCGAGGGGATGCAGTGCACTTTAAACTGTGTCCATGTCGACTGTGTTGACATTCAGGTAAAAAAACTGTGAAAAACCCCATGTCGACCTTGTGAATGTTGACATAGACAATGTCGAACTAATGACCTTGTCGAACTAATGACCTGTCGAACTAATGACCTTTCGACCTAGAATCATGTCGACCTTTTCCCATGTCGACCTAGAATCATGTCGACCTTTTAGCATGTCGACCTAATGGATTCGACCTAATGACTTTCTACCATAATGCAATAGACCAAATGATCCCAACCCTACTAAATACAGGGGTTTCTTTTTTAATTGCAAGGCATGCTTACCTCATATACCCCTTTCACATTGCAATCCCAGGCCAGACTCAGGTCACACCTTTTCACACTGAAGCCGGGTCGCCCATTATACACTACTTTTAACCCGGGTTGAATTGCCAGGTTGCTTGCTATTTTCTTTGGTGCTTTTGCACTGCACCTCCACCCAGCAATAACTTGGGTTACAACTACGATGTGAAAAGGGTATTTCTGCACAGCAGATTGCGTTGCTATGGGCAACAGTGAACCTTTCCTATGTATCTATTGTACAGGAGATCAGCAGCATTGTTCTGTTCCCTCGTGTTGTAGCATGCTCCCCGTGATACATAATTGTACTGTTACTGTACATACCTGTTTATTGTGTGCCAGTCAAATATGTGATACATTAAACAAAAACAAAAAAACTACTAAATGTAATTCTAATAATATGTCCTACATCCTGTGTGATATCAATGTGTTTTATTTTATTTTATTTAATGACTTTTCTAATAAATGAGCCACAGTTCTCATTTGTCTGCATATGCACTTAGCTGTTCCCTCTGCTTTGGTCATATCTCCTTGGACCACACACACACACACACACACACAAACACACACACAAACACACACACACACGCCAAATTTCTGGGAAGAGCTCCCTGTGCAGCCTATAATTCTAATAACAATATGTCCTACATCCTGTGTGATATCAATGTGTTTTGTTTTATTTAATTTAATGACTTTTCTAATAAATGAGCCACAGTTCTCATTTGTCTGCATATGCACTTAGCTGTTCCCTCTGCTTTGGTCATATCTCCTTGGACCCCCCCCCCCCCCGGAGCCAAATTTCTGGGAAGAGCTCCCTGTGCAGCCAAAGGGGGGTGGAGGCAGGACAGAGGGAGCAGGGGGTATGCAACGTCCCCTCGGGAACAACTGCAGCTCATGCAAAAAATTCAGAGAAGAGCCACCAGAGCAGTCGATGAGAGGGACAGAGCGAGCAGGGGGCACCCTGCCAGTTGGCACAACTGCTTGACCCCCCTAAAAATAAAAATGTTCTTGCTGTAACACCCGATCTACATTGCACACACATACTGTACACACAATATGGTCTGGTAAACAGGATTGTCTGGGACATCCCTGATTTTGATGCTGGGTAGTTGGGACTCGTGGAGACCTAATTTTAGGTCCCTACAATGTTGAATGTCTCGCCAGTGTTGGCGTGCTATCCCATCTGTGTCCCTAAAAGTATTGAAATACAGGTGCACACACACACACACACACACACACACACACACACCCTACCCCAGTGGCTGAAAGCTGCAGTCTGTAGTAATGGAGGTAGAACTGCTAATTGCAATGGAGACACTCCATTATAAAATTGATTCTACGGTCATGGAAAGGAAAACTTAGAAATTCCAAGATTAACACCACATGCCCAGCAATGAACACACACACATAATTTCTCCAGGAAGTGTTTTTTTCCAAGGACATTTACTAACAATCTCCCGAAGGGCCTTCCGCCACAACTGGACTGGCCTATGTATACATTTGGGCAATGAAGCCTTTAGACTTTTCCCTCAACACTTTAAGCTCCACATTGTAGCTGCCAGCTCGCTAACCTACCATTTCTATACCGGTCTATTCCCGCATCAATACAATCTGACCTTATTTTTAAATTAAAGTTCATTTTCTTTTAGTTTTGACAGAGAAAACAGACGCTTTAACCCCTCGTAATCTTGTTTTTCTCTTGTCCAGGCTCCGGAACAAGGTGGCGCATCAAAGACCGGCAGGACATCCAGCGCAGCCGCTGCTCACCTAGGCTGCCATGCGTTTTACGAGTCCTTAATCAATCCCTTTATCGCTGATGTAAGTATATTCTCTGTTGAACAAAGTAAGGCAAAGCCTTTATTGCTCTTGATTTATATAACTTAATTAAACGTCTTCAAGTGGATCTCGAGGATTAATTAGGTTTCTTGTTAACTGAACATTACTGATATTTATCTAATGTGCTCCTTTTTAAAAGGTTATAGAGTTTAAGATCGGTTTCTTATTTACCTTCCGCATTATGCTGCTGTTTTAAGATTGGCTTTTGAGTATTGAATTTTCAAGGCATAGTCGGACATTGAGACCTCCCTGCATCATTCTGTAAAGAGCACTTTATTATGGAAGAGCCGACCAACCTCTCGGAAGATGCAGACTCTAATTACTTACCTATAAATAAGTCTCTATCCAAAAACTTATAGTTGAATGTTGAAGTACAGAAAGTATCATCTAGGTAGGAAATCTATTTGTGTACAACTTATAAAGTACTCCTAAGGCCTTTTCTGAAGATGCGTATGCCCGGGTAATGTATTTTTTTAGGTTCAGATGAGGATAAAGTTATCCTATGGTGCTTCACAGTTTACTTCAGCAATGTACTACAACGGCTTCCATTTCCCAATGTCTCTCTCTGTCTCATGTCACCTACAGGCCTCTCTGCCCATCATACTCTGTCACCCACTGCCTTTCTCTGGTGTCACACACAGCCTCTCCCTGTCACACTCTGCCTTTTCCCTTCACTTATTTCCTGTCACCCACTGCTTCTCCCCATCACCCTCTCCCTGTCGCCCACTGCTTCAACATCACTTGCTATCTCTCCCAGTCACCCCTCTCTCATGTTAGCTACAGGCCTCTCTGCCCATCATACTCTGTCACCCACTGCCTACCTCTGGTGTTACACGCAGCCTCTCCCTGTCACACTCTGCCTTTTCCCTTCACCCACTTCATGTCACCCACTGCTTCTTCCCATCACCCCTTCCTGTCACCCACTGGTTCTTCCCATCACTCTCTATCTCTCCCAGTCACCCCTCTCTCATGTCACCTACAGGCCTCTACCCATCATACTCTGTCACCCACTGCCTACCTCTGGTGTCACCTGCTGCCTCTCTCCATCACCCTCTCCCTGTCACCCACTGTTTCTCCATCACTCACTATGGGCAGTATTCAATGAGAAAAGTTCTCCGTCTTTTGTGGAGAATTTGTGCTTTTTTCGCCTTGGACGGAGCATTTTGCTCTCCAAAAGCGAGCAAGCCTATTCAATGTGAAATGTTCTCCGTCTTTCTAACTGATTTTCGCCGTCTCTCTCCGTGTAGAAATTCTCCATCTTTTGATGGAGAGCTGGAATGTGAACTTTTAATCTAAAAGGCTTTTGTATTTAATTTTGGTGTCAAAAAATCAGGAATTTTTTTCTGTGAAGGGGCATGTGATTTTTATTCATGTGCTTATAGCACATGAATATATATTTAATTTAAAAAAAAATATTTTTTTTAATTTTTTTTTTTTTTTTTTTTTACACAGTGCAGCCAGCAGGGGGCCGGAGCGCTCGAGCCGCTCATTAGATATTCATATATTCACTGCACCCGTATGCACGTTCGGGTACAGTGAATACTGGGTCCCCCGCTGGCTATAGGGGGGGGCAGCCTGTGCTGCCTGGGTCCCAGGGGGGCCCCCTACCCTCACATATGTTCTGTGGCATCCAGGGAGACTTTAATCTCCCTGGATGCCACGTCCCTGTCAGCTCCCTGCCGCGGACGCTCGTCCGCTGCAGGGGTTAAGACTCGCCGCGAGTGGCGGCGAGTCTTAAAAACATTGAATAGTGGGAGCAGGAGAGGCAGCGAGCCCTCCGGAACACGGAGAGTGCACGGCGAGCAAAAAAAAATGCTCGCCATGCACGGAGAATATCTTCATTGAATACTGCCCTAAGTCTCCCAGTCACCCCTCTCTCATGTCACCTACAGGCCTCTACCCATCATACTCTGTCACCCACTGCCTACCTCTGGTGTCACCTGCTGCCTCTCTCCATTACCCTCTCCCTGTCACCCACTGTTTCTCCATCACTCACTATCTCTCCCAGTCACCCCTCTCTCATGTCACCTACAGGACATCACTGAGTGATATACAGGACATCACTGAGTGATATACAGGACATCACTGAGTGACATACAGGACATCACTGAGTAACATACAGGACATCACTGAGTAACATACAGGACATCACTGAGTAACATACAGGACATCACTGAGTGATATACAGGACATCACTGAGTGATATACAGGACATCACTGAGTGATATACAGGACATCACTGAGTAATATACAGGACATCACTGAGTGATATACAGGACATCACTGAGTGATATACAGGACATCACTGAGTGACATACAGGACATCACTGAGTGATATACAGGACATCACTGAGTGACATACAGGACATCACTGAGTAACATACAGGACATCACTGAGTAACATACAGGACATCACTGAGTAACATACAGGACATCACTGAGTGATATACAGGACATCACTGAGTGATATACAGGACATCACTGAGTGATATACAGGACATCACTGAGTAATATACAGGACATCACTGAGTGATATACAGGACATCACTGAGTAATATACAGGACATCACTGAGTGATATACAGGACATCACTGAGTAATATGCAGGACATCACTGAGTAATATGCAGGACATCACTGAGTAATATGCAGGACATCACTGAGTAATATACAGGACATCACTGAGTAATATACAGGACATCACTGAGTAATATACAGGACATCACTGAGTAATATACAGGACATCACTGAGTGATATACAGGACATCACTGAGTAATATACGGGACATCACAGAGTAATATACAGGACATCACTGAGTAATATACAGGACATCACTGAGTAACATACAGGACATCACTGAGTAACATACAGGACATCACTGAGTGATATACAGGACATCACTGAGTGATATACAGGACATCACTGAGTGATATACAGGACATCACTGAGTAATATACAGGACATCACTGAGTGATATACAGGACATCACTGAGTAATATACAGGACATCACTGAGTGATATACAGGACATCACTGAGTAATATGCAGGACATCACTGAGTAATATGCAGGACATCACTGAGTAATATGCAGGACATCACTGAGTAATATACAGGACATCACTGAGTAATATACAGGACATCACTGAGTAATATACAGGACATCA
The DNA here is from genome assembly GCF_055691185.1 of Crinia signifera. NCBI lineage: Eukaryota > Metazoa > Chordata > Amphibia > Anura > Myobatrachidae > Crinia > Crinia signifera. Next base: position 304,718,474 of record NC_139219.1, on the reverse strand, counting down.
CTGAGTAATATGCAGGACATCACTGAGTAATATACAGGACATCACTGAGTGATATACAGGACATCACTGAGTGATATACAGGACATCACTGAGTAATATACAGGACATCACTGAGTATGGTGCCCCATACCCCTTGAATATGCCTATGGTGTTTTGGTAATTTAGACCAGTAGTTCTCAAATTCGGTCCTCAGTGCCCCACACAGTTCACATTTTCCAGGTCACCCAACAGGTGTGAGAACCTGTGATTTAGAGGTTTATAAAGAAGGAATGGAATTTCCAGTTTTTGAAACTAAAACCTGTTGATCCCTTTGATGACCACTGTTGCACAATCACAGCTGTGCAAGTGTCATACTCCTAGAAGCAGAAAAATATGCCCCGTGTATTATAGATCTTTATTTTAGAATCATTAGATATTTACATTTTGCTAATCTGTCGGCAAGCAGGCAGGCTCACGTACCATAGGGATCACTGTTCCCACAGAAAGCCGCATTTTGCAGTATATTAAAGTCCCCAGCTGATGACTTTCATGTCTGTAGTGTTTCAGCAGATTATCGGAGCTGATGGTGTTTCAGATACGTAGTTTGGAGCATTTGTTCTTGTGTAGATAAACTTCCTCTCAATAAGCCTATTGAAGATTGCTACTGGGTGCCTTTTAAATACTACCAGACTGATAACAGAGTACAATAACCCTTCGAAATGTAGACAACGATGCCAATCTTCATGATCCATGACATAGTATTCGTGGTTGCTAACAGTTGTTCATTTTTTTTATTTAGTTTTTTTTACTTGTTTCCATAAGTGACTACATGTAAAATAATCTCTTTTAAATAAAATTGAAATCCCCAAAAAACGAATAAAATACAATTCGAAGAACAAGGAACTAGGACATTGAGAGCCCATACCACAGAGGCATGAAAAAAAAAAACAGTTTATAAAACATAAAGGGCCAGATGTATTAATCCTGGAGAAGAGAGAAACTGGAGATAAAGTGGAAGGAGATAACGCACCAGCCAATCAGCTGTATTTGAAATATGACAGTTGGGAGTTGATTGGCTGGTTCTTCTTCCACTTTATCTCCAGTTTATCTCTTTGCCAGGCTTAATACATCTGCCCCATTGGGAGAAGTAGGAAGCAGTGAAAACCATGTAGAAGTGGCAACCAATCAGCTCTTAAGTGACCTTTAGCCAAATGTATAATTTAAAGAATGCACAGCAGCTGATTGGTTCCCATGGGCCTTTCCACTCTTCACTGCTTCACACATCTACCCCATAGCCTGCAAACAATACGGATACTACAGTGCACGGTCTTCTCATCTATGTCCCTGCTCCAGTACGTACAGTATCTGACCCTAGTGGAATGTATAATTTGATAGCACTGCCTGAAACCTGACATTAGAGGCAGTGATGGGGATCCCAGTCACTGGGGCCCACTAGCCTTGTATTTAGTACATTGAGCAGAGCTGTTGTCTCTTGTTAACTTGCTATAAGGCACAAGTCTTCTGAGCTCTCTGTATTGGACACAGTGGCATACGAACAATATTGTCCAAGGTTTCCCTTCAACTCCCAGGCGAATGATCTAGTGCTGGGGTAGCCGGTAGTCCTCAAGAGCTACCAACAGTGCATGTTTTGCAGGTCTCCTCACAGAATCACAAGTGACTAATTAGCTCCATCTGTGTATCTTTTAAAATGTGTCAGTGATTAATGAGTGCAGATGTGCAGCAGCTAGGTTGTCTGGAAAATGTGAACTGTTGGTAGCTCTCGAGGGCTAGGGTTGGCTACCACTGATCTAGTGCATACACACTCAGTGATGTCATTCAGTGACATCATCGTGTCCTCGCTCCGTACATGCAGTCGGTGTCAAGCTAGTCCATATTGAGCTGCATGTACAGATGGAGGACATCGTTAACAACACACGGATGCGCACATCGTTAACGATATTGGATAATATTACAAACGATATCGCCACAGAAGGGCCACAGTTAGCAACTTAGTTTGTAAGATCGCTTAGTGTGTGTGGCGCATTAAGAATTCATGGCTGAAGAACTTCGATAACAATAAATAGGTCATGTGTTTAGTGTAGGCCGCGGGAGGGAATACACAAGCCGAAAGAGCGGACTTCATAACGCATATTAAATAGATATACAATAAGTGCACTTAGCTGTAGAATAGTCGGTGGCTTCCGTGGGCACTAACCTTCTCCTCTGTCTTGCCATGTCAGAATGAAGCCACATATGGGACGTACCAGCAGAGTTCCCTGGAAAGCTTTGCCGAAGTTCTCCTGAGGACAGGAAAATTAGCTGAAACGAAGAGCGAGGGGGATATCCTGTTCCCTGCGACAGAAGGTACGGGTCACAGCGCACAATGCACATTGGGAGTGCATACAGATAGAAGCAGTGTGTTTGTCTGATAAGGCTAGAGTAATGCTAGGAGACAGAGATACTGATGGCTCTCCCCTTGCCCCCGCAAACACATTGACACATGCATTTAAACAAGTGATCTCACTCGTCCGCTTTCTCCGTTTCACTCCGTTGACGGGGAGAACATAGACAGCGTTTCTACAGGTTTCTTTCATTTGGCTTCAGAGCCTTTGTATCTTTCATTTTCCCGTTCAGGTTTCACCCAAGCCGATCTTACGCTGATTCTGTCCCTATGTTTACTACATGTTCTAGGTTCGCTTCTTAATTCATCATTGTGTGCCATTATGAGCCATACAATATGTACAACTGCGTTGAAGCAAAATGCCTATGTGTAAAATGTCAGCGACATGTAGATTACTTTCTTGGCGCTGCCAGTCAGACAAAATAAAGGCCCTTTTTACTGGGGTGCTGGCTGTGCTAATGCAGTGCAATTGTGCAGGCACCTAACTGGGTTTTAGCGTACAGGTGACAGGCACTGGGGGGGTACTGTGCACATCCTCATGTTTGTGACTACATCTTGAAGGAATACGGTCACTAGGTCTACACTATGAAGATGGACCACTAAATGCCAACATGGCCTAGGTTGACAACATACTGTCGACAGTCAAAAGGTCAACATTGACTGTTGACCTTCCCATTGTTGACCTAATGCTTGTGTCGACCCTGTGGTCCTTAGCCATGTCGACCTTTTCATGTGTTGACTAAGCCCTGTCGTCCTTTTGTTGTCGACCTTTATGTATATCAACCATCATTGTGTAGACCCAATGATCCATACCCATCTGGAGCTAAAGGGGAGCAGTTTTTCTCATGCATTGCCATGGCCCACTGTTTTAACTGAGATTTCCAGTTTATGCTTGAAGCCCCACTGAAATGAAAGGACCATTGAAATGAATTGAAAATGGCAGCCCCTTAAGTCAGGATCATTCGCTGTAATTTTAAGGGTAATACTGCTTGTGTTAAGGAGGTTCTCTAAGAGCTGATGGAGTTATTCAGAACTGTCGTGCAAATCCACAAGGCGATCGATTTTCGTATGACCACCAATGCGGGTGGATCGTAGCCCGCAAGAGCGAGGCCTAAGAGCGGCAAAAATCAGCAATGACTTTTTTTCTCCGTTCCCTGGACCGACAGGAAACCGCCGTTTGTGGATGGGAACCTGCCGTTTTCCGCTACGATTGTATAATCCATTTTTTTGGTATTTTCGATTTCTCTTTTTTCCAAAGCTCAGTAAAGAAAAACAGTTAGGTATAATCAGCATAGTATTTAATTAAAAACTCGTATGAAGTCGGTCGGTGAAATATAACAAGGCCGTCGGGAAAAGTGATAACTGTGTTGCTAGACTCATCTGCAGCCCGGTCCGCTAACATGGATCAAATCATTTGAACTTCCCCTAGCTGTGATAATAAAAGGCTTTTTATTATTCACTCTCCTCATTATCATAATAACCATCGCGTTTACCCTCTCGGGCTGTAAGCCTTGCCGGCAATTTCATGCAGTGCGTGTATTAGTCGCCTTCTGCAATGTGTAAACAAACTTCTTACAGACCTTCCAAATGTCTTTGCTATTATGTTCCAAGGTTATGACTCATATCAAATAAATCCCACATCACCTGCAGCTGACTGCTCTGCGCTCCGCCAGAGGGTCACGCTCGGATACGTTACGTCATTCCTGACATTTGGTGAAGTGCTCCTACCAGATGCTCCTCTGTCTCATTTCCCGTGTAGGGACGGTCGCGGACCTGCGTCTACCTGCTGCATCAACGTGACAAATGGGCAGAAACAATCTGTGAATAAATGAGGCAGATCCAAGACTCTAACATTGGGGCGACATCATCCGTGCTGTTATCTCTGTAATCCTGTGTCCTGTGGGTTTAACACCTTCACTGCCACAAGTAATAATCGTACAGCATGTGAAATTAGGAAAAAAGTTAAATTAACCAAGAATTAATTGCTGATATGTTTGTATAGGAGGCATCTGCAGCAGTTATATTACGTTAGTCCTCCCAAAGTAAGGAAAGTACCGTCAGAATAAATCAGGGTATGACGGTCTATCCATTCAACAAAAACCTGGTTATGGATGAGAGCAAATGACAGTTGACCATTTGCTTGGAAATGCTGGAAAACTGACAAACTGTCACTCATCCATAACCATGTTTTTGTTCCAACCAGCCAGATCTGCAGATAAGTCTTACTATTGTACGGGCACCTTTAGCCTTGCTGAGCGATAAAGCAGTTGGAAATAAAGTACCAACCAATCAGCTGCCATGTTATAGGCTGTGTTTAAAAAATTACAAGAGCTGGTTGGCTGGTACTTTATATGAGGGTATTCAATCCGGGATTCTAACTGTTGGAACGTTCCGACTGTTGGAATCCCGGGTCGTTCCATCCGAATGTTCTCAATTACTCAACAGCCGGAATTCAGTGTTCTGACTGACGGAATTCAATGTTCTGACCGTCGACGGATCGGCGAAAGCGGCCGCGGATTGTCAAAAAAATAGCTGTGAATACGACAATCCACGGCCAGTTCCGTCAAAACTGATTTGACTTGTTTTAAAAATGGATCTGCTTTGTCAGATACTGCTTTCAATGGTGTTGCTTGCAATGCTTCCGGCAGGGAACACTATTTTGGTCTCTCTCCCAGGCCGTAGTGGATGGTAGGACATGAAATACCGCCTGTCAGCTAAAAAAAATAAAATTATATATGAAAATCTCATGTTGACATTTTGAGTATTTACCTTCCCATTGTTGTCCTAATGCTTGTGTCAACCTTAGCCATGTCCACCTATTTCAGGTGTTGACCTTCAGAGGTTGACCCAATGCATGTCAACACAGGTCTTAAATCCCTGCACCCACACCCTGCTCTTGACCAGGGTCTGCGTGCCGGGATTTAAGACCCGTTTTGACCCTTTCACACCACAGAAAAACCCAGGTTTTTCAGCAAATTCCCGGGTTGAAAAGCTTTTAACTGGTAATTTGCTGGTTGTGTGAATTGGGGTCAGGCTGCACCCGGCAAAATAATCAGCATCTGTTACGAGCACCCACAAAGTGACTATCTCCAAAATAGGAGCATCCTGGGGTGGCATAGAATATGACCCATGGACCTACAGTATAAAGGTGCTCGGGCATAGTCTACTGGCATGCCCAGTTATACTCGCATGGACAGGGTAGTGAAGGATCAAGCAGAGTCTTATGGGTAATATAGGTAATTACCTCTGTCAGTGTAATAATGCGCCATGTCATTATCTAATTTTCATATCTGTGACCCTTTTATGCCATGCCTGACAAACGCCTAGTAATAGTGCACAAAGCTTGCAGGTAAAGGCCCTTATTCTGGTTCACTCGCAAAGGCAAATTCCTTCTCAAATGGACAAAACCATGTGCACTGCAGGTGGGGCAGATGTTACTTGTGCAGATAATTTGATTTGGGTGGGGTTTTACTTCAAAGTGAGATCTATATTGCAGCGTAAAAATAAAGCAGTAAGTATTTTCCCTGCACAGAAACAAAATAACTCACCCAAATCTAATTCTCTCTGCACATGCTACATCTGCCCCACCTGCAGTGCACATGGTTTTGTCCATTTGAGAAGGAATTTGCCTTTGCGAGTGAACCAGAATGAGGGCCAAAGTGTATTAATTTATAGCACTTTTGCACATGAACACATGGAATTGGCCCATCCCAGGCCAGTCTTCCAGGAATCCTTCCCGGGTATCAGGAAGAGCCTGGGTGTGCTGCAACGGGATTGGTTACTCGGGTCATCCATCCCAGATGCCGATTACAGCATGGTGATTGGCTCAAATGGAAATGGCATCTATGACAGCTGTCCCCAGGAAGGTAGAGATAACCGCTTCCCTGTATGGACATACAGATAGTGGTAGATGCTCAAATTAGTTCAGTAAAACTTTTCAGGTGCATGCAAGGGAGGGGTTAATACTTAGTAAGTAACAAGACATTGGTTCCCCCGGCACACTGAATAGTTTTAGCAACCAATCTTGAACACTACATGATAATAGAATTCAGAGATATTGGTTACATATACCTGCGCATGTGTATGATATGCCCCCAAGCCGCGTCAAGGCTTATCTGTTTATTGGGGGTCCCTAGCGCTATATCTAGGTGCAGGGTGTGGCACCCCAAAAACTATCATAAGCTAGGAGGCCCAGCGCGGCATGCCAGTGATATACTAAGTGTTAATAATTAGTGATAGGAAGCCGAAGCTATAAATAAGGAGAGAGATAAATGAAATGTAATTAAAATGAGAGATAGATAGTGTTAGTGAGGGAAAAGTGTTAATAGAATGTAAGGGCATGCCGCACTAAAGCCACCCAGCCCAACCAGTCCAGGGGCACCGCACCCCACACCACTGTTACCCTAAATTGGGTCTACAATTAGTCAGCAAGGAGACACATGATAATGGCTCCTTACTTGGTATATCTGAACTAAGAGCTACCTACCTTGGAGCAACCCCAGACTACTCCATGTGGCATATCAGGACCTGCATCTCCGCCCAATACAGGCTCCTCTCTGCCTCTCACAACATACATACAGTTAGTGGTAGATGCTCAAATTAGTTCAGTAAAACTTTTCAGGTGCATGCAAGGGAGGGGTTAATACTTAGTCAGTAACAAGACATTGGTTCCCCCGGCACACTGAATAGTTTTAGCAACCAATCTTGAACACTACATGATAATAGAATTCAGAGATATTGGTTACATATACCTGCGCAGGTGTATGACATGCCCCCAAGCCGCATCAAGGCTTCTCTGTATATTGGGGGTCCCTAGCGCTATATCTAGGTGCAGGGTGTGGCACCCCAAAAACTTCCCCGTATGGTCCGGGCCTTTACGGTTTTTACCCGTCCCTGTAATCTCTCCCAGGTGATAGCTGTGACATCTGACACCCTCCCAGACAGATAACCCCCATCGGCATACATTGCATCCTCTCTCCCTGCTCATCCACTTCTCTGATTATGGTTTTCCTCCAGCTGAGGCACAGCCGGTAGAGCGTCTGAGACCTGGAGTATGCGGAAGGTGCTGCCACATTTGTGCTGGGTCAGGCACCAGCAGACTGGAGCACCAGATAAATATATCGGATCCCACTAATGTGTCATGTTGAAATGAAGCTTTAATAAAGCAGCGATAATGCCAGTGGTCCGGGTGCTCTTTTTTTGTTTTCGTTCCCAGTACTGCCTGGAGCTAAGCTGGCTTCCTAATCCTAGCGGATGAGTGAGTGCCGTGGCATATTAATGCGGCACAGAGGTTTAATGAAGTGACTTAGATCCTGACAGTTTCTTACCTATTAAAAATAAGCTCGGGGCAGAGAACTTGTCTGCAAGTAGATGTGATCCGTTCAGTGTGTACCCCAGGAGTCGCGCGTTCTACAGGGGGCCTGCTGCCGCGACTGCACCGGGAGGTTGTTACCATTATTATGTGTTCTATAGCACATCAGTACCTGCTACGGCACTGTATCACACACACACGGTCTGATTCACTCCTGTTCACTAGGCTGCGCTACCATGTGAGGTGGATGTATAGGCAAATATGCTCCGTCACATGCGGCCGCCCGGCTGAATTTTTTTTTCGATGGTCACCAATCATCGAATGATTTTTCTTCCGTTCGCTAATTAAGGTCAGTTTAGATGGACTTTTATTATGCATGCAGATCGCTAAAGAAAAGGGGGCGGGCACTGAAGACGGGAGGCTGCTGTCACATGTCTTCAGTGCCCGCCCCTTTTTTGTGACAGCAGCCACCCGCCCCGGGCAGCTATCACCATCCCTGCGCTGGCAAAGAAAAGCCCAGCGTTTTTATGTGGATGCCTATATATACGAGGGGCATTCCGCCTACTGCAACCCCCTCCCCTCCTCGTGCTCGACGAGTGTGAAATCTCACTGCCCGCTGTACAGATCACTGTGACGCTGTATAGACGATGCTGTAGGTGGTCTTTCCACATTCATTTAATGTGCCAGAGAATTCAGTATTACCAATCAATTTACCTACAGATGTGTCCACATACAGCAGTCCTTCATGCAATGCAGGTTTTTTCGACTTTTTCTATTAAATATCATCTTATTTGGTTAAAATGGGGTGATTGGGATGCACCAGCATCTTTTGCTGATCAAAGCAATATCTGTATTCAGCGTGTGACTGCCGCTGTATCTGCATAAGAAATTGAACGTTAGTGTTTTCCTGGTGAACAGCATAACATAGCATTTTGTGGTACCCAAAGGTAACCAGTAAGACAGTTCATCTGCATCAATAAAAGTTGCTGGTGATGTAGGTGTAACAGGTGAAAACTGGCAGTGTGCAGCAAGCAACATGAAAATGGAGTAAAAGCATACTGCAGATTGTGAACAAATAGGAGCATTGTCTCTACGGCAAACAGGATCACATGAGGAGGTCAGCCCAGACAAGGCAGAGTACTGTAGAAGTCAAAACAGCAGGTGGGTCCTAGTGGCCAAAAAGACAGAGTAGAAGGGCACCACTGGGGATCCCAAACTGTCATCAGAATAAAGACTGAGTGCAGGAACGCTAGCAGGTAAGCACTATAACCAGCAATTGTTGAGGGCTGCTATTTAAAACAGCTGGAACCAATAAGTATCCTGCCCAAAGGTGACCTACAAATCATGTGACCCTAACAACAGATCCAAAGTGCCTGCGGGGACCAGTCAGCTGCGGCAGAACATCTTTATCTGTTGTTACTGACACAGGCGCAATAATTCTAGCAATGTTTTTCTTCTGACATAGGGGGAGATTCTCTAAGAATCTCCGCCCCCCTTCGCCGCCCATCGGATTTATAATTATCGCATATGTTCTAACATATGCGATAATGATAGCAAAGGACAGCTCTTGCGTTAAGAGCTGTCCTTTGCGGTGAGAGTCGCCGGGTCCCAGCGGCTCCCCCCTCCCTCCCACACCTGGCGCTGCTGCTGCATCGGGCTCTCCTCCTCCCTGCACCCGGAAGAGGATCAGTGCAGGGAGGAGGTCAAAGGACCGGGCAGCACTGCGCTGCCCGGACACAGGTAAGGGAGGAGGGGGCAATGCGGGGCGGCGGGAGTCCGTGCGGGGCGGCGGGGGTCGTTGCTGGGCGGCGGTGGGATGCTGTAGAAGCCCATTGGCTTCTATGGGGCATCGCCAGATTTTTCTGGCGATGCCCCCCGCCTCGTTAACCCGGCGGGGGATGCTTACAGCATCCCAAAATGTGGTAAAAACCCAGATAACGGGGTTTTTACTGCATTTCTTGCATAGAGAATTTCCCCCTAATGTGTTTCACAGATCGCATAGTAATCACTATAGGTAACGAGCTGCAGGAGTAGAATTCTGTTCTTCAGTATCCAGATGGCTCACAGACCGTGTCTAGGTAGACCGTTAATAGGTCAATACTAAAAGGTCGGCATGTACTACTACAGAATGCCGATACAAGCAAAATGTCAACATAATAATGGTTGACACGTGGAAAGATCGACATGAGTTTTTTTGTTTTTGCAATTTTTTTAACTTTTTTATGCTCTGCCATCCACGCGGACTCTGAATGGGAACAGTAGTGTGCCGAGTGCAGCAGTAGCAACATGTGGCCAGCGAAAGCGCTATACGAATAGGGGTCCACATGTCAATATTGTCAACCAAAAACTTAATTGGGCAGAACACTTCCATTATGTAAACATGGACCTACAGTATGTTCTACATCGAGCAGTGTGGCAGATGTGTCCTTATACTGTACATCTCTGCACAATATGCCACACAGCAGTAGATGCCTGAGTGCGAAAGCTGACTGGTCCTGTGCAACTCAGCTAGGGATGTGCAAGCAGCTTCTGCTGATTAAAATTATATTCTGCATGCCTATTCTGTGAGCAACTGCACCTGTATCTGCATACGAAATGCTACCTCTAAGAACACACAGTAGCATAGTATTTTGTATGCAGATACTCCCGCAGTCACACATAGAATATATAAATGCTGCACACCATTTTAATCAGCAAATGCTGCTTGTGTGTCCTGTTGTTTTGCAATTATCTCATTTTAATGAAAAAAGTTGCACAAAAAGACCACAGCATGGTGTGTCTTGAAGGGGTGTTTAACATGCAGGGAGACTAGATGATAGTGGGCACCTCTAATGTCCTGAATTGGCATTAATATTAAAGAACAGAGCTTATAAGGCAACAATGGGGGAACCAGTGAGGAAACAAAGGAGGGGGAAGGAAATCCTCTGCAATGTTTGCTTATGTACTTCACCGAGAATTTTGGTAGCCCAATACCGAATAACATTACTTTTCCTATTCCTCTGTATGGGCTGTGGGAGGAAAATTTGGGGGTGTTTTGTTAGTTTTGAGGTGCTGGCTTCTGACATCACCAGAAGGTAAAGACCCAACTTTGGCCCTTTATTCAGATCTGATCGCAGTACAAATTTGTTTGGAAAATGGGCAAAACCATGTGCACTGCAGGTGTGCAGAGAGTTACATTTGGGTGGGGTGTGTTGAAACTGAAATCTAAATTGCAGTGTAGAAATAATGCAGCCAGTATTTACCCTGAACAGAAACAAAATATAGCTCACACAAATCTAACTCTCTCTGCACATGTTACATCTGCCCCACCTGCAGTGCACATGGTTTTGACCATTTTCCAAACAAATTTGTACTGCGATCAGATCTGAATAAAGGCCTTTGAGTGAGATGTCCAAAGATTGTTACCCCCATATAAATCCATACTTGATATAATAGTGTGTATACACAGGGATTTTTACTTTTTGGCCCCCATTCCCTGTTGTGTGACTTCATTTCTAGGAAGATGAAATATGCCATAGCAGCTTGTAGAGATGATGTGGTTTTTGTCATTCTGCTATGTGCTGATAAATCGTTCTTAATTTGTTTTGCTGCTTTAGCATTATTATTTACAGCTGCAGTGTTGTTAATAATGGAATTGCTAATATTTATTTTCATTAATCAGAGCTTGGTTTATTATTCCCATGGGCCCCAGGGAGTCATCTCACAGTCTATGTATCAGTCATATGTTTCCAGACAGCACTATGCTTCGTAGTAAAATTGCATCGCATTGCATCTCATGGGCCATTTTAGTGCCGTGCGATGCGATTTTTTTAATGTAATTTATTCACTGCTCTGTTGACCCTCTTCAACTAGCCATCTCTGGCTAGCCATGGCTCACCAAGGCCTATTGTTCTCAGCTGCAATACAATACATAGAACAATACAGTAGGGGATTAGCATACATTAGGATGAAGTCTGACAGCTGGCTCCCTTAGTCCTATTAAAGGGCTGGATGAGGATGGCTCTATCTGTATATAGCGTACTTCGTACCTCATTGCAAGTAAGTAAACAGAACTTGCCCACTCCTAAGAAATGTACAGTCCCCTCATATAATACAACTTTTGATACTTGGGTTAGAGATGTGCCATGCTTACATTGGGAAACGCGTATTCCCCTCCTTCAAGTGATGTGGCCCCTTAGAAGGCTGGTGTCCATCTGTCAAAACATGTTCTATACTGTAGATGAGGCAGACACATTTTTCCCCATCTCTCGCATATTTGCCTAAACACGTGTAGAGACACTCTTGTAAGAAAGAGGATTTGCCCCCTCTTTGTAAAAATGTGACCACTTAGTTCTTCTTGTCTTGTTGGGAAGGGGTGGCAGAAAGTCATAGAAGAGGTGCGTAGGATATGGCATTGATTCCACAAATAAATGGTAGACTTCTGGAAAGATGTCAGCATAAGTTGGCCCATGTTATCTGCATAGCTTCCCCTTGATATTTGTAAGCATGACCTTGAGTGAAAATGGACCTCGCCAACAAGTCCCATAAATGGACGATTGGGTTCATGTCGAGTAACTGTGGATGGTACACAATTCATCAGAACTCTCCACCAATGGCACGGTGCATTATCCTGCTGGAATATTCCATATTGTTGTGGACAGGGCTATTTTTCAGCTGGCTCCAGCAGGAACTGAGGCCCTTATTCTAGTTCACTCTTTCTGACAAAATATTTCTTAGATGGACAAAACCATGTGCACTGCAGGTGAGGCAGGTGTACAACCCCACCCAAATCTAATTATCTCTGCACAAGTAACACCTGCCTCACCTGCAGTGCACATGGTTTTGTCCATCCAAGAAATATTTTGTCAGAGTGAACTAGAATAAGGGCCACAGTTCCTGCTGGAGCCTGCTGAAAAATAGCCCTGGTTGTGGGTACATGAAGTCTGTAACATAGAGGTTACTGGTCAATGATGTGTTTAGGCAGAGCAGCGGACACAACTCATACCTCATACACCATTGTGGAACCACCAGCAGCCTGCATGGTGCTTTATTGACAACTGGGGTTCATGACTTCATGTTGACTGCGCCACACTGGATCTTACCAGTAGTACTCCATGGTCCAATTAGCAATGCCAATAGCCCAGGTGATTCACTATGTCTGGTGTCGTAGAGGTAGCAGGGGGCACACTGATGAGTCTTTTATTCCCATGTCACATGGACGCTAAAGAACCTTCTTGATATGCAACTGGTAATTCCTGCATGGAATGTGGATATGAATTTAGCCAGTGTCATTTGCCTGTTCCCATCGGCAATTCTGGCCAGACTGCACTGGTTATGGTCATTGAGCACTCGTGGTGCCGCAATGAAGTATTCCGTTACGCAGGTGTTACCTTAGTTCAAAAAAAGGAATTTCCCATCCGCTGGCATGCCTTGAGCAGCTAAACCAGTGTTCTAACGGACTCACAAGATATCATATTACAACTGACGCAGTGCAGTGGTATAATCAAGGGGGTTGAGGGGGTGGGCGGATGTATTAATTACCTTGGCTTGGTTTTCTTGGATAAGCATGACTGATCCCTTATTCTGTGAATCCTTACCCCTGCCTTAAATGTCAGCTGCAGACGGGGAGTCTCTTTCTCTAGCACCCATCACTGTTTGCTGGGATGCCGTATGTGTAGCTGCCGCTGAGTTCTTCAGTCTTCTTTGGCAGTAAGGGGGCAGGACGCGGGGGTGGGGGGGCTAATTGATTGCTGTGATCATGCCCTCTCTGGATCTGACCCTGGATGTGCTGCACATGGCACACACACACATACACTGCAAGTTGGTGCCGTTTCATAGTGCATAAAAAGTATTTCCTGCACTCTTTATTTTTAAGTGGGTGTGGCCACTCCCCTGTGATTAGGCTATGCCCCTAGACGGAGAGGAGTAAAACATCTACATGCTTTTGCAAAATGTGTATGCTAGTCAGAGCCGGCCCTAGCTTAAATTATGCCCTAGGCAAGATTTTGGCTGGTGCCCCCTAGCACCACCACTAGTTCCGACTCTGACCCTGCTCCCCTTTCCCAGCACCATCAACCCTCATCATAGCAGTCATCATTTTGGTGCTCCTACCCGCAATATTTTAAACAGGGATGTGTTCTTGCTGGGAAGGGGCATGGCCACACAATAGTACCCCCAATTCAAATTATGCGACACAGTAGTGCAACTTTATTCACATTATATCATGCGATGGTGCCCCTTATTCACGTTACATCACACAGTGGTACCACTTTACCTTATATACATTACTCCTCACATTATTCACATTATACCCTTAGATAAAAATCCTGAGAAAATATTGTATTTTAAGCACCTCCATGGCCACACTGCAACCCAGCACAAGGCAGTGTGTGCTGGGCAGAGGAGAAGAGCTGCAGCTGCTGCTGTCACTTAAGGGGACGGGGCCCGGGGCCCCCACTGGGCCCTTCCATCAGACTTTGGCCTGGGTTATTTGTACCCCCTACCCCTTTCTCTCTGCACCCCTGATAATACCACACAGTAATGCCCCTTACACATGACACACATTATTAATGTCCTTATAACCATAATGCCCCTTACACATTATGCCAACCTTTATTAATGCCCTTCATACACATAATGACACACATAATGCTCCTTACACATATGTCACACATTATTAATGCATTAATACATGACACACATAATGCCCCATACACGTATGCCAAACACTATTGCACAACCAACCCACCCACAGACAGGACTCGCACAGCCGCTAACACTGTGACCTCTGCTTGGATACAGATGTTTCCTCATACATCTTGCCTCAATAGGCCATGCAGCTCCTGCCTTTTTTGCTGAAAATTTGTCTTATTTGGATTGTTATGACCAGCACACACAAGGAGCTTCTGATTTTTAAAATGATATGCAGCATACCTATATTCTGTGTGCGACGGTGGCTGTACCTGCATACGGAATGCTATGTTACAGTGATTTCCATGAATACACTATTTCATATGCAGATACAGCCTCACTCACACACAGAATATAGACATGCTGCATATCATTTTAATCAGCAGAAGCTGCTGATGCCCCTAGGCATTCCAAATGCCCTAGGCAACTGCCTAGTTGGCCTATGCCTAAGGCCGGCTCTGATGCTAGTAAGTATTATACCTATCTGTTTCTTTATACAATAAACATTTTGGGGTCACCAGATCTGCTATGGAAGGTTTCCACTTGCACAAGCAGCTTATGATGATTAAAATGATATGTGGCATTCCTATAATCACTTTGTATTGCACAGAGGATGGATGTATCTGGACAGATCTGTATATAGTGAAAGCTGTGTCCGCATGTTAACTCCATCAATTTGCCTTTTTTTATTTATTTATTTTAGAATATTTAATGTATATTTGTGTGGCTAATCTACTAACTGTTACATATATTGGGCCTGGTTCAGTTGCAGTTTTGCTAAACTAACAAAACTGCAAATGCCCATCCCTGCGATCGCAAATAGATTGCGTTTAAATCTCAGAAATGCCTGTAGCCCCCTAAATTAGATTTACGCACTTCTGCATGTTTTGTTGAATTAGTCCCACATGTTAATATGCATTAAAACTCTCTTATCTTTCTTTTTTTTTTCTTTTTTTTTTTTTTTTTTGGGGGGGGGGGGGGGGGAGGTGGCTGAATATAGCATTTAACATTTTTACTACTGTGAAGAAGTTTAAAAAATAATTCACCAACAAAAAGAAGAGAAAAATTATATTTGGCATAACTGCCATCACCCTATTCCCCCTCCCTATTACATTTCCTGCAGGAGAGAAACCATTCCTGCTTCTGTACTAGCCTGACTTACCAGAGAAGGTGATAATCAGCGACCTGTGAACCTCTCCACTTTGTATACAAGTGTTCTTTTCTGCTAAGGCATGGTTCAATAGCTAGGTATGACAAACACAGCTACGGAATGTGGCAGTCTGCCATAGGTTTGAATGAGCTGCACCTGTTCCCTTTTCTATAGATAAATCACGTAGGAGTAACTTCACATCTTTGTACAGAGATTTAATAAACAAAACTAACCGATCCCGAAGAGGAAATTGTCCCTAATGAACAAAAGAAGCTTAATGCCTGATAACAATAACGTAATCATTTTAAATGCCACCAATTTAACAAATTGATATCATATCTGTGCTTTCTATCTTATATGCCATTACTATGGTAATATTATTTCCAAACAAATAAAAATAAGTTTTATTTTAAAAAAGTTTGCCTAGAACTTCTCCTGTTCGCTACGCCAATTAGCATATATGAAATATTCATGGCTGATCTTTTCACAATAAAATGTAAATAGTCTTGTCCAAGGCAGTGCTAAGAAGTGACACAGATAACGTGCCTCAGTTTAATATGTATACTGGGTTTGACATTTAATTGCAGAAAATCACTGAATTGGATTAGCATGGAAAAGGGTTCCCAATGTGTACAGAAAATGGGTATTGTAAGTCAAGAGGTGAACAGCAGTGATGAGAGACTTCTTACTACATTTTAATTGTTTGTTATTTAAAAGAACAATGGAGAACATATACAGACAGTCCAACAATTTAAAAACCTAAAACATGGAATCAGAGTAGCTAAGGCTTTGTGTGCTGGAGAGAAACAATGGATGATATGGCTGTGTGGTCTGGAGAAACACATGGGGAAGAACAAGGCTATGTGGGCTAGAGAGACACATGGTGGGTAAGAGGCTATGTGTGCTAGAGAGAGACATACAGAGGAATGAAGCTATGTGGAAAAGAGGCTATATGGGCTCGAGAGACACATTAGGAGGAATGGGGCTGTGTGGGCTCAAGAGACACATGGGGGAATGAGGCTGTGTGGGCTAAAGAGACACATTGGTTAATGAGGCTGCTTGGGCTAGAGAGACATGTGTAATGAGGCTGTGTTGGCTACAGAGACAAAGGGGGGTAATGAGGCTATGTGGGCTAGAGAGACACATGGGGGGATGAGGCTATGTGGGCTAGAGAGACACATCGGGGAATGAGGCTGTGTGGGCTAGAGAGACACATGGGGGATAATGAGGCTATGTGAGCTAGAGACGCATGGGGTAATGAGGCTATGTGAGCTAGAGAGACACATGGGGTAATGAGGCTATGTGGGTTAGAGAGACATATGGGCAATGAGACTAAGTGAGCTAGAGAGACACATGGGGAGAAATGAGGCTGTGTGGGCTAGAGAAACACATGGGGGTAATGAGGCTATGTGGGCTAGAGAGACACATGTGGTAATGAGGCTGTGTGGGCTAGAGAGACACATGGGGGTAATGAGGCTATGCGGGTTAGAGAGACATGTGGGATGAGGCTATGTGGGCTAGAGAGAGACAAGGGGGTTTAGGTTGTGTGTGCTGGAGAAACAAAATGGATGAGAAAGCTGTGTGGGCTGGAGAGACACAAGGTGGGAGGGTGAAGCTGTGTGGGGTGGCGAGCACAAAACAATGGAGGAGGGGGAGCGCAATGACACTATCTCATGCCATTGGGTGACTCCCCATGCCCTTCCCGCGATTTATGTAGGTGTCGCCTGCATTCAAATAATTGGTGAAATACTGCATTTCCTGTAGTTGCAATTTTACCAATTTATCAGAACTTTAACTTTAATAGCCAACAACATAATTTGCCTAAGAGCGGCAGTATCACTATAAGGTATATTGGATATCTCCCCCCATGCTCTGCTTGTGCGCACCAGTACTCAACGAAGACTACACATGTGCGTTACGTACACTTGGTCAGAGGGAAAGGAACTATATATATGGTCAGAGGCTATGCCTAGACATGGCGGTAATTCTAAATGACCCTATTGTTTCACGTCTTCTCATCAAAGAACACAGATATTAAATAATGGGGGTAAAATTAAGCAACTAGGCCACTAGTTCTTAAAAAAAAAAAAATGCGGCAGAACCGATATGTGTGGATCCCTTTAATATGCCTATGGCTTGTTGCTGAGCCACAGAAAGGCTGCTAGGTCCTTGTGTAAGAGCGTTCAATAGGACAGCTGCCCGGGACAAGACTTGTAGCCCTTAGTCTCCACAATACATTCATTTCCAGGCCTCGTTCGTGCTAAATTACAAACGTAGAAACAGCTTTACCCAAACAAAGCCATCATTCTCTTAAATGAGTTCCTTTTGTACGACGGTAGCAATCTCTCTGTTTTGTGTGTTCTTTTGGGAATAATACTTAAAAAGTAATAACACATTAATGCAGTTTGCTTTCTACTTGAAACCATCAAAGCTTTTCTCAATCTGACTGAATATATTTTCCCCCAGAAATTGCGCCGCTCTCATAAATTTTATAAATGAATAAATCAATCAAATCGGGGGGGGGGGGGGGGGGGGGATCTTTCGGGCGCTTTTTACTTATTCATTAAAACTGTCACATAAAAATAAATAAATACAAATTGTGCATTTTATTGTAGCCAGTATGTCATACAATGTATTGGCTCTCAAAGCATAAAAAAGTTATTTTGTGTGTTCTTTTTTGTTGTTATGATAAAAAAAAAGGCCTAATCCTAAAGGCAAGATAATTTAATACGAAAAGCGCTATTCTATTGTTTGCTAGAAATGTATAGAGAATGTCTGCATACAATTTATGTGATTATTGGAATACAGAACGCATTGTGCCTATTAATCTGCATTGCACAGATTTGCTTAACCCAACATCTCTTTGAGGAGATGTTCAAAATATCTTCTAAAAATGGCAGCGTTGCTCACATTTGTTATATAAATTCAAATACAAAATTTTGTGTAAAAAAGAGATTATTTCCTGTATAAGGTAAAGATTACAGGTCATTATGATGAATAAAAATGTTAGCTTGCCAATTTTGACACCTATTTTGACACATTCGCTTGGTGTTTGAAGGGTTTATGGGGGGGTATTCAATACGGGATTCCGACTGTCAGAATGTTCCGACAGTTGGAATCCCAGGCCGTTTTTGTCCGGTATGACAGTAACTCGACAATGGGAATTAAATGTTCTTGCTGTCGAGTGTCGGAAAGTCCATGGATCGGTGAAAACGGCGGTGGATTGTCGAAAAACGGCCGTGTATTTGACAACCCGCGTCCGTTTCCGACAAAACAGATACGACTTTCAAAAAAGTCGGATCTGACCGCCTTCAATGCTGTCGTTAACAACAGCATTGAATAAGTGAGTTCCGGTATTTCCCCTGTTGGGAAATATTGGCACCGTTTTAATACTCCTCCAAGCTTCTAGAAATGACAATTGATGAAGTCTCCTATAGCAACCAATCACATTCAGTCTATTATTTTCTGCATGCAATAGAGAAATGACGGACAGAATCCGATTGGTTGAAATAGGCAACATCACCTCTTTTCGGTTTAAGAAGCTTTAGTAAATTTACCCTCATTCTGACTGGGATATTAATCAATTCAAAAAGAGCATAAGACAAATTCTCTGCACTCGGGGTGCTAAATATTTCTTGGCAATTGAATAGAGCTTATAGCATCCTTCTAAGGCCAACACCCCTGTAACTGTGACATATTACTTGGATAACAAGCCTACGCAATTACACAAATTGTGTCAATGGGTGGTGGGGCTATGATGGAGCAGTACAAGGCAGGCTGTCTTGCTCCCCACACTGGAATGGATGGGATTGGGGAGCTTGCCCCAGGTAACATGCGTGTATGGGCATACCTCCCAAGATGACCCAATCCAGGAGGGACAAGATGCTCTGTTCTTGGACTTCCATGCTAGTGGCAGTTGCAGGCTTGCATCACACTCCAAAATTCAGATAGGGGAGCCCCACCAACTGCCACCCCAAACACCACAGTCCAGGACTCACGGACAGGTGTGGCTCCCCTATTTAAATTTTGTACAGTGGTGCAGTCCCACTTCTTTTGTCCCTCTTGGAATGGATCATGTTGGGAAGTATGGTATGGTATGGGGTGAAGCATCCTGGAGGGTTGGCTGGTACAAACCCGTTTCAGAGTGAATCAGTCCCGTTAGCTTAATAATTGCGGCACATCCCTCTCATTACAGAATACTATCAATGGTGCTGTTGTCTTACATTGATGGCATCTACAGCCATCATGGGAAGTGTCTGTAGGCGGGACTTGAAAAACAATCAGGGAAGGGTTGGAGTTTTGGGGTTGCAGTGGGCGTGGGGCATATTTCCAGTCCAGGGGTGGGGGCCTCACTAGGCCGTCTGCCATCAATGGCGTAAAGACAAATAAAACACATTGGTTCTCTGCCATTGATGTCAAATCCTCAATGGTTGTCCGCACCTCAAATGGGACAAGAAGCTGCAGCAAGTATGTACAGGGTGCAGGGCTCAGAGTTCTGCAACAAATGAGTGACGGCAAGCGAGAACGATAGGAAGTCTGCAGAACGCCGTCTGTGGTGCCAAGTTTAGCGGACAATTGTCAGTATTATGTCCGCAAATACCCTTGTTTCCATGACGATATTGGTGCTTGCAGACCTTTACTTCTAATTGTACATTTGAAATGCATAGAAATGGACTAGCAGATCAAAAAGCCGCACAGTGCAACAGTATGGGAAGCCTCATGCCTGCTCCAGTCTATTATTCTAAAATGTTTCTACCTTTCAACAAATGTTTTGCACAGTGCTCATTGAGGAGTTTCTTTATCATACGCTGTACTCCTTACAAAGGCTTGGTGCTGAGACTTTGCTTCCATTAGGTGTAGGACAGAGGATTCCTTCAAGCAGAACACTTCTAGGAACAGTTTTTTAACTATAAATCCATGTTGCATACAGCGACATTTATCATATGCCAAAGTATATTAGTATCTGACAAATGCAAGAGGTTTAGCTATAGTCACATACTGTATATATATATATATATATATATATATATATATATATATATATGTGTAGTCACATACAAACAGTATACTGTATCTATTAAACATGCCATTCTACTGTACAGTATATGCAAAACAATATATGTATGTATGTATATATGTGTGTATATATATATATATATATATGGGAAGCGGTCATCTATTAGAATGAACTTAGGTCTAGTCATTAGGTCGACCACACTAGGTCGACTGGCAGGAAGGTCGACCTGACTTAAGGTCGACATTGGCCAAGGTCGACATGACTTATGGTCGAATTTGCATAAAGGTCGACATGAGGAAGGTCGACTGGTCATAAGGTCGACATGGGTTTTTCACTGTTTTTTTGAGCCGACATGTGCCGACAGGCGGTATTTCATGCCCTACCATCCACTAGGGCGTGGAGGAGGTTATTAAAGCTGTGGCGAGCGAAGCGAGCCACCGTGCCCGAAGCATTGCGAGCGTCCGATTCTCATTGCCAACTGTGTCCATGTCGACTGTGTCGACATTCGGGTCAAAAACAGTGAAAAACCCATGTCGACCTTATGACCAGTCGATCTTCCTCATGTCGACCTTTATGCAAATTCAACCTTAAGTCATGTCGACCTTGGCCCATGTCGACCTTAAGTCAGGTCGACCTTCCTGCCAGTCGACCTAGTGGGGTCGACCTAATGACTGTAGACCTAAGTGTGGTCTGACAGATGTACAGATTCCATATATATATATATATATATATATATATATATATATAATATGTATACTAGTGTTCAGTCTAGCACCCGCTATCTTTGAAAACCCATGCAGTTCCTCTTCCCTGCTTGGGTTGTCGCTGTCTGCTGTGGTGTTTCTAGCACAGATCTGGTTTGCACATCAGTGCTGATATACAGACCACACTGTGCTAGAAACACTACAGCAGACAGCAGACAAGAGGAACTGCATGGGTTTTCAAAGATAGCGGGTGCTAGAATGAACACTATATCCCATACAGTAGGTAGATTTTATGGGCAATGGCTATATCAGTGTGTGCCACCTTGGTTATGATACATTAAGCTGAGCAGGGAAATGTTACCAGCCCTCATATGGTGTTGGTGCCACCAGGTGAAGCTGGACATGCCCATTGCGACGAGCAGGGCACAAGCCTACTGTCCTCTCAATTAAATTACTGTCTGCAATTATAGTGTATATGAGTAGAAGGAGGGAGGGGGGGGGGGGGGGGGGGGGGGGGCGGGACATCACACCAGTAAGCAGTAAGCAGCTGGTTGTCAGGGACCGGTAGTGGTCTGGGTCCTACTTGAGTACGCAGGATGGGCCGTTGGGTTGATGACACTTACTCGTATCACTGATCGGTTGTGTGTTCTCTACATCCCTCAATCTTGTAGCGATGTATTCCTTCACCTGACATACTGTAGCGTCCTGCTTCCCATCTGCTGTAGAACTACAATTCCCATCATATATTTACACCCTGTATATACTGTACTGTATATTACTTGCATGTCAGACCTGGGAAACCATGTTGCTGAATTATTGTGCTGGGACTTGTTGTTCCCCAATCCCTTAGGAATGTTTTCCAGGGATGACTATTAACATATCAGGATAAAAATGGATCAGATAGTTTACTGACATAATTTACAATGGTCCTGAGGCTTGCACAGTGATACTGTATGTTACTATTTACAGCCTCCGGGCCTTGGGACAACCACACTAACTGCCCTGTTAATAATCTGCCGCTGTATTGGAGGGTAGGGTCTCTGAAAATAATTGTAGGGAGAGTTTTATTTTTAGAGCAAACTTGTTTAACCCCTTCCCGACATTTGACGTATATATACGTCATGGTCGGGAAGTACTTCCCGACACATGACGTATATATACGTCATGGCTGAAAACTGTCACTGCGTCTAGAGACGCAGTGACAGAGGGACAATGTCTGCTGTCCCTGACAGCAGACCTGTCCCTGCGTGCCCGGGGGGGGCTGCGATGCCGCCCCCCCGTCGCCGATCACTGTGATTGGCTGTTCAGTGTGAACAGCCAATTACAGCGTTTTCTGTGTCACCGGCGAATAACGTTCGCCGGTGACATGGGATCGGAGGTGATTGGTGCTGTAAAGTACAGCACCAATCACCGTGGGGTGTAAGGGTGACACTGGTGTCACCCCACCTCACCCCGCCCGCCCCCAAAGGCCGTGATTGGTTCGTCGGACCGACGGACCAATCACAGCCATGGAGGGGGGTTTAAACTAACGGTGACTGCACTGCAGACGCCATTCCGGTCTGGAATTGCGTGCAGTGTGGTCACCGTGCCTGGCTGCCGCAGTATACTGACCTGATCCGTGCAAACCGTGCAAAATACTTACCTGATCACTGCCTGGATCTTGCTACTTGTGTTGTGCTGTGTTGTGCTGTGTTGTGCTGCTGCAGTTAGCTAGAGAGAGAGAGATAGAGAGAGATAGAGAGAGATAGAGAGAGATAGAGAGGCCTAGTGACAGAGAGTGCTATATTTTGCTGCAGTGTAATAGAGTTATAGATAGAGAGAGAGATAGAGAGAGAGAGATAGAGAGATAGTGACAGATTGTGATATATATTTTTTATATAACTGACTGCTGCCCCCCCTTTTGTGCTGATCACTATATCTGAGGTGATCAGCAACTTTTTTGGGGGTGCAGGGGTTTGCTGCAGTGTCATAGAGTGATAGATAGTGAGAGATAGAGAGATAGAGAGAGAGAGTGATAGAGAGTGCTAAATTTTGTGTCTGCTGCCCCCGCCTTTTGTGCTGATCACTATATCTGAGGTGATCAGCAACTTTTTTGGGGGTGCAGGGGTTTGTAAATTCCTGTCAGTGCTGCAGTGTCATAGAGTGATAGATAGTGAGAGATAGAGAGAGAGAGTGATAGAGAGTGCTAAATTTTGTGTCTGCTGCCCCCGCCTTTTGTGCTGATCACTATATCTGAGGTGATCAGCAACTTTTTTGGGGGTGCAGGGGTTTGTTTTTTAAATTCCTGTCAGTGCTGCAGTGTCATAGAGTGATAGATAGTGAGAGATAGAGAGAGAGAGTGACAGAGAGTGATAGAGTGCTATATTTTGTGTCTGCAGGAAATATATACCTGCCAGTTGCACCAAAGGTTGTGCACCTGCTGCCCCTCACCTTTTTTTTTTTTTTTGAGGGTGCTGTGGGTATTTTTACACACACTGTGATTTTGTGGGTGTCCTGTGGCCACTGTGCGCTGATCAGTGACGTACATCACTGATCAGCTTTTTCGGCACAGGGTTGATTTTTTTTTTTTTTTTTTTTAATAAATTCCTGTTGCCTTTGAGCGCTGTTCAGTGACGGTCGTTACTGACTAACATCTGTGCTCAATTTTTGGTGCAGGACCTTTTTTTTTTTTTTTAATAAATTCCTGTTGCCTTTGAGCGCTGTTCAGTGACGGTCGTTACTGACTAACATCTGTGCTCAATTTTTGGTGCAGGACCTTTTTTTTTTTTTTTTTTTTTTCTGCACTACATACACACTACCTGGTTGAAATAAAGTTTGTACCCCCCCCTACACTATACACGTGTTGAAACATTTCACAACCACAAACACAAAAATAAAAATGGCATCCCAAAGGTCATCCCAAATGTCATCCCAGTCATCCAGAAGAATGTACTCAGCGGAGGAGGCATATGCCATGCTTGCCTCTGACAGTGACACAGACAGTGATGCAAGCGGGGAATTTGAAGGATTTGTGTTAACCTCATCTTCCTCCTCTAGTGATGAGGGACCCCCTCAAAGACGCCCCCGTAGAGCAGCTGAGACCCCCCCCCCAATGATTGATCCCGTATGGATCCCACCACCAGCCAATTTTGAGCCCCAGGTTCCTGAGTTTTTGGCCATCCCAGGAATCCAATTTGATTCCACAGGTCTCAGAGAAATTGACTTCTTCAAATTATTTTTCTCTGATGATTTTATAAATTTAATGGTGGACCAAACTAATTTATATGCCCAGCAGTTTATTGCTCAAAACCCCACGTCATCATTTGCTAGGTGGACCCCTGTAGATGCAGTAGAGATGATGGCGTTTTGGGGTCTGGTGTTTCATATGGGCATAGTAAAAAAGCCAGAAATTAGGCAATATTGGAGTACAGATGTTCTGTACAGCACCCCATTTTACCGTATGGCCATGACCCGGACTCGTTTTGAGATGATCCTTAAATTTCTGCATTACAGCGATAATGCACAGTGCCCACCCAGAGATGATCCCACCTTTGACCGGCTATTCAAAGTCAGGCCGGTCATTGATCATTTCAGCGCCAAATTTGAGGAGATGTACATCCCCCAACAATTCATTTGTGTGGACGAGTCCCTTTTACATTTTAAAGGAAGGGTTAAATTCCGCCAGTACCTTCCCAATAAGAGGGCAAGGTATGGCATAAAATTGTATAAACTGTGTGAAAGCACCTCAGGGTACACCCACAGGTTTAGGGTATATGAAGGGAAGGATTCAAGTATTGAACCGCCAGAATGCCCCCCCTCCCTCGTAGGTGTTAGTGGAAAAATTGTCTGGGATTTAGTGCACCCCTTCCTGGATAAAGGTTATCACCTCTATGTGGATAACTTTTACACTAGCATCCCCCTGTTTAAGGCCCTTGGTTCAAGAGGTACAGCAGCTTGCGGTACTGTGCGCAAGAACCAAAGAGGCCTCCCAAAAACGCACATTGCCCAAGTAATGAGAAGGGGTGAAAGCAGGGGAATATGCACTGAAAATATGTTGTTGGTCAAATATAAGGACAAGAGGGATGTCCTTATACTGACAACAATTCACGGAGACAGTACCACCTCCGTCCCTGTACGAGGTACCAGTACCCACACCTCAAAACCTAATTGTATCCTGGATTACAATAGGTACATGGGCGGAGTGGATCTTTCAGATCAGGTACTGAAGCCGTACAGTGCCCTGCGGAAAACAAAAATCTGGTACAAGAAGCTGGCCGTGTATATCATCCAGATGGCACTGTATAACGCTTACGTGCTATTCCGTTCTACCGGCCAGAGGGGGACATTTATGCACTTTCAAGAGGAAGTCATAAAGGGCCTGATATTTGGGAACCAGCAGGCAGAGGGCCCCAGTACTTCTAGTACTGGCCCCCGTATTGTACCAGGGCAGCATTTTCCCAACGAAATCCCCTCCACTGCAAAAAAGGGCAGGACACAAAAAAGGTGCAAAGTTTGTTATAAAAGGGGAATAAGAAAGGAAACTATTTTCCACTGTGAAACTTGCCCTGACAAACCCGGCCTTTGCATAAAGGAGTGTTTTAAAATATACCACACATCTATGGATTATTAGGTCCATCAATTCACCGTGCATCGGGGGTCTTGCTAATGCCACATAGCACCCACCATTCATTCCACCTGAATCTGAGCCGCAAAATCCAAAAATCACTCCTTCCCTTCTAAATCCTGCCATGCACCCAACTGGTATTTTTTGGTCACATATGAGGCATTGCCATACTCGGGAGAAATTGGGGCATATATTTTGGGGTGCTTTTTCTCCTTCAAACCTTGTGAAAATGAAAAATTTTGAGCCAGAACTGCATTTTTGTGTAAAAAAATGTAATTTTGCCCAGTTGTATCAAAATTGGTGAAACCCCTGGGGGTTTGAAATGTACATTATACCCCTAGATGAATTCCCTGAGGGGTGTAGTTTGCAAAATGGGGTCACTTGTGGGGGGTTCCACTGTATTGGTGCTTGGGGGGTCTTGCTAATGCGACATAGCACCCACCATCATTCCACCAGAATTTGTGCTGCAAAATCCAAATATCACTCCTTCCCTTCTGAGTCCTGCCACTTTTTGGTCACACATGAGGCATTGCCGTACTCGGGAGAAATTGGGGCACAGATTTTGGGGTGCTTTGTCTCCTTCATTCCTTGTGAAAATGAAAAATTTTGAGCCAGAACTGCATTTTTGTGTAAAAAAATGTAATTTTTCATTTTCACTGCCCACTTGTATCAAAATTGGTGAAACCCCTGGGGGTTTGAAATGTACACTATACCCCTAGATGAATTCCCTGAGGGGTGTAGTTTGCAAAATGAGGTGACTTGTGGGGGGGTTCCACTGTATTGGTGCAACATAGCACCCACCATTCATTCCACCAGAATCTGTGCTGCAAAATCCAAAAATCACTCCTTCCCTTCTGAGTCCTGCCATGCACCCAACTGGTATTTTTTGGTCACATGTGAGGCATTGCCGTACTCGGGAGAAATTGGGGCACAGATTTTGGGGTGCTTTTTCTCCTTCATACCTTCTGAAAATGAAAAATTTTGAGCCAGAACTGCATTTTTGTGTAAAAAATGTAATTTTTCATGTTCACTGCCCACTTGTATCAAAATTGGTGAAACCCCTGGGGGTTTGAAATGTACACTATACCCCTAGATGAATTCCCTGAGGGGTGTAGTTTGCAAAATGGGGTGACTTGTGGGGGGGTTCCACTGTATTGGTGCTTGGGGGGTCTTGCTAATGCGACATAGCACCCACCAAAATTCCACCAGAATCTGAGCTGCAAAATCCAAAAATCACTCCTTCCCTTCTGAGTCCTGCCATGCACCCAAATGGTATTTTTTGGTCACATGTGAGGCATTGCCGTACTCGGGAGAAATTGGGGCACAGATTTTGGGGTGCTTTGTCTCCTTCATACCTTCTGAAAATGACAAATTTTGAGCCAGAACTGCATTTTTGTGTAAAAAAATGTAATTTTTCATTTTCACTGCCCACTTGTATCAAAATTGGTGAAACCCCTGGGGGTTTGAAATGTACACTATACCCCTAGATGAATTCCCTGAGGGGTGTACTTTGCAAAATGGGGTGACTTGTGGGGGGGTTCCACTGTATTGGTGCAACATAGCACCCACCATTCATTCCACCAAAATCTGTGCTGCAAAATCCAAAAATCACTCCTTCCGTTCTGAGTCCTGCCATGCACCCAACTGGTATTTTTTGGTCACATGTGAGGCATTGCCGTACTCGGGAGAAATTGGGGCACAGATTTTGGGGTGCTTTTTCTCCTTCATACCTTCTGAAAATGAAAAATTTTGAGCCAGAACTGCATTTTTGTGTAAAAAAATGTAATTTTTCATTTTCACTGCCCACTTGTATCAAAATTGGTGAAACCCCTGGGGGTTTGAAATGTACACTATACCCCTAGATGAATTCCCTGAGGGGTGTAGTTTGCAAAATGGGGTGACTTGTGGGGGGGTTCCACTGTATTGGTGCTTGGGGGGTCTTGCTAATGCGACATAGCACCCACCAAAATTCCACCAGAATCTGAGCTGCAAAATCCAAAAATCACTCCTTCCCTTCTGAGTCCTGCCATGCACCCAACTGGTATTTTTTGGTCACATGTGAGGCATTGCCGTACTCGGGAGAAATTGGGGCACAGATTTTGGGGTGCTTTTTCTCCTTCATACCTTCTGAAAATGAAAAATTTCGAGCCAGAACTGCATTTTTGTGTAAAAAATGTAATTTTTCATTTTCACTGCCCACTTGTATCAAAATTGGTGAAACCCCTGGGGGTTTGAAATGTACACTATACCCCTAGATGAATTCCCTGAGGGGTGTAGTTTTCAAAATGGGGTGACTTGTGGGGGGGTTCCACTGTATTGGTGCTTGGGGGGTCTTGCTAATGCGACATAGCACCCACCAAAATTCCACCAGAATCTGAGCTGCAAAATCCAAAAATCACTCCTTCCCTTCTGAGTCCTGCCATGCACCCAACTGGTATTTTTTGGTCACATGTGAGGCATTGCCGTACTCGGGAGAAATTGGGGCACAGATTTTGGGGTGCTTTTTCTCCTTCATACCTTCTGAAAATGAAAAATTGTGAGCCAGAACTGCATTTTTGTGTAAAAAAATGTAATTTTTCATTTTCACTGCCCACTTGTATCAAAATTGGTGAAACCCCTGGGGGTTTGAAATGTACACTATACCCCTAGATGAATTCCCTGAGGGGTGTACTTTGCAAAATGGGGTGACTTGTGGGGGGGTTCCACTGTATTGGTGCAACATAGCACCCACCATTCATTCCACCAGAATCTGTGCTGCAAAATCCAAAAATCACTCCTTCCCTTCTGAGTCCTGCCATGCACCCAACTGGTATTTTTTGGTCACATGTGAGGCATTGCCGTACTCGGGAGAAATTGGGGCACAGATTTTGGGGTGCTTTTTCTCCTTCATACCTTCTGAAAATGAAAAATTTTGAGCCAGAACTGCATTTTTGTGTAAAAAAATGTAATTTTTCATTTTCACTGCCCACTTGTATCAAAATTGGTGAAACCCCTGGGGGTTTGAAATGTACACTATACCCCTAGATGAATTCCCTGAGGGGTGTAGTTTTCAAAATGGGGTGACTTGTGGGGGGGTTCCACTGTATTGGTGCTTGGGGGGTCTTGCTAATGCGACATAGCACCCACCAAAATTCCACCAGAATCTGAGCCGCAAAATCCAAAAATCACTCCTTCCGTTCTGAGTCCTGCCATGCACCCAACTGGTATTTTTTGGTCACATGTGAGGCATTGCCGTACTCGGGAGAAATTGGGGCACATATTTTGGGGTGCTTTTTCTCCTTCATACCTTCTGAAAATGAAAAATTGTGAGCCAGAACTGCATTTTTGTGTAAAAAAATGTAATTTTTCATTTTCACTGCCCACTTGTATCAAAATTGGTGAAACCCCTGGGGGTTTGAAATGTACACTATACCCCTAGATGAATTCCCTGAGGGGTGTACTTTGCAAAATGGGGTGACTTGTGGGGGGGTTCCACTGTATTGGTGCAACATAGCACCCACCATTCATTCCACCAGAATCTGTGCTGCAAAATCCAAAAATCACTCCTTCCCTTCTGAGTCCTGCCATGCACCCAACTGGTATTTTTTGGTCACATGTGAGGCATTGCCGTACTCGGGAGAAATTGGGGCACAGATTTTGGGGTGCTTTTTCTCCTTCATACCTTCTGAAAATGAAAAATTTTGAGCCAGAACTGCATTTTTGTGTAAAAAAATGTAATTTTTCATTTTCACTGCCCACTTGTATCAAAATTGGTGAAACCCCTGGGGGTTTGAAATGTACACTATACCCCTAGATGAATTCCCTGAGGGGTGTAGTTTTCAAAATGGGGTGACTTGTGGGGGGGTTCCACTGTATTGGTGCTTGGGGGGTCTTGCTAATGCGACATAGCACCCACCAAAATTCCACCAGAATCTGAGCTGCAAAATCCAAAAATCACTCCTTCCCTTCTGAGTCCTGCCATGCACCCAACTGGTATTTTTTGGTCACATGTGAGGCATTGCCGTACTCGGGAGAAATTGGGGCACAGATTTTGGGGTGCTTTGTCTCCTTCATACCTTCTGAAAATGACAAATTTGGAGCCAGAACTGCATTTTTGTGTAAAAAAAATAATTTTTCATTTTCACTGCCCAGTTGTACCACAATTGGTGAAACCCCTGGGGGTTTGAAATGTACACTATACCCCTAGATGAATTCCCTGAGGGGTGTAGTTTGCAAAATGGGGTCACTTGTGGGGGGGTTCCTAACTTTTAGCATCTTATGGTGCCTAGAAACCTACATGGTGCCTAAAAAATAATCTCATAAAAAGGAGGCTCCAAAATCAAGTAGGTGCTCCTTCTATTATGAAGCCTGTGGTTTGGTCACCGTGCACACTAGGGCCACATATAGGATATTTATGAAAACAAAAGAATTGGGGGAATCAATTTTTAGTCACATTTCTCTAGTAAAATGTACTGTGTTCCTTAGAAAAATGTATTAAAATTGCAAATCTGCAAAAAAAAAGAAATTTTGAAATTTCACCTACACTTTGTTTTAATTCCTGTGAAACACCTAAAGGGTTAACAAACTTCCAAAATGCTGTTTTGAATACTGTGAGGGGTGCAGTTTTTTGAAATGGCATCATTTATGGGGGTGTCTCACATACAAGTCCCTCAAAGTCACATCAGAACTGAACTGGTCCCTAAAAAAATCAGTGTTTGAAATTTTCTTGAAAATTTGAGAATTTGCTATTCATATTGTAAGCCTCCTAGTGTCCCAAAAAATTAAAAGGAAGTTGAAATAATGATGTCAACATAAAGTAGACATATGGTCTATGTTAGTTATTCACTATTTTGAGTGGTAAGATTATTTGTCTCACAAGCAGAAAATTTAACATTTTGCAAATCGCTAAATTTTCCATTTTTTCACGATATTTTGGTATTTTTCACAAAAAAACACAGACTGTATTGACGAAAATTTACCACTAACTTGAAGTACAATGTGTCACGAGAAAACAATCTCAAAATCACTGGGATAAGTAAAAGCAAAAAAAAGTTATCCCCACTTAAGTGAGACATGTCAGATTTGAAAAAAATGGCTCTGTCAGGAACGCAAAAACTAGCTCTGTCAGGAAGGGGTTAAATAGGGGTGTGTGAGTGGGTTGGGGGGGAGGTTAGAAGGCCGAGCTTCTCACCTGGAGTAGTACTGGCCACATGATAATGCTAATTGCATATGTACTAACCAGTGGCGTAACTTGAAATTTTGCGCCCCCCAGCTAAAAAAAAAAGTCCCTGGCGCCCCCCCCCCCCCTCCCCCATGTTGGAGGGAAGGTTGGTGTTTAGGATGCGGAAGAGAAGGTCAGGGATTAGGCCATGGGAGGGAAGGGAGTGTTTAGGGTTAGGCTGTGGATTTGGGGGGAAGGTCAGGGTTTTGGGTGTGGGAGGGAAGGTCAGGGTTTAGACAGTGAGAGGAGAGGGTTAGACTGTGGGAGGGGAGGTTAGGCTGCAGGGTAGGGTTAGGTTAGGCTGCAGGGTAGGGTTAAGGTGCATACACACTCTACAATTTTTTTTTACCAATTTCGTTGAAAGACATTTCCCTTGAACCCAGTGTCCTGGACGAAAGATGTTGACGACGAAGATATTGATGACAGACGAAAGACGAAAGATCTAGCTACAGTTTATAGGTTCTTTTTGAAAGATATCCAAATTGAGCTGCATGCACAGTTGATGAACAATCTTGATGAACAACTGGCGGGTATGGGCATCATCATTCGTCATTCGTCTGTCGTCAGTATCTTTCGTAAACATCTTTCTTGGGTTCAATGGAAATGTCTTTCATCAAAATTGGTCAAAAAAATTGTACAGTGTGTATGCACCTTTAGATTTAGCAGCAGTCAGCCTTTTCTCCCTCTATCCCCTGCAGCACAGCTTGCATTATGTACAAACCCCCCCCCCAGACAGAACTTAGGTGATGCTGCCCTGCACTACAGCCAGCTGCCTTTTTAATCACCTCTGGTCTTCTCACTCTACTCTTTCTATGTCAAAAACAATCTTCGGGATAAGATGTCTTTCCCGGGTATTCAAATTAAGTGTTCAATCATAGATTGAAAAAAAACTATGCTTGAACACTTCTTCAGACGTCTTATCCCTAAGATTTTTTTTGACATAGAAAGAGAGTACCCCGAAAAGGTCTGTTTTACTACATGAAAATTTTCCCTTTTTTTGACTGTGTAGTGACATTGGTTTGTGAAAAATCTTTTTTCATTTTTTATTTTGTATTGAAGTGTTTTTATTGGAGTTTTTCATGATATTTTGAATGCGATAAAAAAAATTGGATTTTTTTAAGAAAAGTGGATCGTAGTGCTTTAAATCTGGACATTGTGATGAATTATACTTCAACATCCAGTTTGCTCTGAATCCAAGGGTCCAGCGCTGTGAAAGGTCCTTAAAACTTTTGAAAATATTTTTTAGTCTTTTTATAGTTTACAGTACAATTATTATTTATGGACAAGCAGCAGCAAGACACCGTGTAGCGCTCAAGGTTTCTTTGTCTATTTTGTGTTGCATCCAGGTGTTTATATTTGCTTATGTTTATAGCCAGTGTCCTATTGATCTTTATATGTCACTATTGTATGTAAGCGTCAGAGCATTGGTGCTGCAGAATGGTAGAGAGCGATGTGTATACAGGTAGTTTTTCTCCTCTGCTGCACATCTGAGAGATACATCACACTCCGCCACAGCTCTACTTTACGTTAATCAGGCCGGAGCAGGCTGCGCGCGGAATGGAAGACTAACAGACTGCCATGTCTGATCTAATCAAGATCACAAATCCCCCTCGCACGCATATAATACACCGAATGACATGATACATCAGCTACAAAAGCAGGAATCAATCGAGGCCGATAAAACAGGGCCGGGGAAAATAAATAACGTCTTAGACACTGTCCCCATTCATTATAAAACACAGCACACTATGTATTTATTCATAGACTCCACTAAACAAACGCTGGTGACGGAGTGTGCGCCATTTATATAGAATGGCAGAAATTGTTTTTTCAGAATTCTTCTAGATCTCGTGGATTCTAGGCAGAGACAGAAGAAGACATGCAGTATAGTGTTATATGTGATTCTGGGAGAGTATTGTTCAGAGTGACACAGGAAAGCTGCCCACAGTGTTCTTAAACTACTCTTGATCTCCGCCTGGATGTCCCAACGTTATCTAAGACTTTACATGCCCAATACCAAATTCAACATTTTGCATCCCCTAACCTCTCATCCTTATCTTATATCTCTCTTATTGTGGACAACTGACGTCACTGGACGTCCGCCACCTGCCCAGTTCTCAGAACAGGCGTCTCGAGTCTAATAGAGGGTACACGCGGTGAGATGTGCACTAGTTTTCTATTTGATTTTGCTTGTAGAAGCAAAATCGAATAGAAATTAAATCGGAATTGAAAGCACAGCAGCATTCGATGCAGATTCAATAGAATTTGAAACATAGAATTTGACGGCAGATAAGAACCACTTAGCCCATCTAGTCTGCCCCTTTTTTAAACATGTTACCTCAAAAAATATTTGATCCTTATTTCTTTGTTAGGATGTCAATATGCCTATCCCAAGCATGTTTACATTGTTCTACTGTGTTTGCCTTTACCACATCTGATGGGAGGCTATTCCACTTATCTACTACTCTTTCTGTGAAGTAATTCTTCCTCACATTTCCCCTGAATCTTCCTCCCGCTATTGTCAGTGCATGTCCTTGTGTTCTGTTGCTCCTCTTCCTGTGAAGAATGTCTCCCTCCTTTCCTGGCTAGTATACAGTTGTACTATCGAATGAGGACAAACAGCTGCAGGACTTTGTTTGGCGCTTGAGGAGTGACTTTGTCATTTTTTGTGTTATACTTCATGTCCTCGTGTTCTGTTGCTCCTCTTCCTGGCCCTTATTCTGATCGGTGCGGATATATCCGCGTGCGTTTGGCCCGCCAATGTTTTGTGTCTGCGCATGTGCAGAGGCGTCTCTGCGCATGTGCGAGCGGGGCGTACGGCCAAATCCCGCATGAAATGTGAACACTCCGAACAGGGGGTGGAGAGGGGCGTGAAGGGCTATTTGGGCTCATTACCATATGCATACGCCCCGCGTTTCATGGGAGTTCCCATGAAAACGCTGGGCGTACGTATGGTAATGCGGCCGTGACGCACGTGTAGGAAGCGGACATATGACATCGCCGGATGTCTGCTGCCCGCCGAGATACCTCCTTTTGCACGGAAAAATGTCCGTGTGGTCTGAGGTTGCGGGTGCTGGTGGAGCACACGGTCCTGCATTCGATGGTCTGCGACCATCGAATGATGGGGGAGGTTCCCTTAGATGGAGGAGGCGTATTCCGTGAAAAATACACGTGCGGTCCGTTCGGACAGCTTCTTACCGCATATGGACGGAGTTGGCGATCCGTATGGAAGGCGGGGTTTCGCACGCACGGTCCTGGCCGCATAATCGGCTCCGGCCGCACCGATCAGAATAAGGGCCCCTGTGAGGAATGTCTCCCTCCTTTACCTTGTAAAACCCTTTATACAGTATATTTGAAAGTTTCTATCATGTCCTCCCTTTTCCTTCTCTGCTCTAAACTATACATATTAAGATCTTTTAGTCTTTCCTGGTACGTTATGTGATGTAGGCCATGCACCATTTTAGTTGCCCTTCTTTGTACAGTCTCTAATGTAGTTATATCCTTCTGGAGATGGGTATGGATCATTAGGTCACCAGCATTGTGGTAGACAAGCATTAGATCTACACCATTAGGTCGACCTGCATTTAGGTCGATATGAGTTAAGGTCAACATGCAGGAAGGTAGACATGACTTTAGGTCGACATGGGTAATGTCGACAGGGTCATTAGGTCGTCATGGGTAAGGTAGACATGTTTTTGTTTTTTTAAACCAGAATATCAACATAAACACTAAGACGTAGCACTGCGTCCCCTCGCTGCGCTCACCATGCTTCGGGCACGGTGCCTCGCTATGCTCGCCATACTATTTTAGTAGGGCATGTTGGTACATGTCGTGTCGACATGGACACCGACGGGTACCACCGCGTCCCCCCGCCTTGATCTCTTTCTTTAGTCACCCAGTTAAAACAAACAAAAAAAGTCAATAAGATTTGTTTGACATTATCTCACCCCAGTAAACTTTATAGGATCCTGTAAATTGCTGGTTTGAGATATTCTACAACTCTTTGATTTAAGAGTGTTTCCATCAGTTTCCCTTCTACTGATGTAAGGCTCACTGGTCCATAGTTGCCTTTTTCTTCCTTGCTTCCACTTTTGTGCAGTGGGACTACATTTGCTATTTTCCTGTCCTCTGGGATTACTCCAGTAGCTAGTGACTGGTTGAATAATTCTGTTAATAGTTTTACCAGTTCCCCTTTAAGCTATTTTAGTATCCTTGGATGTATCCCATCTGGCCCCATTGATTTATCCACTTTCAGTTTTGAGAGTTGTGTTAGGACTTCCTCTGTAAATGTAACTGTTTCTCTCTAATTTTTCTGAATATACTTGTTACTTAACTGTGGTCCCTTCCCCTCTTTTCCAATCCCAATTCTTAAATCGAATACCAGATCTAAACGCGTGTACGCACCTTAAGTCAGCTGACTTAGATTTGAGAGCATTGTCAAAATCATTCGATCTTCGGCGACCATTGAATGATTTCGGGCCCGCACACTATCCTGTGAATGGATGTTTATTTTAAACATCCATTCGCAAAGCAACAGGGATATTTGCTGGGGGTGGGCATTTGCACCCCAGCGGGCGGCGTTCCATGGCTCGCTAAGCAGCGGAATACTGCTGCTTAGCGAGTCGACCAGAATTAGGCCCATAGCGAATTGATAGCATTTATGTAGCGCTGAGGTCAATACAGACCTATGGTTTGTCAACCATTTCTAGGTGTTGACCAATTCACTGTCGACCATTAGTGGTTCACCCAGTGACTGTTGACCTAGACAATGTTGACCCAGGGACCGCATAACGTCACACAGGGCTTACACACTATGCATACCACAACTTACAAACATTTAAAAAAAAAACTCATCTCGGCCATGTGTGTAGACACTCTTATGTCAACATGTTGACCCTGTTGACTTTAACCACTATCTACCTTTCAACCTGTCGACTGTTTCTCTCTGTTGACAATATTGGGCCAAATGACTCTAGACACCGCAGATCTTCTTTACAGACCTCACTTCTTATTTTGGGCCTAAACGCAGTGATACAGTGACGGCACTCTTGCATCCCGTACTGGATTAAAATGTGATACTTTGGAGATTTGATTTGTATTTGATTTTATACTTGATTTTACTTTGGAAATTATATGTTTTTTTTTGTTTTTTAATTCCCCCTGTTCATTCCTCTGTATGTGTTTCCCTAGTTTACTACGTCCGTTTTGAATTATTATTTAAAAAACAAAAACCGAAAACCGGAAAACTTTGAACTTTAGGGCCAGCTGCCAGCTGTAGGCATAAAATTTATCCCTGGAGGGTTGTGATTTGTCTGCGGACATGCCAGCTAGGATGAATTGTGCTGTATTACAGCAGCAGTGCATTGTGGACCTTTGAAAACTTAACCTTGAAAGGCAAAAAAAAAAGAAAGTGGACCTTTTGGATCGTTTGTTAACAGAAAAGGAGAATGAAGCGCATCATTTATTTCAGATAGTGTTTACCTACTCCACTGAGTTTTATGGCATTGACCACAATTTAAATGTATTTGTTGAGCCGTAGTAATAAACATAACCGTAAACCGGCGCTGCAGTTAGAGAGCGGTGTTTGGCCTTCAATGCGAGTAAAGAATGGGACACAATTATAGACGCCGCATCGGGTTTTTTTCTGTGACCAGATGTACAATTTATTCTTTCTCTGCTTTTACGGCACATGTAATTATTGTTTAAATCTTCTGATGCCATGGCTGGCAGTTTGGAAAGGAA
This sequence comes from Crinia signifera, assembly GCF_055691185.1. Classification (NCBI taxonomy): domain Eukaryota; kingdom Metazoa; phylum Chordata; class Amphibia; order Anura; family Myobatrachidae; genus Crinia; species Crinia signifera. The sequence continues at coordinate 304,681,698 of NC_139219.1, read as the reverse complement.
TGCAGTGTCCTTAAACTCAACATACGGAAATATTGTTTTATTTATTAGGGCTCTCCGCAGCCTCGCAGACTATGGTAATGGCTAATTAATAGTGCGTGTAGCCTTGCAGAATATGTACTAGGCTGGGCAAATGCTGATCACTTCTGCATTTCAGTAGTTACATCACAGTTACAACTAGACTATTTCAACTTTCAAGGACTTGCATGCTGTTTCGTATGCTGGTGATGGACAATACTATCCTTACTAGGTTGAACTTGATGGACGCAAGTCTTTTTTCAATCTTACCTACTATGTAACCACTATGTGACTATGAAAGTGTGGCTCATTCAAAGTTTGTATGTATGGGATACATAACGATCACCAGCATTTGGGATGTTGGTGCTCTGAATCGGCATCCCAAAGGAGGGAATCCCGATAGTGGTCAAGTAAGTATACTTATCTTCCCCTTGCTCCCCCCGCTCCAACCTAACTTTAACATTCCCCCCACAGCCTAACCATCCCAGCTAGTGACTTCCCCCGGCACCCCGCGCATGCTCAGTGTGCTTCCCCCCCCCTGTCCGGCTCTAATGGGCATGCACGAGATCTCGCAAAAACCGCGAGATCTCCTGCGCAGCCCGAGCCAGAAGCAGGGCTAGCGTTGTCCCCACAGTGGGAGATAGGACAACGCTAGCCCTGAGCTGGTGAAACGGCCGGGGTGAATTAACGCCTTGAAGGCTGTTAATACATCGAAGGTAATTTAAAGGATCCGGTCCAGGTTTTAGAGCGGCAGCAACAGGGAAACTGATGTGATCAGAGTTGGGCTGATAAGCAGCATCTGTGCTCTCCTGATATAATTGTTCCCAGGGCAGAGGGTCGGGGCTCCTGATGGTGGGACAGCTGCCCAGGTGATAGGACAGGGGTGGGGGCTATGGTGGGGACCACCAGAACATACTGAGGAGTTTGTACTATGCTGTGACACCTGTATCCTGCAATCCTGTAACCATCCTTGCCTATGCTGTTTACCTGGTATGCTGTTTACCTGCTACAAATTAAAGACCAAGGCGTCATCTTATCCAGTGTATGTGATTCCTTGACACATTATTTAATGCCCATTTGCTACCAACTCTACATATGACCCCATGTGCCTGACATACGTCATTAATCCGTACGACATCAGCCATCAGTATATACTGTACTTTATTTAAACTTTAAATGTTGATACCTCTTATCGGAACCATGTGAGTCTCCCTAAAGCCTCTTATCTGAGTGAAGACGTATCGTTTCTTCCTTATAGATAAGAACGGTCTCGTCAAGTGGAGCCGGCACGTCTATTGCATGTCAACTACAATTCTCTCTGGGCATTTTATATTAAAAATGGAAATAATAGGAAGACAATATGAGATTATGATTCATCCGCTAACAAAAAGAATCGTCACATTTTCGTATTATGTGAAAATAATGCAGAAATCTGCGGCAATTAAAGTAATTTACTGATAGAATCTTTTTTTTTTTTATGTCACCTTCAGATCTCAGCTTTCTGGATAATAGCGATAGACGCACTAATGACAAAAGAGCAGGACGTGTGCGATATAGCCGAGCCGGAGGCAAATTACGGAGCGTTATTAGTCTTGCAGGCTTGCAGGCTTAATGTAACAACAGTGCTTTTGGAATCTAGGGGTTGTTTGTACAGCATTAAAGGGCTACAGCTAAACCAAACGTACAAATTGATCCTGTAAGAAAAAGTATTGTGTAGCATTCACTTCAGTTTTACATTTTGCTGTGTATAGTACTGCGCAGAAAGCCTGAACTTATAGATCAGTATCATGAGTAAGGACAGACAGACACACTCGGGGAACAAGGACCTTATTCTGGTTCACTCGCAAAGGCAAATTCCTTCTCAAATGGACAAAACCATGTGCACTGCAGGTGGGGCAGATTTAACTTGTGAAGAGAGAGTTAGATTTGGGTGGGGTTTTACTTCAAAGTGAGATCTATATTACAGTGTAAAAATAATGCAGCCAGTATTTTCCCTGCACAGAAACAAAATAACCCTACAATCTAATTCTATCTGCACAAGTTATATCTGCCCCCCCCTGCAGTGCACATGGTTTTGTCCATTTGAGAAGGAATTTGCCTTTACGAGTGAACCAGAGTAAGGGAACAGGAAGGAGAAATCACAAGGTCGTAGGCGCGTTATGGAACGGTTGCGCCTAGAACCACTTGTGTTTTGTGAGTTATCCAATCAAGTCACATCCTACCCAACAAACAGAAGTGGATCTAGACACAATCATTATGGAGCTGTGTCAGTTAGCTCATATCCGCCGATTACAATAGCTGATTTCTGCTTGTGACTTCATTGGCTGTGAACAGGAAACCGCTACAGAGAAACATCCCGTGAGGCCACTGTTGAAATTGGTTAACATTTTTGTTGCTGTGAAGTAATCTATCTCATGTAACTCTAACAAGTAGTTCAGTACAGTCATGACTAATAAGTGTCTGCCTGGAAGCGTTAAGGGCCCACCGGGGGTCCGGCGTGTGATGTCAAAACGTGGGGGCGGATCTGCCAGGTGACATCATGACCTGGCGGATGTCACAACATCAACCCACCTGTCCGCACAGCTCTTCTTGCTCCCAGCCTGTAGCTGCCATCACCGGGTCAGACAATTGCTGATGACTGCCCGGTGGCGATAACAAGATCATCTTGCTGCCGGGTCAGTCATCCGCCACTAACTGCCTGGCGGCATTAAAGGTGCACCCAAATAAGTGGACGGGTCTTTAATCACCGGGGCATACTGGCGAATTCCTCAGTTTCCCGTCGGGCAAGTCAGACCATGATTAATACCCCTTGTCCACCTAACACCTGGATCTGTCTGGGTAACTGAACACGGGTTCAAGCAATGTCACATCAGCTTGATACCTCATTCACACTGAAGGCTGGAACTGGGTTAGTGGCTGGTCTTAACTCTGCCGGCACTTGGACATGGCCTCTGTGGCTCTACAGCTGTTGTGAAACTGCCGTTCCCAGCATGTCCCGATTTGCTATTAGGGAATGCTAAAACTGTGGCAATACGTGCTGGGATTTTGACAGGCCTGCTCTAGTGTATATTAAATAGATTTCATTTAATCCTACAAAATGGCTGCCTTCACCTTAACGCTGAGTTCACATTAGACATTCATAAAGAGTATGCTAATCTGATGGGTTAGACATCAAAATCAGAATATTGTCTAGTGCAGGCATTTCCAAACTGTGGCCCTCCAGCTGTTGTGAAACTACACGTCCCAGCATGCCTTGCCATAGTTGTAGCATTCCCTAATAGGAAACCTGTTTCAAAGCATGATGGGACTTGTTGTTTCCCAACAGCTGGAGGGCCATAGTTTGGACATGCCTGGTCTAGTGTTTATTCTTGAAGTCGCTGAAGATGCGCGCTCCCGTCCGTCATCGGTGACAATCCGAGCTATCTAGGGCCATGCTGTGGAATGAGCACTCTGCATCCTATTGTATGAACAATGCTGCCTGATTGGTCCAACCAATCATTCTGACCGGTCTAGACACACAAGATAGATTGTCGCTGTGCTCTTGGAAGACTGCTAGCATCACCAGTGCAGGACTTCAAAGATACAGCTGTTTAAAATGTGACAGTTGGTGATACAAAGGGCAACTGCTGGTGACCTGGAAAACGTGCACTGTGTGTGGGGGTCCTAAAGACCGACATTGAGAACCACTGTTCTAGAAGATAAAAGATAGTATCTGATTGGTTGCCTATAGCAACATCCCATGTTAGTCAATTTTCCCCAAAGAGTTATAATTTTTAATGAATACATTGCTCATCGATCAGTGCAGTCGTGTAAATTGATAATTAATAAATAAACCTGGGTCTGTTCCAGGAAATAAGCGATAAAGTACCTGCCGAGCAGTATGTGACTGCATTTTCCAACACAGGCTGTAAACTGACAGTTTGGAGCTGATTGGTGTTTTATCTCTTTGCACTTGACCTCTCTCTTGATGCATATACAGGTCACCACCGGCTGTAGCATATTTCCAGCGACATAAATCTCTCGGCGGCGTACTCCGTTATACAGATAATTGCCGCTGATAAAACGCTTCCCCTGATCACAGCTTTGACCACTGCTATTCAGAACCATTTACATATAGATTAGTGACTGCTACTAGCTGGCTGATTCTGGAACTCATTACCGTATAGAGTGCTGTAGTGACGACATCTTACCAGAGGTTTTCTGAACCTGGAACCATCATCAGAATTCACAGTGTACTTAAATTAATGAGCTTGTCCAACACAATTATTAATTCTACCTTTTCCCCCCTCCACCCCTCAACTCTGTTTATTGAATACTTTCCCAATGGCACTATAACTGCTGATTGAGCAGCGGGGTATACCACTCATCTCTCTGTTCATTGCCTCCCGTGGAAATGATTTGACTTTTCCACGTTTCACTGCTCCATCTCAGCTTTGACCCAATGACATGTGCTGTATTTCATCGCACAGTGTAGTGGGGCATGTGCGTACTGTAGATGTGGAGACAGGAGAAGGTACAGGTCCTGCACACAGCACAGCTGGTAAGCTGTGTATCATGGATGGTTGAAGTTTGACTCATGAGCAGGAAGTTAGGTGAGGTGATAAGGCAGTGTGTGGGTTACCGTCACTGCAATATTGTTAGCCCAACACTTTGGTGTTTGGTGGGGGGGACACCACAGCCCAATTGTGTCCTCATGTAACTATTCATACACACGCACGCACGCTAGAGGCTTTTGCCTGGAGCCAATTAACCATACTGGCCTGTGTAATAAGCTAATATTGTACAGAGTTCTATACATTATACCACCAGTGACATCACAGTGGGTTATATACTGTAATTGATCATGCATAATGTCATAATAGATGAAACTCAAATTGAGCCGTAGATGAAATTGCTAATAATGATGTCATAATCACAATGGGTGGTGTGTGTTCTACAACAGTGTGTCAAAAATGGCCTCTTCTTTCAGTGACATCACTAATGGTTGGAAACCGTAAACCTCTTTACTTGATCACATAATATAGATGACATCACTGATGACCACAGCGGTGAATAGTATAAATGTACACACAAGGGAACACATAGTAGTATTTACGAAGAGGAGAGAGGTAAAGTATCAGCCACTCAGCCCCTAACTGCCATGTTAGAATAAATTGCATTTTGGGGCTGGTTGGTTGGTATTTTATCTAGGTCCACTTTTTACTTCTCTAAAGCTTAATAAATAATGGTTCAACATACTGAATATGAATACAGCTAATAAATATTCAGCTTCGAAATTGATGTCCCCATTTAAAACATCAGAAAATGATGTCATCAAGTAAATTTCACAATGGATGAAATGACATCACAATATGCTGTATATTTTGCAGTGGTTCTCAGTGCGCACTAACTGTCCAGAATATCCATGTTTAAGCACATGGGCCAAAATTAGTACATCTGTAAATTGTATCGGATGGTATTAAAACCTGAACTGCCTGGGTGTCATGAGGTCTTCGGAATACCATGTCTTAGAGGATGGTATTACTGTGATATGCATCATTGGTGACATCACAATAAATATAGAGGCCGGCACTCCCATCTACTATCCACAACATTGCCCTGGTGTCCTCCTGGGTCTGGTCTGAAACAGCCCAATATACAGCAGTGATATACATTAGCGGCACACACAGAACTCCATACATGCAAAAAAAAGACTACTGTGCCGGTCCTCTGTTCCACGTCTCCGTGCTTCCACCTTTATCAAGTTTTAGGACTCCACTTTCCGATTGATGAGTTGTGCAGCTTGGCTTTAGTGGACTAGAGATACGGTTACCTGATAATTCTGTAACTTCTATCATACAGTATATTCAACATTCTAAAACTATTTAAGCTTGTCTATGGTTTGGGATTGAAATAACTCTTGGGGTTTATTTTTTTTTTCTCAATTTAACAATTCACATGATACATTGCTGTGATTGTTATTGCTGTGGTTTTGTGTGGTACATTGCTGTGATTGTAATTGTTGTGGTATTGTTTGGTACTTTGCTCTGATTGTTATTGCTGTGGTTTTATATGGTAATTTGCTGTGATTGTTTCTGTGGTTCTGTGTGGTACATTGCTGTAATTGCTGTGTTTCTGTGTGGTGTACAATGCTGGGATAGTTATTGCTGTGGCTCTGTGTGGTGTACTTTGCTGTGATTGTCATTGTTGTGACTGTGTTATGTACATTGCTGTGGTTCTGTGTGATACATTGCTGTGGTTATGCATGGTGTAAATTGTTGTGATTGTCATTGCTGTGGTTCTGTGTGGTGTACTTTGCTGTGATTGTTGTTGTTGTGACTCTGTGGTGTACGTAGCTGTGGCTGTCATCGTAGGGGTTCTGTGTCATGTACATTGCTGTGATTTTCACTGCTGTAGTTCTGTGTGTTACATTGCTGTGATTGTTAGTGCTGTGGTTCTGTGTGGTACATTGCTTTGACCATCATTGTTGTGGCTCTGTGTGGTGTACATTGCTGTGGTTTTGTGTGGAACATCACAGTGATCGTCATTGTTGTGGCTCTGTGTGGTGTACATTGCTGTGATAGTCATTGCTTTTTTTCTGTGTGGTACATTGCTGTGGCTCTGTGTGGTACACTGCTGTGATTGTCATTGCTGTGGTTCTGTTTGGTACACTGCTGTGATTTGTCATTGATGTAGTCCTGTGTGGTACACTGCTGTGGTTCTGTGTGGTACACCGCTGTGAATGTCTTTGCTGTGGTTCTGTGTGATACGTTGCCGTTGTTCTGTTTGGTACATTACTGTGATTGGCTGCTCTTCTGTGTGATATGTTGCTACTATTGTCCTTGCTATCAGAAAATATGGGAGCTGTTCAGGATTACTTGCCCCATGCGAATGGATTCTGCATACACTGCACTTTTGTTCCTACATAGTCCTCGACTTTCTTCCACCGGCTGATTTTTATTTTATGACCTACTGATTATCCCAGTGAAATGTGTGCAGGATACGTTCCCACAATCTGCTGCAGCATCTGTTACCTCGTGTTTAGCTGTAATGTGAAAATATTTTGCCTAACAATTAACGTAAGGCAGTATTACAGTTCCACCGTCCATGATCTGTCCCGTGAATCATAGCAGCTCGCATTTCATTTAAATTACGCAAATCATTATCGAATGCTTTAGCCATATCATACCACAAGGGGCATTTAAATCATCCACAGATCTGTGAACATTGTTGTTTATTTGTATTCTCCTTTTGTTTTCCAGTTCTGCTGCAGCTGGCCAGCGACACTCTGCCGAATGATATCACTTTGTCTGTTGCCTATCTGCTTGCTCTGCCACAAGTAAGTGTACAATAGATTTTTGGATCACTGTATATTCAGTTAACCATCATTTTTGGACACGTCCTATGTAATGTTTAATAAACTAGTTCAAACAAACTACTTCAGACAGGTAAAAATCGGAACAAAATAGGCCCGCACCATATCCAACCAAATCAGTATGCCGCACGGTTTGGGGCTAAATTCTGCCCCGTTCTAGAGCCATATTATATTAAGACTGTCCAGCTACCTCTAGGACAGTTAGATGTAGACAAATGCATGGTGTGTGTATATGTTGTGGGGGGGTGTTCCAGTTGGCTGGACATTTTTCTTACCCACACTATGGCCAGTGACCACTTCATGCAGTATATAGGGTGGGATAGAGCTGCTGATTTTCCTCCAGTACCAAGTCTGTGGACCTGAGTGCTCAATCATCGCACCAAGGAGAGAATTCGGTAAATGGGTTACCGTGATCTTTGGGACAGCATACAAGGGGGTGTAATAAAGTAATCCCATGCATCTTGCGCTTTATTTTTGGGAGCATGAAAGAGCTGCTTAATGTGTTTGCAGGCCAGAAAATCCACGACTTTCCTGGACTTATGGGAAGGTGCATCGTTGTTATAGAGAAGGGTACCACTAGTGCGAGATTTTGGTCAATGCCTGGAAAGGCCTTTCATCACTTGCGTCAGGTACTGGTCAGTGACAGTGTGCTGCTGCACAAGTGGCACAGTAGCTACATGACCTGTATTGAAACATAAACAGCCACCATCTGCATTAGATTTTCCCAACCTTACAAAGCTTCAAAGTGAAACCCATCTGTGCATCAAGGCTTACCCTTCCACTGCATAACCTCTCCAACCCCCTGCCTTGACCATCTCTACTTTGGTTACGTCCTGCCTTCAGGCCACCTATTGCTGGCTTTGCACCTCTTGTATTCTGTCTGTTGGCCATGCTCGCATTTTAAAAGAGGAGGCCCAAATGCAGCCTTCTCCTACCGGGCCCCATCCTCTCTGCCGGGAGGGTCGCAGTGCTGTAGAGTCTGAGCACTAGAGCTCTCAGACCCTTCTGTACATGTGCAGATCTCTGTAAAAAGGGTGCTGTGGTCATTTATTTTTGTTGATTTCCGATTTGCTGCTGCCGCCTCCAGCAGAGCAGCGTTGTGGAGTCTGAGCACTAGAGCGCGGGTGTGGATCCTTTTATCGACCACAGTAAGGTCGACAGTCATTAGGTCGACACCGTTGGGTCGACATAGGACAAGGTCGACATGGGTTTAGGTCGACGTAGCCATTAGGTCGACATGGTTTACATCGGCATGTGTCCACCTTATGACTGTCGACCTAAGTGTGGTCGATAATTCGACCGTATCCCTAGAGCGCATGAGCAGATCTCTGGAGAAAGGGCGCAGTGGCCATTTTTCCGTTGATTTACACGATGCTGCTGCTGACGGCATCATCACAACTTTGTGGAGTCTGAGCAGTAGAGCGCAAGACCAGACCGCTGCCGAAATGGCTCGTGGACATTTACTCAGTGGTTTCCGCAGCATTGCTGCAGTCGCTGTACTCTGGAGGGTAAGTTTTTAAGAATGGGCACCGTGTGGACCGCAGCCATTCTAAATATGCCACCAGCCCTGCTATCGCAAACCAATCTTCTAGTTGTTGATGATTATGGCTCTGTTGAGCTCCATAACGAGTTTGTAACGTGAACATGCTGACTTCTCCGTTGGGCAGTGCTGCATTTATATGGTTCTGTACCTTGATGTTCCACAAGAACTTTAGTGTTTACAGTTCACAACCAGACAGTCAGATTGCGTCTACCTATACACTGCACATTCATACATACAATGCACTTCCTCTAGGCAGATTATAACTGGTTGATTTGCTAATTACAGTATGTATTCTTCATGGCCTGGCGATAATAATGCTAAAATCAAACAAGCCTCCTGGAGGGTTGCCACCCAAAACGGGAGATTCCCGGAAAACGGGAGAGGTGGCAACCCTACCCATAGCATTGGATTGCCCCATCACCGTCTGGGGTCTAGATGGACTTCCTATATCCAACGGCTGCATTTCCTGACGGACCCCCCTTCTCCAATTGTCCATTGGGGCTCTTCATACAGTAGAGATTTCCTTATTTTTATTCCACTGTCCTTTGGCTCCAGTGGTCCTGTTGGGCTGGAAAAAGTAAAAAAAATATATATTTCTAATCACAATGTCCACATGGAGAAATCCAGCACCATTGCTGCTCACCAACAGTACTGGCTGTCCACGAAACATTACTCCACGAGCAAGTTACAGTACAAAATACACTGGGAAATCACTGAGATCCACAGGGGAACATCCGTGACTCTTCTGGCCACATCTTCTCATGCTAATGCCAGTGACCAGTCTTGTCATTCTTGTTAGAACTTTGGGTTCTTGGTTGTACCAGCAAATTCTACAGGAGTAGATCAGGAATCTATCTGTCAATTGAATAGAAACTAAAGGTGGGTCTTGAGACAAAAGTTAGACTAGAAAAAATGGCTGAATCTGGACTTTTTTTTGCATTTCAGTCCAGACCTTTGAAAAAGTTGAGAACCCCTCAGCAAAACGCGTCAGTACACAGACACCCCAACTCTTCTCCAATTCTTCTTGCGGATTGTTTATTACAAACATGGACTTTACATTGGATACCTGAACCAAGACTCTATGGACAATGTTTATGTTGAGCAATCTTTTGTCAGCAAAAGGACCTCACCAAGACATCACCACTCCAAGCGTTGTACATCCATCTACAATTAAGCGCAGGACCTTCTCCCAGAACTACAGTACCAGAGAGGTTATATCAATGAACTGTCCCAGCGCTTCTCCGCGTCCACCAGTCCCTAATTGAGTCCATCATAGGGAAATTTGCCATATAGAGAGGATAATCAGGGGTGCTATTTCCCTCAATTCAAGGCCTTTTTTTAAGGTTTATAATCATTACTATCATTTGTTAATTATATATTTTTATTTAAAAGAAAACAAAACTTTTAACTGCAAAATGTGGTAGAATATGTAAATAAATTGTTGTAATTTAGTACGCGCTGTGTGGCTATTTTTTTCCTCAAAGCGCAGTTTTCTTTTTTCTTAGTCCAGACTTTAATTGTATGGCAGGTATTCAATGCTGTTTGCGAGTGGTGACAGCGAGCAGGGCTTCCTGCTCGCTGTCACCACTCACCCTGACAGCATTCAACACACCCTCCGCATACGCCAATTCCCCCTCGCTCCGTTTTTTGAGCGAGGGAGAATTGCCGTATGCGGCTCCAGAAGCAGCGAGACTCGCGGCTAAAAACTGCAAGTTTCCTGCATTAGCCGCGGGTTTCGCTGTTTTGGGGAATTCTCGCCGTCCTGTGACGGCGAGGATTTCCCCAGAAGGTTGAATAGAGCGAACGGCCGGCGCGGGGGTTAAACAGCGAGGATCGCTGGTTTTCTGCAATCCTCGCTGTTTAACCCCCTAGCCGGCCGCTCGCTGCAGCATTGAATACCCCCCTATATGTAGCTCTGTGGGAACTTGCATCCACAAATAAGGAACATACATAAGTATTGTATACTGTTTTGACTTCGACACAAAGATTTTTTAGAGTTAAAAATCCAATTTTAAAAATTCACATTTTGCTAGTATTGTGCTATTATTCTATTAATGGTTCCCTGAAGGGATAAGGTCACTAGGTCCATCGACTTTATTTAGATCGACCACTGAAGGTTGACACATGAAATAGTTCGACTTGGCTAAGGTCAACATGGTTGAAGGTCGACAAAAGCATTAGGTTGACAATCAAAAGGTCGACTTGAGTTTATCACTTTTTTTTTTGAGCCGACAGACGCTAATTTCATACCCTACTTTCCACTACGGTATGGTGGGAGAATATAATAGTGTGCCGAGTGCAACGAGCGGACGTGGTACACTTTGACGGTGTCCATGTTGACTGTGTCGACATTTGCAAAAAATGTGAAAGACTCATGTCAACTTTTTGACTGTTGACCTTGCCATTGTTGACCTAACGCTTGTGTCGGCATTCTAACTGTCAACCTTAGCAATGCATGTCGACCTATATCACGTGTCGACATAAGAACTTTGACCTTAAGTGGTCGACCCAAATTGGGTCGAGCCATTGACCCATACCCTCCCTTAATAGGGTATGCTATATAATAAAAGGCTTAAACTGCTCCTCACCTCTATGGCCCTCAAGGGTTTTGCACTCAGTTGGCCACCAGATAAAGCAAACGGAGTGTTGTTCCGTTTCTGCTCGCACATCCCCCAGCTCTGACATTACTGTCACAATGTTCCATCATTTTGACGGGCTGGTAACTAATATGATTCATAAGTGTTGAAATAAAAATAAATCACTATAAATAGTATCAGGAAAAAAGCTGTACAAAAACCGATGGGAGAAGGCGGCAAGCGTTTATACAATAGAGATTCCTATAAACGGCGGTCCGCCTCGCCCTCGTACAGCGCCCGGTCTGTCGTCTGCATACTATGTTGTGCCTGTTTGGTGACCCAATGACGATACCAGTGCTCTGCAGTGTGTGTGTGCGGTTCTGTTCCTCTTCCTGTGCTACTGAATCACATCTCTAAGTGAAATTGATAAGCAGCATAATTATTTAAAGATTATGTAAAAGAGGCATTAATTAGCTGAGCTTTAGTCTCTTGTAAACCATTACACAGTGTATTGCAGCCTCTCCGCCGGCAAAAGGGTTTAAATCCAAGGTTCGGGTCTTGTCTTCAGCCAAGTCAATTCTGTGTCTATTGTTTTTTTTTCTCTAGGTGCTGGATGCCAACAAATGCTTTGAAAAGCAATCGCATTCGGCTCTGTCTCTCCAGCTGGCAGCTTATTACTACAGCCTGCAAATCTATGCCCATTTGGCACCATGCTTCAAGGACAAGTGCCATCCTCTCTACAGGGTAAGCTCACATAGCTGTCTCTTTCCTCTCCGGTTCCACAATGCGGGCGATCCGCTGAAACGTCTTATAACATAAGATCTGTATAATGAGGGAGCTTATGTGTTATCAGGTCCCGGAACACCTTGTCGTCGTCTTCTCTATCCGTTTCTGCCTTCAAAAAGTTACACGATCTCAAGATTTGTTTTACTGTATTTACTGAAGCTTTTGAATATAAAGAGAGAGATGATGGTGCCCATAGCGACCAATCGGATTCGGTCTATCAGTTTCTAGGATGCAATAGAGGAATGAAAGATAGAATCAAATTGGTTTCTATGGGCAACATCACCTCATTTCATTTTTAGATGCCCCTTCGTTTCAGATGGTTATACAAAATATTCTATAGGTCTATACTAAAAAATAAATTAAGGATACTGTACTTGGGACCCCATATAACTTTCGGACCATAGAGACCTCCCATACTGTTATAGTCATTCAATCTAAAACAACTTTAATAAATCTGCTTATACAGTACATCAATAAACTATTACAGAAATGGCTGACCGGGCAAACCTATGTATTGGGGCTCTAGAACAGAACACTGCGATATCTGAGATACCGGGTGCGTTAGGCATAGGCAATGTCACTTAGAAGGATTGGGTAGGGAGTAGAATTCAATCTTCCCACTGTCAAGTGTCGGCGAAAACGGCTGCAGAACTGCCGAAAAACGTCCAGGAATTCGTCAAAACAGATCCAACTTGTTTTAAAGTCAGATCTGTTTTGTCGAATTTTGCCTTCAATGCTGTCGGAAACGGCTGCTATTTCCCTCATCGGAAATTACGGCTGGAATTGAATATACAGATGGAGCAGCTCCCATCGGATCAAATCGCCAATCGCCAGTCGTTGCCATCCGCTGGAAGGGGGCTCACACGCATGAGATGCTCTTGCGCCCCATTCCAACAAAGCCCTTCGCCCCGATGCCTCCCGACAGCTGCCCCCAGCTCCCCCCTAACCCTGCCCGTCTCCCTGGAGCAGAGACGGGTAGGGAAAGTGCTCCCTACCGCCATGTTGACGGGGACGCGCGTGTGTGTGAGATGCTCGCATGCCTGCATCAGATGAAGCGCTTCTCCATCGGCGATCGCCAGCTAAGGGAATCTGACGATTTTCAGCGCTCCATCTGTACTCCTCAGTGTAGATAAAGTAGAAGGTGCTAATGCACTAGCCAATCAGCTATGTTTGAAAAATGACAGTTAGGAGTTTATTGGCTGGTGCGTTATCTCCTTCCACTTTATCTCTTCACCAGGCTTAATACATCTGCCCCACTGTTCTTTGCTTTTTAGAAATCACTGCAGCATAATAGTTGTGTTGTAACCATTATCTGATGAATTGATCAGCTCCATACTCAGAATTGTCATCTCAGCCCGGATAACGGGTGTAAAGATTCCAGGTCCTTTACAAAATGACACGAACTCATCTTGCACCAATACCGTCTTTATCTCACTACTGGAAGCGTATACAAATCCTAGATTAGACTTTTGAGGCGCCCATCTGTTAAAAAGTTAATAAATAAAAATAATATGCTCAGAGTTCAGAATTCGCAGCACTAGATCCGTTCCGTGCGTAATCCCTCATCCCCTCGGCAGCTGTATTTGTACATAATTGTCTCACCTCTCTCTCTCCTCTTCCATGATGAACTGCTCAGTTCAGAAGGCCCAGGAGATAATTTATAGCAAGAATAAATTATATAGGAAAATATATCACAAAACCATTTTTTTTTTCTAGCCGGGGATTTTTTTCACCCCCAGCGCCGACCATAAATTCTACCAGTGAAACTCTATTAGGTGACCTATGGCAGAGGAACTTTAAATACAAATCTCAGTAATACACTTGTCTTCATCAAGCGCCATCCTTTTGTCTATAGATATTCAATTGCTGAAGCGGCCAAGCCTGTTCTGCTTGGACAAGTAATTTCATTACCAGTGGCAAAGTCAGCACTGCAGTCAGTGAAAGATTACTAGGCTTGCCGAACCTATCAATAATTGACATGAATAAATGCAGCAATAAAGAGAGGTTGCACAGAAAAGGTCATATACCAGGGCCATTCGGTCTTTAAAATACTTCTAGGGCAAAACTGCAAAACAACAAATTTTCTATTTGAAGGGTTTTTCGTGGAAGACATTTTTTTTTTTTTTTTAACCTACAACTATCTTCCCGGTATACAGCCTGCTTCTTGAAGATAAGCTACGCGTCGGCCATGTCAATGCAAATGATTAGCGACGGTGACAGCAGGCGAAGACGGGGAGACCGATGGTTTTTAGCTACATGACATGTTAAAAATAGGCATAGTTTCTATTCATTACTACAGAGGTTCAGCAGATCTCGTGCTCAGCAGAGATTCCGTGAAGTAGCTGTGTGCTCATAGTATACAGCTGCATTCATGCCAAGCAGCCCCTTTGCATGCCAAGTCACATGACATCTTCCAGCGTCGGACATCTTGTTTGCCGCAAAATGCATCTTTGTGGCCATGCAGTGTAACTAGGACGCACGTGGAGACTGTGCTGATTTAATTTTATACATCAGTCCTTGTGCGTCTTAGTCGCATTGTGTGGCGGCTAAGACGCATTTGCAGCAAGAGAAACACCCAACATTAGCAGTTACAAACACCCAACGTTACTGATGGTTACGACGAGAAAATGTAAGATATGTGTGGGGAAGGGAATGCCATGTTATATAAATTAAGTAGCCGATAACTTGTCGTAGTGTTCAGTCAACATTTCAGTCTTATGCAGGTGTTCTATTTAAGCATGAACGTAACTAGAGGTGTGCGTTCAGTGCCGTCCCCCCTGGTGTAATGTGTTAGTAAGAAATGTCACCCTGCAGCCAGTATCACTGCGGCAGTACCACCCAAATCATCCCCATCAGCCTCTACAGCAGCAGGGAGGGCCTAGAAGGTTGAAAGCTTTCCTCCTAAAGCTGATTGAGCTACAGTACATGCCTGAATTTTGCCCTTAAGCATGAAATCTCCAGGAGAGCTGTTAAGAGCATTGTGTGATTGGCGCAATCAGGGACATTTAACCCCTGATACCATGATATTTGTCAGCCAGTTACAGATAAACAGATGACAGATGAGAACTGTTTGGCCCATATAGTCCGCCCCTTAATTTACAAGAGTTGGGATCCCTGCCTGGCTATTACCAGTGGTCCGATTGAAGAAACGTAATCCTACAACTAACTGGTAGTGCGATATAGCAACAGCTATCACATGTGTCTGTCGGATGCTTCTGGGTAAATCCATGGGTGCCGCACGACCTCCCAACAGTCGCGATTCTGACAGTCAGTATACCGACATCGGAATCTGATTGTACCTGACTTACAGCAACTATTCTCCCTAGTGGGAAGAACAGAACTTGTGGTGAGCGCACCAGGCCCGCAAGGGGCTTCGATGCTCTTGTCCCCCCGTTGGAGTACCGGCAGCCGGGATTCGATGTCGGTATACTGACTGCCGGAATCCCTACTGTCGGCCCGCTATACCACACCAGAATCCATTGTGTGTTATAGAATTCGCTATTGAAATAAAATATTTATATATAGGTTTTTTAATTTTTGATTATTAATAAAAGACAGCTAAAATGGGAAATATTGGGAAATGGAAAAAAATATCAATAACTTTTTTACACAAAAACATTAATATTACAGTGGTCACAATGCAATATAAGAGGTCAGACAGAGGGCATCTCTTTCTGTTATGACATCATATACTGCACACACATCCAAGGGTAAAAGAGGAGTGGCTATATGTCACATGGCATTTCATGGGGGGCGTGGCCTGATTTGACTCCCTGGGGCAAATTTGCTAAACGTCCTTAAAAATGAAAAGAAGCAAGACCAGCCCATGAGACCATTGGCCCTTCTGCCATTGTCCCTGCACATACACAGTATCAAAGTGCCTGTTGATGCCCAGTTACAGCCATTTAGCTGCGGGTAGAGATCGGTCTGCCATCCCTGCTGTACAGAATAGCTCCACAGATCTGCAGAGACGAAGTACCTGGCGTACCACCTCATCAGCATGCCCAGACGGGGCTACTATGTATGTATCTCTGCACCAGGCCCAGTAATAGATGGACAAGTTTGTACATTTATAGTGCTCAATGCCTTCCATTACTTATTAGCAAAGGACATATTCAGGGAATAATGAGCCACAGATAACGTCTACGCGAGTATACAGTAACGACTTAACCTGCCCAATAAAAATATGTGTTTAGCTAATAAAATGTTAATGTGGGATTGAAAAAAAAATAAGAAATGAAATCATCTGAATTGATAGGACTGTAAATGTGCAAAATTTCATTATAAAATTCCATTTAAAACTATAATTTATAGCAGCCATGTTCAGGCCACTGTAATATAATTCCCGTCCCCTGTGCAATCAGTACCACACTCTTCTGTCCTAAAAACGAAAATTGAAAAACGAGAGCTGAATATTCACTCTGGATTTCCGGCTATATATTTTATTGTAGACTAATTATTCCGTTATAAATCTAATTGTCTGCAAGAGTAATCATTGCCTGTGCTGCGCTATTACATAATACAGACTTGTAAAAAATATATATATTTATAAATGCTAATGAAATATGACTTATGAGAAATGTTTTACTGCTTTTTATATTTCATTTGATTCATCTCTGTATTTCATTTGCAACCTCTGTTCCGGGACTGCGGGCCTGTGTGTTAGATTGCCGCTATACAGGTGTATACAGAATGATGGGCAGCATACTCGTCTGTGTTTCAGGCGTTAAAATATAAAATAAAAGGCAAGGTTCTGCAGCGATGACAACTCATCAGTATAGCATTTGGGACCTGTTATTTGCCAGGTCATCACTTCGGGCCTGGTTTCAGACCTGCTCGCTGGGCTGCAAGTATTTGGGGCCCAGTAAACAAGTAAACTCTGCCCCTACATAAGGATAATTCCGCCTATGTGCACGGCTGCAGCGGTGCACATTAGGGGGAAATGATTCGGAATCACTCGTGATGTAAAGGTTTTCCCCTCTGTTCGCAGCGTGGGGAAGTAGTCGCTTCCAATCCCCCTTCAGCCAGGCAGGTTTGCATAGGATATGGTACTGTGGTACTTGTGCATGTGCTGTATCGCATGCGATCCTTATTCCCTGCTGCCGGGAGGGCGTCCGGCCCAGAGCTCTTACGAGCAGCACATATGATCTCCGGCTCTGATACGTATGGGTCCAGGCATCGGATCGGATGGCACACAAAATGCATAATGTTAAGGGGGCTTACCAGGGACTTCGAAGGCTGTGGGCTGAAGGCCGCCGCTGATTACATCAGCGCCCCTCCCTCCCAACTGCCAGAGTGCCCCGGCGTTCTCTGTGGCACGTCCAGAAAACACTGCATTACTGCCCTCAAACGGCCCTGTGAGCAGCCAGTGAAGGCTTCCCTTTGCTGGCCATCTTCTTCCTGACAGCTACTGTCTTCGCAGAACAGCGAGCTGGTCTGAATTGGCCCTTATGTGTGGCCATCATGTAGCCTCATTCCCCATGACCCCATTTGTCTTTCCAGCCTCACACCATCCCTCACTGTCCTCTCCAGCCTAAAACATCCCTGTATGTATGCTCCAGCCTCATGCCCCCATCTCTTTGAAGCCTTTGCCCCCTTCTTGTGCTCCAGCCTCATGCCTTCCATGTCTCTCCAGCCTCACAGCATTTCTTAATGTTCTCTCCAGCCTATAGTCATGAAGCTAGAAATGACCTAGTGCTAGGCAGACGTACATAACAGTTTTATCATCCAGAAAGACATATCTTTAACATGCTACATACTATTTTGACTCTATTTTAATGAAAGTTAAACTAAAAAAAAAACAAAAAAAAACGAATGGCGGGTTTCACTCCGCTTCTCATGTGTAAACATGAAAGAGTGACTCCTAGATCCCCCTTTTTATAGGTACATACGTGTCCTCCACTGTTGCTGTATTTGCGCCAATCAGCCCTTTGTGGTGCACCAGGTACGGTGCCACTTAACTGCCACCTAGTATCTTTCTCGCTTGAATATTAATTTTAATCCTAATGTGATACGTCACAACTTCATAAGGGCTGCATGAGACTGAGTGTATAACTGTACACAAAGCACCACAATGCAGCGGGCAAGGCTTATATTCACATTCTGTCCCGTTGTGCATCATACAGGACAGAGCCACCGGTCCCCGTGCCAGGGATCGTTGACTGTATTCTACGATTGTTAGGCGCCGGGCCAGTCGCATGTGCAGTACCAGCAGCATTACTGTGCATGTGCAAAAGCCTAGTTTCTATGGGCTGCGTCGGCTGCAGCCTGTAGAAGCCAGCTATGGTTGTGCAGTAAGGCATGAACTGGCTTCCTACAGGAAGCCAGTTCTCTGTCTATTACAGTCTGGACTGGCAGTCCCGGAAAGAGGGAACACCTCCCAATGGGATTGCCAATCATGCGGGTGACTGGCCGGTAGGGCTTCCAATAAAAAAGTCACTGACTAGTCACACTCGCTTCACTAACGCTGAAGAGGTGTTGGATTTTACCTGGTAGGTAAAAACCACCCCTGATTGAGGACACAGCCTGCCGTTTTACAAAACAGAGCGCTTATTTGTAGTCCGTATACCAAGTAAACCCATATCAATAGCTTATGACAGAAGAAAGGTTGCCAGCTCTGATGAGACCTTAACATAGGTCTCGTAGCTAAATAAGTCGTCTCTGCTGGTTACATTGCAATAATATCTCTATTATAGTATTTCTGTAGTTGTGGCATCTAAGACAGGCCAATTAAGTAAAGCAATCATCAGGCGAGACCTTTGTGGTCAGAGATTGTCTTGCGTATCACTGGATGAGCTGCACTTCCAGCACGTCGATTATCCAAAGCGGAGAGAGAGGAACGCGCTCTTGACAGTATTTTTCTTACCAATTGGTCATTTTAAAATCACTGACTTGGCAACAGCAGTCATAGTCTCACACCACTTCATTTATTCCTCCTCTTCCAAGACCTCTATTGATGTCCTTCAGTAGATTTCATTTATTTTTAAAAAGTCAAATATACCGTAAAAGCCAAATATTACAGCTTCTGGGAAAACATTCCACAGATGTGTGTTTGTGATTGACGCAAGACCACCGTTACAACGTGGGCCTCAGGGTGAAGATCCCTGTGATTTCCTATTTAATTAAACGTTATTAGTGAGAACGAGAAAGAAAGAGTTTCAATGGCAGAAGCAACTCGGCGAAGCCTACTTGGTAGTCTGCTGGGAGACGTGTATCGTAATACAGAATCTCTTACCAGTCTGCTGTCATATGTGACTTGTCAGACGCCAGACTGGCTTCTAGGCTGTAATGTGTCCTAATTGAGTGATCAGAACACTATTGATCTTACAGTCCATTTAATTCCGTCAAGATCGACAGTTCTCATCAGCTGAAGGAGTCCGTCTGTCAGCAGAAAGATACCATTATTTGGTATAGTGACACTTCTTTCAAAAAAAGACGTGAAAGTACATTTTGTAATCAGGATGAAACCAGGTCTGCTCTAAAATTTAGCACGATCATTGATTTAACCACTTCGGTGACTTATTACCAGCCAGTGCGTGCCCACAGAGACTTGCCTCTGTAAAATGAATAGGAATAGTTTTTTATTTGCTCTGTTTTTTTTGTTTTTGTTTTTTTTAAATAACAATGTGCTATCATAAATAGAGAGATTCGGTACTTATGTAGTATCTGGGCTGCCGATTTTTTGATTGTATGCCTTAAGTTAAGGCATACAATCAGATGCGATGCGATGCGATATCGCATCGCATCGCATCCGATATCGGATGCGATGACCCGATTTTTCCATAGGAATCAATGTTAAAATGATTCCTATGGAAAAATGGGTCCTTTTCATACCCCTACTATCCAAGTGGGCATGGAGTTGGATATAAACCTGTGGCGAGCGTAGCGAGCCACCGAGCCCGAAGCGTGGCGAGCGAAGCGAGCCCCGCGAGGGGACGGTATTCGTCCCCTCGCGGGGCTCGCTTCGCTCGCCACGCTTCGGGCTCGGTGGCTCGCTACGCTCGCCACAGGTTTATATCCAACTCCATGCCCACTTGGATAGTAGGGGTATGAAAAGGACCCATTTTTCCCATTGAATTCCATGTTAAAATGGACTCAGTCCATTTTAACATTGATTCCTATGGAAAAATCGGGTCATCGCATCGCATCGCATCGCATCGAATCGCATGGTCGCATGCGATGCGATGCGATCTCCCGATCCGACCCGATTTAGAAATCGGCAGCCCAGATACTACATAAGTACCAGAGATTCTTATTGGGTAGCACTGTTCACGTCAAGACCCTCAAGGGTTCTGCATTGCCTAGCAGAATACATAAATTAGCAAAAAAAAAAACAAGAAAACAATGAATTAAAGTACAAGGCAATTTAGGACAAATATATGGTAAATAAAGAAAGATTCACCAGGGAACAGGACACTGAAATTATTAGGGTGTTAGAGACCAAAGGATAGGTGCTGTTGAAATGAGTAATGAGTTTCACCGACGGCATTGGAATCCTGACATCAATGTAGATGCCAATGCAGGAATCGGGCAGCATCCGATTTTAAGTATACAGGGATTTTTAGGGCAATATTCATTACGGGGTGGGGGGTTTGAGCAGCTAACGACGAGTTATATGGCGAGCATTGTCGATAGTTTGCCGTTAGTATTCAACTCAACTCCCCCGGGGTACGCTGCATTTGCGGTGAACCTCGCAGTTTAGGGGAATCCCAGAACGTAGAATATGGCGAGCGGCCGGCGAGGGGGGCTGGACAGCGAGTATGGCTTTTTCTTGCAAAAAAAAAAGCTATCCTCTCCATATAAACCCCCTTGAAAGAATATACCCCTTTGTGTTAGGCTAGGAGGGGGGGGGGGGGGTGTGTGAAGGGGAAGGTTAGGGTGAGACACTTAAAAGGGGTGGAGGGTTTAGGCACTAATGGGGAGATTTTTTGATAGGTTGTGTGGGAGGAGTTAGCGATAGACCTCAGGGAAAGGGTTATGCAATAATGGAGAGGATTGGGTTTAGTCAATAAAAATGGGCGTGATAGTTTCTGGGGGAGGGTTAGGCTGCATCAGGGGAAGGGCTAGGCTGCAGGTGGGGGGGGGGTTAGGGGAGACACTAATTATACCTACCCAGCCCCTGCCTGGATTATATGTAGCGGGATTCCACTCCCGCCATCCTGTCCATCCGTAATGCATACTGATTCCTTGTGCAAGGCTATAAATCATAGACCACAGTTACTGTAGCATAGTATTACAACTTTAATCTGCGATATTAAAATACAACGCTTGTGCTTAAAATAAAATGTAGAACTTCCTACAGTGTAAGGAGGCTATTCAAGGAGACAATTTTAAGAGTTTTCACATACCTCCCAACTTTGTCACTTTAGGATGCGGGACGATGCTGCGGGGGCGTGGCCTATACTCGCGGCTCTTCCGCGAGGCCACGCCCCCATTTTGCCGCTATGGGGGCATGACCCAGAGGCTCTTTGAGCCTCTAGCCATGCCCCCAGCCCCCTGGCTATTTCCCGCTGCTTAGCAGCTGACAGGGGGGACTCTCAACAGCCCCCCCACACCGCGGGACACTGCCGCCCGCGGGTGGGACAGCGGGACAGGCCCTGACAATCGGGACTGTCCCGATAAAATCGGGACTGTTGGGAGGTATGGTTTTCAGGTTCTAAGGAATGGGAACTTCTTTACCTGTAAACACAGCTTGAAGAATAAAGGAGAGAAATCACTTGAAGGTCATCTGTAGCATCTGGTAATATAGACTGTATTCAAAATTGGTCGATTTCAGGGGAATAAAGAAACTTTTTGGGTTCTTCCTATTAAATGTCATTATTCATTTCATACTGGAAGAGTATGGGCAGCATGGACGATGCAATGGTTAGCATTACTGCCTCACAGCACCGAGGTCATGGGTTCAATTCCCAAATACACTGGTAGGTTAATTGGCTCCCAACAAAATTAACCTTAGAATGTCTGTGTGTGCGTGTACATGTGGTAGAGAATATAGATTGTCAGCTCCACTGGGGCAGGGACAGATGTGATAATAACTGCCAATAAATAAATAAGAGTCTAGCCACATATGCATAGCTGCTTACCATGTACTATGGAGCGGGAGGTGGACGCAAATGTTGTTGTACAAAGCAGCAGGAGGTGCCTTTACTAAATCAGACCTGTGCTGCCAGCTTATAATTACTTCTCATAGAACATGAATGAGGCATGTTTGGTGGAGGCACATTTAGAGGGACATTTGTAAGAGGTGGAAGGATGCAGCTTTCAAACATAGTAGTCATTTATTTATAAGGCGCCAAAAAGTGTCCGCAGCGCCGTACATAGCAAACAAAAAAACAAATGACAAGGTAACGTACAGGGTGTGTTGATAAAATACAGCATACATAGGGGTATAGCTGGTAGAACTAAAATCAGCATCAGTTCTGAAGTAGGTAGATACATAAGATAGAATCTTTGATGTTTGTATGATAGAAGAGCTTCTAATGTATAAAATTTGTTACAGACCTTGTAAAATGTTTTTTACAGGAAGTTTTAATGCTGAAGAATGTATACAGTATAATGTTATTGTGTTGAATCAGTAGGTCTATGGCTATGGGGTATATTCAATGCGGGCGGCAAGCTTTACGGCTAGCAGTGCCGATAGCTCGCCGTCAGAGTACTCAACGGCCTCCCCTTCACTCACCTTTCTACCTTGACTGTTCCCTGAGGCAAGATGGAAACGGCGAGTGTGGCCATCAAACCGTTGTGGCTCGCCATAAAAATGAAGCAGGCTCCCTGCATTTGCGGTGAACCTCACCGTTTAAGGGAATTGAACAGCGAGTATTTTGTCGGAACATTGAATAGGGCAAGTATCCAGCGAGGGGGTTTGACGGCAAGGATGACTTGCCCTCACCGACAACAAACCATCCTCGCAGTAGAAGCCCCTTTGCCGCCTGCATTGAATATAGTTGTCTTTAATGGACTTCTCTGTCTTACCTCTGTGAGTGGTACTGAGATGAGAAACACATTTGACTTTTTTATAGTTATAGTATTTGTACTTATCACCATTGAGTGTTTGGTAGCTGTTACTTTATTATTTATTATTTATTTCCAATTTCTTATATAGCGCAGCAGATTCCGTTACAGTTTCTTATATAACGCAGCAGATTCCGTTACAGTGTCTTATATAGCGCAGCAGATTCCGTTACAGTGTCTTATATAGTGCAGCAGATTCCGTTACAGTGTCTTATATAGCGCAGCAGATTCCGTTACAGTTTCTTATACAGCGCAGCAGATTCCATTACAGCGTCTTATATAGCGCAGCAGGTCCCGTTAGTGTCTTATATAGCGCAGCAGATTCCGTTACAGTGTCTTATATAGCGCAGCAGATTCCGTTACAGTGTCTTATATAGCGCAGCAGATTCCGTTACAGCGTCTTATATAGCGCAGCAGATTCCGTTACAGTCTCTTATATAGCGCAGCAGATTCCGTTACAGTGTCTTATATAGCGCAGCAGATTCCGTTAGTGTCTTATATAGCGCAGCAGATTCCGTTACAGTTTCTTATACAGCGCAGCAGATTCCATTACAGCGTCTTATATAGCGCAGCAGGTCCCGTTAGTGTCTTATATAGCGCAGCAGATTCCGTTACAGTGTCTTATATAGCGCAGCAGATTCCGTTACAGTGTCTTATATAGCGCAGCAGATTCCGTTACAGCGTCTTATATAGCGCAGCAGATTCCGTTACAGTCTCTTATATAGCGCAGCAGATTCCGTTACAGTGTCTTATATAGCGCAGCAGATTCCGTTACAGTTCCTTATATAGCGCAGCAGATTCCGTTACAGTGTCTTATATAGCACAGCAGATTCCGTTACAGTTTCTTATACAGCGCAGCAGATTCCGTTACAGCATCTTATATAGCGCAGCAGATTCTGTTACAGCGTCTTATATAGCGCAGCAGATTCCGTTACAGTGTCTTATATAGCGCAGCAGATTCCGTTACAGTGTCTTATATAGCGCAGCAGATTCCGTCACAGTGTCTTATATAGCGCAGCAGATGCCGTTACAGTTTATTATATAGCAAGTAGATTCCGTTACAGTGTCTTATATAGCGCAGCAGATTCCGTTACAGTGTCTTATATAGCGCAGCAGATTCCGTTACAGTGTCTTATATAGCGCAGCAGATTCGTTACAGTGTCTTATATAGTGCAGCAGATTCCGTCACAGTGTCTTATATAGCGCAGCAGATTCCGTTACAGTGTCTTATATAGCGCAGCAGATTCCGTTACAGTGTCTTATATAGTGCAGCAGATTCCGTTACAGTGTCTTATATAGCGCAGCAGATTCCGTTACAGTGTCTTATATAGCGCAGCAGATTCGTTACAGTGTCTTATATAGTGCAGCAGATTCCGTTACAGTTTCTTATATAGCGCAGCAGATTCCGTTACAGTTTCTTATATAGAGCAGCAGATTCCATTGCGCCTTACAATAGTAGACAGAGATAAAACAAACTGGGTAACGACAGACAGACTTGGAGGTAAGAGGGCCCTGCTGCAAGCTTACAATCTTACTTTAGTGCATGCTCACGTTTTTGAGTAATGTTCTCTAAAAACCCTGATTCCTTCAGTTTCAAAGAGGAACCAAGAGGAACAATATAAAAAAGGTATAAAAAAGAAACGTGCATCCGCAGAATAAAAGCATTGTGCTCCCGTGCAAATTCACATGGGAACAAATAAACCAGAACCGGGCCCTTAATGTTTGTAATAATCACACTGTTCCCACAGACAGAAGTCCAGAAAACATGGCCTTTTTAGGGGTACAGATGGAGCGCCTCTCATACAGCGCCAGGAATCGCCAGAATGCCCCCACTGGCGATCGCCGATGGAGAGGCGCTCCATCTGACTGGGAGAGGCGCTCCATCTGTCTCACACGCACGTCCCAGTAACTCAGCGGCGGGGAGTGGAAACCCTGCCTGTTTTCGCCTCACGGAGACGAGCAAGGTTAGAAGGTGGGGGCGACAGCCACCAGCTGAATGAGTCCCTCTCCATCTGTACTTGAGGATTGTATCTGAAAATAACTGGGCGACAGAGAAATAGATTTCATCCTCTGCTCGGAAAATCATAGATAGACCTTGTAGAGGTGGAACTAATTGCCGATCACTCTTAGTTTAGTTTATCTTCAATATTAATAATGCTCTAATTTAAGGAATGCTCAGTATTTGTACTGAGACTTCTTATCTATGCACTTAGGGTCTGGTGTATCTAAAAGTAAAGAGAAGCACATACTGTAGATTACAAGGATACTATGTATAAAATGCATGCTTTTCCTCTTATTTTATTAATTTCCTACTACTCACAATTTTTCCTCTGTTACTTTATTTATTTCCTTCTTCTCTCACTTTTTCCTCCGTTACTTTATTTCCTGCTTCTCACACTTTTTTATTTATTTCCTGGTTTGCTTTTTTCTTTGCACTCTGTACATTGTTTTCTTACTGTATGTTGTTTTTGCCTTTCTAAAAATGTAAAAAAAAAAAAAAAAACCTGTAGCTGCCAATTAGACCTCTCCATGCAGACAATCGGAATTGAGCAGAACCTTTTTTTTTCCTCTTCCCACATGTGATAACATTGCAATTTTTTTTTTTAACTTGCCGCACAAAGATGGTATTTTTATTGTAATAAAAGTATTTCCCAGTTTATGCTTTTATGTGTGTATAAACTAAACCTGTGCATACACTACTATAGAGTGTAAGCTTGCGGCAGGGCCCTCAAACCACCAAGTCTGTCTGTTGTTACCCAGTTTGTTTTATCACTGTCTGCTATTGTAAAGCGCAACGGAATCTGCTGCGCTATATAAGAAACTGATAATAATAATAATAATACTATATAATTATCTGGCATATCTGGCTTGTTGAATTGAAAATTTAGTAATCTATGAGATTGAATGTCAGTTGACCATTTGCACCCAAACGGTGGAAGATAATTGAGAATTGCATAATTGTATATACAGTATAATGTATGCCCAGCATAAGTAATTTTTATAGTTAACATTTAAAAAAGACTCTTGCCTTTATTATTATTATTATTATTATTATTATTGTTATGAATATTATTATTATACTAAAAATGGCACTTGATAAATTCTTGGGTACTTGTTTCCTAGAACGGCCACAACGATTTTGATCGGGTCGGAAAAATCGCGTCGGTCGCATGCAATGCGACCGACGCGATGGACCCGATTTTTACATTGAATCAAATGTGAGTAGGGTCCCAGGGACCCTATTTTACATTGGATTCAATGTAAAATTGTCCCCAGACCCCAAATGGCCCCATTGTGACCGGTACCCCACGATTGACGCCAACCCGAAGCGTGGCAAGCGGCGACGGTACGCGTCCTACTACCTTTTCATACCCCTACTATCCACGTCGGCGTGGAGTTGAGAATATAAAATGTGGCGAGCGCACCGAGCCCGAAGCGTGGCGAGCATTACTTCACAGGTATCCGCGTCCCCTCGCGGGGCTCGCCACGCTTCGGGCGCGGTGGCTCGCTGCGCTCGCCACA
Source organism: Crinia signifera (assembly GCF_055691185.1). Lineage (NCBI taxonomy): Eukaryota > Metazoa > Chordata > Amphibia > Anura > Myobatrachidae > Crinia > Crinia signifera. The sequence continues at coordinate 304,654,892 of NC_139219.1, read as the reverse complement.
CTTTATATTCTCAACTCCACGCCGACGTGCATTTTTTATTTTTAAAAAATGTAAAGTTAACCCACATACAGTATATGAAATAGAACATCCAACACTTCCCAACTGAACAGGGGGAGATAAGATGGGTGTGGTATTGGGTTCCGACAGTCGGGATCCTGACAGGCCAGACTGAGACAGCATGGCAAGCACAACGAAGCACAACAAAGACCCTTGCGGGGCCACTATTCTATTCTCCCTCTATGGGGGTCGTGGACACCCATGAGGGAGTATAGCCGGTGGCTGTTGGGAACCTGTCTGTCTGTGTTTTAACAGTCGGGATCCCGTCCGGCACCCGATAAGACTGGGTACACACTGGATCAATATATAGTACTGTTTCATTCGTTTATGTAACCAACGCTATATTGGTGGTGGGTGTTGAACGTATGTCATTGAGCGAAGTGGTTCACAGACCTATCTCATCGGCACTGCAGCACAGCCAATGTCAGCAGTCAGCGAACGTTTTTGGCTGTGTGTGCGGGCAACTCGTTTAATCACTCATATTCTTGCTGCAGCGATTATCCCTATTGCAATACACATGCAAATGTGAAAATGTAACATGGACACTGCTTAGCCTGTTTATGTCTGATATTTAAAAGGGCAGTGCTGTTACTAGCTGTCTCTTGTTAGTAAAAGCATTGCTCTTTTAAAAAATTTCAATTTAAAAAAAAATAAACAAACCACCATGTCTCTTAACACACCTGGGAGAACGGGTGCTAGAGATACAATTAATTGTTAAATAAAAGACCAGAATTGGGGGTAGCTTGCCAAACAGGAATGCCTGAGGATATGATGGATGAGAGTTGGATACATTAAAGAGCTGTCCAAAACTCATTATATTTTGCAATAATGCAATTTGCATATAAATAGTGTGAGTACCCATCTCTATGCATTGAGTAATCTGGGATGAAAAAGTTGCTAGTTTAATCAACAGTTTATTTACACAAGATATACTCTGCTACCACGCAGACGTCACACAGTGTCTTAGACTCTGGATTACTGTATCGCTGCACATTTTCTATGATTTGTATTATTATTCAAAAACAATGCAATGCTTTTTTTTTTGTTAATTCTGCGAGAGATCAAGTACCCATTGTATTAATTATTCAAAACCCTAAAAGTGTTAAATAGCTTACAAAGGCAATGGGGGGGGGGGGGGGGTGGTGTAGCTTGCCAAAAAGTATTGCTTCACAATGTGATGGATGAGAGATGGAAAGGAGCTGTCAGAAACTCATTAAGTTTTGCAATAATGTAATTTGCATACAAATAGTACTAGTACCCATCTCTTTGTACTACGTAATCTAGGATGACAAAGTTGCTAGTTACATCAACAGTTTGTTGAAGCCTTAAACTAAGATAGCAGTCGGGAAACACTACCCCTCCCCCTTCCAGCAGTTTATTTGTTTTTGGATTTTGAGTTTAAACTGTATTTTTAATACAATACAAAATCTTTATTGGTGACATTGCAAATGGTATTGTTGTATGCTGCAGAGCAGACACACCGGGAGGGGTAAAACAAATGGTTGATGATCTGGGTAGACTATAGAAATGGTCAAGTGCAAGGCAATTACAGTTTAATGCCAAAAAATACAAAATCATGCACCTGGGTCTCAAAAATCCCAAGGCTAAATTTAGTTTCAATGGCACTATAATGGAAACCACTGAGGAGGAGAGACATCTAGGTGTCACTATTTCGGGTGACTTAAAGGCAGGTAGGCAATGAAGAAGGCAAGTCAGATGCTTGGTTGCATAGGGAGAGGTATCAGCAGTAGAAAGTAGTAATGCCACTGTATAGGTCATTGTTACGACCTCATCTAGAGTATTGTGTTCAGTTCTGGAGGCCATATCTCCAGAAGGATATAAATACATTAGAGACTGTACAAAGAAGGGCAACTAAAATGGTGCATGGCCTACATCACAAAACGCACCAGGAAAGACTATATATATGTAGTTATTATTTATTTATTAACAGTTTCTTATATAGAGCAGCAGATTCCGTTGCGCTTTACAATAGTAGACAGTGATAGAACAATCTGGGTAACAACAGACAGACTTGGAGGTAGGAGAGCCCTGCTGCAAGCTTACAATCTAGGGACATAGGAGGCAAACACAAGGACAGGCACCAGTAATAGCATAGCAGTCCCACCAAGTTACAAGTCCAGAAGGGAAGCTATATAATACATAAGTGCCTCAGAGGGTTTTGCGTGTAGAACTTAAATATTATAGGCTTGCCTAGAGAGATGAGTTTTCAGGGAAAGTTTGGAGACTAGTGGAGAGTCTTATTGTGCATGGAAGGGCATTCCATAGGATGAAATCTGAGGAATAATTACTTCACAGAAAGGGTAGTAGACAAGTGGAATAGCCTCCCATCAGAGATGGTAGAGGCTAAGACAGTAGAACAATGTAAACATGCATGTGATAGACAAAAGTATAACCTTACATAGAAATAAGGATCAAATAGGGTTTGGGGTACCAATATGCTTAAAAAAAGGGGCAGCCTAGATGGGCTGAATGGTTCTTATCTGTTGTCAAATTCTATGTTCCTCTTACCGCTTTCACATTGCTATGCTCGGTCGGACCCAGGTCTGGCACTGTCACATTAAATTGTGTGTTGCCCTGTGTACAATGGGTGACCTGGTTTTAACCCCTCTTATGACCCGGGTCGAATTGCCAGTTTGATCGACCCGGGTTATTCAGCATGGTGCTTTCACACAGCTGGGCCCAGCAACAACCCGGCAATTACCCGGGTTTGAGGTGTGATGTGAATGGGGTGTATAATTATATTATACAGAAGATGTACTGTGTTGCCATTAAGCTGCCATATATGGTGATTCCTTCGGCCCTGGCATATTTCCACCAATTTTGTTTAACTACGGTCAGCCTACTTGTTGCATATAATAAGATTGTCAGTGGTAGGAATACTAGGAGACAGGAGTGGATAGACCACTATCTGTCAGATCTTGTTGTGAAAGTTCATATATCCATACAATTGCTTGTAGCCTATATTATATGTACCGTGGGGCCCCCGTTACCTCTTCTCAACCCAGAACATGCTGCTGCAGTGTGGCATTTGATGTGTTTTAACTCTTTGAGTGCCGAGTGAATTATTACGGCCACGATTATGGCCACAACCCTGTAATGTACCTGGGCCCTTCCAGACTCTCTACTGCCCTGCTTCTATATGACAGGGACAGAGTCAAAACACAGTGGAATGTTTTTAAAGCGCTGATTACAAAGAAATTTGGTAACTTTTATACACAAATCGATAAAACACACAAGACCGGTGTGAAATATTGAAACAATTGACGCCATGCCATACCACTTCAATAGAAAAAATAATCATAAAATCTCCACTATATAAAAAGGCAATCAGTGCAACGTTCCTTCAGTCAGATTAGTAAAGCTGTAATGGGAGATTAGAAAGCATTAGCGATGCATATAGAATATTGTTAGTGCAATGCCATGCAGTTATCCCGTGCCTTCATAGACTGCCTCCAAATGAGCAATTTCCTCAGAACAATATCAAATGGCCACTTTCAGAATGCTTTGGAACAAATTAGTAATAACACATAGCCGTCATTTCACATCTCCATAATAGCTGTTTTCACTCCGTTATATGACACAAAAGTGTTATACCCATTTCACACCGGCCACCCGGCATATTTGATTGCCGGGTCATTTTGCTGGGTGAAACATGACCCCAATTCACACCAGAAGCAAATTACCGGGTTAAAGCTTTTCAACCCGGTAATTTGTAAATTGTGATTCTGATTGGCCACAATGTGACTTCCTGCCAATCAATCAATTTGGTGTGCTTTTTAGAGGAGCCCAAAATGCTTGTAGTCTTTATGCTGAACCGATGTCTTCTTGGTGGATGTCTTGCGAATGGGTCGAAATGTTGACTTTGGATTCTGTTATTTATGCATTATAAATAGCTCTTTATTGGACTGCTGAGTGTCTGCCTTCATTCCTGACCTTTGACTTGTAACATAATATATATATATATATATATATAACTCACGATTTGCTGGCACTCGGTGGTCACAAATCAATAAAACTGGGGGCACTTTAAATGAGAGTTGTCTTCAAACAAAGTTCTGAACGCTGCTGTCATCGATCGATATATATATATATATATATATATATATATATATATATATATATTTTTGCCTTCAATCTGGTAGCTCCAGAATAAAGACAGCAGGCGCCAAAACATAAACACATAAGTAGCGTCAAGTACACTAGTCAAACAGAACCCATCACCATAGATAGATACAGTAGATATACATACATAAATATACTGTGTGTCATGCTGTAAATAACAGTAAATTAAGCACAATAGGAGAATTAATACGCACACTGTTTACTTGAACATACTGATAAAAGATGTGACGTTATTCCTGTTACAGGCGACACAGAGCCCAACCAGTGTGACATAAGTGAAATCCATTTGTTTGTTTTGTGTTTTCTTGATGTTTGAACGTATTTGCCGTAAATGCGCATTCAATATAAAAGAGATGAGGCATTGTTATTTCAACTATGCAGAAATAGTCTGGTAACCTTTTGTGTTCCCGTGAATGCCTAGAACAATGCAGCTCTGCGAGGAGGAACAAAATGAGCAACAATCTGAAACTTTTAATAACAGAGCTTTTCATTTACACTGGGGAAAGCGTGTTCTTTAAGCTGTCACTCAGCATCTAAACCTTAACCAATTGCTTTTAAATGCTTTTGACAGACTGAAAAGATAAGTATTCCATCTAGCGCGACTGGCTTTTCCTTCTATATTTTATTTTCGAGTGATTGTGCTGCTAACAGGTTACATGTTACTTGATTGTTCGGATTTTCTGGCTTGTCATTTAAAGATTCGGAGGGGTAATCGCAGAACCTGCGCGTTCATGTCTCAATTTAGCTTCTTCTCCCTAAGCACAGCCAGGCCTAATCCCTGGGAGAATTTGTGAAGGACTCCTGGCTGCGAGCTGGTTTTTACGTCTGCTTACGGTCAAGAAAAGCTTATGGTTAAGGTTGTTTACAAAAGCCGTATTCCTAATGAAATGGTGCCAAATGTATTAGCCTCCGAGGTTGGCGGCCGCGCGTGAAGCCGGCCTAACCTCGGATGTTTTTTTTTTAAAAGGGGCAATCATTTACAAGGAAAAACGCGATTTTTAAAAAAAGTTTCATTGAATTTTACATACACAGATTGCACGGATCTGACTGATCAGTGCATGCTTGATGTTCAGCAGTGTTTGGTATACTCGGCAACCAAATACGAACTTCACCATCAGTAAAACACAAATTCTGTTAACACGGGAGTTTAGTAAAATACCTGAATTTTTTTGAATAAAAAACTTGCCCGTTTACAATCGTAAAGTTGCAACTCTGCTGAAACGCGGGAGCTAAGTAAATTTACTCTTGAGGGGGTATTCAGTTAAGTCTGTTTTACTTCCGCTAGCCGCAAATTTTTTTTATGTAATATTCAATTGCGGCAGTTTTCAGTTTTTATTCATATTGTAAACACAACAGTGTAAATCGGATGCAGTTTTCGACTGTGCTGGATTTTTTCAAATAGTTGAAAAAATCTAAATAGACATACACCTTGATAAAGGATCCAGAGAGGGATCCGAAACGCGTTGGTGGACACGGGCCAGGCAGACGCCCAGGAGAGGAGATTACCTACTGACCGTGAGAGCACTTGCGTGACCCGGGATCCGTATGTGACTTTTCATATGTCTGTTTGAACTGTTTTTGCCAAGAATTCCAATCCATCTGGTAATTACCTTTCCAGGCCTAAGCTTACAGCCCAGTGTACTTTGTATGCCTACCCGGATGTTGTGGAAACTTTTTTAACATTGTACCCCCATGTTTTAATTATTGTGAAAATTAAATACAGTTTTATGCGATGATATTCCTATGTTATTATTTTCACATATATCTTCATCTGAGGCTTGTTGATGTGGAGACGTTCTTGTGAAACTCAAGGGAGAGAAATTGCATAAAGGAAAAAAAAACCAATAAGGGAAGTTTTTGCATTTATTATACATTAGCGCTGGTTGAGGGTCTATTTCTATTCTTTTTGCATGTCATTGTTCTTTCCGGGTAAAGAAGAAATACCCTTGAGATAGTACTATCCCAGCAGCTTTTTTGCGCACTGTGGTGTATACTAATATTGTTGCAGTTGAAAAAATCGGCACTTTAATTGAATAGGTTGGATGTAAATCGAGCTAAAAATGGCAAAAAGTTACACTTTTTTTTTGATTAGTTGAAAAAAATGGCACTTAGTTGAATACCCCCCCCCCCCCCCCCCCCCAAAGTCAGCTGACCCAGTCAATCATGAAACTCTTTGGTAATCATGTGATGTCAGCAGAAGAAAGGGGAGGGACTACTGGTGTTATAAACATGGTAAATCTTTTCTGCAAACGACCAAATATAATATTGTGATTGTGGTTTCCATGGTAATCTCCCTGAGATGACTGTAAATCATTAATAGCAGATTGAATTAAAGCCCTACGGAATAGCAGTTAGCTCCATGTGCCAGCTTACAGTTTGTCAAAGTGATTTATGTTAAAAAAATAAATAAGAACATCTCCTTTTTACATAAGCTTGCACATTTTCTTGAGAATTTAATGTATTTTGACACCGAGATCCGGAGATTTGTTTGTAGTGCTTTTTTGTTTATTCTTAAATAAATTCAGTGTAAAATCACTTTCCTTCTTACGACTCAATCCAACTGATAGATTATGGGTTTGTGTTGAGGTTGCTTGTAAGCCAGTTTGCAGTATCTACACTCCCCTGTCCAATCACAGACCTTGATGGTGTGAGCAGATATTGGCATGTATTCAGTATGGCCGGCAAGGGTTTTTTATGGCTTGTTTTTGGCGAGGATAGTCGAAAACAAGCCATCCTTGCAGTTTAACTCCCTTGCCAGAGGCAACCTCGCCGTCAGAGAATTCCCCCGAATGGCTAGGTGGAAGCGGACGCACACCCCATTTCCACCTCGCTTTTTAGAAATAGCGAAGCCGGAAATGGCGAGTGCAAGGGGGTCAGTTGAATACTGACCCGCTAGCTACGACGACGAGCAATAGGCACTGCTCGCTGTCATAGCTCGCCCTTTAGATTGCCTCAAGAAAATCCTGTCTCAGAGGTCTACAGACAATTCCTTTGACTTTATGCTTGGTTTGTACTCTGTCGTGCATGTGGGACCTTATATAGACAGGTGTGCACCTTTCCAAATCATGTACAATTAACTCAATTTGCCACAGGTAGACTCCAATTAAGCTGTAGGAACATCACAAGGATGATCAGCGGAGACAGGATGCACCTGAGCTTAATTTTGAACTTCAGGGCAAAGGCTGTGAATACTTATATACATGTGATTTCTTGGTTTTTTAATTTGTAATAAATGAGCAGAAATGTCCCAAAAACGTTGTCATTATGGAGTATTGTGTGTAGAATTTTTAGAGGAAAAAAATTAATTTATTCCATTTCGGAATCATGCTTTAACATAACAAAAAATGTGGAAAATGTGAAGCGCTGTGAATACTTTCCAGATGCACAGTATAATGCATTGTTATTATTATCAGAGTGGTCGGTGCTATTGGCTTACACCTATTTTCCTTTATGTCTCACTGCAAGTTAAGTGTGATCATACTCCGCAGTGCAGCTTGCTAACTTCATACTGTGTATGGTGTCGGGTGTAGTCTATGTCCACTTCCAAATGCGCCAGTATGTGTTATCCTTCAGTGGCGGCCGAAGACCTAATGTCATGTTTTCCTGCTGCAGAGCTTAATGAATGTGCCTGAGTACATAATCATATAACATGTGGCTGCCTAATGAACAGAGTCTTCTTGCGTTCTTGCTGGCTACGAACCTCATCCACAGTGATCTCTTTTAATGCACAACACCAACGTTCCAGACACTGGCAATTAGAGCTGAGTACAGTGATTCAGAGACATGATTACAGGATATTGTGTGGGTAATTAAGCACACTTGTGTCTGATATATTGTACGCATTGTACTGTAAAGACTACTTTCTATATAATCAAGTCTTTCGGAAAATATATACAGGAACACCACCAATAATTCCGACACTGTGCCATATATTCCATTTTGCCGGATTATTGGTGGGACTCCTGCACAGGGCAACCTACCCTAGCTGGCTACCTTAAACACGCAGTCAGCGTCCACTGCGCTGAGCGATCCCTCCGTCCAAGCGGTTCTCCCTGCCACTCATCTCCCCTTACTGCGCCACTCATCTACGCCATACTTGCCTACCTGACCCTCTCCATGTGGGAGAAAATGCTCTGTTCCTGGACCTCCCTGGTAATGTATGATTGTCATCACCTGTGGTGAAACACCTTTACCCAGCTCCCCACAGATGATGGCAATCATACATTACCAGGGAAGTCCAGGAACAGAGCATTTTCTCCCGCATGGAGAGGGTCAGGTAGGCAAGTATGATCTACGCCTTCAGCGTGACTTCCTCTTCCACTCATCACCAACTGCAGCACGGTTCCCCCACCACCTAACTTAACCCTCCCGCTGGCCTTGTAAGCCCTCATCCAATCACCCCCCATCACCCCCCCCCCCAAAAAAAAAATTCTAACTCTCCCTACCCCCCTGGCACCTGATGTGTCCAGATGAAAAGAGGTCCCGGACCATCAGGTGCCAGAAAATCGGTGTTGTACCTGTGTGTGTGTATATGTATGTATATATATATATGTATACATATACATAGATAGACGGTACTGGCGGTCCGGCACTCTCCTTAATAGGCAATATGCCCTGGTGCCCTCCCTGTGTTGAATGGATAGCTGGAGAAGAACAGGCGGCACTCCGGGGAAACTTTCAAAGAAACTGTATTTGTGGAAAAACGACCAACCAGTGAGAACCTCTATAAAGGTGCCCACACACTAGAACAATTTTTTTTGCAGATTGGCCAATTTCCGATAAATCGACCAATATATCTGCTGATTTTTACCGATAAACGTTCGAAAAATCGGCCGATATTGGTTGGATGTGTGCTCCCATGGATCTTTTGCTAAATCTTCTGATCATACATGCTGCATGAAAGATCAGAAGATTTAGCGAAAGAACGATAGGAGCGCAAATGGGATCTTAAGAGAAATCTTTGGTAAAAATATGCGCCAGCCTGAAATCTTTTGTCCAGGTCGGACAAAAAATGTCAAGGCGAATTTATGCGCACATCTTACGATCGCAGATCTTTCTAGTGTGTGGGCGCCTTTAAGTGAGCCAAAAATTTATTGTACTTGGATATTCGAGAGACCAGATGCATTGGAAACACATTGTACAGTACTTGGAATGACAGTAAACACACTTTGATACAGTATGTACCTGTGTGTATGTTCTTCAGGTTTCTAAAGTTTATTCCAAACATAGGAAATTCCAAATATTTCATACAATAAATGTGCTTTGATGTTCTTCATGTGAATGCTGGGGTATACTAAGCTTCACGTCATTGTTGAATGTGGCTTTGTGCTTGTAGAGACTCCTCAAGGTTATGAATGTGTGGAAGTTACTGTACCTGTATGTCCTTAATGTTAGGCTTCAGTACAATAACGTCCTGGCTTCTTTCAGAATGTTCTACTTGGGGACAAATGTGCCAGAAAAATAAACAAAAAACCCCCTTCAGGAACAATCCTGAGCTTCAATCTCATACCGGTCTGTAGTTACTGTAGCTGGGTTGCAGTCAGGGGCGGATCCAGGAAAAAATGACAGGGGGGCACCAAGATAGGGGAGGGGGGTGTTAGTGGTGCCAGTGTGCACGCTCAGAGAGCAGAGAGAGAGAGGAGGAGAGCAGAGAGAGAGAAAGGAGGAGAGCAGATAGAGGGTGGGAATGGGATTAAAAATAGGCCCTGGCATTGAAAGTACGCAGGCCTACCTTGGCGTTAATAGTGAAGTAGGTAGTTGTGCGCCGAAAAAGGGGGTGGGGCAATTTAAGAGGGGGCGTAATCTTGAGTGTAGTGTACTACACCATATACCACTTCTACACATTATGCAACAAAATACCGTAGTAGACCCCATTATACCCGCAATTTACACATGATGCAACACAGATTGAGCCAAAATTCACATAATGCTACACAGATTACGCCAATATGTCCATTATGCATTATGCCAAACACCATAATGTCAATTACAAATGATGCTACATAAGTGCTGCTTACTTTCATGCTCGTTGCCAGGGGTTCCATGCTCATTGCCAGGGGTTCCATGCTTGTTTCCATGTGGGATTCCATGCTCATTGCCATGTGGGATTCCATGCTTGGTGTCATGTGGGAAATTAATTTTTTTTGTCCCGGCCAATGATGCTTATGCAGAAAGGATTAGTGGGTCCTGGACTCTTGGTGAGTGTGTGTGTGCGGGGGTGGGCGCACTGGAACCCAGTATTGGTGCAGCATAGCGGGCACAGGGTCACCCAGTATTGGTGCAGCATAACGGGCACAGGGGCTGAGAATGGATGGATTGCTGGATCAGTGCTGTTAGCAGTGAATAGCTGGAGTAGCCACAAATGCCCCTTTGTTCCCTGCTGCTGCAGGTGGGTGGCTTATAGCTAAACATTATCTCCCCCCCGCAGAGATGTCCGGCTCCATTAGAGGCTGCACAGTGCAATGCCCCAGCAGGTGTCACATTATAATGGTGTGACTATACAGCAATGTTTCATATGATTGCCTACATGGTGTACAGGCAACATTGCTACGGTCTGATCATCATGATAACGGTCCCCACAGAGGAAACTAGTTCTTTAGTCAATGCATGCATAGGTCATGTTGCTCTAGCACATACATGTGCAGTATATCGTGCGGATGCAGAGTATAGGGGTGCAGGGTATGGGGGGCGCAGGGTGGGGAGGTGCAGGGGGTGAGGAGTGAGAGGTGTGGAGGGCAGGGTGTGGGGAGTTAGGGGTGTGGAGGTGCAGGGGGTGGGGAGTGAGGGGTGTAAGGGGCACAGTGTGTGGGGAGTTAGGGGTGTGCAGGTTGTGGGGGCGCAGGGTGAGGGGTTCAGGCTGTGGGGGGATGCAGGGGCCGCGCACAGTAGTAGAATTTTTGCCTAGGGCTGGGGACGGGTGCTACAAAATCTTCCACCTGCCCTACCTGTGCTAGTGTCTTCACAGCCGGGCAGAGAGCTGCCCGGCTGTATTGTCAGGACACTGCAGCAGCCCTAGGTCCCGTCCTCCTGACTCCCGGTTATTTTAAAACTTGCTCTGCTGCAGCTGCCTGCCGGGTCCGCAAGCCAATTGGAGCTCGCTTGCAGTCCGACAGCCAATCAGGAGTGGGGTCTCCTGATTGGCTCCCGGACCGCGAACGAGGTCCTATTGGCTTGCGGACCCAACAGGCTGCTGCAGCAGCGCAAGTTTTAAAATAGCCGGGAGTCAGGAGGACGGGACCTAGGGCTGCTGCAGTGTCCTCTCTAGATCTTGACAATACAGCCGGGCAGCTCTCTGCTCTCTGCCCGGCTGTAAATGCTCTCCGGCAGCGGGCGGGAGTTAAAGTAAAAAAAAAAGTGTCAGAAATCCGCGCATGTTGTGTAGTGAAACATTACCTGCACAGTTTTCTCCTTCTTGCTTGCAGGCTTTTTCTCAGGGGAGGGGATGTCCATCGTTAACTATGACCTATTTTTTATTTTTTTTTTTCAATTTAAATGCCGCCCCCCACCGCCGCCGCCTGAAAGAATTAAGAGGCGGGCAGATCGTCCTGCTGCCCGGCTGTATACAGTGTGCGTCAGGCTGGCTCAGCTGTGCAGCGGCCCCTAGGTCCCGTGCGGCTCCCTGCTGAAGCTTAGCTCACGCTGCCGCCTGTAGGGACCACGAGCCAATCAGAGCTTGCTCGCAGTCCAGCAGCCAATCAGGAGTGGTGGACTGGGGGAATTTAAAATAAAAAAAAATGGTGTCAGAAATGACGGGGGGGCACGTGCCTGGGTGCCCCCCCCCCGCCTTCCTTAAATCCGCCAGTGGTTGCAGTTGTAATCTCTGCCGCACCCTGTACTCTGTTTGATCTGTTTGTAGCAGCAGAATTGTGTGGTTATGAATTACAGAGCCGGCAGTGTTTATGTAGACAGTCAATCAGTCGCTATGCACATGGTCAACATTTAATAAAAAGTTGAACTGGAAAAGGTCGAAACATGAAGAGGTTGACATGACTTTTTCTGGTTTTGTTGGTATCAATTTCGACACCTTAAAAGGTGGACCCCCAAGTAGTGTACTGTGTACCCCTGCAGCGTCAGGCCAAGTGCTCCATCCACTCACCATGCTCCAGGCCAGGTGCCTCGTTCCGCTACTGCTGCGCCAGGGGGTGCACGAGACGCTTGCATGCCCCATCACAACGGAGCTTCCCCGGGTCTCCCCCGCCGGTCCTCCTCGCCGATAAATAGATCACAACACAGGATTCGTGCCCGGTGTCTCCGACCATAAGGTTCAGATGGGATACGTGTATGAGGTCCTTACTTTGGGTGCAGTTTGGTTACATTGGGGCAGATGTATTAAGCCTGGCGAAGAAATAAACTAGAGATAAAGTGGAAGGAGATAACGGACCAGCCAATCAGCTGCGTTTGAAATATGACAGTTGGGAGTTGATTGGCTGGTGCATTGTCTCCTTTCACTTTACAGTATCTCCAGTTTATCTCTTCACCAGGCTTAATACATCTGCCCCAATGTGTGTTAGTGGTGGTTGTCTATACGTTAGTCCCTTTCTTCATGGAGGGTAGGTTTATAATGTGTAGTGGTCATTAATAGTTGGTTGTGTTAATATATTGGTTGTTACCTTTGGTTGAGTTTGTTTTTGCTAATTGCTGCCTGTATTGTTTACTATATGTCTGGTTTGCTCCTGTCCAGGCCGACCCAAATATGCTCATCAGGATGGTAACAAACTACGTCTCTGATTACGCCAATGTCAACTGGCTTATAGAGCTGCTGCCCCTGATTGAACAACTGCACTATTACAATGAGCGGCTGGTGGACTTCACTCAGGCACAGATCCTGCAAGGTCTCGGCAAAGGAGTGGACGTGCAGAGGTTCTCCAAAGACGGCCAGTACAAGACGGAGACTATACTCGGACTTGCTGAGTGAGTATCTTATATATATATATATATATATATACAGTATACTGTATATCCTATGTCAATCATGTGAATGGACACGATTGTGTTCATACACACGGGACGGCCACGGCCCGGTTGCAGCCGGATCCCACCACTGGAAGGGACAGCTGCCCGGGCTGTGGCCATCTCCGCCATTGAAAACTTCTGAGTGTGCCGCGGCTTCTTGGCTGTGCGGGGTTTCATCGCCTGGCAAGAGCCGGAGCGTGTGAAATTGCCCTTACAATGGTTTCTATATGTGCCTCACACTTTTGATGGGACAATTGACTCAAAAGCTATGTCATGGACATGTGAGGGCTATTGCCTCCTTATTTCATCATCCATTAAGCAGCTAAAAGGTCTGGAGTTGATTCCAGGTGTGACATTTGAATTTTGAATCGGTTGCTGTCGACTCTCAATATGAGATACAAAGAGCTGTCACTATCAGTGACGCCAGCCATCGTTAGGCTGAAAAATCAACACAAACCCATCAGAGAGATAGCAAAAACATGAGGTGCGGCCAAATCAACTGTTTTGAACATTCTTAAAAAGAAAGAACGCACCGGAGAGCTCAGCAACACCAACAGAACCAGAAGACCACGGAAAATAACTGCCCGCCACCCCATGCCCCTCTATGCCCCCCACCCGCAAAGTTGCTTTCATGCACCCGGCAAACAATGTGGCTGCACACAACAAGCACATCTGCAGAAATGCGCATAGAAAAAAATCGGTCCCCGTGCGAACGAGCCCCTTGTGCGAACTGACCCGAATAAGGGCCAAAGGGGCAGATGTATTAAGCCTGGCGAAGAGATAAACTGGAGATAAAGTGGAGAAAAAGTGGAAGGAGAAAACGCACCAGCCAATCAACTCCCAACTGTCATATTTCAAACACAGCTGATTGGCTGGTACGTTAACTCCTTCTACTTTATCTCCAGTTTATCTCTTCGCCAGGCTTAATACATCTGCCCCATAATGTGTGCCAAATATTTCCAACCGTTTTGGTGCTGTGTATATGCCAGGTCCGTGGCGCTTAAAATTTGGCATGATTTGAGGATAGGTGTACTGTATATGGGCAAATCTGTGATACAGTTCGAGTATCCCTTATCCAAATATCCATTTTTCACATTCAGTGTCTGAGATACGACACAAACTTTGTTTCATGTTTTAAAACCTTGTTTCATGCGCAAATAAAATATATGTGTGTGTATTTCATGTGTTATATGTGTTTGTACAACAGAAACGCAAATACCTCAAGATATTTCATTCAAATATACAAATTATTCCCAAATATCCCATTATCTAAAATTCTTCTGGTCCCGAGCATTTTACATCAGGGATACTCAACTTGTATTTTGTTTTCTTTTAAAAGGCCATGGGTCATTGACAACAACTACAGTAGGTTGACAAGCAGAAGGTTGACACCACTAGTTTGACATGCATAAAGATCGACATGACTGACAGTCGACATGGAGTTAGGTTGACAGGGTCATTAGTTGGACATGGGGAAGGTTGACAGTCAAAAGGTGACGTGGGGTTTTTCACCTTTGTTTTAACCCGAATGTCGACATGGACACTAAAAAAGTGCGCTGCGTCCCCTCGCATGGCTCACTGTGATAGCCAGGTTTCAGGCATGGTGAAAACACTATTTTTTTCTCCCACCATGCCCTAGTGGAAAAGTGAAAAGCCCCATGTCAATCTTCCCATAGACCTAATGCTTGTGTCGATCTAATGACCCTGTCTACCTTCAATCATGTCGACCTTTATGCATGTCAACCTAGAGTTTGTAAACTTAGTGACTGTGGGGTAGATTTATTAAGCTCAGTGAAGTGATAAACTGTCTGGTTTTTATCACCGGCCAATCAGCTCCTACCTGTCCTTTTTTTTTTTTTTCAAACCAAGCCTGTAACTTCACAGGTATTAGCTGATTGGTCGGTGATAAAAGCCAGACACTTTATCACTTCACCGAGCTTAATAAATCTAGCCCTGTATCCCTTATAAATAAAACTTGAACGTTTCCTGTGTTATACAGTATTTTAGTCATTTTTGTTATTTTACTTAAAATACCTGCCATTATTATTTGCTAACATTTATTATATATCTTTACAAGCCAATTAGTTATTCTTAGGAGCTCACTTGCGCTCATTCACTTGTGGGAAGGATATATTTGGCTTTTTGGCCTTCTACAACGAAACTCTTCGTTTTCTATGACACATGCAGTTTTGCAGAATGTAATATATACGCAAACACCAAATATGTGTAATGGTTTTTACACTATGTCCATCTCTTCCCCAAGCGGCACAGGGAGCTGTGGTCATGAACGCCACATTACAGAGACACAGTGCTAGGATAGATGGTAGTGTTACAGCGATCGCATCTCACGCAGCCTCGCCGTGCATTAGCAATAGATAATCTTCTGAGCCTGAAAATCTGCCTTTTAAAGAAAAAGGGGAGGGGGGCGGGGGATTCGGCCCGTGTTCTGGGACGCTACATGAGAGCACTTGAAGATACAATAATTAGCTTGCAAGATTAGAACATCTCTGTACATAATAATGATGTATTTGCAATGTGGCCTTGGATTTGACCGTAGAACTCGCCTGCATTATTTTAATAGTGCACTTTTGTAGTCGCTAGCAGAATACGCTTAGTAGCGCATGAAACAGTGCAGCGTCATCAGCCGTATAAGCTGTGTGAGGGTAAGCACCACCTGCTGTCTCCTCATACTCCTCCTTGCCATCCCAGGTGTTTGTGGCAGAAACCAGATACATTTGGTTTTTGAACAGCTCAATCACTATGGGGCAGATTTATTAGTCCTGATGGAATGATAAAGTGGTCGGTGATAATGCACCAGCTAATCAGCTCCTAAATGTCATTTTTCAAACCTGGTCCGATTGTAGCTGATTGGCTGGTGCGATATCACTGACCACTATTGCCACCTGCAGGGGTTCCATCGATCTTCCATGCTGTTACATCCGTACTCTGCGGTGAGCTCCACTTTCTTTCACCTGTGGAAAACTCAACTTGACAGCGACTCTTCCCTCTTTCTTTCACTTCCCTTCCATATATCTCTCATTGCCCTCTCTATATATGTTTGTATTTGTAGTGAGTATTTCTCTCACTGCCTTCTCCATAGCTCTCTCACTATCCAAACCATAATGGTCTCAGTGCCTCCTCCATATATCCCACCTCCCCCTCCATAGTTCTCTAACAAGAACATCCATGTCTCTCATATTGTCCCCTCACTGTCTCTCTCACCGTCCCTTCCATAGCATTCTCACTGCCCCCTGCATGTCTCTCACTGCCTCTTCCGTTGCAATCTCACTCCCCCTAATGGTTGTCTCTGTCCCTTCCAAAGGCTGTCTCCCTCTATTTTTCTCTCAGTGCTGCTCAAATATCATTGTCCCCCTCCATGTGTCTCACTGCCTCTTCAATGTCTATGACTTCTCTTTCCATGGCTTACAGACTGCCTCTTCTATGTCACTCACTGCCCCTTCCTCTGATCTCTCTCTGCTCTTCCACCGCTCTCGCACTGAACCCTCCATCGCTCTTGTGTTGCACCCATCACCGCTCTTGTGCTGCACCCTCCACCGCTCTCTCTCTCTCTCTCTCTGCACCCTTAAATTGAATTAGGGCACAAGACCCGCCAACCCCTCTAGTTCACGTCTCGTCTAATTAAATATCTACTCTCGGTCAGAATGAGCTTTTTATTTAACGAACAGTTAAACAAGTTCCTCTGTGAATAACTTTGACTGCGCAGTTTGTGTTTGTGCTTCTGCTGTGTGACCATTGTGTTGCTCGGCTGAGGGGAGAGAGCCGGCAGACCGTGAACTCGTCACATCGATATTCCTGCACAACAGGAACCAGCTGGAAGATTGCACCCTATTGATTAGGCCAGTACAATGCTATGGCCATTTTATATTTTTAATTAATTTGATTTTTTTTTTATGTTGATCTATCTGGCCTAAAGATCTGGGTTACAGGCATTGGCAACTGTTAGATCTGTATGGATTATTAGGTAAAGAGTCAATAGGTCTAACACAAATTGTCGACAGGGTCAAAGTATTAACATGGAAAAGGTAGACATGATTTAAAAAAAAAAAAAAATCCGGGTCCAATGTCGAAAACTGTCAACATGGAAACCCAATTCTTGTAACGCGCAATTCTGCATGGCTCGCTAGGTCGGCACTTTTATACTCTCCCTCTATGCCGACATGGAATTACTGACTGTGTATAGACCAGGGATGGGGAACCTTCGGCCCTCCAGGTATTGCTGAACTATACATCCCAGCATGCCATGCTACATTTTTGCTATTTGGCCATGTTAAAACTGTTGCAGAGCATGCTGGGGTGTGTAGTTCAACAACAGCTGGAGGGTTGAAGGTTCCCCATCTCTGATCCAGACACTGTCCAGTATCCACTGGAACCAGAAAAAAATGAATGTGAGAAAAAACATCAATGATGATGTTTAAATATTTCATTATCAAAATCTGCCATCCATGTTGACCCCCCCCCCCCCTCCCCGGTAAGCTTTGTAGATTACCACTTTGCGGGGGGCAAGACTGGATTCTTAGTGTTGGTGCCACAAATGTGTTCTCAATACACCAAGAACCACCAGGCCCCGTGTGACTCTGTTAGTGCCAGGCTTCTTTATTCCCCGCATTATTTTATTTGAAAATGGGTCTTAATGACTATGTGACAGTTGTACAGCAGGAGACTCTGCTGATTAATTTGATATGTGGCACATCAATATCTGTGTGCAGCTGAGTCTGTACTCCGATTCAGAGTCTCTGTCGCACACAATACACAAGTGTCATCTATAAAATGACACTTGAGTCGACAAACACTAAAAACTCATGTCAGCCGTTTCCATGTCAAGCTAATGCTTGTGTCGACTTAATGACCTTGTCGACCTAATGCAATTTGACCTACAGTATTTCATGTGTTGACCAAGTGACTTTCGACTTAATAACTTTCGACCTAAGTTATGCCGACTCAATGACCCATACCCCCAGCACATATGGTTCTACTCAGACATACTGGGTATTTACCCAGACCGCAGACGAGAGCCCCAGAGGGAGGTGCAAAGGTTTTATCATCACGTATTGCATCATTAAGGCCCATCTCTATGCTATAGTGCCGCAGTTCACCATAAATAGCATCATCCAGCTCCCAGAGGGCCAGATGCACTAAGCTTCAGCAGCCAATCAGCTCCTACCTGCCATGTTACAGACTGTGTTTGAAATATGACAGGTTGGAGCTGATTGGTTGGTTGTTTATCACTCTCCATTTCCTCACTTTTGAAGCTTAGTGCATCTGGCCCAGGATCTGGTAGGGTTTGTGGTCATTAACTCAACAGTGTCTAGACAACAGTCAAAAAGTTGCCCACTATTAGTCGACAGTCAATAAAATCCTTTTTCCTTGTCGACATTTTTGGCCATGTCAATCTAATGCATGTCAACCTTTTTTATGTGTCGACCTAAGGACCCATACTTGTCTGGTAGGGTTTCCCAACATTGCTGAGTTTCCCAGACATTTCGCCATACCGGGTTTGTACATCCATAAATAAGTCTCTGCCTATATACTGTATTGCATCCATATAGGTGGTCTATTGTGTTATCGGATGGAACAGGTCCCCTGGCCGTGTCATTGTCTGTATTACAGAACAGTGGGGCAGATGTATTAAGCATGGTGAAGAGATAAAGTGGAAGGTGAGAACGCACCAGCCAATCAGCTGTGTTTGAAATATGACAGTTGGGAGTTGATTGGCTGCTGCGTTATCTCCTTCCACTTTATCTCTTCACTGGGTTTAATACATCTGCCCCAATGTGAGAGGTTGTATTCAGAGCAAGTCAAACTCAGATCTGCTAAAGAAACAAACAACTGTTCCCGGATATCCCGGAATCAATCTCCTATACTCTGCCCTTTTGCTAAGATGCGAAACATCTCTGAATTTGTATCAAATAAATGATTGGGTTTGTATGGTGTAATAATGTGTTTTCTGTCATCCTGCTGTATGGGAACAACGTAGGGTGAAAGAGCCAATTACGGAATGCTGCTGATCTTTGAGACGCCCATGAATCATTTTTATAGTGTTTTTATAGGCTTTTAATTAGGCCTGGCAGTGCAAGAGGCTGTGCGGGGTGCATTGGTATGCCACGCGGCCTCTCCGCCGTTCTTACGGGAAAAACACACAGTGCAGGGTAAAGAATGCAATCGGAACCACAGAGAGATACTCACTTCATTAGAGCTAATGGGGTTGGCTCATCTTAAAATGAAATGTTAGGCCCTTTTTAGTGACCCGCTAACAACTATGCGTTTGAGCACAACCTCAAACATTTGGATGTCAGAAGTGCCCCTACTTAATGCCCTTTATTTAAGATGCATCTATGTTAAATTGTTGTCTGTAGATAAAGAACAACTGTTTCCTTGACAACCGCCATGATGATAAATACATTTTTTTTTTTCTGACTGATTCAAAGAAATAGCTTCTTAACTATTTCCGTGAAGATGGATGACCCCATTGTGTCGTCGTCAGCGGCTACAGAAAGAAACATACCTGCCAACTATGGCTTCTTTCCCTCCAGCGGTGTGCTCCGATTTGGGCCCAAAATGGAGAGTAATCAAGTGCCATACAATCAGCCTATAAATCCCATGTTGCAGGCTCTGATTTGTTGGCATTTATCTCCACTTTAGCCAATTCTTAGTAGTGTTCATTCTAGCAGCCGCTATATTTGAAAACCCATGCAGTTCCTGTTCCCTGCCTGGGGTGTCGCTGTCTGCTGTGGTGTTTCTAGCACAGGTCTGGTTTGCATATCAGTGCTGATATACAGACCACACTGTGCTAGAAGCACTACAGCAGGCAGGGAAGAGGAACTGCATGGGTTTTCAAATATGGTGGGTGGTAGAATTAACACTACTAAGGACATCTTCCCCATGGTCACTGTATTAAAAGATGCAGTCGTGTCCATAAACAAGAGTGGTAATATATAGTGTGTGAATATTGAATTAACAACTGTCTTCTCCTACTGTACAAAGAATGTGCGCATTGTGCCAAGGTTGTACGTTTCGGTAAACAGGAAATGTTTGCGCCACAGACAGCAAAGTGGCTAGACGTACGGCTGCTGATCACACGCAGCGGGGTACAACGGTCACATGCTACTTGTACACAACATATTGTAGCTTCATCCGTGCCCTGGATGTTGTGTAAGAAGTACTTATCATGTGTGTCTAGCAGGAGTGGCTGGGAGGGAATGCCTGTAGGAGATGGAGATCCTGGCTGTCTCATCTCGTCTGCTCCTGTCAGTTAGATATGCAAATCAATGCCTTCCTCTGATTCGGATTGACAGGAACACATCTTTGTGTCCTTGCGAGCGCACTACCAGTTCAGCGCTGTTCCTCAAAAATGACATTTAATGGAAGCACTAAATCTAGATGAATATTTTGGGAACAAAAAAAATAAAAAACAACCAAAAAAATAAAAAACCCCATTAAATCGCTCATGTGTTTACTTTAAACGTTTTTAGAACTTCGGAAAAGTTTGTCCTGTGAATGAACATCGGCTTCTGATATTACGCTGTCCCAGCAGGGGATCTGTCTATTCCCCTCTTCTCTGTCATCATCCTAGCAGCATGAGTATGTAATCACATTTTCACTCCAAACTATTACTGAGTGTTTTGCTACAAGCCAGTTTGTGGAGCAGGCACCTCCGCCTCTCTGTGCAAGGTCTGACATTGGTAAAATAACTGCCATTTCTTGTTGTTACAGCTTGTGTGTGTGTGCGTGCTCTGGACGGAAATTGTTTGCGCGCAATTGAAATGTTGAACAAGCTGACCCGTGTCTGGGCGTTTTTTTCTTTCTTTTAATCTGTGCAGTGCCACCCATCTTGTTGTTTGTTATAAGGACTACACTGTTCTAGACTCTAGGAGGGCACCCAGGTATTACTTGTTCTCAGGGCTGCCAAGAGAAATCCTGGGCCCCGGTACAACAGTGTCACGGGGCCCCCCTGGAGTGGCGGCGAGCTACAGAAAAGAGGTGTGGCCATTAAAAGGATATAGGGGTGTGTACCACACCATATACGCTTTATGCAACACAATAGTAGACTCCTTATACTTGCCCCTTACACATTATGCTACACAGAATGAGCCAAAATTCACATGGAATGTCATAAAATTCACATTATGCAACATGGAATGACACAAAATTGAAATTATTCCACATGGATTGTGCCAAAATTCACATTATGCCACACAGATTGAGGCAAAATTCAGGGACAGTGAGAGGAATGGTGGGGATGCAGGGACAGAGACGGTGGTGATGAAGGGTCAGAGGGTATGGGACAGAGATGGTGGGGACGCAGACAAATTAGGTCTAGAAGGTCATTTCTATGTAAGGGATGGCAACATAAATCTTGGGGCCGGTAATTTCACTGGGATTGAAAAATGCTCGATCCCGGGATTGGCATCCCTAAAAGAAAATTGCTCCCTGTGCCCCCACACTGACTTACTTTTTCTGAGCTGCGGAGGGGGGCAGGCGGCCGCAGTGCAGAGGCAGGCGTCGGGTAGACATGTGCGACGTGGGAGGCCCGGCGGCGAGCAGGTTCCGGCGTAGGGTATGATGTGGGAGGATGTGGGAGGCCCGACGGCGAGCAGGTTCCGGCGTCGGGTATGATGTGGGAGGCCAGGCGGCAAGCAGGTTCCGGCGCTGGTGGTCAGCGATGCGGCCTGCGCAGCGTGACCTATGATCGAGACACGCAGCGCAGGCCGCACGCCGGGTCGGGAATGCCACACACCGCCATTTCTCTGAAACATGATGCAGCTCACCACAATGCCTATGATACTATGCTGCACACTGTAATGCCCCGGACACATTATGCCACACATTGCAATGCCCCTCACACCTAATGCATACCTCCCAACTTTGGCAGTGGAGAGAGGAATATATTTGCGTGCCAGAGGCACGCGTCAAAAATTGTTGGGCGCCGTTTTTTCGCTGTGAGGGCATGTCCAGTGCTGTGTGAACTGCTGGCCATGCCCTCATCCTCCCTGCCTGCCTAATTAGACGCATGCAGTGTCTAATTCCCGCAGGACCGTCCCAAAAAAATGGGATGTCACACAAAAGTCGATACACACTGACTATGCCACACCACATACTGACTATGCCACACCACATTGCCCATCACAGTAAGGCTTCTAATAAATTATAAATTACCTGCTTGTTGCCAAGGGGGTTAATGTCCGTTGCCAAGGTGGTTAATGTCCTTTGCCAAGGGGGGTTAATGTCCATTGCCAGGGGTTCTTGCTTGTTGCCAAGGGGGGTTAATGTGCGTTGCCAGGGGTTCTTACTCGTTGCCAAGGGGGGGTTAATGTGCATTGCCAGGGGTTCTTGCTCGTTGCCAGGGGATTAATATGCATTGCCAGGGGTTATTGCTTGTTGCCAACGGGTTTATATTTGTTCCCAGGGGTTAATGCTCATTGCCAAGGGGGGTTAATGTCCGTTTCCAGGGGTTCTTGCTCGTTGCCAAGGGGGGTTTATTGTCCATTGCCAGGGGTTCTTGCTCATTGCCAAGGGGTTAATATGCGTTGCCAGGGGTTATTGGATGTTGCCAGGGGGTTAATATTTTTTGCCAGGGGTTAATGCTCGTTGCCAAGGGGGATTTCCGTTGCCAGGGGTTTTAGCTCGTTGCAAAGGGGTTAATATGTGCCCGTGTGTCCTGCCACCCGCCCATCAGCTGCTGCTGCCCCTGCCTTCCCCTGCCTTCCCCTGCGCACAGAGAGACAGACGCTAGAAGTAATTTTTCACTTCCAGCGTCTCTGACAGGGAGCACAGCCCACCAGCGTTACCAGGAAGTGCAGAGCTGTGCTTCCTGTCAGACGCTAGAGGTGAACTATGACTTCTAGCGTCTGTCTCTCCGTGTGCAGGGGAAGGACAGACAGGGGAAGGCTGGGGCAGCCGCAGGTGACGGGCGGGTGGCCGGACACATGGGCGAACGGGCGGGCGGACAGGTCCTTGTCGTCCCGACGCACCCGCAGCACAATAAATATTTTTTTTAAAGTGTGTGTCCGGACCCGGGCCCCCCTGGCAGGCCCGGGCCCAGGTAAAATGTACCCGCCCCCCCCTGCCTCTCGGCGGCCCTGCTTGTTCTGTAGGTGGAGAGGTGGTCTTCAAAACTGTTATATATATATATATATATATATATATATATATATATATATATATACACAAGGGGGCATGTACCTGCCTGCAGAGGAGATTAGTGACTGATACTGGGATATCCAGCAGCATTAGAGCATCTGCCGGCAGTTTATTTGGGACACATCTGTTGTGGGATCGTGATTGATATATGTGAAGACACTGGTGGACTAAACCTGTTGACCTTATCTTCTGAGTAGGTGAAATACACCCTAGGACGTTTTTTAGCCATGGTTGTCACTATTTATAAATCCTAAAGATATCTATCTTTTCTAAGTGGATACCCGGGAAGGGCCAATCATACGCACACGGAATAAAGTTTATAGATATTTTACAGTGTAAAAACACTGACCCTACATCTACCTTGTTGAGATTTTATATATACTTTATTGCTATACCCCTGACGAAGTCCTGTGCGACGAAACGCGTTGGGTTTTTATGAATAAAGGATCGTATATCTTAAAAGGAGTTTCCTTCTCATTTCAAAAACGGATTAAAAAATTGTTCTGTAAAAAGTCTGATAAGAATTCCAACTATTTGGACTAATTGTGTATTGGCTAAGTGGTACTCACTTTAGCGCACTCCGTTAACCCCCCTCGTATCTCTGTACACCCCAGGCTCTCGCTAACAGGAGAACCTTATTGGATTAGCTGCTGCCTTTCCAATTTTAGCGCATTACGGAGGTTAACCCACTTTATATATATATATATATATATATATATATATATATATATATAATGTGTATAGGTTAGTTGTTTTTTCTTCCACCACGACAATGCACCAGCTCCCTTATCCGGAATTGTTGTGGACAAATTGCATGACTCGCGCTATGAATTATTGCCAGATCCACCACACTCGCCCGACTTGGCTCCCTGCAACTTCTTTCTGTTCCCTAACCCAAAAACATAGCTCGCATGAAAAAAATCAGCTCAAACGAGGAGGTGCTCATCGAGGCAGAAGCCTACGAGAGTTTGTTCAATCATATTTTTTTAGAGGGTTTAAAGAAATTGCAGGGACGTTGGGAAAAGTGTTTTGTCGTGAAAGGAGATTATGTTGAAAAATAAAAAATAAAATTTGTCTTCATCCTTAACACAGGTACTTATTGATCCACCCTCGTATATACACTGGGTGATTTTGATCTGAATGCCGCTCAGTTTTGTCGTTTGAGCTGCTTTTGGCTCAAAAATTGCCCCGTGTGTACGGGGCAGCGGTGACGCTGATGCGCGCTTCCGCATCATTGCTGGCGGCCACCGCTCATCTGCTGGCTTTACCAGCAGATGAGCGATGGGGTGGACGGCTTTCCATAGCACGCCCAGGATGAAGGTGGGCTGTGCAGCCGGGAGCTAGCGGTGCGGCTGTGACCTTTGACCTCTTCACGCTGTGCAGAGCCACACAGCTGGGAACGGCAGAACACAGCTGGTGCTCAGATGCTGCCCGGCATTAGACTGCGCATGCGCGGTATAATCCTGATTTTTTTTTTCCATACCCCGGAGTGAAATCGATGCGTTTTTGTGGCCAAATCCCAGGATCCAGCTGATCCCGGGATTGACTACCCTACTAAACATTACCAAAAAATATCAGGCCGGCAAGTTTGACAGAACCATGTAGAAAGCAGTGAGATCTGTGCATGGTTCTGTCTAAAAATAGGGCTGAGTTCCAAGGGAGTTCCCCACCGGATACAAGTGCTTGGCAGACATCCCTGGGATTCCCTCTCAGCAGCGGGGGAGAGCAGTCTGTGAGTATACCTCATGAGTATTAGTTATACTTTCATATTAATAGGCAGTGCCTCGGTAATGTCATTGGTTTCTAGCAGACGGCAGACGTGTCTGTGTCCTTACTACAGTCTGCTTACCTGTGGAACTGGCGGGACGAACTACATCCACACAGAATTTTTTTTGCAATTTACTAGAATCTGGCAGTAGAATGTGTCAATACCCTATCTGGGTTTTTCTGGTTCGTTCGCACGGGGACTAGGGTGGCCAATCCCGGGATCGGCGGGATCCCGGGATTTGGCCCCAAAATGTCCAGGATTTCAATCCCGGGATTGGACTATCCAATCCCGGGATTTCGGGATTGTACAGTCTATTGCCGGGCAGCGTCTGAGCACACGCTCAGATGCTGCCCGGCTGTTACAGACGCGGGGTACGGCCGAGAGGGGTCAGACGGGGAGAGGATTCCGGTCATTCTGCCCTCTGTCACTCACTTGTTCCGTGACACTGACTGGAGGGGAGGGGTGAAGAGTGGGTTTCAGCGCCGGAGGTGCAGCGCTGTGGCCTGCGCAGCGTGACCGCGTGACCTATGGGTCACGCTGCGCAGGCCGCAGCGCTGCACCTCCGGCGCCAGAACACACTCACGGGCCACAGCCGCACACAGCATTCCTCTTTGTCCGGCGTCGCAGCCACCACCTGCCCCGCTCACCACTCATGGGGGACAGAAGCCGCCAGCCCCGCTCCACCACTCATGGGGGACAGCCGCTGCAAGCCCCGCTCCACCACTCATGGGGGACAGCCGCCGCCAGCCCGCTCCACCGCACTAAAGTAAGGGGGACAGGGGCGGTTTTCTTTTAGGGATGCCAATCCCGGGATCCCAGGAATCCCGGGATTGAGCATTTTTCAATCACGATTCCCAGGATTGAAAAAATGCCCCGGGATTGGCATCCCTAACGGGGACCAATGTTTTTGTACTTCACCGGGTGCGTGCACCTTCACCAGCAAACAGACTGTTCTCTGGGTGCACGCACCCAGGTCAGTAGTCGGGGGGGTGGTGGGCGGCACCATTAGTTTATGGGAACACCCAGCATTTCATGACGCGGGTGCAGGGGGCAGCTCATATCACCGAATGTCAGCTGCCCGCCCCTTTCCTTCCCAGCATGCACTCAGCATGCTCAGAGCAACCTTTGGTGGACCAGAATAAATAAATAAATCAGAATAGTGTAACTCAGTGCGACTCTTGTCATGGCTCGTTTAGGCCTGTGAATCCTGTGCAGTCACGCTATAGTTTGGTTATTGGAAGGTAGAACCTGGTTGATAATCTGTCCTTGACTGTTTGTCACCTGCAGCAAAACAGTTGGGTAGGGCCCAAATGTAATGAATATAGACATTTTTGAGCTCATGACATTGAATATGGGTTCAGGTCACACAATGGAAATCCATGCCTCACTGTCACTTCTCAGAAATGTGTCGCTATCCATCCACATAAGAACTGGCCCTCCCACAAAATGGTCCATTTTCAAAGGTTTTGCATTCGCTACAGTGTACAGACCAGACCTACAGCGATGTGGTACTGTATCCTAAAACATCTGGGGGGAAGAGACTGATTTCTGGAGACCGTTATAGCTCTCCGTGACAGTCTGAGAAGATCACCTACTCGTCACCGCAGTGCGAGCTCACACGTCGCATTCTGTGTCACCCTGATTGCTGGTGGAGCTGTGATTTGTGCATGAATGGGACCATTAATGTTTGGTTGAATGCGTCTTTGCAATGTGCTAGTGTTGTTAATTGCACACGGACACATCACACCTCAATAGCAGCACAGCAAGCATTTGTGAATATTAATGCGCCGGCAAAGAGAACTCTGCATCTGTGTTGGGGACAGTTAGAGAAAACTATTTAGAAACATGTATTTCCTTTCCGTGGCAGATGAGCAGCATTATGCCCTACACGGGGTTCGCGTGTTAGAAATAAGCAAATACGTTCTCCAAGGCAGACCTGACAAATGGATTGTTCCTTTCTTATTAGAGTAGAGATAGAATACGGAGATCACGGTTTTATTGGTGAATACAATGTGCTTATTTCCTCCCCAGTCCTCCATGACAGACCTGACAGGAGGGATAAAGACACTGTGATTGCTTTGACTATATCTATATGTAGTCGGTTCTCGAGAGGCGGCTATGGACAGATAGCTGATATCCTGATATGGGAACCACCTTGAGCAGGAGAGCTAGATTAGTTTTTAACGCCAGTGGCACACAGACGCATGGATGGGAGCAGGAACCAATTACCCAGGCCCGGACTTAGTGGAGAGGCCCACTGGGCTTTGGTCAACCCCCACCTTCCTGTGCCCCTCAAACCTATCGATCACCAGCAGTGTTTCTCCCCAGCACAAACTGCTGTATGCTGGGCTGCCTGTAGGTCCATGGGGGCTGTTGCCACTGAGCGCAGAAGTCTTCTCTGATTGTGAGGGGAGTGATCGCACTGATGGTACCCCAACTACCTAGATCTGTTCTTGACTGAGGGAATGTGTTCAAGATGCCAGTAGTCAAAATGCCGGCAGAATCCCAACACTTGTCCCTGGGATCTCGACTGTCAGCGCCCTGAATGTATACAAGGGTTGTTTAGAGTCAGGAGGCTACAGGGGGGTGTTTGTTAGCTTTAGACAGTATAGGGGAGGTCAGGTTTAGGCTGCAGTGGGGATGGTTAGGGTTAGGCTGTGGGGGGATGGTTAGGGTTAGGCACTAATGGGGGTAGTAAGGGTTAGGATGGCTTGGGAATGTTAGCATACATATCTAGCCGATGTCTGGATTCTGCTCATCGGCATCCCATACCCAACCTATATATTCAAACTATTATTTTTTTTTATAGTTTTTTAAACTACTGAATAATTTCTCAATTAACCAGTTGGAAGTTATTTTTATATTTATGTGATCAGTATAAATGTCTTCTGGGTTTTGGTTAAAACCGGTCTGGTTGAAGTAGTGGAGGTGGTTGTGTGAGAGATTTACCAGGAGGTTGCAAAGCATGGCTGGTGAGGCTAGAATGGGACAACTGCTAATCTTCCACTGACTCTGACTCTTTACCAACGACAGGAAGTGGATGGACCACATGCCCTAGCTAGAAAATGCTGAATTGCTTGGCACTCTGCCCTCTAAGGTCTTCACATGCAGTGTTCTTTCTTCTTGCACCCTACATCATCTCTCTGTTCAGCTGAGCTCCAAATACTTTGAGTCAACAGACAGCAGTCCCGTCTACTGTAGTTCAGAAATGGCTAGATGTTGCCTCTAATGCCTGGTACCCATCAGAACGATCCTGATCGTTAGCAGATTGTGCGATGGTCGCACGATCTGTTGGAACACACAATCTGCATACGATCTGCTAACGATCTGCATTTGATCCGATCTGGATCTGTATCCAGTTGAATGGATTTTTTACAGTTCCTACCCTAATCTATCTCTCCTCCCCCGACCTATCTCCATCACTCCTGTCCAAGGTCTCCGAATGCCTCACGGCCATCTCAGCCTGGATGGCCCAACGCTTCCTGAAACTAAACATGACTAAAACTGAACTTCTAATCTTCCATCCCCGAACATCCCCTCTTCTCCCACTATCTCCATCAGCATTGGTGAAACCGAGATCATCTCCACCGACCAAACGCGCTGCCTCTGTGTCATCATTGACTCCTCCCTCTCTTTCACCCCCCACATTTGTGCTCTCTCACAGTCTTGCCGCTTTCACCTCCGCAACATCTCGCGCATCAGACCATTCCTCTCTACTGACGAGACCAAAATTCTCATTCACTCTCTTGTCATCTCCCGCCTTGACTTCTGCAACATCCTTCTCTCTGGACAACCTCTCACCCTCCTTGCCCCTCTCCAATCCATTCTTAACGCTGCTGCTAAGCTCATCTTCCTCTCCCACCACTGTACCTCTGCCTTCCCCCTCTGTCTATCTCTTCACTGGCTCCCCATTCCTTTCCGAGTTCTCTTTAAACTCCTCACCACCACTTACAAGGCTCTCTCCTCCTCCACCGCTCCTTACCTGTCTTTACTGATCTCTAGCCACACTCCCTCCCATCCTCTTCGCTCCGCCACCGACCGCCGGCTGACCTCTCACCTAATCACCTCCTCCCACTCCCGTGTCCAAGACTTCTCTCGCGCTGCCCCCCTGCACTGGAACAACCTCCCGCCACCCATCAGACTATCTGATTCCCTTACCTCCTTCAAGCGCTCCCTCAAAACCCACTTCTTCCGACTATCCTGTCCCTCCTCCTCCTAACCTCTTTTGCTTCTCCTATCCGTTCCTACTTATCCTATTGTTTTTCGTTTGTGCACCCACCTCCTTTTAGTCTGTTACTCTTATGAGTAGGGCCCTCCTTCCTCACGTACTCACCCTACCTCTTTACCTCACCAGCGCTCCTGTCCTGTTCTACCCTTCCTCTACTTCATCTTCAGTCTCCTCGACAATTTCGACACCTACTTCAGAACTGATGCTGATTTTAGTTCTACCAGCTATACCCCTATTTATGCTGTATTTTATCAACACACCCTTACCTTGTACCTTGTAATTTGTTTTTTTGTTTGCTATGTACGGCACTACAGACACTTTGTGGTGCCTTATAAATAAACGTACTACTACTACTACTTCCGGTAGGATCTGTAAAACGCCCAAATGACCAGCGGGGACGCGCATCAGATCGGAATCTGATCTAAACATACAAAACCTGCCCAATTTACTTACAATCCAACATACAATCGGTCAGAATTGAAATTGGGAGAATTGAGGCCAAATCGTTCTGGTGCGTACCCTACACAATCAGTAGTTGAGAGTAAAGGAGAAGGGTCAGTCCAAAGCTGATGGTGCGCTTTATGAGGAACTTGTAACTTCAGTGGGATAAACCTTCCCCCACCGCTGCTTCTTTAGCATCGGGAAGCAGTAAATATGTAGGAAATGTTCCGCTGAGTACTTGTTTACAAATTCTAAATGTTAGATAGGAAATGATTAATCAGCTATCTGGAATAACATTTACTTAACTTATCCCTAGAGCTTAATTTAAAAATGTCAGATATTTTCATTGTATTGCCAATTCATGTGTTTTTTTTTTTTTTTAATTCACATTTTTCTTATTATAAAGGACGAAGAAAAAGAGCTATTAGGGAAGGGTAAAATGCCAGATTACAGTCTATTAGCCGCTGATGTAATGAATGCCGCAGTTGATATGTTTGTTGCTGGTCTTTTGTTTTGCGGGAAATGGCTCAGTTACCGTATTGGTCGGAGAACATGTTTCTTCTGGTTTGTTTTGGGTTTTCCTGGATCCAGCATGGGAACACTGCGATGTATTTGGGCTGCTAGAGCTGAGGGTACATTACTTCCAAGGATGAGCTTCAAACTCTTTTGCTTATACAGTAATATACAGTTATTTTATATTATAATATCTATACTTTAACCCTTTCTCTCTGCGTCTCTTTCTGTGTAAGAACAAGTACATGGAAATAATTCCGCTCCAACTGTATTCTTGGTTACCAGTATAAGGGTTTATAATATAAAAACTAATTTAGAAAATAATAAAAACATGAAGAAAAAAAATGCAAAGCAGGACGAGCCCCCAACTTGCACCTCTTGTACCTTACAGCCGGGGAAACTTAAAGCTGGTCCTTCCAATGGCACTGTTATTGTGTATACACTGTGTGATGTAGGGGCTGTAAATTCAGTATCGGCGGCCGGGGGGTTAAGGGTCATGCTCCTGTGAGCAACATGGCCCTACTTTCGTTCTTGCAGATCAAAGCGGAAACAGACTAATGCTGTGTACACATGATGTGATTCAGGGTACGTTCTACTCGATTTGGACTATATAGGTGGGAAAGAGTATAAACTGGCATTGTTTGCCGATGACTTGCTGGCACTAATCTCAAACCCACTAACCTCGATCCCCAACTTATTAGCCGAATTTCGCCGCTATGGAGAACTCTCCAATTTTAAAGTAAACCTATCAAAATCAGTGGCTTTAAATCTAACACTAGATCAGACAAGTTTACAAACTTTGAAGCAGGTGTCCCCATTTGCTTGGCACCCCACACATCTTAAATATTTAGGAGTAAACCTCACTAAAAACATTTCTGACATATATACTAATAACTTCCCTCCCCTGCTAAACAAGATACAGATGGACCTTTCCTCATGGGGAGCGAAGAAGATCTCCTGGTTGGGACGGGTTAATGTAATAAAGATGAATATTCTACCCAGAATTTTATATATGCTTCAGGCACTCCCGGTTAATATCCCTAACTCTTGGTTTCTATCTCTACAGCGTAAGATAAGAGACTATATTTGGGCAGGTCGAAAACCAAGATTCAAGCATGAGACTCTCTTTA
Source organism: Crinia signifera (assembly GCF_055691185.1). Classification (NCBI taxonomy): domain Eukaryota; kingdom Metazoa; phylum Chordata; class Amphibia; order Anura; family Myobatrachidae; genus Crinia; species Crinia signifera. The sequence continues at coordinate 304,623,502 of NC_139219.1, read as the reverse complement.
GGAGGAAGCATGAAGGGGGGCTCCAACTCCCTCACTTCCCATCATATTACAATGCAGTTCTACTGACTAGATTACTGGAATGGTCCTCCCAAGCAGGTAGAAAACAATGGGTAGATTTAGAATTAGCAACCATTCCATCGGCTCATCGATGGCCATGGTGCAACAAAACCCCACCTTTCTCCCATCCTTTGGCGACCCCCATGTTTAAATGCTGGGCGCGACTCCGTACACTCCCCATGATCTCTCCCCCCCGGACCCCCCTTATGCCTCTATTTGGAAATCCAGACCCAGGCATGGCTGAAAATTCATTCTCCAGCTGGAGATCGAGAGGGATATCCAAAATAGATCAATTATTGACCTCAGCAGGGATACTGCCATTCCCTGACATTCAGAGGAGGTGGGGTCTACCGGGCGGAGAGATATGGAGATACTTACAGATTAAACATTTTCTTTTAAGCTTAGGTCCCACTGCAAAAAAATTGAGGCCCACTACACCATATGAAAACCTATGTGTCGCTGAGTCCTACCCTAGACATCTTCTCTCAAATATATATCAAATGATTATTGGAGAGATCTTCCCATCCAAACCAAAATTTATGATTGAATGGGAAAAAGATCTTAAAGACCTAAAGGGAGATGATGACTGGCCGGAAATATTCAGAAACACCTTCTCTTCCTCATTAAATGTCTTGACAACCGAAACCCACTATAAAGTTCTTACCAGATGGTACAGATGCCCGACCCTTCTGGCAAAAATATACACGGGAGTATCTAACCTATGCTGGAGATGTGGGACACAACCAGGTACGATGTTACACATTTGGTGGGAGTGCCCACTTATTCAGACCTATTGGAAAAAGGTCTTTGAAACCGTAAATGTCATCCTACAGGAAGATCTACCCTCATGCCCCAGCTTCTGGCTACTTAATCTTACACATAGACCCCAAACTAACTATAAAAAAACTCTTCTGCGCCACCTACTGAGCGCATCAAAAGCAGTGATCCCAGTATACTGGAAGTCCTCCAACATTCCCTCAATGTCAGATTGGTGCAATAGGATTGAACAATATATGGCAATGGATGACCTTGTTTCTTCCGTAAACTTAAAAGACCAAACATTTAATATTGTCTGGCTGCCATGGCTGAAATACAAAGAGTCAGACCACTACAAATCACTTTTTAGATAATCCTTTATTCTCCCTTTGTCCGCTATGATAAGCTACTACAATGCAAAGTACGGATCATGAGAGTGGCAGTATAACACTTTTCTCTTCTTACACTTTTCTTCCTTCCCCCCTCTTGCTCTTACTGTCTTTCTTTCTTTTCCACCTAGAAATGAAACAAGCAGATCCACATCGTTACTTTAATTATTTCTAATGTATAATTAGGACCTGCCGAAGCATTGATGTACTCTTCGAGTTTTGTATTGTTTTACATTTGACTCCAAATAGCATACCGAATTGTATTACTTACTACACACTCTGTTTCTAAATTGCCTTGTTCTTGTAAAAACCTCAATAAAAACTATTTGCAAAAAAAAAAAAAAAAGAAAGTGACCCAGAATCGCACCATGTGTACACAGGATTAGTCCTCCCATGGAATGGCACGTTCTATGATCTTCATGGAAGATCAACCAATGACTTTCCTAACCCGCTTCACTTGTCACTCCTTAAATAGTTTCTTCAGCCTGAACTGAAATGAAGAGTCTTCAATGTAAATCTCAGAAATGCGAGCGTGCAGGTTCACCTACAGACCACACAAGTGATGCATATGTGCCTGTCACCATGCTGGTCACCTACTTGTGCCGGAACAACATACTGTTCACTGATGATGATGATGATGATAATTGTCAGCCCAATGATATTAATATTAGCTATTTACATTGCCTGTATTTCATATTGCATTGAGATTTGCAGCCTCACGATGGCATGACTATAGATACTGGTTTGGTTGTTTTTTTTTACTTGGTAAACAATGGATGTTTGTATATAAATACATTAAATTGAAGCATACGTGCCTACTTTTTGAGTCTCCTTTCAGGGAGAGGCCCGGAGAGGAGACTCTATGCAGCACTTCTGGGGGCGGACGGCGGAAATTGACGCCTGTAATCCCTGCCCCATCACAACAAATGCTGTGATTTGCAGCTCTACTGGGAAGGGGAGGGGCTAAATGACACAATTTGCTTCATTAAACCCTGCCCCATACCTGATGAGCCGCGAATGCCGGTATTTTACTGACAGAGGGAGGGGGTGGGGCTGATGCCATGGCCAGGAATGCGGGAGGCTTGCCTACCCTTCCGTGTGTGTGTGTGGGGGGGGGGGGGACACTCCTGGAGGGTAACTAAGTATGAATTGAATTGTTACATGTGTAAGTTTAAACTTACTTTAATCATAAACTCTGAATATTATTAACCCTTTGAGCGCCAGCATCGCAATGCAAAATATCTGCTAAAAATGCCAGGGTCGGAGTCGATGAATATAAAACACTTTTTATTAGTTATTGCCAGCAAATGATCTGAAGTCGATTAATTGAAGTTTTTTTTAAACATTGATCAAAAAAAGAACAATCACTTTGAGTTACATTGGCACTCAAAGGATTTAGTTTAGTCACTGTGTTTACGTCCGTATATATATTTACTCAGAACGGCCTTTATTTACTTATACGCTATTCTCTTGTTACAGGACCCTTGAAGAAAATGTGTACAAGATTTCCCTGTCCCTTGCTCAGCGGTACAAGGTGCCTCTGTGGGAGGTGTACATGACACACTTGGAGTACTTATTCTGTGACAGTGGGTGCGTATTTCACACCATGTTGGGTATTTTCAGTTTATGTATGTATTTAGATGTGTGTGTGTGTGTGTGTGTGTGTGTGTGTGTGTGTGTGTATATATATATATATATATATATATATATATATATATATATATATAAAACAAAAAGATATAGAAGTGTGCTCTATACAATGTTCACCACATTATAATTAATAAAAATGTAAACACATAACACAAAAATGATTTATTCGATTTTACAGCAGATTAAAATGTTCACTTTTCACAGAATTTAGATCCAACACCTGTGTGGCTTCATTTCATGACAGAACCCCTATGCGTTTCGTCCAAACATGGACTTCATCAGGGGTAGTAGGAATCTATATGGATAATAATGAAGGAAACAATATTTTCTCACAATCACGGCTCGGTGTGGTATATGTAACCACAGAGGTGGAAGGATAAGCCCCTATATGGGTCTTCATGAAGGAGACAATATTTTCTCGCAATCAGCAATAACAGGTGGTGTTCTTAATAGTAGGTGTGATCTATGTTACCACAATATAAAGAATAGCTCCTAGAGAGTTAGAGTAATCAGTGTTTCCTGTCTGAGAGCAAGGAACTTGCTGGGATGTGTAGTTCCACAACAGCTGGAGGGCCATGAGTTTGACACCACTGTTCTAATGTCTGATCTTATTAATGTTTTTTTGATTACAGTCCATGCGGTCGATCCTAATACAGTAAATGCAGTGAATTTTCGGCAGTAGGCTGCACTTTACGGCGGGCGGAGTTCACACAAAATCCTTGCTGCCCATACTGCGCACCGCCTGTACTGCCAGTGCTGTAGATTTTACTGACAAAAGCGGAACACATGGAAATCTTAAATGAACATCACCAACACACATCTAAAGCCTCTATATAACATTACCATTTTGTCAAAGCAATTGATGATTGTCAGTCTTTCAACGACAGCTGTAATAAATGCAAATAAAATGCCAGATATAACTTTTTCAGTTGTCGTTTTAAATCCATTGGTCAAACTTACTGACCATCATTAAGTTTAAAATCCTGCCCGTAAATCTATCCGTAGGTGTTATTACCCACTTTCCCAGTGCACGTGTGGAGCCTTTTATTGTTCCTGCTTAAAGCAAGGTCTCTGATCCTTACAGCGTATAGTTAATGTGAGTGGTACTGAGTACACCAGAAAGTTTCTGCATTACCGCAAGTTCTATTTCCTTCTCCTGTGTTCCCATTCATCTCTCTTTGCAGACTGCTGGGTACATTACTATTTTTATTCTCCTTTTCTATTTCATTAATCCTTTTGAGCCTTCTGTAAATCATCCACATCTAGGCTCATCTATCCTAGTTTTCCTTTCCTTTTTCTAATTTCCATTACTTCTTCATGTTTGTTTTCTGGTATTTTTCACCCGGAGAGGGCTACGAGTCTCGGTCCGCTTCTATCCGTGCTGATGCCAGACTGCTGCTTAATGTTCATTCTGGTCTTCAAGAAGATATTTAGTCATTGCAATATATTCACTTGGTCCTTATTCCCTGTTTTTCTCTTACGCAAAGTATGTCATAATTACTGTACTATAGCATGTTTGTACAGCAAGCAGAAGTTACACCCCTATCCTAAATCCATTTACCTAAGTGTTGGTCGAGCTTGAGTAGGAAGCCCAACATTGCCCCTAGTCCCGTTGCCTAAACCCATGTACCCCAATGTTGCTCAAGCTTCAGTAGGTCTCTAATCACCTGCCCTGAACACATGGACAATAGTGTTGACCAGGCTTCTGTAAGAGGTCCAACTATGTCGCTCGCCACCGGACTATATCTCATGTACAAGAGTACTGATCAAGTATAAGTAGGAAGTCTAACGGTATCACTAGCAACCTGGTCCTAAACCCATGTACCCAATTGTTGATTGAGCATCAGTAGAGTCCAACAGTGTGTGTCATTAGTCACCTGTCTTGGTCCTGCATAAAGGACTATTGATCATTCTTTAGTAGGCAGTCCAACAGTGCCACTTGTCATATGGCTTAATTCCAAGTACCAGAGCATTGATCGAGAATCAGTGGAAGTCCAACATTGTAATTTTTCACCTGGCTTGTTCCAAAGTACAAGAGTACTGATTGAGCATCAATACAAGTCCAACAGTGTCAATAGTCATCTGGCTAAATCCCATGTACTCCAGTGTTTGTCCAGCTTCAGTAGCAAGACCTATAATATTAGTGCCCTCGCTTTAACCAATATACTTCCATGTTAGTCCACCTACAGTTGCAACAGCACAGTATGACCATGTTGGCTTCATTAAACTAGTCCCATATTCCTTCAGTGTAGCATTTGCAGTGTCTGATGCCCAAACCCACTCACTCCATTTGTAGTGCTACTTCGGTAGCATGACCCTCTGTGTTACAGGTAAAGCTAAATACAAAAGCCCCCTTTGCCATGTGATTTATATACTATATTAGGAGAAACCAGCATCCAGATTTTCAACTTAAAATATGATTTTTTATTTTTTTTTTATGAAATCCATTCTCCCATGAAAATAAGCCCAAATTGGGAAAGTATGGAAGCAGTGCCTGTGTTCATTGGTTGCTATCCATAGCCTGAGAACATCTGTCCATCATGTACTGTATTTATAGACATTAGTGCAGCATTTTTTTAAACACTGGGGCACACTATCATGTCTTGAGCTGTTCTTGTGTGCCAACAGAGCTAGAGATGTCCACACCAGTTTACAGACATCACCAAAACCAGTTTCAGTTTTTCACTGGTCTGATGTTTTCATGCCCATGTTTTTTTTTTCTACCTGTGTGGATCAGTGCGTTTTTTTTTTTTTTTTTTTCATGTGGGGGCCAATGTTTTTGTTTTTCCTATGGGACAATGTTTTTTCCCTGTGGGGGTCTGATGGGGTGCCTTGGCAATTTAAAAATTTTGTTTGGTGTGCCGCAAGTTAAATAAAGGTTGGATATCACTACAGTATTTTTATAGATAGATGTTCGATCGAAAGTATCTTGACCTTCGGTATCATTGTTTGGTTTGGCAACTGCACGGCTAGGGAACGCTCAAAACTAGAGCGTATTGTAAAGGCCACAGGTAAAATTATTGGAGTGCAGCTGCCGACCATTCTGGAGCTTTATAATTCCAGAATTTTAAAGCGAACGAAAAATATTTTAGCTGGTTTTAGCCACCCCTTTTTTAGTACATTCGAGAAATTACCCTCGTTTTAAATTTCGTCTGCAGAGAGAGTCTCTCCTTCTGATGATGACAATAAACTTGACTTGACCGTAGTGTCTTTGTAGAAATACTATTTGTCGGTCAAAGCAGAATTGCTCTACTTGTCTACGTTGAACTTTGTCCGCTGTGAGATTGTCGGTGTTCCCTTTATAAGAGATAGCTACTGGAACAGCGGTTGTGAATTGGATTAAAGTAGAGTATTGATCTTCAAAGTCACTTCCATGGTCTGAGATAGCGGGAGAGGTTTGCATGCTTCTCATTTTCTCTGTAGATTTCTGAATGGTCATTGTGGCGGAGTAATTTAGCTGAAGTGCGGATGCGCGATCATCTCATTGCTTGCTTGCTTGCTAGGCATAGTTTAATCAAGAAAAATTACCTGAACTCATCATTCATTATAGTAAGTTCTGAAGATTGGCTCTCTCGCATTCTCTGAAGAATTACACTTAAATCAAAATGAATTGCTCATATACAATAGAAAATGAACCCTTCATCATTACATATTTCAGGCCCCTTAACAATTCTGTTTTCTTTTATGGCTGGAAAGCTATGGATGAGAGTCAGATATGACATTTTCTGCATCTGGGGACATAAAACACGCCGTTCAATTCCATGATCATTACCTGCATGGTCCCAAAGTCATCTGCCTACTAGATAGCCTTTTTTTCCTTGCGAGCAGGGCCCTCCTACCATCCTACCACTATTATTGTCTGTTATTACCCCCCCCCCCCCCCAGGGACAATCTAATTATAGTACGATCCCCCTCTCTACAGTTGACTGTATCTTTCAGAGTGGCAATGATGGCAACTTATTTAAAGAAATTGAATATTATTGAGATGAAAGTATTAAATCTGGGAGCAGGTTTAATGGTAATGGAAGATCAACACAAGCATTAGGTCGCCAATGGCTGGTTTGGCAGTCAAAATGTCAACATGATTTTTTCGCATATTTTTGTCTGGAATGTTGACATGGACACGGTCAAAGTGTCCCGCGTCCCTTCGCGTGTCTTGCTGCGCTCCCCATGCTTTGGGCACAGTGGTGAGTGACCATGGAATTATTTTTCTCCCCTTGGGTTGCATGAGAGTGGATGGGTATGTGCTAGGGGATGGATGCGGTCAGTGGATCTGAAGCCAAGGGAACAGGCCTGAATCAGGCCCATAATGCTGGGATAATAGTGACTCATTGGCTGTCCCCACTGACATTGTAGTATAATGGTGCACTGACTGAGTATTTGGTGTTTGGGGGATGCGTGCCATGTTTGGGGGATGCGTGCCATGTTTGGGGGATACATGCGATGTTTGGGGGATGCGTGCCATGTTTGGGGGATACATGCGATGTTTGGGGGATGTGTGCCATGTTTGGGGGATGCGTGCCATGTTTGGGGTGTGCGTGCCATGTTTGGGGGATGCGTGCCATGTTTGGGGGATGCATGGGATGTTTGGGGGATACATGCCATGTTTGGGGGATGCATGCGATGTTTGGGGGATACATGCCGTGTTTGGGGGATACATGCCGTGTTTGGGGGATGCATGCCGTGTTTGGGGGATGCATGCCGTGTTTGGGGGATACATGCCGTGTTTGGGGGATACATGCCGTGTTTGGGGGATACATGCCGTGTTTGGGGGATACATGCCATGTTTGGGGGATGCATGCGATGTTTGGGGGATACATGCGATGTTTGGGGATACATGCGATGTTTGGGGGACATATGCCATGTTTGGGGATACATGCGATGTTTGGGGGACATATGCCATGTTTGGGGGATACATGCGATGTTTGGGGATACATGCGATGTTTGGGGATACATGCCATGTTTGGGGGATACATGCCGTGTTTGGGTGATACATGCGATGTTTTGGGGATACATGTGATGTTTTGGGGATGCATGCCATGTTTGGGGGATACATGCCATGTTTGGGGGATACATGCGATGTTTGGGGATGCATGCGATGTTTGGGGATGCATGGGATGTTTGGGGGATACATGCCATGTTTGGGGGATACATGCCATGTTTGGGGGATACATGCGATGTTTGGGGATGCATGCGATGTTTGGGGATGCATGGGATGTTTGGGGGATACATGCCATGTTTGGGGGATACATGCCATGTTTGGGGGATACATGCGATGTTTTGGGGATGCATGCAATGTTTGGGGGAATTTTATACTGTAGTTACACCACTGGTCAGAGATTCTGCTGTAATTTTCTTTTTCCTTTTATAAGTGTTACGTGTAGCCCGACCTAAATCCAATTTAACATTCCCCAACACTTCCCCCCCCCCCCAAAAAAAAAAACAATAAATAAAAAGTTACATAAAGGGAACTAATGACAATTTGCGTTCTCCCTGGCTAATGAAAATACTATCTATTTAATTGCAGATGTTTAAAAAAAGAGAGAGGCGTTCATAGGTTAGGAAAGTGCTGCATGAGTGATAATGTGCGGAACATTTGTATAACTGCCAATGAGTGTAAGATCAAGTGGTGTTTTCTCCGATAAGAGATTACAAGTGAAGCTGGCGTGCTGTAACCGTGTGTGACTGCTCAGCGGCCTGTGGCAGAATGTGTAACAGAACTAGGGAGTATTCTCTGCTTCAGTCAGATAGCATAAAGTCTGACCTATGCATTAACAAAACACAAAAATCAATAGTGCTAAAACCATACTAGCAAATCAATCTTATTTCCTAAATATTTAATTAACGGAACGCTCTTTTACGAAGCTCGGTCTTCCAGATGTAAAACGCAGAGGTACAAAGAGAAGTTTTGGAGCTCCCTTGTTTTGCAGTTTTTAGTGAAATGTATGCGGTTCGATGTGACGGTGTACTCTGATATGAAGCCATGCCGCAAATAAACAATTGTGGATATAAAGTTAGTGTTACCGTACCTGAGTAGATGAGGGTTAGGGTGCATACAAACGGAAAGATTTAGCAAATGATCCAGTCTCGTTAACCATTTCCTCAGAACTTCTGGACAAACGATTTGGTGTCAAACAGTGAATGATTGTACAAACGATTGCACGTGAACGATCGATCTTGAACGATGGTGGAGGGGAGCGGGAGCCGGTCAGTCAGCGTCACCAAATCGTTCATCGTGCATACACATGAAAGGATCGGTGCACATCGCTAACGATTGGTTTATGATCTTTCTGCATGCAGGAAAGACCATAAACCTATACGAACGACCGGTGGATACGAGCATCGTCATCTATATCATTCATACACACCCGGAACGATTTGATCAATTGGTCGTTTCAATCGGTCGGGAACGCCCAGATCTTTTGCCAAATCTATCCGTGTGTACACACCTTTAGGGTTAAGCTGTGGGTGGGGGATGGCTTAGGGTTATGAGGCCTATACACGTAGTGACCCTGCTGAGCATTCTGAAAATGCTAGATCACTCAGCAAGATCGACAAGCACACAGTGTGTGTGTGTCACTTAAGGCTATAGGAGGGAGGGTCAGGTTACAGGAGGCAGGGGTAAGGGATAGGCTATAGGAGGGAGGGTCAGGTTACAGGAGGCAGGGGTAAGGGTTAGGCTATAGGAGGGAGGGTCAGGTTACAGGAGGCAGAGGTAAGGGATAGGCTATAGGAGGGAGGGTCAGGTTACAGGAGGCAGGGGTAAGGGATAGGCTATAGGAGGGAGGGTCAGGTTACAGGAGGCAGGGGTAAGGGATAGGCTATAGGAGGGAGGGTCAGGTTACAGGAGGCGGGGTAAGGGTTAGGCGATTGGAAGGAGGATTAGGTTACGGAGGAGAGGGTAAGGGTTAGGCTATAGGAGGGAGGATTAGGTTACAGAGGGAGAGGGTAAGGGTTAGGCTGTGCTAGGAAGGGTTAGGCTGCAGAAGGAGAGGGTAAGGATTAGGCTATAGGAGGGTTAGGGCTAGGCACTAGAAGTAGAGTTTGGGTAAGGCTGGGAAAGGGAGGGTTAGGGTGCAGGAGAGGATGTTACGGGGTTAGACTATGAGAGGGAGAAAATTATTTGGGTTATCCTACAAGAGAAAAAGGTTCAGGTTAAGCTGTGGGCAGGAGGATTAGGCTCTCAGGGGGAAAGGGTTAGACTGTAGGAGGGGGAAGTTAAGGTTAGACACTAGGGGAGGGTTAGGATTAGGCTGCAGGAAGTGAGGGTTGGGTTCTGGGAGGGTGGAGTTAGGGTTAAACACTAGAGGGATGGTTAGTGTTAGGCCAGTGATGGCTAACTTTCACACTCCAGATGCTGTTGAACTACACATCCCAGCATGCCCTGCTACAGTATTACTATTTGGCCATGCTAAAACTGATGCAGGGCATGCTGTGATGTGTAGTTCAACAACATCTGGAGTGTCAAGGTTAGCCTGTGGGATGGAGGGTTAGGATTTGGATGTAGACAGCTGTTTCAGGCAGATGATGCATCCATGATGATGTCATTGTTGTCAGCGTTCAGCTTTATTTTATACTGTATATGCATTTAACATTGTAGATCTCATTGTAAGACCCAATGAATTAATTTCTCCCACAGTCTTTAATGCAGCTCAGGAGGAATCCTACTAATGAGTGTGTGTGATGCACACGTCATACAGGAGCGTGATGTATTTCACAGCACCCATAGAACACCTTTTGCTTCCTGTGTGCAATCTGCATCATGCCAGCACACATCTGATTGGCTGCAATGAGCCATAACATCTTTTTTCTTATGCACCAGTTATCATAAATGTAATTTTTCAGCTCACTGAGCTGATCATCTCGCCCCATTCATGGCTGATTAAGAGGGAGGAAATGGAAGAAAATTTTCACTTCACGAGAACCCAATTATTATCCACATAATAGACGCTGCACAAGATTGGATCAATGTTAACAGAAGAAGGGGTTTTTTTTGCATGCGAGATACAAATGATGAGAATGATTCAGGACATAAGCTGAATATCAATGTAGTCCGCGGACTGGCGAGGATCACACGCATGATATAATGAAGCAGTATGTACAGGCTGTGATAATCATCCATGCCTACTTCTGCCATTCCTCGCCTGCATTACAAGCAGTCATCATACACTATTTGGGAAATGTTTTCCAAGTATACATAAAGTTGTGTCCTCATTCGTTATTGCTTCAGTCACGCCAACCAGCGCCTTTTGTCGCACCAGGTCTTGGTGATAATGGTTAGTGCCCCCTTGCCCGAAGCATGGCGAGCGCAGTGCAATGTTACGATGTCCATGTCGGCTGTGTCGACATTCAGGACAAAAAAAAGTAAAAAAACCCATGTTGACTGTCAATTTTCCCCATGTTGACCTAATGCTTGTGTCAACCTAACCCCATGTCGACCTTCAGAGGTGTCGACCTTGATGCATCTACTTCTTATTTATTTAGCACCCTCTAGAAAATAGTAGACAAGATCTGATTGGTTGCCCATAGCAAGATCACATGTGAAGTAGAATACACATCTTAGTACTGTACGTAAATTTCCCCCTTTGAGTCTAAAAAAGTGCTGGGTCATCCAAGAGTAGACTGCAGAGAGAGAGACAGTCGGGGATATAAGTGAGGATAGAGGGAGAGAGATCAGGAAAGGAGCGGTAGATTTCAGATTGCCAGCGATTATAGCCAGTGTGTACGCACCTTAAAGCTGTGTACACGGTGCTATATATTGCTCAGTGTCTCCTTTTCATCCGTGACCAGAGATGGTCACTGATGAACAGGAGACTCTGCCGGGGGAGCCGTAGAGGGAAACCGCTCCTGCGGTTAGTGGGCTGAACACGGGAGTGTGCACCCGGCGATTTATTGCTGCAGCACAAACATATCGCTTACAATATATATGGTCACGCTCATCAACCATATTGCCAGTGATATTGCACCGTGTGTACACAGCTTAAGATAAGCAAATGGTACATACCAGGTTACATACATACATCTCTTCACCCCTAAACTACATACCATCCCAGCCACTAATAAATTCAAACTCACTTTAAATCTTAAAAAAATCATTTGCACAATTACCTATAATATTGCAGTATACAAGAGAGAGTGATACTGGCTCAATACTGGCAATGGCATGTCAAGTGAAATACCTATGATATTGCACACAGTTGGAAGTCAACCGCAGCCCCTTGCATTGCTCGCTTCGTTCGCGATGCTTCGGGCACACTATTTTATTCTCCCACCACGCCCTAGTGGATGGTAGGGCATGAAATACCGCCTGTCGGCACGTCAGCTCAAAAAACAGTGAAAAAAACAATGGCGACCTGTCTACTGAAAGTCATTTTTTCACCTGTTTACATTCTATATTTCGGTATTTTGACCTTGTCGGGATTTTGACCTTGTCTTTATTTTGACCATGTCTGTATTTTGACCTTGTCGGGATTTTGACCATGTCAGGATTTTGACCGTCGGTCAATGGTTGTCGGGATTTTGACCGTCGGGATTTTGACTGCATCCCATACATCTACTCCTCAGTTGCACAGATGTATAAAAGTGTCATATATCAAACTAATTAAAAAAAAAAAAATTTGTACACAATTGTATAGATTGTAAGTTTGCGAGCAGGGCCCTCCTACCTCTATATCAGTTTGTCTCTACCCAGTTTGTTTAATCACTGTTGTTTCTAATTGCAAAGCGCAACGGAATATGCCGGTGCTATATAAGATACTGTAAATAAATAATTGTACCCTCTTTGCAATGTTACAACATTAGATGTTTTTGTTATTTTTCTTTGCAGACTGTCTACAGCGAAAATTGAGGAGCGAGTCCAACACCTCGGCCTGTTCGACACTTTAAAAAGCAGCCCAGAATTATTTTACGAGCACATGACAAAATACGTGTACCCCAGCATAGAAGGCAGAGACCTCCCCAGGCTCCTGTATTATTTCACTCTCCTGGAGAACTGCGGCTGCGCCCAGTTTGTGAAGCAGATCATCAAACCTGATTCTCATATAAAGTTGCTAAAAAAGCTGAAGGCGGTCGCACCAGGTACGTTTCCCAGCTCATGCTTAGAATAAGGAAATACACAGAGATCGGCCTCCCTGGCTGGCAGTGGTCTCATTTGTCTGGCTTTACATTCCTGTAGCTTGCTGCACGTATTCAGTGACCTTGGGAAACTGTAACGTATGCGTGCTGGTTTCTCCGCAGAGAAGATGACCTCTTTAGCTAGTGTGTTCATTTACTATGTATTACAGTCTCTCTGTTAATTAGAGGTTTGACCTTGGTTCTGAATCAATTTTTGCACATAATTGTACAGCCTGCCCATATGAATAAACATTAACCTATTCACCAGGAAAGAGAAGTAGTGTGTGTGTATATATGCATACTACTGTTCAAAAGTTTGGGTACATTGTGTTTGCTAATCTCATTAGAAGACTAATAGATGATTAGAAAACCCTTTTGTAATTTTGTTAGCACAGCTGAAAACGGGTTTGCTCATTAAAGAACCTTGAGAACCTGGAAATGGCCAGAAAAAGAGAACTTTCATGTGAAACTCCACAGTCTATTCTTGTTCTTCGAAATGAAGGCTATCCCATAGGAGAAATTGTCAAGAAACTGAAAATAAATGTATTTAATTCACAAGTTTGTAAAAGTGATTCACACACGGGATATGCTCGCTCTCGCTAACATGTTTCGTTATGCATCATCCAAGGGCCGAAGAAGTAGATAACGAAATGTGTTGGCCTGCTGGTGCTGCTCTGTCTCCCCAGTGGATTCCTTACTGCACTGTAGTTGGCACCTAAACTCGACGGCATCTATAAAGACAGTGAGGCGAAATCGACGCTAGTGAAGGATTGGCAAGACAGTTGCAAGCTCAACACAAGTTTTTCATGTTTTTTTGGTGCCGGTCCATTTGGTTCCTACTTTATTATCCAAGTGGACATAGCATTAGTGTGCACATATACAGTGTTCACGGGGACACCTCTGACTGTTGGTACAAAAAAAAACCCACAAAAAACTGACCTTTCTACTGTCAGCCACGTTTCCGTTGATCCTTCACTTACGTGGATCTAGCATCACCGTCTATCTAAACCCGGTCAACCAAGTTTAAACTAATGACCTATCGACCTAGAACCATGTCGACCTTTTCTCATGTCGACCTAGATCCATGTCGACTTTTTCCCATGTCAACCTAATGGTGTTGACCTAATGACTGTCGACGAATCATGCTGTAGACCAAATGATCCCAACCCATCTGTACCTTCCATCATAGAATACCGCCAATTTATAGATATACTGTATATTTACACATCACTGTGGATTACATACTGTAGAATTCAAATGAGCTGTTTCGTGGCCATAAAAACACAGCTTCCTGAGCTTTTATACGGGTTATGGAAACAGATATCGTTCTCTTTTTTTGATTGTTTTTTTTTTCTAAAGTCTGCATTTCACATTCACAAGGTCCGTCTTTTGCCTTGAATAGGCAGAAGGTGATAATGAAGTGCCGCAATCTTCTCCGTCACAGAGCAATAACAGGTGCTAGGGAAACACCTCCGATGCAAGGTTACGTGTCAGCAGACAGACAGTACATCTGGCGCCTGACCTGTAACTGTACAACACATTCCCCGTCTCAGTGCCACCGCCAACACTGTGTGCAATCGCTCTGTCACCATGCACCAATTAGAAAACAGGAAATAACAGTCTTTCCATTGAGCTTGTCAGTTGTTTTTGTAACAGTACTCTGTTAATGCATGTTAGTATTGACTCATATATATATATATATATATATATATATATATATATATATATATATATAAATGTACAAGACCTGCACTCTCACCCACATATAAGGTAACCGCTAGGGTGCCGTATAAATGTCCACGGGGGACAGTGCTATGTAGATACAGTAGCTCCCGTGAGGGAAACAGCACTCACCAGACTTCAAGCAATAGTGGTAAAGTGGAACCAGGTGTCCCAGGTTTAATAATTCTTACTTGGAGCCTGCCGACGTTTCGGTCCAACACGGACCATTATCAAGGCAGAGGTATCCAACATGTCATCAGCAGCAATTCAGCAACAAAAAAGGGGTAACAGGGATATATATATGCCTGCTCAAAGCAAATGCTTTGAAAGCTATACTGCGACCTTGTGTTTGTGCATGTGTGAGTGAGAATGATATAGTTTCACTTGCTGCCAACAGATGGCAGTGTTTCGTAGACCCACAAATGGACACTAGACATATACAGGTGGAGCGCCTCTCAGCCAGCACTGGAAATCGCTAGATTCCCTTAGCTGGCACCTATGCGCTTCATCTGACGGGGGCACATCCCGATCAGCATGGCGGAGGGAAGGACTTTACCTGCCTACCTCCGCTTCTGGTCTCCCCTCCGAGCTGCTCCATCTGTATAATAGATAATAACACTGTTCTATTTTTCTCATTAGGTCTGGATTACAAAAGACTGACAGATGCCAGTCTGAGCCCCCTAGACGCACTGGCACCCGTTCTCACCGGTAATAATGTATTAGCCATCTCTAAACTGGCTTCTAGAATCCCCGACTTGGACGGGACGATGCTCTCAGCCAGCTCCATACATGCCACTTGGCTGAAGAAGCTCTTCTGGAATGGTGACCCCCAGCTTCTCAAGAAAGCCCCGGAATCTGCGGCAGAATGGTCACATGCCTACGACGTCTGCAGAAAATATTTTGACCGTCTCAGTCCCAGAGATTTGGCTGCATTTGCTGATGAAATCACGTTCTCCTCAGGTGCCGTTAGCAAGGTATGGTACAGTAACAGATCTGTGATCGAAAGCTTTTCAGCACCCTGTAATGTACCAATCTTCTCTGTGTAGTATAGAAGACCTACAGTAATTAGATAGACACAGTTATTATGCCAACAGAAAAAAGGTTGTGTTCTTCATTATATCATCAAATGTGATCACAGTGGGACCCAGTATTATCTGCAGGGTGTTTGTAGGTAGATAATGTGCAGTTCCTTTTTAGCCAACGCTTGCCTTCTTCAAATCAGTAGTTCTTTCAGTATCATCAACATTGTCAAAGTGTTATGTACAGTAGAAGGTGGCGTAATAGCTACATCCAGTCAGCAGCACACAATGCAACCGTTTAGCATGGAAGTGCACCTGTATGCAGTAGACCAATGGTGGGTAACAGGCGGCCCCTGAACCAGAGGCGGAACTACCATTGGTGCAGCAGGTGCCAGTGGCGTAACTAAAGGGCCGCGGTGGCGGGGAGGCGCCGGGGGTCTGCGGGCGCTATTGTTTCTTCGCCAGCTCCCCACTGCTTGTGGGTGCAGCGGGGAGCTGGCAGGAGGGGGGGGCGTCCGTGCGGCACGGGGGTACCTGTGGTCAGGGACTCGGGAGAGCCTGAAGGTCCCTGCGGCGCTGATTTAGAGTTGCCGGGGTCTCTGCAGCGAAGTGGAAATACTGCGCTACCGCCGTGCGGCGGCGCGGGATGCGCTTCTAACTTTGAAAACACTGGCCACGGCCGCACACTGATTGGCAATCAGCATGCGCCCAGTGTTTTCAGGGTCAGAAGTGCTTCCCGCGCCGCCGCACGGCGGTAGCGCAGTATTTCCACTTCGCTGCAGGGACCCTGGCAACTCATAATCAGCGCCGCAGGGACCTCCAGGCTCTCCCGAGTCCCTGACCACAGGAACCCCAGCGCCGCACGGACCCCCCTGCCAGCTCCCGGGGGGGGGGGGGGGGGGTCTGGCGACGATATTGTCCCGGCGAGGGGGAGCAAAATTTTCTGTTACGCCACTGGCAGGTGCAGTGCACTAAGGTCTCTGATGACTAGGGGCCCACTGCTGTCCCTGTCACCCTCTTGTCACCCACTGTTTTTCTCTGTCCCACTCTTCCTCCCCCTGGCTCTCTCTGTCACACCCTTCCTCCCCATTCCTCTCCCTGTCTCCCCCTGCTTCTCCCTATCACCCTCTTCCTCTCCCTGTCACCATCTGCCTCTCCCTGTCACACTCTGTCTCCCCCTGTCACACTCTGTCTACCCCTGCCTCTCCCTGTCGCCCTCGGCCTCTCCCTGTCACCCTCGGCCTCTCCCTGTCACCCTCGGCCTCTCCCTGTCACCCTCGGCCTATCCCTGTCACCCTCAGCCTTCCCCAGTCACCCTCTGCCTATCCCTGTCACCCTCTACCTATCCCTGTCACCACCTGCCTCTCCCTGTCACACTGTCTCCCTCTGCCTCTCCCTGTCACTTATGGTCGCGTTGCATATTGTGAACTTGGGTTGAGGTGGAGGAGGAGAGCCCAAATTATATTTTTTCACCTGGGCTCAACACCCAAAAGTTCTGCCACTCCCTTGAACCTTCACTTGTGGGGATCTCCCAGCTGTATTAACCCTTGTTAAAGTTGCCTACTGATAATGTATTATTTTCTTGCAATGTAAATGGATTGTTTTAATTTAACACTATGATTAAGGGTAAGGTGTGGCCCTTCAGAAGGACAATGGACCATCCCTGATGTATATCAGGTTGTCTATCACTTTCTACAGGCCAGAGTATGCAAAGACAGAAGGTATGATAATGATATATATTAGTAAGGGAATACAGTCAAAAGGTCGACATGGGGTTTTTCACTGTTTTTTGAGCTGACATGTGCCGACATTTCATGCCCTACCATCCACTAGGGCATGGTGGGAGAATAAAATTGTTTGCCCAAAGCATCGCGAGGGAAGCGAGGGGATGCAATGCACTTCAAACTGTGTCAACACAACAACTGTGTCGACATTCGGGTAAAAAAAACTGCGAAAAACCCCATGTCAACCTTTTGACTGTCGATCTACACACTGTCAACCTAATGCTTGTGTCGACCTAATGTCCTGTCGACCTAAACTAAACCCATGTTGACCTTGACCCATGTTGACCTTTCAAAATGTCGACCTAATGCTTGTCGACCAACATACTGTAGGTGAGGTAATTTCTGCATGAACGATGTGTGCTAACGTATCATCCTCTTTGATGAGGCACTTATGTATTATATAGCTTCCCTTCTGGACCTACAAGCTATGCTATTACTGGTGCCTGTCCTTGTGTTTCCCCCCTATACCCCTATGGATTGTAAGCTTGCAGCAGGGCCCTCCTACCTCCAAGTCTGTCTGTCGTTACCCAGTTTGTTCTATCACTGTCTACTATTGTAAAGCGCAACGGAATCTGCTGCGCTATCTAAGAAACTGTAACGGAATCTGCTGCGCTATATAAGACACTGTAACGGAATCTGCTGCGCTATATAAGAAACTGTAACGGAATCTGCTGCGCTATATAAGACACTGTAACGGAATCTGCTGCGCTATATAAGAAACTGTAACGGAATCTGCTGCGCTATATAAGAAACTGTAACGGAATCTGCTGCGCTATATAAGAAACTGTAACGGAATCTGCTGCGCTATATAAGACACTGTAACGGAATCTGCTGCGCTATATAAGAAACTGTAACGGAATCTGCTGCGCTATATAAGAAACTAAATAAATAAATAAATGAGTCTAGAACAGTAAGATACATGTAACCAAGGAATAAAACCCCCACACTAGTCTCATTTTACACACTAGGTAAAACATACTATTTTACTCCTGCCACAGTGGATACAGCTCGGAACACTTTATAGATCATTCTATCAGCGGTAAACCTGACATTATTCTCTAGGACATACCTGAAATGCAGCACGTTCTACTTTCTGTGCGTACTGACCTTGAGAATGGAGGTCATGTTTCCTGTAGAGATAACTAGTTGTAGATACAATGCTAATTCGCCAAGGTCACATTCTGTCATAGTGGTAGGCTAACAGCACCATTTACCATAAGGCCTTATGATGAGCCAAACCATTCAAATCGGATTATCCTCTCACAGCGGGGTCATTTTCCTGCCTTGCGCTTCAGTAGCAGGTCAGTTGCCAATTGTCTGCTGCGAGATTGCTGTGCATGGCCAGTATTCGCCCGGCAAGCGCCCATTTGTATGCAGAACGCACTTATTACCATACAGATCAGTGAGTGATGTTATTGTTCTCCGACGTTCCAAGTGGGGGAAGCTGCAAGGGCACAAACACTGGAGAAACTTGGTCTTATCGGGTACGGGTGCTAGAAAACTATGGGTCTAATTCAGGTTGACTCCCTAGGCAACATATAATCGCTGCCTACCGAGCACCTTAACGCCGCCCTGCCGAACGAAAATGACTCAGCTGAACGGTTCTGAATTGGGCCCTCTCTGTATTATTTTATGGTGCAGGTTGGTATAACTGGCTCCCTTTATCTCTTATATATTTAGCCAGATCTGTCACTCAACCCCTGTGGAGAACGTTCCTGTGTAGAACAGTTTCACTTTCATGTGTCTAACGTTCCACCCCCTTGACATCACCTCCCCCTGCCCAGCCAGGGCTACAGTACACCATTACTCCACAGCCACCATCCACCATTACTCCTGCACATCCCTACCCTCTGCCAGGACCCCCACGACCATGTCGACTGTGTCGACATTTCGGCCAAAAAAACAGTGGAAAAACCCATGTCGACCTTTTGACTGTCGACATAGACTCTGTCGACCTAATGGCAGTGTCGACCTAAAAACATGTCGACCTAATGAGCTGTCGACATAATGACATGTCGACCTAATGGTATGTCGACCTAAAACCATGTCGACCTATTGAGCTGTCGAACTAATGGTGTCGATGTAATGGCTGTCGATGTAAGTGCTGTCTAATATCCGTCCCAGACCCAACCACCCCCTCCCGCGATTCGCGGGACCTCCGCGACCACCCCCTCCCGCGAAACGCGGGACCCCCGCGACCCTCCCACAAATCGCGGGACCCCAGCGACCCCTCCCTCCGCGAGCCCCCTCCCGCGGTTCGCAGGACCCCTGCATCCTCCCCTCCCGCGATTCGCGGGACCCCTGCGACCCCCCCTCCTGGCATTAAAAGGGCCCCCCGCGACCCCCCCCTCCCGCGATTCACGGCACCCCCCCCCTACTGTGATTTGCGACCCCCCTCCCGCAATTCGCGCCGCCCCCTCCCGCGATTCACGGAACCCCCCGTAGCGCCCCCCTCCCGCGATTTGCGGGCCCCCTCGGCACTTCTCGCGATTTGCGACCGCCCCCTAATTCACACATTCGGGGACCCCACCTCCCGCGATTCATGCCCCCCTCACGCAATTCACGGCACCCCCCACACCCCCCTTCCTGCGATTTGCAACCCCCCACGACCCCCCCCTCCCGCGATTCACGAAACCCCCCGTAGCGCCCCCCTCCCGCGATTTGCGGGCCCCCTCGCAACCTCTCGCGATTTGCGACCGCCCCGTAATTCACACATTCGGGGACCCCCCCTCCCGCGATTCATGCCCCCCTCACGCAATTCACGGCACCCCCCATACCCCCCTTCCTGCGATTCGGAACCCCCCACGACCCCCCTCCCGCGATTCATGCCCCCTCCCGCGATTCACGGACCCCCGCACCACCCCCCTGCGGCCACCCTCCCTTGATTCACGCCCCCCTCATGCAATTCACGGCAACCCCCCACACCCCCCTCCTGCGATTCGCAGCCCCCCCACGACCCCCCCTCCTGTGATTCATGACCCCTCCCGTGATTCACGGACCCCCGCACCACCCCCCCTTGACTCACGGCACCCCACGCGCCCCTCCCGCAATTCACGGACCTCCGCAACCACCCCTCCCGCAATTCACTAACCCCGACAACCCCCCTCCTGCAATTTGCGGACCCCCCTTCCCACGATTCAAGCCCCCCCTCCCACGATTTGCGGACCCCCGCCCCCTCCCGCTAACCGCGGATCCCCACACACCACCCCCCCTCCCGCAATTTGCAGACCCCCCAGACCCCCTTCCGGCAATTCCACCCCCCAGCGGACCACCGCGGCCCCCGCTTCCGCATTTCACGTACCCCCATGACAATGGGGGATCCTGTACCACCACAAGCAGGTACCGCCCCTAGGTGGGAAATCCGGCCCTGGCTGCCGCACTGCAGGTTTCCCCACTGCCCTCTGCACCAGCGCCACAACTTTTATCAATGTCTTGCCCACATACCACTATTATACAGCCTCCTGCTCTCATGCACGCTCACTCCCTCCCAGTGGGAGGAGACGCTCACCCACTGCCGGGAGCTGCATACTGTCCCCCACCCTCCTCCAGTTCTAGGGATGCCCATCGACCATCAATGATTTTCAAATAATCGATGGTTTATGGCCGATGTTGAATACTTTTGCCATCAATGTGGGAGGACACTGCCCTGCCTCCTGTTCTCCTGCCCCGTAACTTCCGCCAGTGGAGACCCGCTCACCCTGTGTTGCCCACATTCCCTATCATGCTTTACCGCCCAGCCTCCTGCTCTCATGCACCCTAACTCCCACCCAGTCGGAGGAGACACTGACTCCTGTATTTCTGTGCTGCCACGCTGGACCCTCACCCACTGGCAGAAGCTGCACAGTGTCCACCACCCTCTTTAGTCCCCCGAATGCCCACACACCCCTATCACTACCCAGCTTCCTGCTCTCCTGAACCGTAACTTCCACCACTGGGTAATCGCTGACGCTGTGTTGCCCACATACCCCTATCATGCCTCATATCCCAGCCTCCTGCTCTCATGCACCCTAACTCCCACCCAGTAGGAGGAGACACTGACTCAGGGCCACCGTCCGGTACTCCTGTGCTGCCACGCTGGACCCTCACCCACTGCCAGAAGCTGCAATACAGGGCATCTTTCATACAATTCTAACCATATTTCTCACAATACAAATGTTCACAAATTAAGGGGCGCGTAGCCCCTTACGCCGGTGTGAAGAGCGCCCGTAGGGCGCGATGAATCACCTAGTGTATGCATATTGTACGATGCACGTATATATATACTACATCCTGGGATTGTGTCTCGCTGAATGTGTTTCGCTTAATTATTATGCCGCTTTCTTCGCTTTCCTGTGTTTCCTCCGCTTTTTTCTCTGAGAAGAATTGGCCAGATGTTCGCTCTACAATTGCAAGTGTTTAACAACTTTTTAAAGGATGAAGATGGCAAACATTCCTGAGCACCAGGGAAAAAAAATACCTCAATCAAATGTGCGCTGGTGACATAAATCAATTTGAAACCATTGAATATTCATGCATAAAATGCTGGAGTGTCTGGTAGGATGATGCATTGTAATTATCCCGCGTCGTGGTACGCAAGACAGCTATCTCCATCATTTACATATTGATATATGAAGCGTTGCCTTGTATTATATTGTTTTTTGTTTACATACATTTTTTATTATTTTCTGCTCACATCTCGCTATCTGCTTCTAAAATGTGAAATGCAAATGCCGGAGTTTTGGCTCCTCGTGCCCGACTTTGGCGGCTTCTCTGTTGGCTTCTTGCGCGGGCTCTGTGCCCTGCATGCTGGACACATTGGCATGATTAATGTACGGAGGCCGGTGAATGGTCCAGGATTCCAGTTAGAAGATATCACTGCCCTACTTACATACTTAATACTTCCAAACCAGCTCTGAAAAGAAAGGCCGTGTTACAACATAAAGGAAAATCTGTGGTTCAAATGACATGTGGTCGGTCTGCCATAGCTATTGCTTTGTGTAGACTTTCATCCCTTTTCCACTGACATGAAAGTCCCAGGATTTTCCACATGAACGCACACCTATCCGGGATTTTAGTCTGTGGAAACGAGTACAAGTAAAAAATACACGGATGATGTGACAAAGGATTTTTACCGTGGTCACAAGAAGGGTTATTAGTGGGTCTTCTCTGGGTGAGCTACAGTGGAAACAGCTCTTACCTGGGATTTTCAACCTGGGTTTTTCCAAAAGGCTGCTGATTGGTTCCTCCTGGGCTCTGGGGGTGGTGCTTGGAGAGGCTGTTTTCAGGGCGGGAGTACAGTGCAGCAGGAACAGGGACATTGGAGAGTGAGACCCGATTAAAATCTAAGGTAAAAGATACTGGTCTGGTTCTGACCAGGGATTTTGGTGGTATTAGAGGTAGGTTTATCAAACCTTCTAGAGACGACAAGTGGAGAAGTTGCTTATAGCGTCCAATTAGATTCTAGAATGTTATTTAGTACAGTATATACAATAAGTTCGAATTGTGCAAAGTCCAATCATGAATATAAGTCTGACCAAGCTCCTTTCATATGTGTAGTGCAGCTGATTCGCCAAGAAAGGCTCACCCAAGCCAATTAGGGTGTTGTAGTTCACATTGAAGAAAGATAGAGAAGTGCACGCCAGTATCATCAGACCGTAAACACTGCGGTTCCCAGCACGGCCACGAGTACGTCCAAACAGGCGGCTAATTACTGCAGACAAGATTCTAGAACGTTATCTAGTACAGTGTGTCGCTGTCTGCAGTGGTGTTTCTAGCACATGTCTGGTTTGCATATCAGTGCTTATATACAGACCACACTGTGCCATAAGCACTACAGCAGACAGCGACACCCCAGGTAGGGAAGAGGAACTGCATCGCCTCCCTCTAATGATTTAGAGTTTTCCCCTTTTTTTATAAAAAAAAACAGCAATTAATTACATGGCAAAATCAACCTGGTTTTGCAGTGTAAATGATTGCCGCTTGAAAATGGGAAAACTCTCCCAAAATCTCTCACTTTCTGAAATCTCTCACCCTATTACCTATTCACCGATAGAAATGTTACCAACATTTCCATCTTCTGGGCGAAAGAAACATAGAATGTGACGGCAGATAAGAACCACTTGGCCCATCTAGTCTGCCCCTTTTAAAACATGTTACCTCAAACCATATTTGATCCTTATTTGTTTGTAAGGATATCAATATACCTATCCCAAGCATGTTTAAATTGTACTACTGTATTTGCCTCTACCACCTCTGATGGGAGGCTATTCCACTTATCTACTACTCTTTCTGTGAAGTAATTCTTCCTCACATTTCCCCTGAATCTTCCTCCCTCTAGTTTCAGTGCATGTCCTCGTGTTCTGTTGCTCCTCTTCCTGTGAAGAATGTCTCCCACCTGTACCTTCCTCCCTCTAGTGTCAGTGCATGTCCTCGTGTTCTGTTGCTCCTCTTCCTGTGAAGAATGTCTCCCACCTGTACCTTGTTAAAACCCTTGTTATATTTGAAAGTCTCTATCATGTCCCCCCTTTCCATTCTGTGCTATAAACTGTACATATTAAGATCTTTTAGTCTTTCCTAGTAAGTTTTGTGATGTAGGCCATGCACCATTTTAGCAGTCCTGTGGTAGAACATAGCTCTCGATCAGAAGCTTTCCCTACCAGAATTAGGGTTGTTGGGGTATATGAAGCCACTATTTCTTTGTGTCTGACTGTTGCATTATGGATAATAACATGTTCCGCCGATCATGCCTTCTCCTTTAGTTATATCTGTCAGTTAATTTTTGTTATCCCAACGCTGGCCAATAATTTGCTTAGATCACATAATTCCGCGTTTGCTCTTTGGTAATGAACAAAGACCTGTGATGTTGAGCATTGTGTTTTGAAGTCTGGGTTCTCTTAGAGGCTGCTATAAAAATGTATGTACGAATCATACAATTCCTGATCTGAATCTGTCAAAACAAGTATGTGGAAGAGCTGATGTGTCTAGGCTTTTCACACATCAATTCTTCGTTCTAAATATTTAGTGTCTCTAGTGCTCATAATATCTGATTAATACTCTGCTTTAGTCAGAGTTGTTTTATGTCACGTCGTCTACAATCCGACTTGTCAACAGCTCTTAAAATATTCATTGTGAAAGTGAGGAACATAAATCTGTTCCAAATATGGTGCGGTAACCGGGAGAGTCAAGCTCTTTTCTCTGTTTGCTTTAGCTGGCGGTGGAAACTCGCACAGAGATGACTAAGAGAACCATCACAGCTGTGAAGCAGATGATTGAGAAGCAGAAGAAGAAGTCCCCTGGGGAAGAAAGTGAAACCTCGGTCACTTACGTTAAGGTGCTTAGTCACCTACAGCAGTCCCATGCTCATCTGCAGACACTCGGCCACACTTTCCTTGACCACTTGAGAAGTTTGGAACAGGTAAGATGTAACTCTCAAAAGCAAGGATTTGCTGTCTGGTACTAGTTAAAAAGGGGGTATTAAATTTCGGGAGCTATTTCCGACAGGGGAAATAGCACTCGCCGCCTATTCAATGCTGCACCTTCCGACAGCATTGAAGGCACTTACCCAGCCTGGGGACCAGGATAGGAAACAGACCAGCACTCACGAGGTTGAAAGTGAAAAAAACATGTATTGGTAGTTCAAAGCATTATACAAAGTACAGTGCAACAAGGCTGACCCAACAGCTGTTTCAACTGGATGCCTTCCATATATATGTTGCTGGTAACTGGCACTCATCCGCTGACTGTGGGTTAAGTTAACCTGGTTCCACTTGTATATATTGACCCCTTTGAGGCGACACTCAGAGACGTATTACCAATCCCAATTTATTGTGTAATGTTTCGGGGCTGTGTCTTTCTCAAGCCTCTACAACAAGTGACAAACTGAAAAACATGCAGTGTATAAATACCTCCTCCTTCTCCCGAGCCGCCAGCCCGCCCAACATGCTGGCAGCGTTCTCCCGCCGCGTCTTCCAAGCCCGTCACCAAGCCTGCTGACGACCGAACTTCCGGTGACGTCACCAAGCCCGGTGAGAATGGACAGAAGACATGAAATCATGAAAATAAAAATCTGATTGTAATCTCCAGTAGTATAAATGAGAAGTACTGTACAATATAGTCTGATCATCTTTCCCCTTAAGCGGAAGCCGCCAGCTGCACTTTAGACTTATAGGGGTATTCAATGCTCTGGCGAGCGCAAGGTAGCGAATCCTGTTTTGGATTCGCTGTGCGCTCGCCAGGAAATATCGCTGCTCTTTAATTCGTGAGCCTCCCCCAGCCCACACTATTCAATGCGTCAGGGGCTCGCTGCCCCTGACGTCGAATGTAAGCGAATATGTCTAGTGGCGAATCCCCGTGTGTCCCCCCCCCCCGCACAGCCCGCAGCAGCAGTCCTCCGTCTCCGGCAGCCCCAGCGCTGACATCACCGTGCTGTGGCTGCCGGAGCTAAAGGCCTGCTGCTGCGTCCCTGTTCTGAGGCTGTGCGGGGGGCTCCCTGCGACATCAGTGATCCCCCCGCTGGAGAATCTCAGCAGCAGGGGGGGAAAGTGCCATGGCGGAGGGGGCGGGCGAATGTGGCATGGCGGAGGGCGGGAGAGCACTACAGTACGCACAGCTCCCCCGCCTCTGCTCACTGAAAGCAGCAGTGGCTGCTATCTGCAAAAGATTCGGGCTGCTGCTGCTGCTGGTCCTTGTCCCCCGCATATCTCTCCCCCCTCCCGTCCTGTCCCCTCACCTCCCTCCCCTCACCTCACCCCCAGGGCTGCAGGGTGCTGCTGGGGTCGGAGCCGCTGCACTCACTGGTCCCGATCATCGGGATCAGTGTGCAGTGAATATATGAATATTAATGAGCGGCTCCGGCTCCCGGCCCCCTGCTGGCGAATGTGTAAAAAAAAAAAAAAAAAATATTGTTTAAAAAAAATATATATATTAAAAATATATTCATGTGCTGCACGTATATGAATAAAAATAGCATGCCCCTTCATAGGAAAAATATTCTGATTTTTGAACACAAAAAAAAAAATTAAAAACGCTTTAATTTAAAAGATCACATTACAGTTCACCTAAAAAAGCTGCCGAATGCTAAACGGAGAATCATGGCGAAAATCAGTGGAGAAAGCAGTTCTCCATTTGAGCATTGAATACACTGTCGGCGAATTCCACTAAAAACCCCATTGAAAATCACAGGCGAATTGTGGAGAATAATTTACGGCGAATCGGCAGACATTCGCTGTTCATTTGTGGCGAATTGCCTCCATTGAATAGGGAGAATTGTTTTTTCTAACAGAAAATTCGCCGTAAACCCAGCGAATTGCCAGATTCACTGAAAAAAACCGGCGAATCTGAGGCATTGAATACTGGCCTTAGACTTTTCATGGAAGTACCTTGTTAAAGGCTACATTGAGCCTTTTACCACACTCGCCCCCATCTGTCCTTCTGTCTCCGAAAAGGTTCTTTTGCTGTTATGAAAATGTATTTATTTTGCCTGCAGAGACAATGGTCTCTGATCCGTCATTTTGCAGGAGTAAGAAATACAAGTATATAGAATTATTCATAAAAATACAGAATATAATATTTCTAGCCTGAGGGGAATGTTCCCTAAGATCAGTTGGTAAAATATATAACTGTGCACTGTACAGAAGTGGAATCTAACCGCAGCCTTTGTGCGCCTAAGCTGCGCTAATTTATGCTAATGCCAGAGGAAATGCCTGCTGCCGGCTTCTGCTGTCTGTAGATATAACATCGCATCCTCTGTGTAAACTTTGGTCATCTGTATAACCCTCTGGTTGCTCAGGATAACCAGTGCTTTCTAGGGATGGCCGTCGACTATCGATGATTAAAAATCATCGATGGTTTATGGTTGATGTCGAATAGTTTTGCCATCGATGGGGGAAACCAGATGGTTTCCCACCATAGATGTCAAGCTTAAACAAATAGTTTTGCTGTTTCCCCAAGGTGCCGGGGACACGGAGCCTAGCTCCGTCCCCGACACCCATGAAGCCCCACCCCTGTATTTTGATTGGCCCACAGACCAATCAATCAAAGAAAATGGATGATGATCCATTGAATAGTACAACACTATCGATAGGCAGTTGCACTTTTGCCATCGATGGCAAAGGCAACCATGGCTAGTGCTTTCCTGTTGCTGAGGCCAGTGAAGCGGTGTCTTTGGATGCAGCCACTGGCCTCAGTACGCCCAGAACACAGAGCTAGAACGCCTCCGCTTTCTGTAACTCTATCCGCCGTCGCCTCCACAGAATGTCAGTCATGCTTTTCCTACAGGGCACTGCGACAGAGGCCTGCACATGGGTAGTTACCAATCCTGATTATGCGTAGCTCTGAAAACAGTGGAGAGGTACACAAAAACTTGGGTTCTTGTACCTCTATGAAGCTGGTCCTTAGTAAGATTTTGGATTACCATAGATGCCTCCTGTACTGTGGCGACTAACGTGACCAAATTAGTTTATTCTGATGTGTTTTTTTTGTGGACTTGATTGTGATCAGTCTGCAGAAAGTGCCTAAAACATCAAAATGGTGTACGGGGGCGTGAGTCAGTTCTCATTGCACACATAAAACAGTTTTCCCCTTAGCCCTTTTCGTTTTGATGGTCCTGCTTGTGATCGAGTTTATATGATGCGTTCCATTGCTTGACATTGCGTAATGCAGGCTTGTCCAAACTGTGGCCCTCCAGGTGTTGTGAAACTACACGTCCCAGCATGCCTTGCCATAGTTTTAGCATTCCCTAATAGCAAAACTGTGGCAAGGCATGATGGGACTAGTAGTTTCATAGCTGGAGGGCCATAGTTTGGACCTGCCTGGTATAATGGGTTTATACAGCCATGTCATAGGCCCATCATACTAAAACAACATAACAGAGCGCAGTTTAAGAGATAGCTATATTGGCTCCATGGTAACTTGGTAGTGTCATTTAGTGTTGTGATCACGAGAAGCTCATTGTGTCATTATAATAAGATGTCACCGTCATGAGATAGAACTGTGCCCAGCATTATACTTACAAGTTTGATGTCACGTTATGGTTCTGTTTTTGTCAAAGGAAACCTGGTGTTCCTGCATATAGGTTCTGTGTTCATGTCTGTTGTCATTGACCACAGTGCTGGATAATGGAGACCAGCAGGCAAGTCACGTGACTCCAGGTGTCCTCACAGTGGACTGTGGAAGCTAGACTGGCCTTGGCTGTATTTATCCTGGTCAAACTGGGATTCTTCTCTCATTACTGGGACAGGGTGTGAATTAGCTCAGACACGATGTCTAGGTAGACAGCAAAATGTTGACACATGAAAACGGTTGACTTTTTTTTTAGTTTTTTGGGGTGTCCGCTCCGGGCCAGGAGTCCATGTGGATGGTAAAGCATAAAAATATACAAAAATGGATCAATCGTGAAAAAAAAAGTTGATCTTTTTGTGTGTCTCATCTCAACCTTCATGTGCCGACCTTTTGTCGATATCGACCCTTGTTCATGTCGACCATTTGGTATTAACTTATTCACTGTCTACCTAGACATTTTCTGTGAGCCATCCGGATACCACTGGGTTGTGGATGGAAAGAAAGACATTAATTAGGCCAACAGTCGATCGGTCGGCCACAATTAGTCAACAATGAAAAGGTCGACACATGGAAATGTTCAACATGTACAAGGTCTACATTGCCAAAGGTTGACACAAGGAAATAGTTGCCACAGAAAAGGTTGACACAGGTTTTTCACATTTTTCGTGTCTGTGTCGACATGGCCCCCAATGAGTGTAACCCCTACCCTCGGATGCCTCTCTTCATTTGCTATGCTGCGGGCAAGGGCACTTTACCGTTCTCATTTGTAGTTGACATGGATCATCAAGAATTAACAAGTCGCTTAAAATGTGAAAAACTCACTTTTCACATGTCGACCATTGGCATGTTCAACTATTTGCTTGTGTCGATCTTTTTATAATGTCAACATAGGGCATGTTAACCTTTTTCATGTGTCCACCTATTGACCATTGACCAATTGTGGTCGACCTGTGAACTGTTGTCCTAGACACGGTTGACATATCAACCGGAACCAATCCACTTTACAGTTTGGATTTCTATCAGATGTAAATAAATGCAAGCCAATGACGATCTCACGCTGTCCGCGTCTCTCACTCTTATATCTATATTTCAGGAGCGTGCACAGAAGTATTCTCGTTTATACGACCTGTCGAGGTCTGAGAAGGAGAAGCTGCAGAGCCTGGCGGTCACCATGTGCCTAGATGGGCAGCCTCTGAGCACCATACAGACGTTACTGGAAGTGGCTGTGGGTGATTTAGGAATCCTTCCAAAGGATATAGTGCGGCGCGCTGCGGAGAGGATCATCGCCTCGCTGAGGTAATTGCATTGATATGCAAATTAGGGTTCACATAAGATAAAAGCCATTGGGCCAGGTGCACTAAGATCAAAAGTGATAAAATGGAGAGTGATAAACAGCCAGCCAATCAGCACCTACCTGCCATGTCACAGGCTGTGTTTGAAAAATGTCAGACAGGAGCTGATTGGTTGGTTGTTCATCATTCTCCATTTTATCACTTTTGACGCTTAGTGCCCTGGCCCAGAGTCATTTGCTGCATCTAAAGTGAGACCATTGTGGCCCTGGGCCCCTCTTTCTTATTCTGTTCCATGTCTGTTATTGTGTCGTTGGTCTAGGCACGTCCCTTTAATAAATTTGTTACTTTAGGTATATATGTTGCTTAAAACAGGTATATTTTATTATTGTGGGTGATTATATATATTTTTTTTTTAACCCCTTCATGACAGAGCCAGTTTGTGCCTTCATGACAGAGCCCTTTTTTTTAAATCTGACATGTCTCCCTTAAGTGGTGATAACTTTTTTTTGCTTTTACTTATCCCAGTGATTTTGAGATTGTTTTCTCGTGACACATTGTACTTCAAGTTAGTGGTAAATTTTGGTTGATACAGTCTGTGTTTTTTTGTGAAAAATACCAAAATATCGTGAAAAAATGGAAAATTTAGCAATTTGCAAAATGTTAAATTTTCTGCTTGTGAGACAAATAATCATACCACTCAAAATAGTTAATAACTAACATAGACCATATGTCTACTTTATGTTTCCATCATTATTTCAACTTCCTTTTAATTTTTTTGGACACTAGGAGGCTTACAATATGAATAGCAAATTTTCAAATTTTCAAGAAAATTTCAAACACTGATTTTTTTAGGGACCAGTTCAGTTCTGATGTGACTTTGAGGGACTTGTATGTGAGACACCCCCATAAATGATGCCATTTCAAAAACTGCACCCCTCACAGTATTCAAAACAGCATTTTGAAAGTTTGTTAACCCTTTAGGTGTTTCACAGGAATTAAAACAAAGTGTAGGTGAAATTTCAAAATTTCTTTTTTTTTTTTGCAGAGTTTCAATTTTAATACATTTTTCTAACGAATACAGTAGATTTTACTAGAGAAATGTGACTAAAAATTGATTCCCCCAATTCTTTTGTTTTCAAAAATATCCTATATGTGGCCCTAGTGTGCACGTTGACCAAACCACAGGCTTCATAATAGAAGGAGCACCTACTTGATTTTGGAGCCTCCTTTTTATGAGATTTTTTTTTAGGCACCATGTAGGTTTCCCCATTTTGCAATCTACACCCCTCAGGGAATTCATCTAGGGGTATAGTGTACATTTCAAACCCCCAGGGGTTTCACCAATTTTGGTACAACTGGGCTGTGAAAATGAAAAATTCCATTTTTTTACACAAACATGCACTTCTGGCTCAAGATTTTTCATTTTCACAAGAAATGAAGGAGACAAAGCACCCCAAAGTCTGTGCCCCAATTTCTCCCGAGTACGGCAATGCCTCACATGTGACCAAAAAATACTAGTTGGGCGCATGGCAGGACTCAGAAGGGAAGGAGTGATTTTTGGATTTTGCAGCACAGATTTTGGTGGAATGAATGGTGGGTGCTATGTTGCATTAGCAAGACTCCCAAAGCACCAATACAGTGGAACCCCCCCACAAGTCACCCCATTTTGCAAAGTACACCCCTCAGGGAATTCATCTAGGGGTATAGTGTACATTTCAAACCCCCAGGGGTTTCACCAATTGTGGTACAACTGGGCTGTGAAAATGAAAAAATTACATTTTTTTACACAAACATGCACTTCTGGCTCAAAATTTTTCATTTTCACAAGGAATGAAGGAGACAAAGCACCCCAAAGTCTGTGCCCCAATTTCTCCCGAGTACGGCAATGCCTCACATGTGACCAAAAAATACCAGTTGGGCGCATGGCAGGACTCAGAAGGGAAGGAGTGATTTTTGGATTTTGCAGCACAGATTTTGGTGGAATGAATGGTGGGTGCTATGTTGCATTAGCAAGACTCCCAAAGCACCAATACAGTGGAACCCCCCCACAAGTCACCCCATTTTGCAAAGTACACCCCTCAGGGAATTCATCTAGGGGTATAGTGTACATTTCAAACCCCCAGGGGTTTCACCAATTGTGGTACAACTGGGCTGTGAAAATGAAAAATTACATTTTTTTACACAAACATGCACTTCTGGCTCAAAATTTTTCATTTTCACAAGGAATGAAGGAGACAAAGCACCCCAAAGTCTGTGCCCCAATTTCTCCCGAGTACGGCAATGCCTTACATGTGACCAAAAAATACCAGTTGGGCGCATGGCAGGACTCAGAAGGGAAGGAGTGATTTTTGGATTTTGCAGCACAGATTTTGGTGGAATGAATGGTGGGTGCTATGTTGCATTAGCAAGACTCCCAAAGCACCAATACAGTGGAACCCCCCCACAAGTCACCCCATTTTGCAAAGTACACCCCTCAGGGAATTCATCTAGGGGTATAGTGTACATTTCAAACCCCCAGGGGTTTCACCAATTGTGGTACAACTGGGCTGTGAAAATGAAAAATTACATTTTTTTACACAAACATGCACTTCTGGCTCAAAATTTTTCATTTTCACAAGGAATGAAGGAGACAAAGCACCCCAAAGTCTGTGCCCCAATTTCTCCCGAGTACGGCAATGCCTCACATGTGACCAAAATATACCAGTTGGGCGCATGGCAGGACTCAGAAGGGAAGGAGTGATTTTTGGATTTTGCAGCACAGATTTTGGTGGAATGAATGGTGGGTGCTATGTTGCATTACCAATACAGTGGAACCCCCCCACAAGTGACCCCATTTTGCAAACTACACCCCTCAGGGAATTCATCTAGGGGTATAGTGTACATTTCAAACCCCCAGGGGTTTCACCAATTTTGGTACAACTGGGCTGTGAAAATGAAAAATTACATTTTTTAACACAAAAATGCAGTTCTGGCTCAAAATTTTTCATTTTCACAAGGAATGAAGGAGACAAAGCACCCCAAAATCTGTGCCCCCATTTCTCCAGAGTATGGCAATGCCTCACATGTGACCAAAAAATACCAGTTGGGTGCATGGCAGGACTCAGAAGGGAAGGAGTGATTTTTGGATTTTGCAGCTCAGATTCTGGTGGAATGAATGGTGGGTGCTATGTGGCATTAGCAAGACCCCCGAAGCACGGTGAAATGATGAACCTAATAATCCATAGATGTGTGGTATATTTTGAAACACTCCTTTATACATAGGCCGGGTTTGTCGGGGCAAGTTTCACAGTGGAAAATAGTTTCCTTTCTTATTCCCTTTTTATAGCAAACTTTGCACCTTTTTTGTGTCCTGCCCTTTCTTGCAGTGGAGGGGATTTCGTTGGGAAAATGCTGCCCTGGTACAATACGGGGGCCAGTACTAGAAGTACTGGGGCCCTCTGCCTGCTGGTTCCCAAATATTAGGCCCTTTATGACTTCCTCTTGAAAGTGCATAAATGTCTCCCTCTGGCCGGTAGAACGGAATAGCACGTAAGCGTTATACAGTGCCATCTGGATGATATACACGGCCAGCTTCTTGTACCAGATATTTGTTTTCCGCAGGGCACTGTACGGCTTCAGTACCTGATCTGAAAGATCCACTCCGCCCATGTACTTATTGTAATCTAGGATACAATTTGGTTTTGAGGTGTGGGTACTGGTACCTCGTACAGGGATGGAGGTGGTACTGTCTCCATGAATTGTTGTCAGTATAAGGACATCCCTCTTGTCCTTATATTTGACCAACAACATATTTTCGGTGCATATTCCCCTGCTTTCACCCCTTCTTAGTACTTGGGCAATGTGCGTTTTGGGGAGGCCTCTTTGGTTCTTGCGCACAGTACCGCAAGCTGCTGTACCTCTTGAACCAAGGGCCTTAAACAGGGGGATGCTAGTGTAAAAGTTATCCACATAGAGGTGATAACCCTTATCCAGGAAGGGGTGCATTAAATCCCAGACAATTTTTCCACTAACACCTACGAGGGAGGGGGGGCATTCTGGCGGTTCAATTCTTGAATCCTTCCCTTCATATACCCTAAACTTGTGGGTGTACCCTGTGGTGCTTTCACACAGCTTATACATTTTTATGCCATACCTTGCCCTCTTACTGGGAAGGTACTGGCGGAATTTAACCCTTCCTTTAAAATGTATAAGGGACTCGTCGATACTAATACATTTATCAGGGATGTATAGCTCTGCAAATTTGGCACTGAAATGATCAATGACCGGCCTGACTTTGAATAGCCTGTCAAAGGTGGGATCATCTCTGGGTGGGCACTGTGCATTATCGGTGTAATGTATAAATTTATGGATCGTCTCAAAACGAGCCCGGGGCATGGCCATACGGTAAAATGGGGTGCTGTACAGAACATCTGTACTCCAATATTGCCTAATTTGTGGCTTTTTTACTATGCCCATATGAAACACCAGACCCCAAAACGTCATCATCTCTACTGCATCTACAGGGGTCCACCTAGCAAATGATGACGTGGGGTTTTGAGCAATAAACTGCTGGGCATATAAATTAGTTTGGTCCACCATTAAATTTATAAAATCATCAGAGAAAAATAATTTGAAAAAGTCAATTTCTCTGAGACCTGTGGAATCAAATTGGATTCCTGGCATGGCCAAAAACTCAGGAACCTGGGGCTCAAAATTGTCTGGTGGTGGGGTCCATACGAGATCAATTATTGGGGGGGGGGTCTCAGCTGCTCTACGGGGGCGTCTTTGAGGGGGTCCCTCATCACCAGAGGAGGAAGAGGAGCTTAAGACGAATCCTTCAAATTCCCCGCTTGCCTCACTGGCTGTGTCAGAGTCAGAGGCAAGCATGGCATATGCCTCCTCCACTGAATACATTCTTCTGGATGACTGGGATGACATTTGGGATGACATTTGGGATGCCATTTTTATTTTTGTGTTACTGGTAGTGAAATGTTTCAACACGTGTATAGTGTAGGGGGGGGTACAAACTTTATTTCAACCAGGGGGGTATGTAGTGTGTAGTGCGTATGTAGTGCAGAAAAAAAAAATACTTTATACAAAAAAAAAAAATTGAAGGGGTTAAAAAAAAAAAAAATTGAAGGGGTTAAAAAAAAAAAAAATTGAAGGGGTTAAAAAAACAAAAAAAAAGGTCCTGCGCCAAAAATTGAGCACAGATGTTGTTCAGTAACGTCCGTCACTGAACAGCGCTCAAAGGCAACAGGAATTTGATCAAAAAAAAAAAAAAAGATCAACCCTGTGCCGAAAAAGCTGATCAGTGATGTACGTCACTGATCAGTGCACAGTGGCCACAGGACACCCACAAAATCACAGTGTGTGTAAAAAAAAAAATTAAAAAAAGACCACACAGCACCCACAAAAAAAAAAAAGGTGATCAGTGATGCGACACTGATTACCAGTGAGGGGCAGCAGGTGCACAACCTTTGGTGCAACTGACAGTGCAACTGGCAGCAACTGACAGGTATATATAAAAAAAAAAAACCTCTGCGCCCCCAAAAAGTTGCTGATCACCTCAGATATAGTGATCAGCACAAAAGGCGGGGGTAGCAGACACAAAATATACACTCTCTATCACTCTCTGTCACTATCTCTCTCTATCTCTCTCTATTTCTCACTATCTATCACTATCTATCACTATCTATCACTCTAGGACACTGCAGCAGCAGCACTGACAGTTATATGTATAAAAAAAACCTGCACCCCCAAAAAGGGGGGGTAGCAGACACAAAATATACACTCTCTATCACTCTCTGTCACTATCTCTCTCTATCTCTCTCTATTTCTCACTATCTCTCACTATCTATCACTATCTATCACTCTATGACACTGCAGCAGCAGCACTGACAGTTTTATATATAAAAAAAAAACCTGCACCCCCAAAAAGGGGGGGTAGCAGACACAAATCTCTCTATCTCTCACTATCTATCACTATCTATCACTATCTATCACTATCTATCACTATCTATCACTCTATGACACTGCAGCAGCAGCACTGATGGCGTCTGCAGCGCAGTCACCGTTAGTTTAAATGTCGCGCCTTGGCTGTGATTGGTCCGTGGGTCCCACGGACCAATCACAGCCTTGGGGGCAGGTGGGGTGAGGGTGGGGTGAGGTGTCATCGTCACCGATGACCCCCTCATGCCCCCTGACGCCCGGCGGTGATTGACACCTGTGTTACCGAGCGTCTGATTCGCTGGTAACACAGGAAAACGCTGTGAATGGCTGTTCACACTGAACAGCCAATCACAGCGATCGCCGACGGGGGGGCGGCATCGCAGCCCCCCCTGGGCATGCAGGGACATGTCTGCTGTCAGGGACAGCAGACATCGTCCCTCTGTCACTGCGTCTCTAGACGCAGTGACAGTTTAAAGTCATGACGTATATATACGTCATGTGTCGGTAAGTACTTCCCGGCCATGACGTATATATACGTCAAATGTCGTGAAGGGGTTAACACACCTGAAATTGAAAACGTATTACTTTTTATAATATATTTGTAATCCTTTTTATGCTTTCCAAAACGTTCATAAAAATCGAGGATTTGCTATGTACTGTTGCATGCCGGTTGGTTCTAGAACGCTCTGCTTTGTGTAAGAACTTATAAACACTGACATCAGCTGAGTTTGTTAATGATTCGTTGAGTAAAGCGGCGTTGCGCACGGGTGAGTCCGTCCATTCGGGCAAACAGGCGTAGACTACCTAGAATAACTTCTATTAGAAAAGGCAATTAATTACAACGGATCATTAGCCGAGCAAAATGACACTCGTGCCTGAACCGTTTTACCTTTGTTTTACCCCTCACAAATATCCGTTCACAAGGTCTTTTTGACGATGGTTATACCCTCAAGGCAGCAATTCCCAACCCTATCTGTATTGCTATATGCCCTGCAGCTGTCAATGGGAGAAAAAAAAAAGTTCATTCAAAATAAATCAGATGAAATGATTTGGGGATCCAAGAGTGACCTCATCCCTGTAGGGGACATGCTCATTTTCAGCACATAAAAGATCAGTCTGTAGTTTTGGCTGACATTCCTGCTTGGTACAGCCTTTTAGCACAGCATGTTTACTATGAGTGCTTTCCAGGACTGGGAGTCTATTACAATACCGGCCTCCCCGTACAGATATCCAGAATACAGAGAGACTGAACTAATTAGGCCCCTTCAGCGCCAGAGGGAAATGATTAATCACCTTTAGGCCTCTTCACCGCTGAAGGGTTTAAAAGATAGATAATTGTGGATGGAAAAGAAAAGAATTATCTGGGCAGGAGTAGTATAAATACCCCGGCCAGCCATGCGTAAAATGCCAATTTCAAACGTGGACAAAATTGCTTTAGGAACTCAAGTGCAGCAAATGACATAACAGCACTGCCACTTGAAATAAATTAATATGAGCACTAATTACAGCAAACAAACAACAGCCCGACAGGGCATTAAGCTAAATGACTTGCGTTTTTGGACAATATTTTACTTTATGTTGTTAACCTTATACTGGCTGATCTAAAAATGATTTTTTTTAACAAAGTTAATATACTCTTGATGGAATACATACGGATGACTGGCGGTTTAAATGCCTGCAGTCAGAATAATAATAATAATGACTCCGGCATACTAAGGTATGGAATCCTGACAGGTAAGTAAACTGACTTTCCCATCCCCCATTCCTAACCCTCCCTACCAGCAGCCTATAACACTAACCCGCCCCTCTAGTAAATAACCCTCATACCCCACCTTCTACAACCCTTACTCCCCCTTTAAGTGCCTAACCCTCTGCGCAGCCTAACTCTAGACACCCCCCCCCAACGCTATATTCCCACTAGTGCCTAACCCAGTGGTTCCCAAACTTTTTTGAATCACGGCGCCCTAGAGCATCAAAATATTTTCAAGGCACCCCTAGGCCAAATGCTTCTTATCGAGAAATTCAGAAAAAAATAATTAAATGAAATGCATTGTGTTTATATGTCACAGTTATCTGGTGAGGGACAGGATTTGCTTCTGTTTGTCCACATATATTATGACTGGCAGCCACCAGCACTGGTTTTGCCTGGTACATTGACCATAAATAATATGATTTGATCTTGGTCCACCAACCCAAGGCACCCCTGCAAGTGTCCTGAGGCACCCCAGGGAGCCTAGGCACACAGTTTGGGAACCACTGGCCTAACCCTAATCCCCCCAAGTCTAACGCTACCGCTCCCTACATACTTACATTCGG
Source organism: Crinia signifera (assembly GCF_055691185.1). Taxonomy (NCBI): domain Eukaryota; kingdom Metazoa; phylum Chordata; class Amphibia; order Anura; family Myobatrachidae; genus Crinia; species Crinia signifera. The sequence continues at coordinate 304,585,436 of NC_139219.1, read as the reverse complement.
GATTCCGGCAGTTGGGATGCCTTCGCCTCCATCCTAATCGATGGTTGCATTCCGGCGCGGCTCTCTTGTCATTTAGGGATGTAGTGATAGTACATGGCCACATTACTTACGGGCATGACCAGCCTTTTACATGGCCACATTACTTACGGGCATGAACGGATGGATCGGGCCGCCGGGAAACCGTACCACTTTCCGGTGGGCCATCCCAAAACTCACTAAAACCGGGCCAGCTGCGCCCCCCCCCCCCCCCCCCTGGGCTGGCTGGGCTGCGGACCGGCTGTGGCACTTTGCCCAAATCCATAATGGGCGCGGGAGGGCTTCCCTTTTCTCCCTACTGTTGCTGCTGCTCCTAGCAGCTCTCTTTCCCCCACTGCACGGCTGAAGAAGCTCCGCCCCCTCCACCCGGAATCTGGAGCCACCGAGCAGAAAGCAGCAGGTATGTAAGCACTCATTACATACACCATCACCCTCTCCCCCCCCCACACATTACATACACCACCACCGGCGCAACCCCCCACAGCATTCGCCGTCACCCGTGCGCATTACATGCACCACCGCAAACCCCACCTCATCTCCGCCCCCCCTCCCCTGGCCTGGACTTTGTACCGGTTTCCTGGGTCTCCAACGCTCCATTGAAAGTATAAAAAGGGGGATAGGACCACGCCCCTTTACCTGTAACCACACCCCTTTCCAAATTTGTACCGGTTTTTGCCCTTCAGATGTAGAAGGGTATAAAAAATATACGTATACATTATTTTCTGGTTGTTTTTCTACTAAAAGAGAGCTTTGGCCTCTGTCTTGTTGGGCCACCCTGGCCGAAGCTCCAAATGGGCAGCTCCAAAGTTACTGCCCATCTTCTAGCCACAGCAGAGATGGCCGACAGAATCCAGGTGGGAAGACTGCTGCAGCGCACGTAATTCATTCAATTCTAAGTATAAATGATCCCAAACAGACTACACAAACATTTCTAAGCACCTATGAGGCTGCCATCGAGAAGTTGCACAGCCTATCCGGGAAGTAACAATTTCATTGTAATCTACAACAGAACTGCAATCATACCAATTTTAGTTAGATTTAGGTTTCGGTAATTATTGCCTGTTCTCAAGGTCGTACTGAAAGCTTTTCGGTCTGATTCAGTCCTGTTCGCTAGGCTGCCTATGCTCATAACCTAGCGAGAAGCTAAACGCCGCCCCGCTCCCTAACACATCCCCTTGCCTGCGGCCGGACGGGAGAGAAAACATTCGAATGATTTCTTTCCCGTTCGCTAAAATAAGTCAGTCTAAACTGACTTTTATTCCGGCTGCAGATCCCTGAATTGGGCGCGGGCACTGATTATTGGTGAATATGTTGTAAATGAGCCGTTATACATGTCCTATTCCTATGTCCCTTTATTATGCAGTCATCTATAATCGATCTCTGTCAAACCATTGTAGCAAATATTTATTCTCAATGATGTGCTCCTAATATATCCGCTCATAGCAGTCATGTAATGTCGTGTTCTTTGCCTGCAGCAAGGCCTGCATGGGTGGTCTATAAAACTTTCAAAGTTGTTTTCAAATCTTTGATTCATTCGGTGTTAAATGAAGTGAAATAAATTGTATTAAATATTCCTCTTTGAAGCTACAAACAGTAGGTCACATGTTTAATCCTGGTATTATAATCCGTGTACTGTATCAGACATTCTTAGCAGCTTATTACATTCAAATATGTTTCATACAATTTTTTCCGAAATAGGTTTTGTTTTTGCTAACATTGTTATAAATAGTAATAATTAATATTAATAGTATTCATAATGGCAGTCCTTTATTTAGCAGCTCATTAATTTCACCTTGATTGTATATAAAAGTTAATTATGTAGTGCCTGCGTACCTTTATCTTCATTTTTTTGCATTATTAAGCGAGACTGTAATAAATATTGCCACTGGAATATTCAGAGTTTAATTACCTATTACTATTGTGGTCTTCTCTATTGCTCATCGGTAATGATCTACGAGTATGGGGGGCAAATGATATCTCCGTCCTTCCAAACAAGAATCCACTTTTATATTCTACCCCTTTCACACCAGAAAATGCAGGGACTTTTTCCGGGAGCACAGTCCCGGGATCATGCAGGGACATTCCCGGGTTGGCCCCTTTCACACCAGCCCTCTCCCTGCATTTTCTGGTGTGATGTGGGTAGTGGGCGCCTTGACCAGGAGCTGTGTACTGTACCTCCTGGATGCTCGCAGCTGCTGTTCAAGGACTGGACCTCGCTGCCTCCTCCGATCCCCCATTCTACAATTCAGCGGGACGATGGGTTCACCCTTCGGGCAAGCGGGGAGGTGGGGATGGGCAAGCTGGGGGACACCCCATCAGCTCGAGCATCGCAGGAGCATGTCCATCAACAGGGAGGCAGAAACCGGCGGCTTCCCCAGCACCAGAGAGCATGCAGCGCTCCTTTCCAGCACCACGGCGAGGACAGGAAAGCCGGGTAAGTACCTTTCACACTGGCCTGTATTCCAGGATGGTCCCGGGAGCAACCCTGCTAGCTAGCAGGGTTGAAATGTCCTGGGATTTTGGCCCGGTACCCTTTCTAGTCCCGGGTTGTTCCATGGGCCAACCTGGGGAAATAGGCTGGTGTGAAAGGGATATAAAATGTAGGCTGGTGTGAAGTTATGCATCTGATCCCACCTTCCTCTACACCCAGGAGATCATTATGGAGGCAGACAGTGGAGATCCCCACTAATGAAGAGGTCAGATAAAGTGTTTCGTATTCGTATAGGTAACGCAAATACTTTCCAATGATGCCGCTTATCATTATTCAATTACTTGCAGTAAAATACCGTAAGTCAGCACAGGTGAAACAAAATCCCAAAACGCAGCCCCGTTTTCAAGCCCCATCTGCCATAGATTTACAGTCACTATGTGCCGGCTCACAACTCTCAGCATTTCATAAGAGACAACTTTTGGGCGTTCGATGTAAATTGTTGCTGCCCCCTTCAACAGCACTAAAGGGATCTTCTCCTGGGATCCCAGAAAATTGTTCAAGGTTGTCGTGAGGTTTAGGAGATGTCACTATCGAGTGGGTGAAAAAAAGGGTTAATTTTATTTGTGTCTCATGAATTGAAATTGATATACAGTAAACTTATCTGGAAAATTGAATTTTCTTTTGTTGTTACTTTTCCCAGGCTCAAATGATGTGTTCTCATAAATACATGAAAAATGACATAATATAATTTGAGTTTGTGATGATATGAAGAACCTCCAAAGCTCGAATATAATATAATATGGTTTAAAAACAAATATCAGTCTGTACTGACTGGTGTTTCTTTGTCACCACTGTCAGGTAGAGGTATTGTGGAATTGTACCTTACACACACTTACACTAATCAATAATTTGATGGTGCAGATAAAGGCTTCTACAGTATTTAATTACTGATAGATGCTGTAAGGTGGAGGTGGCATACCTTGCTTACACTAATCTATGATGTAATGGTGCACATAAAGGTTTCTTTATCACAACTGATAGATACGGTCAGGTGGAGGTGGCATACACACAGTGCGATTTTTGCCTATTTTCTGAGTGATCTGCCGAGATCACTTAGAAACTAAGCACAAATATTTTACTTGAGCTATTGTTCAAATATATTTATACACCAGTGACAGGAAAGAAACCTTTACAAGCTTACCAACACTGTGAGTATAAGTACGCATGAATAAGCCACCCTAAATGAAACATTTATGTGCACCATTCCATCACTGATTAGTGTAAGTGAGGTACGCCACCTCCGGCTGACGGTATCTAAGTCTGTTGTGATGAAGAAACCTTTGTGTTTACAGCACTTTATATAAGTGGGGTATGTTAACTCTACTTATAGACACACCGGTCAGTACAGACGGATATAATTGAAGACTTTTTTTTTAAAGAAACATAGCATATTATATTTGAGATTTAGGGAGTCTTCACATATCATTTTTAGTTATTTAATATTTCAAGTAGTTATTAGAACACTTAATTTGAGCATGGGAAAAGTGACAACAGAAGAAACTTTTCCTATAAATATATAAATTTCAATCCATAAAACTCATAGATAATAATAACCCTTTTTTTTTTCACTCACTCGGTAACACCTCCTAACACTTCACAACAACCCTGCATAATGGAACCCATTATTTGGTGCATATTAAACCACATTAGTGGATAATAAGAAAAAAAAACTACAATCTTAAGGGAGTTCTAGAAAATAAAATGTGAAAACCCTGCTTTAAATAGCATTAAAAAGTCAATGAAATTCTGATGCAAAATCATACTTACCAAATTCTCTGCTCCCTCCTGCTGGAGGTGGGTGCCTGGTCATTGTAAATGGGGAGTGGCTGTTGGGAGGGTGGGTTGATCAGGGCCGTAGATCGCATCATTGCAGCTCCGCCACCGCTATACAGCACTATAAATACAGGCATTGGGAGACACAGTAGCCTTTCTTCAGATGGAGCGCCTCTCAGCCAGCCCAGGGAATCGCCAGATTCCCTCAGCTGGCGATTACTGCTTCAGAGGCGCTGCGTTTGACAGGAATGCGCGAGCGTCTTACACACACGTTCATGCCCTTCACTTGGCGGCGGATGGTGGAAACCCTGCCCTCTCCGCTTCAGGGAGATGGGCAGGGTTAGGGGGATGCGCGAGCCCCATTCTGGTGGCCGGCGGACAGCAGCAGATAGGGATAGAATCTCCAGGAGCAGCTCTAGTGAGAGCTGCTCCATTTGTATCTGCTAAATACTGTATACTTAACCATCTTACGGAACATCTCTCAGACATGTGGTTAAGGGGTATGTTTTATGTATGTGAGTTAGTGTAGTCCACAGGTTCTCAAACTGGGTGTTGGTATAGGGTTCCGACAGGCGGGATCCCAACAGTCATTAGCCCGACATCGGGATCCCGACTGGCTGGACTCAGACAGCATGGCGAGCGCAACAAAGCCCCTTGTGGGCTCGCTGCGCTCTTCACACTGCGGGCACGGTGGTCGCTATGCTCGCCACCTATTCTAGTCTCCCTCAATGGGGGTCCTGGACCCCCACGAGGAAGAATAGCCGGTGGCCGTCGGGAACCCGTCTGTCGGTGTTTTAACAGTCGGGATCCCGACTTCGGGTAAATGACTGTCGGGACCCCTCAAGCTTGTCCTCACACAGTGCATGTGTTGCAGGTCTCCTCACAGAATCAATTGAAATAATTAGCTCCACCTGCGGATCTTTTGTGTCAGTCAGTAATGAGTGCACCTGCCGGGTGTCCTGGAAAACGTGAACTGTGTTGGGTCCTGAGGACCGAGTTTGAGAACCACTAGTGTACACTGTTTAATTTTCAGTTAGAAAGAAAAGCCAGCAGGTCCAGCCAATGGCTGTGCATAAATAAACCACGGATAGAACATTTAATCTGTTCTTCTATTAAGCGAGTGGTGTAAGTCGTGCGGCTCATCGTGAACCCGCGTGGCACTTTTGAAAAGGCAAGTTGCAATCAAACAGGTTTTTATCAGTTTAATTACACTGCGGCAACGCTGATTAAACCTATAGTATGCCTTCTTTTGCCGTGTCCGTTTCTGTGGTTTTAATTTTACACATTTTAAGAAGAGAGAGTGACATGTTGACTCTAAACGTGTTAAGAATTAATTAGGCTTTTTGTCATGAATTAAAGGACTTATATATTAACTCTCCGTGGAATGCCGTGAATATAAAATCAGTAATGTTTTCCATATAAAAGATATCCGATCAGGAATAAATGTGCGTTGAATTCTGATTTGGAGAAGCATGGTCATACATGTACTACTTAGAGCTGGTGGCAGGGTGTAGGGCCATCCCTCGTATTTTTTCTAAAGAGGTAAATTTTGGCAGGTATTCAGTGCTTGCTCTGGGGAGCTGCAGCGAATCCTGTGTAGGATTCGCTGCACTTTCTCCCCAATTCTCCCTGTAGGAAGATTCGCTGGACAGCCGCCCGTTCTCCCTATTCAACGCCTCAGGGGCTCTCTGCCCCTGGTCAGCGAATTTTAACCCCCCGGCGAATGCCGCCGGGGAGCTGGGGGACGGCTGCAGGTAGGGAGATGGAAGCCTCCCTGCCTGCACCGGACACTGTGGAGGTGAAGGAGGGCTGTGGGGGACAGAGGGAGAGCCCCCAGAGCTGGCAGGGGGCTGTGTTAGGGAGCCGCTACACACTGGTCCTGATCGTGCTTGTGTAATGATCGGGACCAGTGTGCAGTGAATATATGAATATTAATGAGCGGCTCCCGGCTCGACCCCCTGCTGGTGAATGTGTAAAAAAATATATATATATATATTGTTTAAAAAAAAAAAAAACTAAAATATATTCATGTGCTGCAAGCACATGAATAAAAATAGCATGTCCCTTCACAGGAAAAAAATCAGATTTTTTGACACCAAAATAAAAATAAAAAACGCTTTATTTTCAAAGATCACATTCCAGTTCTCCAGAAAAAGATGACGAATGTAAAATGGAGAATCCGGGGAAAATCACTGGAGAAAGCAGTTCTCCACTTCAGCATTGAATACACTCTCGGCGAATTCCACTGAAAACCCCATTGAAAACCACTGGTGAATCGCGGAGAATCACAAACAGAGAATCGCCAGACATTCGCTGTAGCTTTTAATATTTTTTTTTTTGTTATTAGGGAATGGGGAACAGACTGTGGGGGCTAATTACTAAGCCTTAGATGGAGATAAAGGTGCGACTATTTACCGTATTTGAGTCATGGCAGCAGGGCAATAGCTACCGTGTTTCCCCGATAATAAGACACGGTCTTATTTTATTTTTTGTTCTGTCCAAAAAACACTATAGGGCTTTTTTTTTGTTGGAGTAGGGCTTGTTTTAACCCCTCAGTCCTGCTTTTATCCCCATCATGCCCCTCAATCCCCTTATACTTTAAGCACAACTGTCGCTTTCCTTTCCTTCCTTGTTTTTCAGCCACTCGGCCTTCCTGCTGCCACCGCTCAGTCACCCCGCTTCCATCTGTGTACAGACGCCGCTCAGTCCTTGAGGTGCGCAGTGACATCACATGCGCAATGCATCCCTGGGACTGCTGAGGGCAGCAGAGGCTTCATGCTAGCAGCACCTGGTTGCAGCGGGGGGGGGGGGGGCTAGGTCTTATTGTCGGGGAGACACTGAAGAGGAATGTCACTCCAGAGCATCCTATTGCTGGGGTTCTTAAGCTCAATCCTCAGGACCCCACACAGTTCATGTTTTCCAGGTCATCCAGCAGGTGCACAGGTGCATTCATTACTCATTGACACATTTTAAAAGATCCACTTGTGATTCTGAGGAGACCTGCAATACCTGTACTGTGTGGGGTCCTGAGGACCGAGTTTGAGAGCACACCAAGGTGTAGTGCTGGAGCATTATATGGATAGTCTAGGTGACTCTACAGGCTGCAGGTTCCAGAGCAGTAATGCCAAGTACCTGGTACATTATGGGCCTGGTTCATGTTTGTAAGTAAAGCAAAAAAAGCAAAACCATGCTGCACTGCAGGTGGGGCAGATGTCACTGGTTCCGGTTGTTAGTTCTAGGCCAAAAGTCAGTTGGTCGACATTGACAAAAGGTCAACACAAGGAACAGGTCTACATGGCAATAGTTTACACATGATGACTTGTTCATTCCATCGTTACACTAGTTGGTGGTTCCATGTCGACACAGAACTCATGGGACCAGAATGCATGTTGACCTTTTCCTATTGCTTGTGTCGACCTTTTGTCTTTGGCGATCTTTTTCCCATGTTGACATTTTCTCTGTCAACCAATAGTGGATTTAATAATCCACACCCAATGCATCAAATGTAGAAAGAATTGAGTATGCAGTGCCCTTCCCCCCCCCCGATCGTCAGAATTCTTTTATTCAGTGACATAGGGCAGTATTCAATGTAAAATATCGCTGTTTAGGATTTGCTGCACACTCGCTGTGTTCCGGAGGGCTGGCTGCCACTCGCTCTCCCTGTATTCAATGTCAGAGGGGCGAGTTGCCCCTCGCGGTGAACCTTAACCCCTGCAGCGGACGAGCGTCCTCGGCAGTGAGCCGTGGGACGGTGGCAGGCAGGGAGATGGAAGTCTCCCTGCCTGCCCCAGAACGTATGTGGTTGGGAGGTGGGCTCCCCGGGACCCAGGCAGCACAAGCTGCCCCCCCCCAGAGCCAGCAGGGGACCGGGTATATTCACTGCTCCTGATCATGCATATGTAATGATCGGGTGCAGTGAATATATGAATATCTAATGAGCGGCTCGGCTCCCGGCCCCCTGCTGGCTGCTCTGTGTAAAAAAAAAAATAGTTTGTATCCCTATTGCACAATGAATGAGAAATATACATAAAATAATCAGATAATTTATTATATGTATATTTCTCATTCAGTGTGCAATAGGGATACAAACTGTTTTTTTTTTTTTCCTAACCAGATTTACCCCTCCCTGTTGGCACCTGAATGACCAACCTCTGATTGAGCAGCTTGCCAATAAAAGTGTTGTGTAAAAAAAAATATATATATATATTTTTTTAAATTAAAATATATATTCATGTGCTATAAACACATGAATAAAAATAGCATGCCCTTTCACAAAATAAAATTCCTGTTTTTTTTACACCAAAATTAAAACAAAAAAACTTTTATTTTAATAGTTCACATTCCACTTCTCCATGAAAAGATGGAGAATTGCTACACGGAGAGACACGGCGAAAATCACTCAGAAAGACGGCGAGAAGTGCACGTTGAATAGGGTTGCTCGCTTTTTGAGAGCAAAAGTCTCCGTCCAACACGAGAAAAGCACAAACTCGCCATAAAACACGGCAAATTTTTCTCATTGAATACTGGCCATAGACAGCTGTGTCTCTGTCTGGCTACAGACCGAACAGCTCTCTGTACACGCTCAGCCACGGCAGCAATGACGCCCCCACTTATCAGATTGTCCCCCCCTATAAACCGGGCCCAGGTACATGTGTGTGTGTGTGTGTATGTACAGTATAAGTAAAGTGTGCATTGTGTGTATAATACACAGAACCCTCTCTCACAAAATCCTGCCTTTGCACCTGATTTGGGTGAGTTATATTTTTACTGTGGAGGGCAAATACTGGCTGCTTTAGCATGTAGCCCCCCTGATGTTACACATCTTTATTATAGACTGCAATTTAGATTTCAGTTTCAACACAACCCACCCAAATCTAACGCTCTCTGCACATGTTACATCTGCCCCCCTGCAGTGCAGCATGGGTTTGCCCTACTGTACATGTTCACAGTCTGTAAAATAAAGACATCATTATTCTGCTCCTATCCCCAGTTTGCCCGGGAGAGAAAACACGTTTTCTATGGGTTGAAAGTAGCCTGTAAGTAACAAGAGTGGCCAAGCGGCAGGAGACGTCTCTGTTACATCACTGCTGCATAAACAGCGACCTTCCCCCTCCATCACAAGAGAAATGTCAATCACAAGTCTGCACTGTCTATGTCCTAGCTATCCTGTCGGGATTCCCCCTAAAAAAAAAAGTCATTCCTGTTCCCTACAAAAATAAGTTGTTTTATTTGATACACAGCGAACACAAAAGGGGAGTCCAGGCCTTTATGGACGGCATAGATGAGCGCTGTGGTGGTCTCCTGGCTGAGATGCCGTGTGTGCGCCTTCCTATTCTGCAGACAGCGTGTGGTGATGTGAGCAAGTCACGTCTGTTCTCACTTCTATACCCAGCAGTGGGGTTATTGATTCGTCCTGGTGTTTATGATGTCTGCTGTTTGTGCTGGAAGGAACCCTGCTGCAATCAGCGCACTCTGTGCCTTGTCATCCCTACGCCTTAAATCAAAAACTCATCATTAGAATATGACACTAATTCTCTATGTATTTTTGAAGCTTGTGTAAATATACAATGTGTTCTGCAGTTATTATGCATTTAATATATTTTGTATGAGCAGTGTCGGACTGTGAGGGTAAGGGCCCAGAGTGGGGGGGGGGGAGGGGTTTTTGATATGTGACGTCATGATGCAGCATGACATCAGTCCGCACGCATGCCCTCCCAGCGCAATCCAGATGGGGCTCTTCCTTATTTACTCCCAGTGCGGAGACGCAAGCCGCTGCTCACCATCCTGCTGTCGCTGCTCCCCTGCACCGGCTCCCAGATAAATGCCTGCTGATACTCCCAGCCAGGTGCCCGCACACACTGCTCAGCTCTGTCCCCCTCCCTGGTTTAGCCTGTGTGCTTAAATGTCCTGGTGGAGGGCCGATGGATAATAGTTTTCACCAGGCCCGCCCACCTAAAGAGTGGGCAGGGTCAAAAATCACCGGGGCCTACCAGTGAATCCCCCGATCCCCGCCGGGTCAGTTCATGCCGCTACAGTATATGAGCATTTACAAATGTGATATAGGAAGAACGTAACATGTTTCTGTGACAAATCAAGGTCTTGTCATCTTGTTAAAGCCAAGTACCCAGCACCATACTGTGTTCTCCCCACTCTATACTTCTCGGGTGATCCACTGGGAAAAATTTCCCTGGCTCTGTGTTTCGGGCAAGAGCAGTTTGGCATATTGCTTGGAGCTGCCCCAACCGGAAGGTGGATATTGGCCGCCCCTCCATCTCCACTATACCGGACCGCCCTGTCTTAGCAATGCCTGTTATAATAAGGGAATACATACGGATGACCAGCGGACTGGATGTGGTCAGAATACAGAAACTGGCATCCCGATAGAGGGAATCGCAACAGTGGTCCGTTAAGTAAACCCATCTTCACCCTGCGGCACCCCCCTCAACCCATCTTGCCAGTACTTATCCCTAGCCTTTGTACCCCACAGCCTAAAAGCAACCTTCCCACCCTGTACCCTAACCCCCCTCCGAAGTGCCTAGCTTTTTCTCCCCACACCCTATCCCCACCCCCACATGCTCGACCTAACTCGAACCCAATTTGTATATGAACGATTGGTATGCCGGTAGATAGGATTTCTGTGTTGGCAGCATCTCCATTAATGTGGGGATTCCATCACGGTCTTCTGGCTGAGAGTCTTGATGTGGCACCAGTATTCTGCCGGCATCCCGAGAGGCGGGATCTTCACTGCGTCCAGTAAGGAGGATGCTGGTCATACCGTCCCCCTCTATCCAGACCTACCCTGCCACTGAAGGCAAGCACTGCAGCCTCGCAGCCTGCTCCTCTCCTACCTGGTGCCTTCCAAACAGTGGAGTGTGGGGGGGGGGGGGGGGGATGGCGCATGATAGACTTTTGCTTACCTGCTTTGATAGGGTTCTGTATGTGTCATATCCAGATGCATCCAAATGCTGCCCAGCAAAAAACAAACTGGGGAGAACACAGACCACCGTTATGGTGTTCACTTTGATGTGGTGTGGTCCAAATTTTGGCCAAATATATGCTAACATAATTTATCCTCCATCGGCCTCAATCAAACATTTAAGCAAATCAATAATTACATAAATCTACAATGCTTTAATGGTCTGCGCAGTTACACACTCCTTGTACTATAGCTGCATCTGCATACCCACTGCCCAATCAGCACGCCCATCCTAGCCCTAGTCCCTGGTGCCCCCCAGCTGCATGCAGTCACAGGTCTAGGGTAGGGGTCACCATCATTGCCATTGATGGTTGTTATCAATGGCAATCGTGCAACCGGTCATCGATGGTGGCATACTATGCAATGGATGACTTTACCTATGTCTTTGACTGAGTGGCCTGTGGGCCAATCAAAACCTGGGGGCGGTTGCTTCATGTGTGTCAGGGGCGGAGCTTCGTGGGTGTCAGGGGCGGAGCTATGCTCTGTGTCCCGGCTCCTTGAGAAATTAAAAAAACTATTTGGTTATGCTGTGCCGTCGATGGAGGGAAACCATCTGGTTCTCCTCCATCGACAGCAAAACTATACTACATCGGCCATGTGCAGTAGCATCGATGGTTAGAAATCATCAATGGTAATCCCTGTTTGTGAGTATTTGCGCATTACAATAAAATGACATCTCATTCTGAACAAGCCCCAAAATGTCTGCCCCCGGCGCCGCTAAGGAAGAGGTGCACTTTTTGAGACCAAGCAAGAAACTCCTGATCTTTATACAGTAGTATGTGAAATGTGTGATACAGATTTCTTGTTCATTATGCATTGGAAGCTGTTACATTGGAGCTAAATTATTCATCACTCTTTCACATGGAAATTAGCCCTTGAAACATTTTCTGTTTTGTAACATTCCCGGGGCTGATTTCAGCAGCAGAAATATATGGTACTAGGAAATGTTCACTTCCGAATATTGATGACAGCCATTAAGGCAAACACTTCAGTGTGTGTCAGTCACCGTGCAGCCGCGGCTGCTGTTGTCTGGCCTTCGGAAGAGAAATCTCTCTCCAACACATTTCAATACGTTTCATACACACAGAGAGCCAGAGATTTAAAATATACAGAGCACTGACCTTAGCGGAGCAAAGCATTGTTTTATTTGTATAATAATAAGAATGTGTATTCATAACCGCGGCGATGAAAGCATTGTTATCTTAGGAATGGAATCACATGGGTGCTTTGTGCTGTTGCGTTATCCCATCCACTGAGACAAACTGTCTTCACCATCATTTACTGGCACGCGGTATTCCAGGGGAAGCGCTAAGTCCTTGTCACACGAGGATGCTTGGCTTATACAGTGTGAATGCTCAGGTGCCAGTTAGCTGGCTGCGCACCTCTGCGTGTCATAAGGTATTTGTCTGATAAAGTACAGGCCACTGTGTTGTTGTTTTTTTCCATCTTATACTGTATATTGCTGACTATATATTCTGTGAGAGGACATCAGCACGTAACCCATACTTGACGATTTTTAAAATAGCCTCTCTGGGAGAAGCCCGGAGAGGACAGACGGATCTCCTGGTCTGGGGGCGGGGACAAGGCTGATGACTCAAAGCCCTGCCCCCAATCCATGCAAATGCCGCGATTCGCAGGTCCACATGTAGGGGGCGGGGCTAAAATGACCTGATTTGTGTCATTTTAGTCTTGGCCCTTGCCGCGGACCAGCGAAAACCGGTAATTAGTGTGGCACGGAAGGGAGGTGCGGGGGGTTTGCTGGCGAATGCGGGAGGATTGCAGACCTTCCCGGGGAGCCGGGAGGGGGACCCGATTTTCGGGAGTTCCGGGAGGGTAGGCAAGCCTGACGTAACCATTAGTAGATCATTTGTTCAAGGGGTGAATTTACTAAGATGGGAGTTTTCTTGAAGATGGGCAACCAATCAGATTTGGTCTTTTATCTTCTAAGCTGCTAAACAACTAAGAAGTAGAATCTTATTGGTTGCTATGGGCAACAGCTCATCTTCAATTAAACTCCAATCTTCTTCTTAGTAAATTTATCCCTAAATTTGTTTCTTATATTATACCCTCAACTGTGATTTTAGGAGAGATGATTATAGGTTTAACAATGAAAAAAAAAAAAAAATATATATATATATATATATCAGATTGATAGGTCAACACATTCAAAGTTGGTATGGCAACAGTTGGAAAATGGAGCATAATTCAGACCTTATCGCAGGGCACATTTTGTTTGCAAATGGACAAAACCATGATACAATGCAGGTGGGGCAGATGTAAGGTGCATAGACAGTTACATTTGGGTGAGGAGTGTTCCAACTTAAAATATAAATTGCAGTGTAAAAATGAAGCAGCCGATATTTACCCTGCACAGATATCAAATAACTGCACATGTTACATCTCCCCCACCTGCAGTGCACATGCTTTGCCCGGCCGTTGGGAGGCAAGGTGGCTGACGTCGATGGTTTATTTTTACAATGCAAATTAGATTTCTGTTTCAACACACCCCACCCAAATCTAACTCTCTCTGCACATGTTACATCTGCCCCACCTGCAGTGCACGTGGTCAGGGCTGCCATCAGGAATTTTGGGGCCTGGGACTCCTTTCCAGTCTGCCCCCCCCCTCAGTTGACTTACTGTAGCACGGCTCCTGCTCCCCCATCTCCTCTTCCGCTGAGCTGTAGCCTGGAGGTCCTGGAGTGCATTACTTTTTAACTCAGGATGCCGGCGGCCAATTAAAATGCAGCACTGGCTGGTGTGCCAGTCAGAGCTCGCTACCGGATGCCACTCATTGCCCGCCAGCGTCTTTGGTTGAATAAGCCTGGAACTCCAGGACCTGCTTGGTTCAGTGCACTAAGCGCATCGGAGGCAGTTGGGGGCTGTGTTGTAGAGGCCGGGCCCGGGACACCTGTACCCACAGCACCCCCCTATTGGCGGCCCTGCACATGTTTTTTTTTTTCAATTTTGAGAACAAAGTATAAATTAGACTTATTGCACATATACCCATATTATTATTGTTTATGTAACAAAGGTCATTGGACAGATTTTTGTTTTGAGCAAAAATCATTAATAAAAAATGTAATGGTAGAAGCCTTATCTCTGGCAAAAACAAAAATAATCAAATACTGTCAGCCAATCACTGTCTGGCTGCAGGCTCGGAGGTACTGTAGGTAGAAAATGCTTCCTCGCAGCACTGATTGCGTGACCTCCAGAGCCACCTTTACAGTCCCTTGGAAAAGCAATGCACTGGGATCACCTACCCCCACTAACAGGAATCCATCCGAACAAATATCATAACCTGCCCCTCCTGTTCTACTGCTCCGTCTCTCCACATGGTTCCATACAGTTAATGGCGATCAGTACTGTGATTGGAGGATAGCTCCAACCATCCACTAGTCAGCAGTCCCTGTATGCAAGCTGGGAGGCTAGTCAAACATGCTGCCTGGCCGCTCAGTGTTTCTATACATTAAGATGGCCCTGGGTACCCGGGCATAAGGGTGTGCCAGCAAGGTGTATTACTGTGTGTACATGACATGTTTACTTTGATACTGAACACTGTATACACTCAGCCTTAAGAAAATGATGATAATGCTTTGCTTGTATTCTGCTTTCTTTAGATTTTATGATATTATTTGTAAATAAAACGACAATGCTTTATGGATGCTCGAGAATTAGAGCAAATTAGACTTTTGGTCTATTGTTCATTAACAAATGATCAGATTTAGGGGGGTGTTCAGTCCCGGGTCACGACTGTCAACCGTCCCAACAGCCGTGACCCTGGCCAGTTTTCGTTTTGCTCGACAGCATATGGCCAGGTGGGATTCAATGTCCCGCCTGCCAATCTGTAAAAAGGTGGGCGTGTCCGCGTAAAAGGCCGTAGATTGTCGAGCTTTGCCCGTGATCGCGACAATTCAAAGCCATTGTCGTCAAAACGGGCCCGACAGCTTTCAAGGTCATGCCCGTTCTGTCAATCTGCCTCTTCAATGCTGTCAGACAAGACCGCATTGAATAGTCACCTGCCGCTATTTCCCCCGTCGGAAATAGCGGCATCGAATACCCCCTTAAGCTGCTGAGTGATATGCAGATCAGGACTTTTCTTCTAATCGTCCAAGTACACCCAACGTATATATTAAACATTACTGTTTTTGGAATGTCATCCAAAAAGGATTTACTTTTTCTCCCTTTAACCAAGAGTGATGTGGTTTTTAATACTACTTTAGCTACATTTAGAAGATCAAACAAGCAAAATGACATGTGACACAACTCGGCAATCGTGCGCACAGACATTACAACTGAGCGCACAAAGCAGCAGTGGTCCCTTTTTACAGTTGTGGACTCAATTAATGTGTGTTTCACCCAATAACTACATTGTGTGCTGTGTTTTGAATGTTTAAATGTTTAATATCATTTTTAAGTAAAGTTAACACAAATGCTGAACGTCATTTTTCAGTTATATATAATTGACGCACAAAAATTAAAATTTCCTTCCAAAGTTGCACAGCCAAAATCTTTTGCCGCACACAACCTTCGTAAAATTAGAGGGAACATTGGACAGAACATTTGCGATGTATTAGCTGCGACAATAGTAAAAGTAGAATTTTCTGCCAGACACCTGTAGAGATACTGTATGACTTTCATGGACCTAATTCTCTTTTGCAGTGGTGATGTCCTAGACTCTTATGCCATTGAAGATCCTCTGAAAGTCTTGGAGAACGTTGTGAGAGAGGTGCACCTGAGTACAGAAAGGGGGTAAGTTCTAACGATGCGCTGCGCTTGTTTTAAAAGACTTTATCTCATTTTTCCCAAGACACATCTGGGGCCAAATGTAATAGGGTGAGAGTTTCAGAAAGTGAGAGATTTTGGGAGAGTTTTCCCATGTTTTTTTAAAGCAGCAATCAATTACATGGCAAAATCAACATGGTTTTGCAGTGTAATTGATTGCTGCTTTAAAAAACATGGGAAAACTCTCCCAAAATCTATCACTTTCTGAAACTCTCACCCTATTACATTTGGCCCCTGGTCTTACTGTAGGTACGGAGCAGCACAAACGGTGTAATGGTTGGCATGATTGCCTCACAGCACTGAGGTCATGGGTTCAATTCCAACCTTGGTCCTAACTGTGTAGAGTTTGTATATTCTCTCCGTACTTGCGTGGGTTTCCTCCAGGTACTCCAGTTTCCTCCCACATTCCCAAAAATATACTGGTAAGTTAATTGGCTTCCAACAAAAGTAACCATAGATTGTCTGTGTGTGTACTGTATATGTGGTAGGGAATATAGATTGTAAGCTTCAATGGGGCAGGGACTAATGTGAATGTTCAAGTATTCTCTGTACAGCGCTGCGGAATATGTGTGTGCTATATATAAAATAACTGTTAATAAATAAAATAGGGCTTCTATTAAAATTGTGGTATAGTACCAGCTGATAAAGAAACTGCGTAATAATTATATTTGGTTTCCTATTGGTTAGATTTGGATAAAAGAAGCAAAATTAAGTCTACAGAAATTTTCACATTTTAAAGTCAAAGTTGAACCATGAAACGTTAGAAGTCGGGCGAATGTGGTGGCAGCTGAGAAGCAGTTAGACTAATCTGTCTTCCTATCTTGTAGTACCCTACAGATTCAATATTAATATTTCGGCATTTAGATTTCAAAAGTGATAAAATGGAGAGTGATAAACAACCAGCCAATCAGCTCCTGCCTAAGATTTTTCAAACACAGTCTGTGACATGTCAGGCATGAGCTGATTGGTTGGTTGTTTATCACTCTCCATTTTATCGCCTTTTTTTTTTCAAATTAGTTTTTATTGAATTTTTTTTATCAGTAAACAAAATAGAATATAAAAATAACAATAGTTAAGAAGAGGGGGTATAAAGGACAAAGTATGTAAGGGGGTATGAGTTACATGTCAGGTATAGGATAATATTCACAGACTATACACATATAACAATAAATTGAGCAAAAGGGGCGTGAACAATATAACTTATTAGGCATGTCAGTACTAGCTCATAGGGTGTGATATTGCTGCCAAGTATAACAACAGAGACAAAAAAAAAACCGATTGGGCGTGAGATTCAGCTAGGAGAATGTAGGACAGACAAGTCACATGGCGCACTTGAAGTACAGGGTTGACCTGAGGATTCCCTATATTCGCCCCATCTGCGCCACCTCGTGTGTATAGACGAGGGGAAAGAGGAATATGTAGAGCCAGCGGATTCAAAGATAAAATTATTATGAATTCTACTTTTAATGGACTTAAGAGTAGGTATTGAGGTTGACTTCCACATTTGAGAAATAGAAGCTTTGGCTGCTATCAATATGTGGCCCAGGAGATAGTTGTCCTCGGTTTTCTGTTCCCCAGGAAGATGATGAAATAGGGCTAGAAGTGGACTCATGCAAACTTTTCTGTGCAATACCTTTGATATCAGACAAAACACTTCACGCCACAGGGGTTGTAGGGCCGGGCATGCCCAGAAAACATGGAATATATTTCCCACCATACCACAATTCCTCCAACAGTAAGGAGAGACACTAGGCCAGAACTTATGTAATAGTGCAGGGGTAAGATATGCTCTATGTATCAATTTAAAGAACATTTCAGAGTGATTGATGTTTTTGGAGATTTTAAAGCAGGAGTGGGTGATTTGCGACCAAATTTCTTCAGTAAATGTGTTGGGCATATCCCTCTCCCATTTAATTTGTGAGGGGAATGCAACCTTCCCAAACTCCTCAATTAAATATCGGTACCATCTAGAAATTCCTCCCCGTTCAGACTGAGACATGAAAAGAAACGTGAGCAATCTAGGGAATCCATGTCGCCGGGGAGGTTTGGGGGTGAAACTATGAAACCAATGCCGTATTTGAAGGTATTTAAAGAAGTCCTGCTTTGGTATACAAAATTGGGTACTTGTTTCCTAGCACGGCCACAAATCTTGGCCATCGGGGGTAATTTTAGTGGCCTGCGACGCGACCGACGCGATGCCCCCGATTTTTCCATTGAAAACAGTGAAAAATCGGGTCGGTCGCGTCGTGTGCGCCTAAAAATGCTTAAATGGTCCACCCGCGATGGCCGCGATTTCCCCATAGGGAACAATGTTAAATGCCTCAATTTACCCGCGATGACCCCGATTTCCCATAGGAAACAATGTTAAATGGGTCAATTTACCCAAATCATCATAGGGAAGAATGGTAAATGGGCCAGAAAGCCCAAAAAACCCCCCTGACCAGTGAAATGTCCCCCCAAAAGTAGTTCACGCCACCCCGCGATGAACGTGAACCCGAAGCGTGGCGAGCGCAGCGAGTCCGCAAGGGGCGGCGGTACACGTCCTCCGACCTTTTCATACCCCCACTATCCACTAGGGCGTGGAGTGAGAATAGAATAGTGTGGCGAGCGCAGTGAGCCACCGAGACTGAAGCGTGGCGAGTGGAGCGAGCCCCGCGAGGGGACGCGGATACCTTCACAGGTAAACGCGTCCCTTCGCGGCCTTCACAGGTATCCGCGTCCCCTCGCGGGGCTCACTGCGCTCGCCACGCTTCGGGCTCGGTGGCTCGCTGCGCTCGCCACACTCTGGCCCATCGCACCCGATTTTTTTGCGCATGCGATGCCCACGATGGCCCCGATTTTACCCCCGATGACCGCGATTATGATCGTTGTGGCCGTGCTAGGAAACAAGTACCCAAAATTGTGTTTGGAGGTGGGAGAAGGGGACTAGATCACCGTTAGAGAGAATATCTTGGAGGGTTGAGATGCCTAATTTAGACCATGTATTGATATTTAGATTTGGAATCAGCTGAGCTATAGCTTGTAGTGATAGTTGGGGAGAGGGTAGGGTAGTTGTTTCATTAGATAGGACCATATTGTGCCAAAATGAAATAGTCGTCTGAATAGCTTTACACCGACTAATCCCAGAGGGAACCTCTACATGTGGCAGCCACAGCACATCTGGCAGAGTTAGGGGGAGTGTATAAGCTTGTTCCATAAGTACCCAAGGTTTAGGGTTGTCTTTCTGAAACCAATCCCTGGCCTGAGCAAATATGCATGCCATGTGGTATTTCTCCAGGTCGGGGTATGCAACCCCTCCCACAGTTTTAGCGGTAATTAGGGTTGATTTTGCTATTTTGGGTTTTGCACCCCTCCAAACATAACTGGATATAAGCCTATTCAATTTGTTATAGATAGCCTTAGGAAGGGGTCGTGGGATAGTTCGAAACGGATACATCAATTTGGGCAGTAGCATCATCTTAACCGCGGCTATGCGCCCCACCCAATATACCTCCTGCATCATCCATTCTTTAGTAAGCTGCTCAAATGCTCTATAGAGGGGTTCATAGTTACAAGCGAGTAAGTCTGTATCTTTAGAGAGATTAACACCAAGATATGTCAGTGATCTGGATTGCCAGGCATATTTATAAGCGTTTGTTAGCCGTTTAAGGGGCAGATGTATGAACGTTCGTTATGGGGGAGAAGGGGTATTAGCGCACGTTATGTGCGCTGATACCGCTTCTCCCCCATGTATGAAGCAGCCAGCGTGCGGTACAGGACAGAGGCGCTATGCGCCCCTGTCCATATCGGCGCTGCTATCAAAATGATAGCAGGCCGAATGTATGAACGGTCAGCATCGCTGACCGTTCCGCACGAAGCCGGGTTTGGCTTCGCCAGCATCAGGCTGGCGAAGCCCTATCTAAACAGCAGGGACAGCGCTGTCCCTGCTGTTAGGTCTGGGCTGCGCTGGGGATCTCGCGTGAACAGCGAGATCCCGCGCATGCCCAGTGCGGCCGGCCGGGGGACAGGAGATAGCGCATCAGTATTAACTGATGCGCTATCTCCAGAAAGGGACATCGCCGGAGGGGGGAGTTAACGCTCCCCCGCTTCGGCAGACAAGATGTTAATACATCTTGTCGATGTCCCTTCCTGCTTCGCCTCGCTATTGAGGCGAAGCAGGAAGTATCATAGCGGCGCGATAAGCGCTGCTATGATACATCTGCCCCCTAAGTGTGGTATCTGGGATGTCAAATGGGAGAGCCTCAGTCTTAGTAGTGTTTAATTTATAATAAGATATTCTGGAGTACAGGTCGAGAACTGAGTGCACCTGGGGTAGAGAGGTTTCTGGCTCTAGGAGGCACAACAGGATGTCATCTGCAAATATGCATTTCCCTATTACTGGACCGGCAATCGCGCTCACAGATCTAATTCGCTCAGCCAGAGGCTCAATAGCCAGAGCAAAAATCAAAGTGGATAGTGGACAGCCTTGGCGGGTGCCGTTTGATATATTAAATTTGGATGAGTTACACCCATTGGCAAAAACTTTAGCGGAAGGTGAAGAATATAGGGCTAAAATAGAGTCAAGAATTCTGTCTTCAAATCCCAAATCGACGCAGGGTTGCCTGCATATATTCCCAATGAAGCCTGACAAAAACCTTCTCTGCGTCGAGGGACAAGGCCAATAGGGGCAGTTTCTGGGCTTGACAATATTCAATAATGTTGATAACTCTACGGGTATTGTCCGACGCCTGCCTACCCATCACAAAACCCACCTGGTCTGGGTTAATCAGACCTGGCAACAAAGGGGAGAGCCGGTTCGCTATCAGTTTAGCAAAAAGTTTAATGTCCGTGTTCAGTAAAGCGATAGGCCGATCATTTTGGACAGCAGTGGGCGGTTTGCCCGGCTAAAGGATAGTTATTATTTGGGCCTCTAACATTTCCCCTGGGAAGCAAGCGTCAGAAGAGGCTTTATTAAAAACCGCCATAAGGACCGGGGCCAGAGTGTTTTTAAATTTCTTGTATAAATTTGAGGGGTATCCATCAGGCCCTGGGGCTTTATGAAACGGGAGGGAGTCTATAGCTGCCTCAACTTCCCCCAAAGTCCACGGGGCACTAAGTGCTGTACAAGTATCTTTGCCAATGGACAGGAGGGACAAGTCTCTGAGGAAGCCATCTATATCAACCTTGGTCAGTTGGGGAGTATTTGGGTCATTCTTCAAGTTATAAAGTTGAGAGTAGTACTCAGCGAATGCGTCAGCGATGCCAACCGGGTCAAATACCGTAGCTCCCTTAAGGGTGTGTATAGGATGTATTCTTTCCCGTGCTCTACAACCGCGTAGTTTACGCACTAAGAGACGTCCAGCTCGATTACTGTGGACATAGTATTTTTGCTTAAGGCGCTGTATATTGCGGTGGACTTCAGTGAGGGAGAAGGCATTGACCCTGTCCCTAGCCGAGAGGAGCTGACGATAAAGGCCCCCATTGGAAGGGTCCATTTTGTGTGCCTCCTCAAGTTTGGCTGCTTCCCTTTCTGCCGACGCAAATCTCCGCCCCCATTCCCTTTTAAGTCTAGAGGCAATCTGAATCGCAGAACCCCTGATTACAGCCTTTAGTGTGCACCAGTGTGTAAAAGTAGATGTATCTTCGGGGCGATTAGTTTTGAGAAATACATCTAGGGACCCCTGAATGACCTGCTGGGCCTCCGTTCGAGCAAGAAGCTGTGCACTCAGCCTCCAAGTGCTAGGGGTGACTGAGCGTGTACTAACTTCCCATATCAGCAAAAGCGGGGAGTGGTCGGACCAAGTAATTGGTAATATATCAATTTTACTGATGGAGGGTAATGTCCATCTATCAACTAAAGCAAAATCAATCCTAGAATATGATCTATGGACATGAGAGTAAAATGTATAGTCTTTAGTTGTGGGGTGCTTAGCTCTCCAGGCGTCATATAGTTCATATTCAGCGAGGAGTTGGCGGAACTGGGATGAAGATTTTTGAGTGTGACCCGATGTTGGGCCTCTAGTGTGATGAGATTTATCAGTTTTAGGGTCTAGTACCATTTTGAAGTCACCAAGGATTAAAAGGGCACCTCTAATATGCTTCTGGAGGGTATTACAGAATTTCCGACAGAACGAGATTTGTTTGGCATTTGGAGCATAGCAAGACACTATGGTAGTGTCTACATTATCCAGTTGACCGACTAAGATCAAGTAGCGGCCCTCCGGGTCTGCATATTGTGTGGATAGGTTAAAGGGGCAGTGTTGGGAAAATAAAATGGCTACACCAACTTTCTTAGATGGTCCGTTAGCTGTATAACAATGGGGATATCTGTAGTTAGTGAAAAGGGGGGGATTTTGGCATTGAAAGTGGGTCTCTTGTACTGCAACCACATTTATGTACTGCAACCAGTTTATGGAAGTAATTTAATGCTACCTTTCGTTTATGCGGTGAGTTTAGCCCCTTATCATTTATAGAGACTATTTTAACCATATCTGAAGATTAACAGATGAAATATGAAATATAAAACATAAAGGATATAAACCTGACATGTATACAAAAGAAAAAAAAACAACAACAAAGCACATACATACAGTCAATAACAAAAAAAAGCAGGGAAAAGACAGAACGGAACTGGCCTCTCTTGAAGCCACGACCAGTCGCCATGAAGTGGTGTGTGTAGTAGCGGGGGGTAGTGGACAATTTCCTACCAATATGCGGAGTTTTACACCTTAAATATAACGGTTGCAAACAGCATTTTCCTAAGCTAACTTTGGGAAGAAACATTGCAGACAATCAGACCTGGACCCTGTTTTAAATGGAAATATTAACTGTTCAGTTAAGAACTCAAAGGTTGATGAAAAAAAACAAAAACAGTTTTAGCAATTAAGTATAAAATGGGTATACGTAGTAAAGAGCCGAACAGGTATAACATTGCAATACAGCCCTGAGTAATGGACGCCACCACGTCGTATCTGTGACGGCTGTGGATAGCATTTTTATCTTCACTAAGAAACAGTGAGGATAAACAGACCTGAGCAGTGTTTTACTGGGAAATATTAACAGAACACTGAAGAACCCAGGGGTTTAGGATGACCAGAGAGTAACTACATTAATGTCTGCATAATCAAGTAATACTTTTAGCAAATGGGTATAAGATGGGTATATGTAATAAAGAGCCAAACAGGTACAACAATGTCACAGAGCCCTGCGCATAGAACTCTCACCCAGCCGTAGACCAGTCCTGCTGGAGCCGCCGGCCAGGGGGGATCCCGGGGGCAGAGCATGCAATGTCCCATGAACCCAGTAGTTTGACACCTTCCTCAGTATCGTGAATAATTACAGTGGAACCGTCTCGTGAAAGTAAGAGGTTTGTTGGGAAACCCCAGCGATAGGGGATGTTTGCTTTTCGAAGAGCCAACGTGATGGGTTGGAATGAGCGCCTTTTGAGTAACGTAGCTGGTGACAAGTCTCCAAAAAGTTGGAGCTCTCCAAGGGTAGATGAGGTATCAGAAGACGGTCTGGCAGCTTTCAAAATAGACTCTTTTATGTGGAAGTAGTGCATCCTCATTAGGACGTCCCGGGGAGCATTATCTGGGGCCGACTTGGCCTTAGGGACTCTGTGGATACGATCAATTAGCAAATCTGCGGATGAGGCTTGGCACTAGCTTCTTAAACACATTCACTGCAAAGTCATGTAGGCTGCTATTTGATACAGATTCCGGTATACCCCGCATTTTCAGATCATTTTATCACTTTTGAAGCTAAGTGCGTCTGGCCCTTTGTGTTTAGACTCCTCGATTATATTCACCTCTAGCAGCTCCATTGGGAGACTCTTCCACCTATCCATTATCATTCAACTCATTGGCTCCCATACTCATGTAAGTGTACTGTGTGGGGTCCTAAGGAGTTTTTAAAGCGAAGTACATATGGCTGGCCCTGAGTTTTTGGAACTAGTATTTCGCATGAACTGTTATTTCTCCAACATTCTGTTTTCTACCACCATCCAATGGTCACAACGTGGACTCCTTATTCTACTGTCTAGCTGCTGTTTTGCATAGAATATTCCATTGTTTAGTATTTTGAATATACACTGGGATTAAATACTGAATGTAGAGTTTAAATGTCATGAACAAATAGCCATTTCCCATTGGAATAATGAACCTTGCCCTCCCCTGCCATTATTCTGCCTTTTTTGGCTAAAGTGGCACTGCACCCCTTGCTGATCCCAGATTAGGCATATGCTCCTCCCCATCTTTGCTTGGCAAATGCTTCCGGGCATGTGTTGCCTTCTGAAATTGAGGGCTGAAGAAGCCTCAGAAAGCACTGGCTTGGTTTGTAGCAGGGACAATGATTGTTAATGATTGTTGGTGGTAACTATGTATTAAGGAGCTGTTCCTTATAATACAGTTATCAATGTTACAGTATCTCCAAGAGAAGCCTCTCTGCTTTATCGGTACCAGTCCACAAGATTTCCCATGGCTGATGTTTTTTGGTCCGGTGTGCAGTTTTTTCTATATTTCCATTATAAAAGAGGGACCTGTGAAAGGGAGACCACTTAGTGGGCGGTGTTCCTAATTTATACCTAGGGGGATATTCTATTACCCGAGATTGTGGGTAATAGGCTTGTTTGCTAATTATTCCCGATAAGCCGGCGCATGTTGCGTTCATAAGGGACATTTTTTACCGAGTGAAAACATACCGGTTTCACTGAACCGGTACGTGTTTGAGTCTTTTATTGGGCAATCCAGTCAAATAGCCTGATATAAAAACACTTTGGCGAAAAATTAAAAAAAAACTTTTTTTTTTTGCTCCTTATGTTTTACCTGGGGTAACTGGATACCCCTCTAGTGATCATCCAAGCTTTTAGGCAACTCTTAATTCACTACATCACCTGAAAGTAGATACTTTGGGGGATAGTCAATCCTGGGTCACGACTGTTGGGCTGGCCTGACAGCTGCGACCCTGTCCCGTTCCCAGCTGGCTCGAAGGAGAATCGGCAGGCGGGAATCAATGCCCCGCCTGCCGAATGCCAAAAACGGGGCGAGGCCGTGAGATACGATGGATCATCAAGCTACGGCCGGGAGCTCGACAATTTGCATCCATTCTCTGCAAAACGAGCCCGGCTACTTCTAAAGTCGGGCCCCTTCTGCCGAGATCCCTGTTCAATGCCATTGGGAAAGACAGCATTGAATAGGCGCCCGCTGCTATTTCCACCGTCGGAAATAGTGGCGGGGGATTAAATACCTCCCTATGTGTTTGCTATATAATACACTTTTTTTTTTTTTTAAATATTATTTTATTTTTCAACAGCCTGGTGTATGAGTCACTAAAGGACATATGTGGGGTAAGATAAATAAGATGGTATTTATTTGGATTCTGGCCTAGGGCTAATAGTCACAGCTCCACAGGCTTTGGGGAGAGCGAGCACAATTACTGTATACCCACCGCATCTCTTTGCAATGTTCTTCATTCTATTTGTAAATATATATTTTAATATTGCATCCTGTTTATAAATCCGAGCTCGTCAATATTGTATATGCAATGTATTCATTAGCATCTCAGAGCACGGCTTGTAGTCGCTGTACAGATCTAGTTACCGGTTTAGGGGGGAATGTTTGTCCTCTGTGTAAATCTCTCGTCTCCCTCGGCAGGTTGGCCACTTCTGCTTGAAATGAGATTTGATTAGTCCCAATGAACAGTTGATTTCTGCAAACAACTTGAAATGATAATGTGACATTTGTATTTGGATCTATTACATATTTATCAGACGACGGGGCTGAAATTTGGTGTAGAACGCCCTTTGGTGCGTTATTTATGTCATTGTTGTAGGATATCAATTATGCAGCATATAAGTGAACGATTTGTAGACCAGCGTACCCAAAACACAGGCAAATTACCCTCCGTCTGATGTGAATAATACAATTTCCCTTCATAGTGAGGAATTGCAACGTTATTAAGCATCCGCTCACAGCGGTTTGAACTTTTAATAGATTGTCCTTGCATTGCCGCAATCCAGCTTGCTGACAGGATAATCTGCCGCCTGAGACTACAGTAATATGCCGGCAGCGCTTCATGTATTTCCTTCTTGTTTGTTCACTTCTAAGAATTCCAATATCCCTGATATACCGGACAATTCTGTAATATATTGACATTTAACCCTATAAGTGCCAACATCTCTGTGAGAGATGATTAAAATAACTACTAAAAATGCCAGCGTCGCTCACATTTGTTATATAAATTCAAATAAAATATGTTGGGTGGAAAAAGATTATATTTCCTTAATAAGGTAACATTACAGGTTATTATGATGAATAAAAATGTTTGCTTGGTAATTTGCACACCTGTTTTGACAAATTCCCATGACAAATTCAAATGGCACTGAAAGGTTTAAATAATCATGATGAAGAAGATGGGGCTATAATACACAGTGTTGTAACTATTAATTATGCGCCCCCCCTGCTGAAAGTAATGCCAACGCGTCCACCCCCCCCTTAGGGTTAGCAAACCCCCCCAGTAGTGTTAACAACAACCCCCCCCCTCCGCGGCCGGTACCTCCTGCCGTGGGTCCCGGCTCTCCCAGCTCCTGCTTATAAAAAAAAAAGTGACATTCGGAAAATGGCTGCCCCCATACTGCAGACCTCTAGCATCCTCAAAAACTGTCTTTCGTATGGGGGCAGCCATTTTCCGAATGTCACTTTTTTTATAGAAAAAAATGTGTGTGGCTTGGAGGAGGTAATAAGCCTCTACCAAATCACACGATCCTGGCGCTGGTTGTATAATTATATATAAACCAAAAATTTGTTAAATATAATTTAGATACACATCAGCTGCTGCAGGCATCTAGTAAGTTCATCTGAGCTCACACAGCAGGAGCCGGGACCCGCAAGACAGAATCGCCGGCGGCAGACGGCAGCGGCTAACTATAGCCCCGCAGCCCCCCCCCCCCCCCCCCCGGCACCCACACCTTCTCAGCGCCTCTCCACCACCGCGCGGGCTGCGTGGCTATAGTTACGCCACTGATAATAGAGAAGGTATGGAAGGACCATTCTTGTGAGAGCTTCCTGTCAGATGGATTGTAGTCATATTGATTTCCCTTCAGAAATTACTACTGGTGCAACCCAGCTAGACCCGTGGCCACATGGAAACATGAACATACAGATGCGTCTATATACATCTATCCTCTATTCAATACAAGTAGCAGGGCCTCTTTTTTAAAAGTTTTTTGATAATATGCTTATTTGCAAAACAATATGATGCACAAGCAGCTTCTGCTGCTTAAAATGATATACAGCATGTATATATTCCGTGTGTGACCGCCACTCTTTCTTCATAAGAAATGGGACATCACAGTGTTTTCCAGGGCTGTTGAACGCGGTAGGAGAATAAATCTGTATACAGAACTTGTAGATAATGTCAGGATGCAGCTAGTTGGATGTAAAGCAACATATTTATTGTGGCTGCTCCAGTTAACTTACTCCAGGCGAATCTTTGGAAGGACACATAGGCAAACGTGGGGGTGGGTGGTTCTGGTTGCCCAAAAACCTGCCTCCTCTTGGGAAGTACCTTCAGTGGTAGCAGCTTCTTCTACCACATTTACTATATCTGTGGATCTGGGCCCTCAAACATTGCAATGGACTAGAGAGCAGCTGCCAGGAGGAAGAGACAGGAGCCTTACCATGAAGTGGGAGATTGCAGTGCTGGTTTTCCTGACCACTTCTCTTATTTAAATATTTGAAACAGCCTGTACTACAGACCGTCTGTTCTGTTAAATATTATCAATCATTTCATACAGTATCCAGTGTATAAAAAGACCAATTTTCAGGCCTGTTACCACTCCCCAGACTCCCGTACTTACTCCAATGTGCTGCAAAGTGGGAGATTTTGGGGTACATTTGAAAAACCCCTCTAAAAATCCTGCGTTTGCCATTGGAACTGGATGACCTATGTTTGCTCAGAAGTATTATGGAGGCTGGATATCTTTTTCAAAAAATAATTACACTCAAATTGATAAAAAAAAACAACTAAAAAAGTTTGTTTAGTTCAATAAAATAATAGAATACAGCAAAATAGTACTAATTGTAATGGATGTATGGTCAGTTACGTATACAGAACCTTCATTAAGGCACTCTGGGAAATTTACTAAGATGTGGACTTACATGTGATGTTGCTATGGACAACCAATCAGAATCTACTTAAGCATTCCCTATGGACAACCAATCAGAATCTACTTAAGCATCCCCCGCCGGGTTACCGCGGCAGGGGCATCGCCAGAAAAATCTGGCGATGCCCCATAGAAGCCAATGGGCTTCTAATGCGAACCTACCGCCGCCCCGCACGGACCCCCCCCGCCCCACATCGCCCCCTCACCTGTGTCCGGGCAGCACAGAGCTGTGCTACCCGGACCTGTGACCTCCTCCCTGCACTGATTCTCTTCCGGGTGCAGGGAGGAGGAGACTAGCAGCGATGGGTGTGGGAGGGAGGGGGGCGCCGCCGGGACCTGCTGGGACCCGGCGACTCTCACCGCAAAGGACAGCTCTTAACGCAAGAGCTGTCCTTTGCTATAATTATTGCATATGTTAGAACATATGCGATAATTAGGATTGCGATGGGCGGCGAAGGGGGGCGGAGAGTTTTAGAGAATCTCCCCCAAAGTCTTTGCTTTCAGTGTGTGGCGCCATCTTCCCAAAGATGTCACTGGTGGCAAAGGAGCCTGATGAGCCCTTTTCCCCCCATGATTCCGATGGATTGAACCGAGAAAACAGGTAAAAGTGGCCAAATCGTATGTGCCTAACCAACGATTCTGTTCCAATGCGCGGTCCGGTGCGCATTGAAACAGATCCGGAGAGCACAAGCGCAGCACTTAAGAGTTATCAGAACCGGTACCACTTGCTGGGGGTCGCATATGATGTAGGGCGGGCAGTGCATAAGTAACACATTCGAGGCTGCATGCAATACCTTTAGATTAGTGTATGGGGCCTTTACCCATCAATTCCCCTCCATGCGGTATGTGCACTTTATTCCTCTGCGATGTCCTGGGGATTTTCCTGAAATGAGGTTAAACACAAAAATGGAAGCCTCCATTGTGAGCCGTGTACGCCTTAATTCAGAAAGCAGCAGACATCTGTTTACATCTGCTTAAATAGCCGATAAATAATTAAAATTGGATTTAGCCATATTTCACTTTGATTTCTCGCTCGCCACGTTTAAAAAATGGGTGAGACTGAAATGTCAGTGTTTAAATTACATACAGGTAGTTGACATTTCATGCTCACCTTTATCTGTTGTCTGTCTTGTGGCGTTCCTCATTAAAATGGAGATTATTTTGTACTTTTAGGGTATTGAAAGATTGCTTGACTGGCAAACAACATCCGCTATGGTGAGACTGGATTGTGCAGCAAGCGCTTTGTAAACACTTCACATCAGCAGACACCATTGATTTGGTGTGCAGTCTCTCTCTCTCATAATCAAAGCTTTATTAAAATAATAGAAAACAAAAGTTAAAACAAAAATACTTTATGCCTGCGGGGAATTAGATCTTCTAAAATAGTTTACACTACATTAAATACTATATCACCAATCAGGAACTGTCCTAGGTCGGCAAGCTGCTGTGACTGCGTCTGATCTTTTTTTTTTTTTCCTCTGGTTTTATTTTAAACATAATTTTCTATATTAAACACCAAGAAGGTACAATCTTGTGTTCTGTGAAGTAATTTTATTATTCTGTTAAGTTTTGGCATCAGTCACACAGAACTCTGTGCATCGTTTGGGCCTAGTAGTACTCGCAGGAAACTGCCTGCTGTATATACGGGATGTAGTTAAAAGTTGGGAACTGCAGTGTTACCAGGAGTGTGGTATACATAGCTGACAAACATTGTCTAGTCAGACACTAACTAGGGCGACACCAAAAGTTAGACATTGTCTAACTAATGCATATCATATCTAACTTTTGTCAATGTCTAACTAATGCATGTCTGACTTTGGTCAATGTCTAACTAATGCAAGTCTAACTTTTGTTAATGTGTAACTTTTGTCAAAGTCTAACTAATGCATGTCAATGTCTAACTAATGCATGTCTAACTTTGGTCAATATCTGACAAAAGTTAGACATGCCTTAGACATTGACCAAAGTTAGACATGCCTTAATGTCTGAGCAGTGTTAACAGGAGTGTGGTATACATAGCTGACAAACAATGTCTTGTCAGACACTAACTAGGGTGACACCAAAAGTTAGACATTGTCTAATGCATATCATATCTAACTTTTATCAATGTCTAACTAATGCATGTCTAGCTTTTGTCAATGTCTAAGTAAGGCATGTCTAAATTTTGTCAATGTCTAATGCATGTCTAACTTTTGTCAATGTCTAAGTAATGCATGTTTAACTTTTGTCAATGTCTAACTGATGCAAATCTAACTTTTGTCTATGTCTAACTAATGCAAGTCTAACTTTTGTCCATGTCTGACTAATGGACATCTTAACTTTTGTTGTCAACCTATTGTTGGCAGAGTACTGTATATGGCGGTGCTTGTGGTGTTGTTAGATGACACACATTTAACAGTAGTATTGAAATGGTTAACTTTCAGGTATGCCATATATAGCATGCAGGTACAGATGGGTCAGGTCCCATCCTGGCTGGCGGGTCGCCAGAACGTCCGCGCTGGCGACCCGCCTGCAGCCGCGCCAGCGTATACACTGAGACGTGCGTGCGTCGCACACGCGTCTCAGTCTCCGTCGCCAGCGCGACGGAAACCCTGTCCGTCTCCGCCTCAGGGAGACAGACAGGGTTAGGGGGGGATGCGGGCAGGCGTCGGGGACCCCGGGTTACCGCCGGCAAGCCGGCGGGGACCCGGGGGAACGGATGGAAGCGCCGTCGGAAGGGGACGCACGCGCGTCCCCTCTAACCATCGCCATGGCGCTGGCGGGGGATGGCGGCTGGCGATGCCAGCGACATCCCCTGCCAAGATGGGACCTGACCCATCTGTAGCAGGTAATTACAGGCAGGTATATACTGGTATATGGTACTTATCGTATCCTTGTAGCTGCAGTGGATGCTGTCGGAGGTGACTGAATTCTCCCTCTCTCTCTCTCTGGCGGGATATAGCTATATGGACTTAGGACGCTTCCGCTGCGGGGCTCCTTTTACTGGTGCACTGTCTCCTCACAGTGGGGCTGCACACTCTTTTCACACTGAGGTAACGAAGCGCTGCGCTGTCCTCCCTCACAGCATGCTGACTGGACAGAAAAGGCACGCTGCCTGCTGATGGGCTAAATGCGCTGTCACTCTAAGATGTGACAGCCAGCGTGGAGGCTGGGGCCACCTACCACTGATAACAGTGGCCTAGAGGGGACAAACAGCCTGCAGGCTGTAGCTGCTGCTGGGGTTGCCATGGGGACAGGTGCAGAGAGCACCATACCAACACCTATTGACTTTCTAAATAGACATTTTCGGTCAGCCATCTGGAACCCGTTAACAGTAATGTCGGCAATCAATGTGTCAACATTCTCAGCATGTCAACATTAGGGTGCATTGTAGGCCCTGGCCAAAGCCGTGCACTTGGCGCCTACCCACCTCTTCACAGGAATACATTAAACCATCATAACTTACCACTATTTGTTACGTTGGCTCTGTGCTATGCTGCTGGCGGCAGTAGTTGGTGGGGTTAGGCATTAAAGTTATTGTTAGGGATAACTTACCAGGGAAGCCCTTACCCAGATCCAGAGACGACACAGTGGCTGCTTCATCCTTTAGAAGAATCAGGGACAATATGTCAACATATTATTACACTTCATGACTGTGTACATGATTCGATGTAGTGAATGTTTAGGTCATACTGTATGTGTCATTAGTTTCTGAAGCAGGTACACAATCTCAAAGGGAGGTACCAAAGGAGGTACAGATAAGTGCAGCTGTATGCCACACTTAGGGTACCACCGGCTTACAGAATTTTATTTGCAGTCTTACAGTATGTGCAAGTTCAGCTCTGGAATGGGCTGCGAGTGGCGGGCACCGTTGACGGAGTTTACACTCTGCTGCAATGCAACATGCACCTTCCCGATGTGTTTATGGTGGTGGCTCCTCCCCTCTACATCCCAACAGCCTGGACGCACTTTCCAACTGCCATATTTTAAAATACTGTATAATAGTGTGAAAAGAGAAAAAGTACACATTGTAGATCTGCACTTAAATGGTCTAGCCCAGGGCTGGGCAACACCGGCCCTCCAGATGTTGATGAACTACACATCCCAGCATGCCTTGCATCAGTTTCAGCATGGCCACATAGCAAAACTAATGCAAAGCATCCTGGGATGTGTAGTTCATTAACATCTGGAGGGCCGGTGTTGCCCTGCCCTGGTCTAGCCAGTTATCTTTTTAACAATAGGAACTAGGCAGTGGATTGAGATGGTCTGTATTAAACATTTCTGTTTTGCACATTCAGCCTCATAATATCCATCCTACTTTTTGCATCATGCTCATTCATTTGGTTGGGTTTAGCTGCTATGCGCTTCTAAACCCGACCATAATAAACTTGATATCGACCATCAATTGAATATCGTTCCCTGTGATCTCCCGTTACTTCACACGGCAGATTGGGAGCTATGACGATTGAATTCCCTTTTAGAATCTGTAGACTTCAGATCTGTCGTTCTTCATACTTGGTAATTCACCAAGATAGAGTGGACCTACGTACTAGACCAACTTTCCAACCAAAGGTTGTCTCTAGCCTTCATCTCAATCAGAACCTACTGTAGTTTCCCTTTGTTTCACCAAATTTGAATTTAACACCATTGTTGAATTATATTTCTGAGTAGGTATTTTTATTACTTATAAAATGCCATTGTTCTGTACTAACCCCGTTCAAGTAGAGATTCATATGGGTAGTTATCATATGTGGCAATAGGGGGGGGGGGGGGTATCAAAGCTTGACCGATAAAATAGCAACCAATCCGCTATCTCTCTCCAATCTTTGCTAAATCTCCCCCCCATAGTTTTTTTTTATCAAGTCCGTAACCATTTAGATACATCATCTATATATACCGTGTTTTAAGCGACTTCAAGCAAACCCAAGACAATCCGTTTTCCTGGAGCTACACTCACAATAACATATACTTGATACCAAGTCCCTGTTGTATTTTCCTTTGCTGGTCGGTGAGCATATTGTGTTTACTGTAACGGTATATTATATCACACTCCGTGCTGCTTCTCACTCACAACCAGATGGTGGTTTGGTTCCCCAACCAGCTATGTTTTTCAAGTGTTAAACGTTGTCATCTTGCTGTCATCACAGAAATTATAGCTGTGGGCTTGATTCCCACCGGAGAACGTTAATGATTCATTCTCATTTCGAGGTGATGGTACAGGGATTACTTAAAAAAAAAAAAAAAAGATACAGTGAAAGCTGTTCATATTTTGGTCTCAAATGGCAAAACAGCTTACCTCAGATTTAATATGTAATTTATGGACTATTATGCTGGAAATAGGAGAGATGTTAGAAGTCACTGATGAGTGTCGCAATGGTCTCGGAGTCCTCACTGGAACTGTAGGAGCGACCTACTACAATATGCAGTACTGTACACTATTGCTGGATATGACAGTTTAATAAATGGAGGTTAGTGGCTGTGACCACTGGTAAAAGGTAATATTGGTAGCGGAGATGCAGAGAAACACCACTCAGTGATAGAGACGCTGGGCTGCGACTTGTACAAAATCACAGATGATGCCCAAGGGAACTTGGTGTAAGAGAAAGCCGTCGTCGGTGCATCATATCAATTCCCACACAGATTCAGACTCAGTCGCACAGATATGTTGCACATCAGATTGAGCAGTGCAGTCTAGCAGAGGCCTAAGTCTGGGAGGCAATGGAGTCATCTGCTGCCGGGCTCCTGCTCCCAAGGGGCACCTCTCCTCCCCTGCAAGATTGAAACAATTGAAAGCTGTCGATATTGCTTCTGTAGTTGACGTGTGTGTGTGTGTGTAGGGGGGGAAACCAATATTTATCTTGCCTTCGGGCAACTGGGACGAACCTAGTCTAGTAAAATACTTTTGCTGCTTCCGTTTTTTTTTTGCAAATAAGATTCACATTTTTAGATAAAGACACAGTTCTTCTGTGTTTCTTGTGACCTGGTGCGCAGAGAAGAGCTGTTTGCCGCCGCTTAAGCAACAATGTATGAGAACACGTCTGTGATGGCGTTAAGGCCGTTATGTTTACACCGTGAATTTTGACCATCGTAAAGTCAATATAACAGGGTTAGGGTAGGGCTGCGGTTAGGTTTAGGGTTAAAACGATGTTGTATTGACTCGTAACAGTTGATAAATGTTTGGTTACCGTGGCGATATGCACAATGTCCATAGCATTGGTCGACAACCTTATTTGGGGTATGAGCTTATCGAGAAAAATGAAACCGCTTAAAGAGCTACTGAA
The DNA here is from genome assembly GCF_055691185.1 of Crinia signifera. Taxonomy (NCBI): domain Eukaryota; kingdom Metazoa; phylum Chordata; class Amphibia; order Anura; family Myobatrachidae; genus Crinia; species Crinia signifera. The sequence continues at coordinate 304,550,979 of NC_139219.1, read as the reverse complement.
AATGTTTTTAGAAAAATCTGCAAATTTCTCATGTGGTCCCCGTACCTGTCTGGGCAACTTCCAACTCTTCATCTCGCAGTGACTCCAAACTACCTTCCCACTTCCCACCAGTCTGCTATGGGACAATGACACTGGATCCCTCTGCAGCTGCCGGTGGCTTCTGGGTTCTCTCTTTCTGCCTTGTGGTGGCCCTCGGATTCAGGTCCTGATTTCAGGCACTTAATCCCAGCTGACAGCCGAGCTACCCAAATTATAACTGTGAGCTACTGGTAGCTTGCGAGCTACAGGTTGGAGACCACTGGTCTATAGTATGATCATGACCGTTTTATGATTGTTGTCATTGTCCATTTTCACAATGTATAATGAACTGTACAACTAAAAATATGAGCTTGTGGCTGATAATATATTTATTTTAACTGTTCAGCGCAGCATACCACCTTCTCTTTTTGTTTTGCATTTCTTTTTAAGGGCTTGACACCCCTGATAAATTGCTGCTGCTTGAGTTAAACCACTCACTTCCACTATCTTGATATCAAACCCATGCGACGACTGGCTTTCGGTCTGTAATTGGCAAATTCCAATATGTAAGAAATCCCAACCTGCTATTCCCGATAATTTTTTTGAAGATAATCCTCGAAAAAAGCATCTCCAACATGCTGGATTTCCTCTGATACCCTGGCCTTCAGGAAAACTGGGAATTACCCTGGTTACTCTGCTAATGTAAAGTCCCTTTAAATCTGCCTAATCTGCAGAACCCAAATTTTCTTTGACTGCAAGGTTTTAGGAAGAGGCCTTCAGACTGATATGTTAGTTGGGTGAAGGTAAATATATCCACTATTACAAATATGCTGCCCACACACTAGAAGGATCTGCAATCTAAAAATGTGCGCATAAATTAGCTTGGTCTGTCCTGGACAAAAGATTTCAGGCAAGCGCACATCTTTACCAAAGATTTCTCTTAAGATCCCGTGTGCGTTCCTATGGATCTTTTGCTAAATCTTCTGAACTTTCATGCAGCATGCCAAGATCAGAAGATTTATCATTCGAACAATATCGGTCAATTTGCGGATGATTTTTTAGCCAATCGGTCGGAAATCATCCAAACGACAAAAAAATATTGTTCTAGTGTGTGAGCACCTTGGTGCCCACACACTAGAACGATTTTTTGGCCGATTTCTTGGGATATCTTTGGTAAAAAATATGTGCTTGCCTGATTACTTTTGTCCAGGACGAACAAAAGATTTCAAGGCTAATTTATGCGCACATCTTAAGATCGCGGGTCTTTCTAGTGTGTGGACACCTTTACTGTAGTACTTTCTTCTGTCTTTTTACTATTTATCATGACTCCGCATATCTTATGCAGGGGAACTGACACCTGTTTGTCAAGATTGGAAGCATAAGATACAGATTTATTGTCAGATCTGGCTGGTTGGAACAAAAACCTGGTAATTTCTAAATTACAGTTGTTGTCAGTTTTCCAGCATTTCGAAGCAAATGGTCAACTGTCATCTGCTCTCATCCATTACCAGGTTTTTATTCCAACCAGCCAGATCGGACAATAATTCTGTAGATGTATGGCCAGCTTAAGTCTGGCGAAACTGAATGATCTCCTATAGTTAGGGGGAGGAATGATGATGGAACACACCTGTGCCATGCATGTTCTCAATTTTATCAGATTGATCCACAAATAGACCTACGGATTATGGGGGTGTTCAAATCCCGGGTGCTACTTCTAACAGGGGAAATAGTGCCTGCCGCCTATTCAATGCTGCCGTTTCCAACCGCATCGAAGGCGGATCTCGACAACACAGATCCGATTTCAAAACCAGTCGGATCTGTTTTGTCAGAAACGGCCGTGGATTGTCGAATTCATGGCCGTTTCTCGACAATCCACTGACATTTTTGCCAACACGCCCCCTTTTCGACACTCGACAGGTAGGACATTGAATTCAGCCTGTCGAGAAACTATCAGGCCAGGATTCCGATATTTGGAACGCTCCGACAGTCAGAATCCAAGATTGTATACCCCCCCACAAGAGTCTTCTTTAAAAATACAGTTCTCCCACACCAACTTTTGTGTTTGGGGACTCCCTGGCTCTGCTTCTGATCTTCTGACTGCAAATTGGAAAGTCATTTGTTTTTTGGCCGTATCTAATGTTGTACTAAAAAGTTATTTAAGCGCATTCCAGCAGCTATGTAGTACAATCATATTGTCCGGAGACCACAGGGTTCCTCAGCATGTATTATGCAGTGACAATTGAGTTACTGTTTAGCGGATCGGTTTCCTGTTATGGTAATAATCATGGACCAGTTTACAGATGCAGAGATTCAGATTTCATTTATCCCTTGTAAAGGTCAGAACTGTGGCCATATAATGTGTGAGAATAACCTGGATTAGCTGTGAGGCCACAATTAATTAATGATGACTGTAAGATCCATCATCGCTTGAGTGCTTTTTATTTCCGTATATGTCACATTGTGTTAAATAAAGGGATATTACTTTCTGTGGCTCTGTCTGTAGGCTACGTAAATGTATCATCCTGTAAGATAAAATCGAATTATGATAATATGCCATTTGAATAACATCCGTGTTTGCCTCAATTCCTCCTGGGGCATATTGAGTCAATGGTGATACCTAGGATAGTACAGTGAGTTAGCAAATGCATAACATGCTTTATACAATGTCAAGTGATCTGTCATTTCCATTCTCCTGTACATCACTTCATGCATCTATTGTATACTGTACTTGTTATCAGCAGAGGTTACTTATATTTAGCAAGGGGGATTGACGCTACCTCCCCTGCCCAAAGAGTTGACAACTGACAGCCCCAGGTCCCTGCACTTACGCAATGGATCCAGCAGGTGCTGGGAACGGGATGCGGGACCATTTGTCTACGACAAGAAGATAGACAGCCATTAGGTCGACACCATTAGTTCGACAACTCATGCTTTTATGTCGACATGCTTTTAGGGCGACATACCATTAGGTCGACATGCCATTAGGTCAACAGTGTCTAGGTCGACAGTCAAAAGGTCGACATGGTTTTTTTTCACTTTTTTTACCCAAATGTCGACACAGTCGACATGGACACAGTTTGAAGTGAACCGCAGCCCCTCGCATCGCTCGCTTCGCTTGCGATGCTTCGGGCACGGTGCCTCGCTGCGCTCGGCACACTATTATAATCTAACTCCACACCCTAGTGGATGGTAGGGCATGAAATACCGCCTGTCGGTAAATGTCGGGTCAAAAAACAGTGAAAAAAAACATGTTGACCTTTTGACTGTCGACCTAGACACTGTCGACCTAAAAGCATGTCGACCTATTGAGTTGTTGAACTAATGGTGTCGACCTAATGGCTATCTATCATCTTGTTGTAGACAAATAGTCCGGATACCCTGGGAACGAGGCATGCGCAGTCATCGTGCTGCAACTATACATGCGCAAACCACCGGCTTCAATGGACTGCACCGACTGCAGCCCATAGTAGTCAGATTGGGCTGCACAATTAGGCAGGGAGTGGCTTACTACAGGAAGACAGCTCTCTGCGTAGCCCAGCCTGAACTGGCAGTCCCAGAAGGAAGGAACACCTCCCAATGGTGTCTGTTACTGACAGGTAGGACTTCACTGCCAGTCACAGTGAAACGCGTGCGGTCTCACAGACTGCATCTGGCTTCACTGACACTGAGCTGGGTGGTGGTTTATACCAGGGGGCTGCAGTCCTGAAGCCCATAGGTAAAATCCACCACTGTTATATTATTTTAGGTGACCTCTATAAGTTTCTAATGTTTTCCTCAGTAGGAAAATCCCATTTAGTATGCCCGAGCCACTTCGCAAAGGAGAGCTTGTATCGCAAGATTATAATGAATGCGGAAAGTGGTGATGCGGGGCGGCGGATGTCAGTGCCCCCCTATCTCCCTTCACACTCCTGCCCACCCTCTTTGCAGCACAAATGCATGCTGCCTCTCCCGCCTTCTGATTATTCCCTGGCACTCTCGCCTCCCAGATTTTGCCCACGCTGCTTCCTACTGCTAGAACGCTCTCCTTGGGGGATGCATTAACATCCGCCGCCCCACATCGCCAGCATTCGCCAGCTACCGCATTCTTAATAATCCCAAATACACTAACACATGATGGATCCCTCACACAGTGCTGTGGGGAGAAGCCCAGCCACACTTCCTAACCCTCTGTTCCATAATTACATTCACCCCATCCATGTCACTGCTGTCAGTCTGCCCCTTCCCTTTAGAATGTAAGCTCTCACGAGCAGGGCCCTCCCCCCTCATGTGCTTTTCCTTACTTATTCCATCATCTGCCCCGTATTCCTTACAATGATGCTTGCGTGCCACGTTCTGACGGAGCCCTCCGCCGCCCGCTGCAGCTCCCCGGATGCCTCCAGCCCCCCCCCCCCCCTTACCCTGCCATCTCCCTGAACCTGAGACGGGCAGGGAAAGAACTCCCAACCGCCGTGCCGACGGGGACGCGCGTGCATGTGAGATGTTCGTGCGTCCCCGTCAGATACATCGCCTCTCCGCCAGCGATCGCCAGGTAAGGGAATCTGGCGATTCCCAGTGCTGGCTGAGAGGTGCTCCATCTGTACTTAGGAGCTGCAGAACCCTTATGGTGTCATATAAATAAATAAATAATAATAATTACGTAAGGCCGACCCAAGGAATTCCTTGTTACACCTTAGGACAATGTATATTGTTACTCCGCACCTCATGGTTGTCTCTTTCCATTACAGAGAGATGCTGGTCTCCCCCGATGACCTTCTTGAGTGGCTGCGGCCGTTCTGTGGTAATGACTTGCTGCCGGTGAGGCCCAGAATCGACGTGCTGCAGATAATGGAGCAGGCCTTTAACCTGAGCGACGAGGACAACAAGCTGCTTGTGTTTTTCAGGACGCAGACTGTTCTGAAGGCATCCTGGCCCGACAAAAAGGTGATAACTGTTTTTCAGTTACTATTTCATTTGTGATTACATTTCTGTATTAGATCCAGCTACCAGCTATTTAAATAAGCCATAACGCCTGCACAACCTTTCATATCAAAGTTAATTTCCAAAACATTGCCGGTAATATTCAAGTGCTCGGAATCTGATTGGTTGATTCGGCCAATACCACAGTTTTCCTCTGCATTCATATTAATAAGTGACTCCAATTGTATTACAAACATAATAGAATTAGCTGATGAAGCGAAACCAACACGCAGAAATGTAATTATACGTATGCTGAGAAACCAGAGGAACTTTTGTTCCCCATGACTTAATTCCCGAGTCAGTTCATCAGCTGCATCCTCGTGAATATTAGTTAAGCTCACAGGATCGCCATCTACGCAGTGTGTCGGCAATGCAGATAATAGCGCACAGTAATCTCACATGGCGTCGCAAACTCTGTTCTATACAGGAGCAGGGGTTCTGCTCTTACAGGTAACACATTTCCAAAATGTCATAGAAGTATGGAACCAGCTTCCTAAAACCAGACAAATAAATATATATATATATATATATATATCTATATAGATATATCTATATATCTATATGGATATTTAGAGTGCGCCTATAAGTGTGCCACCACCAGCTAAGTGAGCACTTGTAAGTGACACTACAACACTACCGATTTTCACCCCTGATGAAATCTAGATGACGAAACGCGTCAGTTTTTCTGATGATCATTATTTGAAACTATAATATCTGAACCACTGGACCTAATTATGCTGCAAAAAGATTTTGCATGATTGATCTTTTAAATAGAAGATTTTTATTAAAAATTTATCCAGCCAATTGTAGTAGTGTCACTTACAAGTGCTCTCTTAGCTGGTGGTGGCACACGTATAGGCACACTCAATATATCCTTTTTTGTATCTATCTCCTTTTGCCCCACTAACAAGGGGGACTTATAGAGGTGCAGCCTCCATAACTATAGCGCAGGGAAAGGGTTATCCTGTCCATATATATATAAAATTGCCTGGTTTGAGGAAGCTTTTAATATATACAGAGAGTACATACAGATGTGTCCACTTGCCGTACAACGTTTATAAAATCATGTCACATGGCCCAATACTGTAATCTGGTACTTGATGCAAATTCTTTTGATACAAAAAAAATATGTTTGGGAAGCCATCCTATCACTACCCATGGAAGAGCATCTATGTTCCGCTAGCCTCCCGCAGCACAGCCTTCCCTATTGGCTGATAATAATCGTGGGAACAAGCATAAGCTTCACCTGGCTCCAGTAGCGGGCAGCGGGAGCACAAGCTTCCGCTACCCTCGCTTATGTCCCTGTGCCGACTCCCTCTACTAACAGGCAGGACTAGCATTTGCTATCATTACATCTAGTGTCCCCCCCCCCTCGCTAGTGCTTGTAGCGGGAGCATAAGGAGCTCCCACTACAGAACACTACGCCGTGACTTATAGCCCACAATGCAAACGCATCACGAGCAACAACAAAAAGGAGCACATCGGAGCAGGTGAGCGGAGTGCCCTTTTAAAGGCAAGACTGGAGTGTTGCTTGTCTGTCAGTCTGAGAGGGCGATGGGGTATAATGTATGTAAGGGGCCAAATGTGTGTGAAAATCAAAAAGTAAGAGGTTTTGGGAGAGAAAATGTTTTAAAGCGACAATCAATGGCTCCTGGGGAATTAGGCTACTCTTGCAGAATCCGCCCATCCTAGTCTTGTCAACACACATCGTGGAATTTTGGTAATAGATTACAGATTACACCGTACAGATGCAGAATATGAAGTTATGCATATACTGTTCAGTTCTTGACCATTTATTCTTTTTGTACTGTGGAACATAAAATATCTATTATTATTAAAGTACTGTATGCAATGAGTTGCTCTCAATAGAACTAGCTCTTAACTCCGTACTTTGTAGGGCATGTTCTGAGTAGTTAATGGGCCTGACTTTTCTTTCTGTAATCTTGCTTATTAAGGAGCCAAGAGTAGCTCTGTGTATTTGTACTAGTTCTGTAATTAAAGACTGGAAGGGACATTTTCAGCCTTCACCTAAATTGTAGGTTGCATTCTGTTAAATTACCAGATTTTCGCACAAGAGTAAGAACCATTTCTGTGAAACTTTTGTGTCGCTGTCATTGCAGTATTTCGCCTCAGAGAAACAAAGATTGATCTAAATAACCGTTTTGTCGACGGTTTGGTTTGTTGCTTTGACGTTTTTCTGCTCTTGGTATTTAAACTCTTGGGTCCTGAGAACATATTTACCGTTCCATATTATTAGATAAACTATACTTACATATTTGTCTATTTACGTTTACCACCAATGAAACGATTTAATCCAGAAAGGCACAGACTCAGAGAAAGGAATACTTTCATTTTGTAAATATACAGCTGTCAGGCACTGAGCAGTAAGGTTGGAACCTTAAGGATTATCCAAGTGTAATAACGAACGCCTCTTTTTGTCCTTTTGACCCACTTCTTCATCGCAACCAGCCATCTTTCATTCTAACCATCCTAACTCTCTGTTCCATACTCACTGAGTACCCCATCTCTCACTGTCTACCCCATCTGTGTCACCTCTGTCTGTCTGCCCCTCCCCTTCAGAATGTAAGCTCGCAGGAGCAGAAACTCTACCACTATAAAATAATTATTTCCCCCGATTCACCAGTGTTTATATACAATGTTCTATGGATTCCAGTCCTGAGGCATTTTTTCCAATCCCCTTGAAAAATGCACATTTACTCACATGGTGGTGCGGTTGGAAGCGTGGAGCGGCAGGGGATGCGTCGGTGGGGCTGGGAGTCGTGAGGCTGACAGCGGAGGTGCGGCTGGCCGGCTGCGCAGAGTCACCACTGCAGATCCGCACAGCTAAGGACAGGAGCAGCTAGTGCTTAGACGCTGCCTGGCATGCACAGTCTAATCTCGAAATCCCGGGATTAGCCCCCCTACTGTGTAACTGCCCCACATTGTCTTGTACTGGAAGTTAGTATTTTTCTTTGTCTTGTTCATTTGTTTATATATTCCGTTAGCCGCTGCGGTACCCTTGTGGTGCCACAAAAAAAAAAAATAAAGAAAAAACTTCAGGCAATATTCTTTTGTTAATCTGAATTCTCTATACACGATGAGAGACATTTGAGTGTGGCACTCTATCACCCTTGACTTTATTACTTTTCAAGGGTTATTAACCCTTTCAGTGCCAAGGGAATTTGCCAAAATAGGTGTGAAAATTGCCAAACAAACCTTTATATTAAAGCCTTTGAACGACAATGCTGCTGTGAGAGGTCCTCAAAGTGTCCTTTAAAAATGCCAGCGTCGCTCATTCCTAACTGACACATTCTACAGATCCACAGGTGGCCTGGAAAATGTGATAGAGTGGTAGATCTTCAGGACCAGTTTGGCCACCCCTGTTCTAGAAGGTGCTGGATGACTGTTAAGTAGAATCTTATAGGTTGCTGTGGACAACAGCTTCCCTTCTGAAACCCCAAACATGGTTACCAGCCACTGGGATTTGAGAACACCTCTTGAATTCCAACTGTGAAACGTGCACCGTGGAGATTTCACAGTCACCTGTCCCAAACCAACGCCTCCCGCTATAGGGACGCAGAGAGCGTGTGTTGGTATATTAATCATTTCTCACGGAAGATGGTCTTAATAATGTTGGAAAGTTCATTTTATCAAGATGATGTGTGAAAGCTACTCCTAGTTTGTCAAGTAATCCTCTTAGCGCATAAATCAAAGTAGGTCTTAATATTTAATTACACTGCGGGTGTTTTAAGAAGTTGTCCACAAATCAATGTGCTGCCGGGAAGTCGTCCAGCTTGTGCAAAATTAAAAATGTGCTGCGTGTGGAAAGCCACAGATCCAGCAGCCCGAACCCAGCAACCTCCAATTTTCTAATGATTAGTTAACAGAATTAACAACTCAGAGGTCCTTGTTTTTCTGCGGCACAAAAAGTCTCTTATTTTACATTCACAAGTCGTACAGCTGTCGGAAGGTTGGGGGGGTGTCTGTGTTGTTCTAATCCCCTTGATACATTTTATCAGGACACTTCAGGTTCTGTAATTTTCTAGTTAACTGGTGCATGAAAAATATGGGTCAAAATACTGGCATTTTCTTTAAAAAAATTACATTAATATTTTTTATAAAATGAAGCTTTACATTCTGAATTCAAGATTACGTGACCTTAAATTCGTAGCTGCGTTTATCAGCAGTTGCTGGAACATTGCTAATATACATTTCATGTTTGGTTAGGGTTCATATATGAAGTTGTGCAATCTTATGTTTTTACTGCGCTTCGGCACAAAGAAGAACAGCAGAAGATCCACTTTGGCGCTAATCTGATCCGTTTCTCAATAGTGTTCTTGTGTACGTGGATTAAAATTTTCCTCATAATAACTTCAATCAGCTTTTCAGTCACTAACTGGTGTTTGGATGCTGACATATTTATTGCTTTCCAGAGAGGTGAGGTTGTTAAATACAGTGTGTACACTGAGTATACGATAGAATCATAGAAGTGGTCGGCAGATAAGAACCACCTGGCCCGTTTAAGCTGCCCTTTTTGATCCTTAGTTCTAAGTAAGCATATTGCTATTTTACTTCAAAAATAAGCTTTAGCCAGGCTTAGTGCATTTGGCCAATTATTACGTATTGTTTTTGCTTTCTCTGGCAAGTACTGTACTTTTCTGAGGAAGGAGACCGTGATCTGCTATGTGCATCGCACCTAAATTGGAGCACTACAGTATATAGAATTCAGGAAGTTTTCATCCTACATCTGCAAGGATATTTCTACAACTCCTAATAAAGACAAATTAATGACCAAAGTAAATACACATCTAAAAAAGGGTATAGGCACATAAACGTTTATCTGACGGGTCCATCCTTTCCAACAGAAAGCACAATTTTTTTTCTCTCATTGTATTCCTTATGCCCATTGAGGTCTACAACACCAGATGGTGCAAATTTACCAAAGGTCCAGTTCTCTACACCGAATGCTGAGCAGTGCTGCTTCTTGGAGCGCCACGTCTTCCTAAGGTAAGGAGATCTGAAGTAGCAAAGAGCTATCTGAGCTCATCGACCTGTCACCACTGCAAGGTGACCCTAACATTGGGACATGCATGCGCACTGGGCAGTGTAACAATTGTGGAGATCGCTGCAGCCATCCCCGCACTAGGGATGGTCATCGGTGCAGTCACCATCGATGGTGATACTGAAACTAGCCATCGATAGTAACAAACAATGTGATGGATGACCATCGATAGTTGTAGCTATGGCTGGTCTTCCATTTTCTTTGACTGACTGGCCCGCGGGCCAGAACTATGCTCCGTGTCCCGTCACCTCGAAAATAAATAAAAAAAACAATCGGTTCTGCTCTGCCATCAATGGAGGCAAACCATCTGGTTCTCCACCATTGATGGCAAAGTATTCAACATTGGCCATAAACCATCGATTATTTTGAATCATCAATTGCCGATGGCCATCCTACCCCGCACCGGAGCGAACTTAATTGTTCCGGTACTTAAGTATCCAGCTCACCGCAAGTTGAGCGGTTTTTGAGCGAGGGGGAATTGGCGTATGCGGCTCCAGAAGCAGCGAGACTCGCGGCTAAATCTAGCGGGTTTTCTGCATTAGCCGCGGGTCTCGCTGTTTCGGGGAATCCTCACCGTCCTGTGCCGGCAAGGATTTCCCCAGAACGTTGAATAGGGCGAGCAGCTGGCAACGGGCATAAACAGCAAGGATCGCTGGTTTTCTGCAATCCTCGCTATTTAACCCCCTCACCGGCCGCATTGAATGGTACCCTTATGGCTGGTACACACCAGGACGACTAGGGCCCGATCCCCTCAATCTAGATCCAATTCCGACCAATTGGATGTTGATTGTGTGGTGATTGGGCCCTTTTCTGTCCTGGTGTGGACCGATACCGATCCGATGCGCGGTCCAGCGGGTCGGTCGTTATTCAGATCCTACCTGCTGCAGGTAGGATCTGAATAACGACCATACTGCCAGGTGCGGGTCGCCATTGGATCGGACCCGCTCACGGTGCACATCGTGAGCTGGTCGTGCCCCCCCGCATCATCGTGAGCGGGTCTGAAGAAACACTGACGACCCGCTCACAATGTGCATCTTGAGTGGTTCGTCGTGGTACCCTACATTAGAGTTGCACAAAGACAGAGCGGCAAAACTCCATTTACAGCACTGCCGAAATATTTCAGCTTATTCCACATGAACTATTTTTACACAGACTACAAATTAGGCTCATTCATTTCTGCTGAAGAACAAACATGTTACATACTGGATAGAAAGCAGTAATAATTATTTTTGTCATCTACAAAGTAGCCCGTGCGCCAGTGGTTCTCCCAGTGAGAATCACTCCTCATTATAAGGAATAAAACGCTCTCACACTGAACTTCATTTCCAAAAACAAGACCTTAAGGAAAAGCCTGTCCTAGCTTGCAGTCTCAGCTGTAACAATGAGATGAATGTACAATGAAAATACAGACGTGATTAGGGTACATACACACATCTGCCGGCTTGTTACACAGGACTCCTATAGATATAGAAGCCAAAAAATGCCAGATGCGATATAAATATATATATATATATATATATATATATATATGATGAGAGTAGCGGCGGCACTCAGGACTTAATGAAGAAAAGAACGACAAGTAGCCAAAGCGATGACGTTTCAGCCCTTACAGGCTTTTATCAAAAAACAGCTTACATGAATAAATAAGGTGCTCTTACCTCTATAAGTAGTGCAGGATCAGTGCTGTAAGCAAGGACTGCGGCCACTCGTGGACGCCGGGGGCGCAGTGTGAGTGACGTCACCGTCAGTGTGACCGTTGACATGGCAACGCGTCTGTGCATCAAAACGGACAATAAAGTTTTGTTGAGAAACTGAAGAAAAAAATGAAAAAAGTGCTTTTAAATGCGTGCAGGGGTGAGCCGCTGTCATTGCCTAAAACACGGGTGCTGCAAACCAAAAAACAACATAAAACAAAATCGTGAAGCTAAGAAACCTGAAATATGACAGCGGGGTTATATTTAGAAATATTATTACAAATGATTAAAGTGACAGTGTGAGAGCTGATAAAAATGAATATTGAACAAAATAAAGTTGACATGAAAAAATACCTCTATTTGATAACCTGCCAGGCTATGACTAATGTGATCTAGAATGTAAGCCCGGATCACTAAATACATTTTAATATTCTAACTACAATAACTTCTAGTAACCAACATAGGGATTAGTTGCTATGTAAAGAATCAAATTTTGATTATTATCTTCTATGGGACTCTTTTTAGTGTCCCTATCTATAATTCATCAATACAATTAACAATTTTAAGGCTAAACATAAACCGGTTTATAGTCACACCTTGTTATTAATTTACTCAGCACCTGTCATAACAATGTTGCCTGTAAAAGGCAAACTAGTGAACCTCATAAGAACCAATGGAGTCCCAACTGTTCGTTGAGACCCCTGGGGGCCATGGTTCCCATTTTATGGATCCAGCGGGTCTCAAGCTGTAAAAGCTTTCTCCCTCTGTCTCCCCCTCGCACCAGTGGTGGCACATGGTCAAGAATCATGTATTTGACAGAGGACAGGGGGTGTCTGGCCTTGGCATAGTGTCTAGCCAATGGCTGGTCACTAGTGCCTTTCTGGATAGCTGCTCGAATTGCCGAACGATGTTGACACATACGTTCTTTAAACTGTCTCTCTGTTTTGCCTATATAGGCCAGAGAGCATGGACAGAATATAATGTATACGACAAATCTCGTCGTGCAAGTGAGGAAGTGCTTGATGGGGAACCGTTTCCCTGTATACGGGTGGGAGATGGAAGACCCAGTTTGCATGAAACCGCAAGACGTGCAGTTTGGGCATTTGAAACACCCTTTTTTTGTTGTTTTACTTAGAAAAGTGGTTATCGGTGTTTTACCCATATTGGTGATATCTGTCTTAACCAGATGATCACGTAAGCTCCTCCCCTTTCTGTAGGCCGGCATTAGAGCTTTGTCCCCCAGATTTAATTCAGGATCGGATTTGACTATTGGCCAAAGCTTTTTAACTTTCTGTATTTTAACTCGGGATTCATTGGTAAATAAATTTACCCATATGAATTTGTCTGATTTTGATTTAGACTGTTTTACCGAGTTAAGCAGTTCCTCCCGGGTTTTTAACAAAGCTTTCTGTTGCTGTTTTACCAGATCTTTTCGATCATACCCCCTCTCGATGAATTTGTCTGTTAAGATGGACAATTCTTTAGTCGCTTCATCTTTTTCACTAACAATCCTGAGAATTCTCAGGTATTGACTGTAGGGTAGGGAGGCTTTGCTATGTGTGGGGTGGGCGCTGCTAGCCAGAACGAAATTATTTCGATCTGTAATTTTTCTGTACAGGCCTGTTTTGATTGTATTATTGTCAATGGAAATTTGGACATCCAGGAAGTTTATTGTTGTGGGATTGATAGTGTAAGTAAATTTGACAGGACTGTCAGTTAAGTTATGCCCATCAACAATCTCTCGAATTTCTGATTCTGTACCAAGCCACAGGACAAGTATATCATCGATATAGCGGAAATATCGCAAGATCCTCTCCGCTATAACGACGCTACTGAAAAATAAATCTTTCTCCACTTCGTACATGTACGCGTTGGCTAGCGATGGGGCCACATTGGACCCCATCGCCACGCCCCTTGTTTGCAAGTAGTGAGCTCCATCACAATAAAAATAATTTTTACTGAGCACCAGCTCCAATAGCTCCATATAGAAGCCTAGATCAGGGCCTGTGTATTTAGTATTATTGGTCAGTAAGCGGCGAACCGCCTGTAGGCCTGCTTGGTGTGGAATACACGTATATAAATTACACACGTCTATTGTAACAAGCAAGCAATTTGGTGGTAATTGTCCCAATACTGTGAGAGCTTGTAGAAGCGAAGTGGCCGCAGCACTGATCCTGCACTACTTATAGAGGTAAGAGCACCTTATTTATTCATGTAAGCTGTTTTTTGATAAAAGCCTGTAAGGGCTGAAACGTCATCGCTTTGGCTACTTGTCGTTCTTTTCTTCATTAAGTCCTGAGTGCCGCCGCTACTCTCATCATATACTTGGGGCATCTATTTGCTGTTCCCCCGCTGAAGGCACCTGGCCCACAAAACCTTTTTGAAGATTGAGAAGTGCCAGCCGTATACACTATATATATATATATATATATATATATATATATATATCTATACACACAAATATAAGAAAGCGATGTATTCTACTGCATTCTAAAGACCGTCCCAAACTGCTGCTGGAATATAGCATAGTATATGGATAATAATGACTGATGTTGGCATTTATGCCTTTATCTAGTAGCAGGAATATACTTCAGTGCACATAAAAGGAGTGTATTGAAGTCCGGCCTACATAACAGTTGAACAGTTGGTTTCCTCAATGTCTTCCGAGACCGATTCTCTATTGGTAACTATTGGTAAAGACAAATATTAAAGTAAAGAAAACCTTGTCACCTTTGTTTTGATCAAAAGCTGAGTTCATTCGTATGGGGCAAAGCCTCATGCCAGTGCTTTTCATTGGCCTGTAGTGCTGACATAAAGGAGAGAGTGTGTGTGTGTGTGTAGGAGGGGTTGGGGTTGGGGGGGGGGGGGGGTGTTCCAGTACATTTATTACCCTAGCGCATGCTGTGAATAGCAGGCAGCTAGCTGATTTCCAGGTTGACTCCGGCAGAAGCTTAGGCTTTGAATGGCCTGTAATTCGCTCATTTGAAGACGGTCAATCACCTGGTTACAGCAGGTGGAGATGCTGCACATTTTTAGTTTTCATTCTACAGTAGCACCCTGCACCTTTCAAAATCCGTGCAGTTCCTCTTTTCTGCATGGGGTGTCGCTGTCTGCTGTCCCGGGATTGGCCTCTCTAATAAAAAAAAAAACCACCCCCAACAATGGTCGCCCCACTAAATTACTTACATGGGCGGTGGAGAAGGGTGCGGTGTGCCGCATGACCTTTGACCACATTGCCACACACCAGGGTTGTGTGGCAAGCCCGTCATCGTCTACTGTTGATAGATCTCAAGGACCGGTTTAGCCAGCCCTGCTGTATACTCCAATTTTCACCGGTTCCATCCCTCCCTACAACAAGACTGAAGTTTAGTCGTCAAACACTGCCTGACCGCTCATCTCTTAAGGGAAGCTTTCCTGCTGAGCCACCTCCTTAACTTTACAGGAAAATATATACAAAGACAAGAACCCTTGCATATATCTAACAGGGAGCGCCACGCAATTGGAATTGCTTTATCAGTAAAAATTGATTTTATTATGATTTTAGTATTATTAATGGTATATACCTATAACAACAACTCCTATACATCATAACATAAATAATAAATTCACTAAAAATTAAATGAGACTGGTTAGCGATGTTTGGCCAATGATGATTAAGCATGGTTACCGGATTTCTCAGTCATCATTTATAAAAGAAAGTGAAAGTTCCTTGTAGACACTTAATATAGATGCTTTAAGGAGGAGATGGTAATAAGCAAAGTTGAACAGGCTCACCGCCGTGTCGGGTTTGGGGCTCTGCAGACAGCTTCCAGGTACCCCGCGCACACCGCCAGTTGACGTGCCTCTGTTACAGTTTTTGGGCACGGAGCGAGCCGCCCACCCTCAGACAGTGATGATGGATCGCACTGAGCTGCTTGAATAAGCCCTTAGTGATATTGAGAAATGCAGGTAACTCACCCCAGCGGGCAATTAATATTCGGCAGAACAGCCGGCAGATGCAGTTATCAGCAACTTACTCGCCGCTCACCGCTCCGAGGCAGGATGTAGTCTCGGTACTTATTTTTAATGGCGGTTCGGCAGAGTGGTAATCAATCGATTAGTAGTGACCAAACAAGTGCAACCAGGTATCTTGTGAAATAAGGGATTAGAGCACACCCCAATGCGTTTCTCCGCAATAGGGGCATCCAGCGGTTTCATCAGGAGGAAGATGAACCTCATTAACTTCTCTAGATGTCCTACCAGATTGCCACCACAATACACTGTTCACACAAGTTTCCTCCACCTAGATTCATTTCAAACCCTCAGCTAGATCATATAGCCTCAGTAAACTATGATCTCCATTTCGACATTATCCGCCTAATCCAATGTGCAATAAGTTCACTTAAACCTGTGGATACTGCATTCAGTTCTGGGCACCGCACTTTAAAAAGGACATAAATTAATTGGAACAGGTACAGAGAAGGGCGACTAAGCTAGTAAAAGGTCTTGAATCACTAGAATACAAAGATAGGTTAACCAGGCTGAATATGTTTTTATTGGAGAAACGGAGGTTGAGAGATGATATGATTAGTATGTTCAAATACAGGATTGGGAATCATATGGAACTGGGAGATGATTGGTCACTAACAGGCCTATACTTAGGACACGCGAGCATGTACTGAGGCTCGAGGAAAATATTCCGTACTGAATTGAGAAGAGGATTCTTCACCATTAGAGTACTAACATTCTGGAACTCATTGCCGGTGGGGGTGGCTACAGCAACTACTGTTAATGAATTTAAATCAAAACTGGATACATTTTTGGCCACTAAGGGAATCCTATATATATGACTTACTCAAGTCAGTAGTTACAAGTCAGATAGGTTGAACTCGATGGACTAACGTCCTTTTTCAGCCTTAGCTTCTATGTCACTATGATTGTAAAGGTGCCCACACACCTGATCGATTTGGGCCGATTTCGCCCGATCCGTCGACTGATCGGGCAGAGAAATTGACCCAAATCGGATGTGTTTGACAGCTACGTCCGCATTGGGTCGGACCCTACAGATTGAACCTGCTGCAGGTTCAATCTGTCGGATCGGACCCATCCGTGGCACATCGCTGGTGCTTTTTAGCACCCATGATGTGTTGGTCCGATCCCTAGGTGTGTGACAGCGAGGAAGCACCGCTGTCACACACCTATGTGCAGCAGTGGGGTCCGGGCAGCGGTGGCTGGGAAGCAGCATCCATGCGGTCAGAGGGGTCCCTGCGGCGCTGTGCATTAAGTCGGCGGGGTCCGTGTGGTGACTTGGAACTACCTAGTGCTATTTGCCAGGCGACGGCGCGGGAAGCACTTCTGAAACACTGGCCATACGCTGATTGGCTAAATTTCAGCCAATCTGCTTCTGGCCAGTGTTTTCAAACCCAGCAGCACTTCCCGCGCCGGCGAATAGCGCTAGTTAGTTCCAAGTCATCCCACGGACCCCACCGACTTAATGCACAGCGCCTCTGACTGCACGGCTTCCAGACAGCACTGCGGGTACCCCTGCGCCTCATGGAACCACCTGCCCGCTCCCCGGGGATATGCATGCAATAAATCGCATGCGATTTATTGCATGTATAATTTGACACAAGTTCCAAATCGTAAGCAGCCTCCCGGGGAGCTGCCGGGGGTCTCTACAGGGCAAACTGGTCCGACTTGTCCTTAGGACAAGTCGGACTAGTGTATGGGGGCCTTGAGCCCCCTTACCTCTGTCTGTATATTATCCCCCCATCTTGTTTCTCTACTGTTGATCCTCAGTTATAAAGAGCCACAGGTTAATAATAATAATAAGTAGTGACGTGCATGAATACAATTATTACTTATTAAATGGGTACGGACCATTGGGTCGACCACAGAAGGTCGACAAATTAAATGAAATGTGTTGACATGGCTAAGGTTGACAGGTTTGAGACGTCGACACAAGCATTCGGTCAACAGTCCGAGGTCGACTTGAGTTTTTCTTTTATTATTTTTTTTGTCCCGAATGTCGACATGGACTCCGTCAAAGTGTATTGCGCCCACTTGCTTGGTTTGCTGTGCTTGGCATGCTTCGGGCACATTATTCTATTTTCCCCTCCATGCCCTAGTGAAGGGTAGGGCATGAAATACGGCCTGTCGGCACATGTCTACTCAGAAGAAATGTGAAAAACTCATGTCAACCTAGCCATTGCTGACATAATGCTTGTGTCGACATTCGAATCATGTTGACCTTAGCCAAGTCGACCTATTTCGTGTGCCAACCTAAGCCATGTCGACACACCAATGTCTCGTTTTGTGCTCGCTAGGCTATGCCCCTGCTGTGCAATGTTTTTTGTTTTTTTTTGATGGGGGGGGGTTGACTTTTGTGTCATTCCCCATACTTTCTCATTGCGCTGGAGGTTTACACAGTGGTTTGCGAGCCTCTCATGAGTCCCCAGCAGCTCGTGAAGCACTGAATACACCTCCAGCTTGATGAGAAACACCGTAAGTGTAGTACATAAGTGCACAGAGGACCCTGTGTGTGACAGGAGAATAAGTCAGGCACGTGCTGCTGCATAATCTTGTTACATAACCCTCGCACTGCAGTTTGAACAAAAGATTAACGTAATGCCTGCAATAGGCATGGAGTGGGTTAAACAATCAAGGCTGTTGTGTGACCTAGGGAAGCATGTGACTCGGGGTCCAATAAGGACTCGGGAAGAGCAGTGTTAGCTTGGATATCAGTGCAGGAAAGGGAGGAGTCTTCCTCTCTTTCCTGAAAGTTTTCCCGCCCTCCCTCCCTTGTGTTATTATGGTTGGGAGGGTGTTTAATTGCGTTGGCTGATAGGCGGGAAAGAACGGCAGGTGAATAGAATTAGTTCTTATTCAAATGATGATGCTACGTATATGTTTGCTTTTCGGTGCGCTCGCCTCTCATTGGCTTAGGCCCTCGCTCAATCACCCGCTCGGGGACAGCGACCCCACCCTGATGGGTGGGTAGTCAATGGAGTAGGTAGAGCGGATACCTCTTGTTAGGGTAGGCTTGATTACATATGCAGATTGTGTGAGTGGAGCTTAGTTAATTAGCCGTTCTTTCTGGGCCACCATTAATTATTAATTAATTAATCTAGCTTAAAAGTGCTAAAAGAAATCCGCTAACAGTTTCTGCCAAACCTAAGTCTCCGAGTCTTTATTTCAGGTTTAGTTTGTAAGTCTTGAAATGTGATGTATATACTGTACATGCTAGAGGTCACACACATCAGATGCTAGGATGTTTATACACTAGATCACCCATGCATCGCCAAGGTCTCGGACAGGCTACTTTCAGCCTTTTTCTGAGATCCCCGCACTGCATACACACAACCGTCACACAGAATCCCAAGGCCTTTCTTCAGATGTAATTGCCGTTCTGTGTGAATCCCTCAATCCTATCTTCCTCACGCAGGAAAATATATTGGCAAATTCCTATTCATCCTGGCAACCATTTCTTTAGGGCCATATCATTTAGACGTGACAGTTACAAAACAACATTTAGCTCACAATAAATTACATATTGTTGTTTGAAGATTAAGTTTTCCCATCGCAGCTTTTTCGAGTTGGCTGTGACAATAGGACCTACAGTATACTACAGCTTAAATGTAGCGAGGGGTAAAATGCTTCTGGGGTGTGCTTAATGCATCTGAGGAAAGCTGTACCTCCGATGGCAAAGGCCATTTCTTATTTTAGCAGTTTAACAAGAATTAGCATCAAATATTCATGGTATACGGTCATTAGGGCATGGAGGGAGAATAAGCATGGCGAGTGGACGCGGTACACTTTGACGGTGTCCATGTCGACATTCGGGACAACATTTTTTTTTTAATCGTATGTCGACCTTTTGACTGTCGATCTTGCCATTATCGACCTTAGTCATGTCGACCTATTTCAGGCGTCAACCTGAGGCCCGTCGAGCCCTAAGGCCCAATGCAACTCCATTACAATCATTGCACTGCATTTTTCATTGACTTCAATTAAAATAATATTGATTTTCAGGATTTTTTTGTTCAGAAGTCAAACAGAGTGTGATATTTTGGTCTGAGCTCTTGCCTATAGTGAAAGCATGAGAGGAAATTTTGGTACTTGTGTTTTATCATGGCGCCCACTAAGCAAATAGCTTAGTGGGCTATTCTGCGTTAGAAAATCGCATCGCATCCCATTATTGTATGGCATGTGATGCGATGCGATGCAATGCGATTTTCCTATGTAATTTATTCACTGCTCTCTGTCAGTGAATACATTACAAAAATTGTATCCGATATAACATCAGATCCGATTGTACATGGTTCTATGGCATTTAATGTACTGTACAGTCAGATGACATACAGTGTCATTTATAAATGTCATTTACGCACCCCCCCACTTTCCACACCACCCCGAAGCGTGGCAAGCGCAGCTAGCCCCGCAAGGGGCGTCGGAACGCGGCCTCCCAACCTTTTCATACCCCCACTATCCACGTTGGCGTGGAGTTGATTATATATAGTTTGGCGAGCCACTGAGCCCGAAGCGTGGCGAGCGGACGCGTAGTACCTGTAACGTAATACACGTCCCTTTGCCGGGCTCGTTGCGCTCGCCGTGCTTCGGGCTCGCTGCGCTCGCCACACTATATAAGGTCAACTCCACGCCGATGTGGATAGTGGGGGTATGAAAAGGTCGGGAGGACGCGTTCCACCGCCCCTCGCGGGGCTCGCCACGCTTCGGGGTGGCATGGATAGTGGAGGTACAGTGACTGTACAGTACATTAAATGCCATAAAACCATGTAAAATTGGATCCGATATCTGATGCGATCACATTCGATTTTATATCGGATACGATTTTTGTAATGTATTCACTGACAAATAGCAGTGAATAAATTACATAGGAAAATCACATTGCATGCCATACAATAATCGGATGCGATGTCACTACGTTAGCATACGTAGCAAATCGGGGCGCCGTGATAATACACAAGTACCAACATTTTCTTTGTATTATTTTATATGATGCCCTTAAGGGGAAACCGGGCATAGGAAGAAAAAAAAAGACGGCACAATATACAGTAGTGAGACAAGAGTGACAAGCTGATGGTCGGGATAGATGCAGGCGGACATTGGGGGTAGAAGCGGGGTCATTATGGTGTGTGGGTGGGGGGGGGGGGGTAATACCAAAGGCCACAGGTGATCTTTAATGACTTTGGGAACAAAGCTCTTCAAAGGTTTTTTCTTCTTTTTTTCGTTTTGCAATTTTTTGTGTCTTAACACTGAAGTGTGACCCATTGTATGGATCAAATGAAATGAATCTAATTTATCTCGGTATCTAGTTCTTTCAGGTCATAACCTCTCTCTTTAAATCAATCAGTCAAATAATCAGTTTGGTTTTATGCAGTCATTATTTGAAGTGTATTTTATTTGATCATAATCGGTTGACTTTCGGTTATACTGTACCTCACATTCAGGGTTTGTTTTTGTATTTCCAATATGTGTATTGTATGTAGATGTGGATCAGTTGGAATATTTTTTTTTTTTATGTTTATTAGCACAATAGTACTTGTTGTACAGCGTCTAAGTGCTAAGCCTTGGAAAGAGGTAAAGTACCAACCATCCAGCTCCAAACTGTCATTTTTCAAACTCAGCCTGTAACATTTCAGGTAGGAGCTGGGTGGCTTGGGCCTCAATCCACTTTATCTCTCTCCAAGGCGTAGTACTATTGACCTCACACAAAAGGGCCACCGAATTGTGGGCATTGTGTACCATAGTCACTCAAATATAGGTCATTCATATGCATGCCTCCTAACTGTCCCGATTGGCAGTTTTGTTCGGGGGGGGGGGCAGTTGGGAGTCCCCCTGTCACTCTCTGTCCTGCTTAGCAGACAGGTAACATCAGGCATGGCACTAGTTCCTGGCACTGGGCAGTAGGTAACAGCAGGCATGGCACTAGTTCCTGGCACTGGGCAGTAGGTAACAGCAGGCATGGCACTAGTTCCTGGCACTGGGCAGTAGGTAACAGCAGGCACGGCACTAGTTCCTGGCACTGGGCAGTAGGTAACAGCAGGCACGGCACTAGTTCCTGGCACTGGGCAGTAGGTAACAGCAGGCACGGCACTAGTTCCTGGCACTGGGCAGTAGGTAACATCAGGAACGGCACTAGTTCCTGGCACTGGGCAGTAGGTAACAGCAGGAACGCACTAGTTCCTGGCACTGGACAGTAGGTAACATCAGGCATGGCACTAGTTCCTGGCACTGGGCAGTAGGTAACAGCAGGCACGGCACTAGTTCCTGGCACTGGGCAGTAGGTAACAGCAGGCACGGCACTAGTTCCTGGCACTGGGCAGTAGGTAACAGCAGGAACGGCACTAGTTCCTGGCACTGGGCAGTAGGTAACAGCAGGAACGGCACTAGTTCCTGGCACTGGGCAGTAGGTAACAGCAGGAACGCACTAGTTCCTGGCACTGGACAGTAGGTAACATCAGGCATGGCACTAGTTCCTGGCACTGGGCAGTAGGTAACAGCAGGCACGGCACTAGTTCCAGGCACTGCGCAGTAGGTAACAGCAGGCACAGCATTAGTTCCTGGCACTGGGCAGTAGGTAACAGCAGGCACAGCTCTAGTTCCTGGAAATGGGCAGTAGGTAACAGCAGGCACAGCATTAGTTCCTGGCACTGGGCAGTAGGTAACAGCAGGCACAGCTCTAGTTCCTGGAAATGGGCAGTAGGTAAAAGCAGGCACAGCTCTAGTTCCTGGCACTGGGCAGTAGGTAACAGCAGGCATAGCTCTAGTTCCTGGCACTGGACAGTAGGTAACAGTAGGCACAGCTCTAGTTCCTGGAAATGGGCAGTAGGTAACAGCAGGCATAGCATTAGTTCCTCGCACTGGACAGTAGGTAACAGCAGGCATAGCTCTAGTTCCTGGCACTGGACAGTAGGTAACAGCAGGCACAGCATTAGTTCCTGGCACTGGGCAGTAGGTAACAGCAGGCACAGCACTAGTTCCTGGCACTGGGCAGTAGGTAACAGCAGGCACGGCACTAGTTCCTGGCACTGGGCAGTAGGTAACAGCAGGCACAGCTCTAGTTCCTGGAAATGGGTAGTAGGTAACATCAGGCATGGCACTAGTTCCTGGCACTGGGCAGTAGGTAACAGCAGGAACGGCACTAGTTCCAGGCACTGCGCAGTAGGTAACAGCAGGCACAGCATTAGTTCCTGGCACTGGGCAGTAGGTAACAGCAGGCACAGCTCTAGTTCCTGGAAATGGGCAGTAGGTAACAGCAGGCACAGCATTAGTTCCTGGCACTGGGCAGTAGGTAACAGCAGGCACAGCTCTAGTTCCTGGAAATGGGCAGTAGGTACAGTAACAGCAGGCACAGCATTAGTTCCTGGCACTGGGCAGTAGGTAAAAGCAGGCACAGCTCTAGTTCCTGGCACTGGGCAGTAGGTAACAGCAGGCATGGCACTAGTTCCTGGCACTGGGCAGTAGGTAACAGCAGGCACAGCATTAGTTCCTGGCACTGGGCAGTAGGTAAAAGCAGGCACAGCTCTAGTTCCTGGCACTGGACAGTAGGTAACAGCAGGCACGGCACTAGTTCCTGGCACTGGGCAGTAGGTAACAGCAGGCACAGCACTAGTTCCTGGCACTGGGCAGTAGGTAACAGCAGGCACAGCACTAGTTCCTGGCACTGGGCAGTAGGTAACAGCAGGCACGGCACTAGTTCCTGGCACTGGGCAGTAGGTAACAGCAGGCACAGCACTAGTTCCTGGCACTGGGCAGTAGGTAACAGCAGGCACGGCACTAGTTCCTGGCACTGGGCAGTAGGTAACAGCAGGCACAGCACTAGTTCCTGGCACTGGGCAGTAGGTAACAGCAGGCACGGCACTAGTTCCTGGCACTGGGCAGTAGGTAACAGCAGGCACGGCACTAGTTCCTGGCACTGGGCAGTAGGTAACAGCAGGCACAGCACTAGTTCCTGGCACTGGACAGTAGGTGACAGCAGGCACGGCACTAGTTCCTGGCACTGGGCACTAGGTAACAGCAGGCACAGCACCTAGTTCCTGGCACTGGGCAGTAGGTAACAGCAGGCACAGCATTAGTTCCTGGCACTGGGCAGTAGGTAAAAGCAGGCACAGCTCTAGTTCCTGGCACTGGGCAGTAGGTAACAGCAGGCACGGCACTAGTTCCTGGCACTGGACAGTAGGTGACAACAGGCACGGCACTAGTTCCTGGCACTGGGCAGTAGGTACTGTAACAGCAGGCACGGCACTAGTTCCTGGCACTGGACAGTAGGTGACAACAGGCACTGCACTAGTTCCTGGCACTGGGCAGTAGGTAACAGCAGGCTCAGCACTAGTTCCTGGCACTGGGCAGTAGGTAACAGCATTCCCACCACTGGGATATAATATGTATCCTCTCGGGACAGGTATACATTTTTCACCATTAGTTGATGAATAGGGGCCCTTACAAACTTTTGCAGTACTTATGTATTATCTGGACTACCATGTTAAATGCACCCCATTTTTTCATACCCCTACTATCCAACTGCGCATGGAGTTGATTTTATATTGTGTGGCGAGCGCAGCGAGCCACCGTGCCCGAAGCGTGGCGAGCGGACACGGTCTCATAAGAAAACCGGGAGCCCAGATATTACATAAGTACCACTTTTGCTATGGGGCCTACATGTATCTAGTTACGCCACTGGCTATACCCCTATTTATGCTGTATTTTATCAACACACCCTGTACGTTACCTTGTAATTATTTTTTTGTTTGCTATGTACGGCGCTGCTGACACTTTGTGGCGCCTTATAAATAAACATCCTACTACGGTCATTAGGTCGACAATGTCTAGGTCGACCACTGTTGGTCGACAGGCAGAAGGACGACACAACCAAAGGGTCACCATGGAAAAAGTTTTTCATGATTTTTTTTTTTAACTGACTTTTTCATTCTTTACCATCCCAGTGGGCACAGAGGGAGAATATAAGTGTGCAGCCAGGCACCACGCTCGAAGCATGGTGAGTGCAGCAGTATACTAATTTGGTGTCTATGCCAACATGAAAAACTGAAAAACTCATGTTGACCTTTTACCATGTAGACTTTTTTTTCGTGTTGACCTTTTTAACATGTTGACCTAATGCTTCTTGACCTTTTTCGTGTGTTGACCTTTTTACCTGTCAACCAATAGTGGTCTATCTATTGACTGTCGACATAAGGATCCACACCCGTCCGGATAGTAATTACAGCCACTGTGCTAATTCCTGGCTGCAGACAGTTAATAACTACAGTATACTGTGCATAGGTATCACACAATGAGGAAATGAAATGATTATAAAGCTGAGGTGTTCTTCTGCTGCAATGAGGCAAGGTGACAGAAACGGGAGTTCATTTATAGCATTACCTCACACCAACCCAGAATCCCAGTGTATTGTTCCTGAAGTGCAAATGAAAAGTTCTTTAGCTGGAATATAAAAATGACGGAGCGCACTAAAGTCAGTTTCCACGTAGTTCTGAAAGCATAAAGAACTACGTGGAAACTGACTTTTATTTGCATGCGACTGGACGGATACGGGGCAGGCGGCTGACACCTTGGGACGTCAGTCACGCCCCCCCCCCCCCCTTCCGGCAGGCATCGGCCTGTTCGCGTACCCATGGGAACAACCATCGTTTTATGGTGAGCACCATTCCCGCCACTGTCCATCCCAGACCGCCCTGATGCTTGCCTGCGGCTCGGCAAATATGCAAGTTGCCGAAGCTATTCGCAAATTGGAGCTGCACATGCGCAGTCCCCAAAACATCGGGACGAGGCTGAACTCGCTATCGTGCGAACGGACCGGAATAAGGCCCCTGTATACGGAAACAATCTGGAACATTTCTAGGGATGGCCCACTGTTGCCATTGCCATCGATGGCAATTCTGCAACTGGCCATCAATGGTAAACTATGCAATGGCTGACCATCGATATTTTTACATATTGATGGTCATCCATTGTATTTGATCGATTGGCCTGTGGGCCAATCAAAGCACAGGGGTGGGGCTTCGTGGGTGTCGGGGGCAGAGCTATGCTCCGTGTCCCGGAACTTTAAAAAACAAACAAAAAAAAGGCAAAACATTGTTTTGCTGTTCCATCGATGGAGGGAAACCATCTGGTTCTCCCCCATCGATGGCAAAAAGTATTTGACATCGGCCATAAACCATCGGTGATTCGAATGGTCGATGGCCATCCCTAAACATTTCTATTAGAAGCTCTACAATACATAACTGATAACTGTGCACGTGCTGCCTTGTTGACAGTAGCTGCTGCCTGTGTTTATACGGCAAGTAGGTGCATCTAACTTGCATGGCTGTCCTCAGGTAACCTCCTTTCCCGGTACTGCCATTCTGCCTTTGTAGTGTTAGTAATAAAACATTTATTACCTCACACAGATGTTATAGTAATATTACAGCTGCAACGTTATGATTTTCATTCTTCTGGCCTCACGCCGCACGTTGTTATTTTCTGAATAATCAGGGATTTCTGTCTTCGTTGTATTCTGGCAGGCTTACTTTCACCTACGTTTATGATTGTATTTTGGATTGTAATCGAGAATGTTGCATACACGTGCATTGTGTATTGGGCTGGATTTCTGTGCTAGGAATCAGCAGTGTCAGTTTGCTGTAGTTGGTAGCCCTGTAATGGATATTTGCCTTTTCAGGGAAAATATAGTTGGTAGAATTTTGCACAGCGCCCCATTGAGGGGGCGTGTCATGCTCCACCCACAGGGCGTGTCTATTTCCATACATGGAGAGATTGTGAATGTGGCACCTAGAAGCGTGGGTGTGTACTGCTACATCTGAGAGGAATCTTTTAAAAGGACTTATATCCAAATGTAGGTGAGCCCCAAAGCAGTTAGTAAGAGCCACTATACTTTAACAGGTTTTTGTTCCAACCAACCAGATCTGACAATCATTCTGTAGATATATGGGCAGCTTGAGTTTTCACAGACGCTCCCTTTCTCCACCCCCAAATGTCTGCAGCCTCTTCGGTTCCACACTATGGCCCTTATTCTGATTGATGCGGACTTTACCGCGTTCTTACGGATCGCGTCTTTATGGCGTCTGCGCATGCGTGGAGAACGCTACGCGCATGTGCCACGCATTGACTCGGTACCAGTTCGGCCAAATCCCGTCCAGAACTGTTCACCGCTATCATTCGGGAAATAGGGGCGTATTATGGGCGTCATGCGGAATGACACATGGGCGTAGTTTCAAAGTGGGCAAAACGGGGCGGAAACATGGGCGGACACGGGGGAGTACACTTATGTTGGGGGGCGTACATTCGGAAACCACTCCGAATGCACGCGATCAAAAAGGGCAGAAATGTGCGGTGTCCACAAGTGTACTATTGCTTTGCGGACACCACTCGTTCATGCGGTAGGCGAACGTACGCCTAATGACTACAACCATTAACACCTGAACCCAATAGAATCTACTCCTTTACTCATTACTCACTAATAGGCCGCTTGTCAGTGCTTTAATAGAAACCATTGCACTTACATTGCTGTAAGGGTTAATGTGTGCTATGCATGTGTTAGGCATGCTTGTAAGGATATATTGGAATCTAATTGATTCCAATTCCAAATAAGCAGTTTTTTATGAGGATAGGTAATTGAATAAGTGGGTCATGTGATGTATTGCAGAAGATACTTCATAGTGGGTTGTTTGGCGTAAATACTCCGCTTACGTGCGGTAGCACCGCTTGGCTCCCGTTCGGATGCGGTATTCCCGAGCATACTCTGTAATACTCTGTAATACCGTGCCGAAGCTGAGTGTTTCTCCCGCACACGCATGGTTTGTATGTCGTCCGTAAACACGCCCTGTTCTTAAAGAGTGAGTCCGTCCGAATGCGGAGGACACGTGGGCGTTTCTACGGACGATGGCCGCATGCGGCAAAACACCGTGGCGTGCGGACCGCTCCGTAAGAATGCGGGAATTTCCGCACAGATCAGAATAAGGGCCTATGACTGGAGCTGCAGCATATGCTTCGGTAGATGTGTAGTAATAAATGTATTAGTCAAATGCGCCCAAATTGTGCTGCATCCGGATATGACTCAGGCCCTCTGTACATGTCACTCTCTCCTACATTCTTTCCTCCTTCCGGTGGGCTGAAAGCCCTCTCCTGTGGATCTGCTGTAAACCAATACAATCTTTTGTTGCTGGTTACAGGAACGGTTTTAAGTTGCTTTTTATCATTACATCCATCGGAACTGTGATCCTGGAATAGCAGTAACAACACAATAATGTCATGGGTTTCCCTATATGAACGGGTGTGGATCATTAGATTGACAGGGAGAAGGTGGGCACATGAAGGTGGGAACACTAAAGAGGTCAACATGGTCAAAAGTTCAACATTGAAGAGGTCGGCATGAGGCTTTATGTCCATGTCAGCATAGGTCGACATGCACACTGTGTATATAACACATCCCCTGCATGTTTTGCTGCGCTCGCCATGCTTCAGGCATAGGGCCTCAATGCACTGGGCACGCTATTATAGTATCACTCTATGCCCACTGGCATGGTAAAGTTTTTTTTTTTAAATCATGAAAAACATGTTCGACCTTTTGCTAGTGACAATCTATTGCTGCAACATTAGAGAACTGTATTGTTCCTACAGTAACAGATGTATAGCAGAGCTCGGAGGATCTGGGGGGGTTGGGGGGGGGGTTAGGATCCAAAGACTGGAGTAGAGTTCTGTTGGAGCCAACAGACTAGTTCAAAGCACTATTTGGTTATGCAGGCTGGCACTGACTGCTGCTAGGTCACATGACTGGCATAGAGTGCTGCTGGGTATGCCGCCTGGAACACTGCTTTTAGCTCCAGCTTGACTCAAAGTGATGTTGAGTACACAAAATGGCACCCGGTACTATTGTACACCGTGCGCTGTGGGTCCACAGCCTGATGTAGGGTGCTTTTGAGGTTCCCAGCCTGGCAAAAGTTTGCATAATGGGTATCCCGGTTCTACTTTCCCCACCTGAAAGAGAATTATGCAGCTGTCTCAAATTCCTGTGGTGGTGCAGTGACTGTGCTGCTGAGTAATCTTGTATTGCACTACTTTTATATGTAATAAATGTGTTATTAGAAAACATATATTTGTTGTGTGCTTTCAAATGTAGCCAACCTTTCTCCTTAATGAAAGCACAGACGGTGTAGTGGTTAGCATTACTTCCTCACAGCGCTGAGGTCATGGGTTCGATTCCCACCATGGCCAGGGCCGGATTTAGGGGTCAGGGCGCCCCTAGGCACTACATATTAACCCCATCCCCAACTCCCCCGAGTCCCTTTGGGCAAGTGCACCATATGCTGCGGCAGAGCAGATTATGCTACAGCCAGGGATGGGACAGCGGTGTTAATTGTGTCTTGTCTCCCCGCTTGTCTGCTAGAGTAGTAGTAGTAGTAGTGCCACTGCCCAGCCCACACTTATCGGCTGCAGCCTGATCCAGCGAGCGCAGCCAGGGATTACCAGGCTGCACACAGCCCGATCTCTCCGCCGCCTGCAGACATGCCAGTGGACCGGTCTTCCAGCGAGGAGGAACCAGAAGTATTCTTTTAGGGGGAGTTCGATCTCATCCTTCGCCACCCCCTTATCTATCCCTAGTTACACAGGCGACGCAGCAGAGGCACATTCATCAGTGCTGCCGACTGCAGTGCTCACACTTCCTGCTTCCCGGGACAAGGAACGTGAATTCTGATAGGGCGGCAGCAACCCGCTTCTGATTGGCCCCTTCATAACTCGATGCTGCCCGCTCAGCCAGGTCACACGCAGCCTGCCGCTCTGTGATAGGTGACGCCCATAGGCCTGTGCCTCACGGGCCTAGTAAGAAATCCACCTCTGACCATGGCCCTAACTGTGCGGAGTTTGTATATTCTCTCCATTCTTGCGCGGGTTTCCTCTGGGTACTCCGGTTTCCTCCCACAATCCAAAAATATACTGGTAGGTTAATTAGCTGCCAACAATTTAACCCTAGAATGTCTGTGTGCGTGTACATGTGGTAGAGTTGTAAAAAATTAGAAGCCAGCACTATAGATAGAGTATCCAAAAATATTTTATATATCAAAAAAATTTAAATTCCATCAGGAAAAGACAAGAAGTGGAAACACCAATGAAAAGATAATACAGTCCAAATACATGGGAGTTACCACATCCAATGACAGTAACATGGTGGTCCACTGTGAGGGTCACTGATGCCCTCAGGAGCATAAGTGACCCTCCAGCAAACCCGGATATATATAGTGTAGCAAATTAATCAATCAAAATCACCTGTGTGCCCATTGTCTCTGTCAGACACCTGCTTGCATGGTAACACGTAGCCAGCGTGTAGAAGCTAACAGCGTATCCAGGAAGTGATCCGGCGTCTCTTCCGGCCTAGGCTAGTTGCGGCGCCGTCACCAGGGTAACGCTGTGTGGGAGTGTGCAGACATCACAGACAACACGCCGGGTAGGCTGAAGACCCGCCTCGGCGTCAGTGTCCATGGTAACGAGACTCCATGAAACTAATCCAATACTCCAACACACACTCTCTGACGGTGTCCCCGACATTCAGCCAGAAACACCCATCAAAGCGGGTGTCAGATCAGGACGCAAGCCAGATATATAATCCAGCATTCGCCCTGTCTAACACTAGGATCTAAAAGCAGATAATTATTAATGGCTATACAACATGGCACAATGTCTAGAGACGGGCAGGCAGGAGCATAATATCACATACAGTGAAAATCATATAATAGAAAATATAAAGGCAAAACAAAGAACACAAGATATAATCCAGAGTAGGCAAATTAACAGTTATGAATGGCACATATATGGTATAATCCTCAATATGACACATATTATCATAAGAAACAATGAAGAGATTGTTCTTCATTAAGCCCTCTCGGGGACATGCAGTCAAGCAGATTAATCCAATAACATTCTCTATGTAACGAGATTTCTACGATCACCGCCTCTCCTCAGGGGCGGAATATGGTCCACTGGTTGGAAGCGAAAGTCCTTTATAAGGTGTTTACATTTGTGGAAATGTTTGGCAACAGGAGGCGTGCTAGTGTCAATCGAGATCATGGCTTTCTTTATAGAGGATCGATGCATGGCAACTCGTTCTTTCAGTGTCCTTATTGTTTTACCGATGTAAACCAGTTTGCACGGACAGGTAATGGCATATACGACATAACTTGTGTCACAGTTAAGATGATGTCTGATGGGGTATACTTTAGAAGTACGGGGATCTAGGAAGACAGGAGATGTTATTACAAACTGACAAATCACACATTTCGAGCAGCGGAAACTGCCGTTCTTAGGGGCAAGCCATCCAGTGTTTTTGATGGGCAACAAATCAGATTTTGGGACAATATCTTTTACATTGCCACTCTTTTTGTAGCAAAACATAGGTAATTTGTGACAGAATTGTCCCATGGTATCATCTGCCTGAAGTATATGCCAATGTTGATGTATCACATCTCGAATTCTCTTAGAGGCAATGGAGTATGTACTCACAAAGGTTAGCCTTTCAGATTCATTACTCTTAGTGGCAGGTACCAGGGATTGTTCCTGAGACAAATTTACACAGTGTGCAATAGCTCCCTGTATTTCATGTGACATATATCCCCTTTCAATAAATCTTTCCCCCATCTCAGTTAGTGCTGGCATTAATTCACTGTCGTCAGAAGTGATACGTCTCACTCGTAATAATTGTGACAAAGGTAAATCATGTTTAAGTGGCACAGGATGAAAACTGTCTGCCATCAATATGGTATTTTTATCAGTCGGTTTTCTATATATGCGAGTGGATAAGGAACCATTTGTCAACGAAACCCCTACATCAAGAAAGCTGATATACTGATCACTAAAGGCCATAGTAAAGCGTATAGTGGTGTCTAGACCATTCAAGTAGTCCACAAAGAGTGTCAGGAGTTCAGGTCCACCAGTCCACACCATGAAGAGGTCGTCAATGTATCGTACATAAAAAAATACAAAGGATGAAAACTGAGAATTGGACATTATGTGTTGGTTTTCATACATGTGCATGAAAAAATGTTGGACCCCATCGCTGTGCCCTGTAACTGCAAAAAAAATTTACTTTCAAAAAGGAAATAATTTTTGGTTAACACAATCTCCATCAACAATAAAAGAAAATTAACGTTGGGACCTGCATAGTGTGGACTGGTGGAAATCAAACTCCTGACAGCTTCAGGACCCTCCCTGTGGATGATGTTAGTGTATAAACTAGACACGTCTAGTGTTACCAGTAAAGCATTAGTTGGTAGGTTGTCAAGTTTCTTTAATTTCTGTATAAAGTCGGTGGTATCCCGCAAATAAAAGGGAGTATTCTGTACAACCGGTTGGAGCCAGAAATCAATATATTGATATAGGGGCTGACATATAGAGCCACAAGAGGACACTATGGGGCGTCCGGGTTTTTTTACAAGAGTCTTGTGAATTTTAAGTAAAATATACAAGATAGGAATACGGGGGTGATTTTGTGTGAGAAAGAATGCTGTGGCCTCATCTAATCAACCATTATTGAGACCTAGAGTTATTACTGAATCGATTTTTTTTTTTTATAATTGTAGGTTGGATCATATGTTAGGCTTTTGTAGCAAGATCCATCAGCTAATTACCTATTTACCTCAGCGATGTAGTCACTCCTATTGAGAATCACCACACCGCCGCCTTTATCAGCGGGGCGGATGGTGATCTCTGTGTTAATGCTCAAGCTCTTTAATGCTAAATTCTGTTCCTTGGTTAAATTAGAATAAGAGATTTTTTGTTGACTAATGTATTCTAGGGTATCACGTTTAACCAAATTGATAAAAATGTCAATGGACGGGTTAGAGTAAGGGGGTTCAAAGGTACTTTTAACTTTGAAAGGATTCTGTTGTCTAACAGTAGGAGGGTATTTGGAAAAGTAATTTTTCAATTTTAATAACCTATGAAATCTGAAAAGCTCTATCTCGAAATCAAAGGGATGCTGTTTATATGTCCTTACAAAGGATATACCTTTACTGAGTATGTCCAATTCATCATTATTGGGGATATAGTTGGATAAATTAAAAACGATGGTTTCCCTTTGTTTTTGAGCCCTTGTTGTTTTGTGTTTGACTCCACCCCTCCTAACAGTTCTCCTGCTTTTTGGCCTTTGTATTTGGAGCGGGTGACGGTGCACTTTGGAAAAACCCGTTTCCCAGAGTGGTCCGAGTCACTGGCTGAGGTATGGGTTTCTATGACAGAAAAAAACCTTGTCCATACGTCCCATACGCCTACGTCTTGTTCTAAAGTGTTCCCTCCAATTGGGTTTGGACTCATTCCCCTGGACCCAACCGTAGACCCTCATATCTCTATAATCCTACATAATACATGTGGTAGAGAATATAGATTGTAAGCTCCAGGGGCAGGGACTGATGTGAGTGTTGAAATAT
Organism: Crinia signifera; assembly: GCF_055691185.1. Classification (NCBI taxonomy): domain Eukaryota; kingdom Metazoa; phylum Chordata; class Amphibia; order Anura; family Myobatrachidae; genus Crinia; species Crinia signifera. The sequence goes on along the minus strand of NC_139219.1, from coordinate 304,517,821 downwards.
TCCCTGTACGCTATATAAGAAACTGGTAATAAATAAATATTAGTGTTCATTCTAGCACCCGCCATCTTTGAAAACAATGCAGTTCCTCTTCCCTGCCTAGGGTGTCGCTGTCTGCTGTAGTGCTTCTAGCACAGTGTGGTCTTTATATCGGCACTGATATGCAAACCAGACCTGTGCTAGGAACACCACAGCAGACAGCGACACCCCAGGCAGGGAACAGGAACTGCATTGGTTTTCAAAGATGGCGGGTGCTAGAATGAACACTAAATATATGTTCCTTATTGGATTTTTTGTTTTTTTTTAGGAGGTGCGGGCTGGAAATGTGTTTTTTTTTTTTTTTTTTTAGGAGGGGGGTCTGGAAATGTGTTGCTTTGTCATGAAAGCAGCAGTTATATATGGCGGAGTATTCATTTGCTTATAATCATTTTTTGTGCCTGTTTGCATCTGTTTTTGCAATTTTTTTTTAAGTAGAAAAACACCCAAAGTGATCGGGAAAATGAAATCCGTTATCAAAGATTTTTTTGTTCACCTGACACCGGGTGTCCAACACCTGACACCAGATGTCCAATTAGCTCCCTCGATATGCTGACTATTGAGGCCGTAATTCAATTAGCTTTGGTCATTTACTGCTGCTATTTGAATTTCTCCCCTAATGCGTATAAACGTAGTCACATATACCAATAACTTCCGCATGTTGTCATTGTAAATCCATAAGGTCCTGTGTATAAGAAGTTTTTGAAGTAGTGTGTCACGTTACTGTACCCAAGGTTAACCTGATGTCCTCTGCGCTGAGACGGAAAGAGCGAGAGCGTTGTGTCAACACCGGTGAATATATTGCAGATAAGCAGTCAGTCCGTCGCCGAGCATCATACCTCAGTGATGGTTAAAGTCACCCAATTCAATGAGGTGATCAGCGCTTTGGCTGTTGGGAAACAAATGATGCTTTTGCTAGACAAAAAGAGAACATTGTAATTTTCGTGGCTGAAGAAAAATGCCGTTCTGTAGATTTTTAAGATGAAAGTAATTTTAAGGAAATAAAGATCGCATCTGCATTTCATTCCATCACCCGCTCATAACTAGCACCGTAATGCGGCCGCTCCAGAGTATAATGGCGCTACCGCTGTATATCTATCGTTCCTCGCATCTATGACCTATTGCAGGGGAATTCAATTGTGAAATCAAGCATTGCATAATGGTTCTAGTAAGACAGTCTTATCATAGAAATGCGTGCAGGGAAATGACTCCCCGTAATGACGTTCAGGAAGAAATATAAGGCCGTTTAACAGCATCCAGGCTATGGCTTTCCACGTAACGGTAGATTCCAGCTATTGTACATGGAATATTTAGATATTGTGTCATCGTTTATAATGTCGAGTTTCAAAACTTTTTACTCAGCGATTTATGTTATACTATACTTTTATGCAAGTTTTATTTTAATTTCTTTCTGTCAAGTCAACCATGCCGATAATGAGCACATTCAAGTAGGAACGTAACCCAAGGAACAAGGCGATGTCTGAAAACAGCACAATATAACATTACCGGCCAGAGAATACAGTATAATAATAGGGCGTGAAGTGTAACAATAAAACAGAGATAATGTTATATATATACCACAGGAGGAATAAATAAATCCACAAAATACAATACAAGTTCATGGCAATAGGCAATGTATGCCGGGGGATCAAAGAGTAAAAGGGGTCCTACATTAGAGAGTAATGAGAAGGTCACTGCCGCCATCACATGGTTCATACTATCGGAGTTATTCAATTGTCCCCAGTAAAACAATAAATGAATAAAAAACACCAAAAAGGCTATTTTCATGATTTTTGCCCAAAGTTTCACTTCAAAATATCTAGTTTGTGGGTGAAAACACATACAGTAGGGGTAAAAAAAAAATAAAAATGAAAAGAGGTGATGTTGCCCATAGCAACTAATGAGATTCGGTCTATAATTTTCTAGAAGTTTTAATAAATGTACCTCATAAAGGGCCAGATGCACTAAGCTTCAAAAGTGATAATATGGAGAGTGATAAACAACCAGCCAATCAGCTCCTACCTGCCATGTCACAGACTGTGTTTGAAAAATGTCAGGCAGGAGCTCGTTGGTTGGTTGTTTGTCACTCCCCATTTTATCACTTTTGAAGCTTAGTGCATCTGGCCCAGTATCTGAGATAAGTTCTGTAAAAAAAAAAAAAATGTGGCTGATTATTGTGAATTTTGCTTAACTTGCCTCAAGCAGGCAAAACAAAATCCCAGATAACTGTCTGTATCAGGGACAATTGAAAAGGCCCAGGCAGGTCAATTATCCACATTAAATGACTGCTTTATCAGTAATAGCTGCCAAAGATGTGCACATTCTGTACATGTAAAGTAGAGATGATTTTCTCGGTTCTTATCGCCAAAATTAGCGCAAGTTTGGATTTTTCAGATTGGCTCTCAGCTGTCACATGTTTTTAGGTAGCTAATAAGATCTCACTTTGGGATCCGAGTAAATCCGGTTAAAACCAAAACCGCACATCTGTAGAGTAAAGGCCCACATACACTAGTGCAATTTGGCCTGATTTCACCCGATTCCGACAGATTGGGCCGAGAATTCAGGTGAAATCAGGCCAAATCACATGTGCTTGACATCCGATCTGATGCGCATCTTGCTGCACATAAGGTAAATCGCAAGTGCAGACGTCAGCGGTGCATCGCAGGTGCTTTTCTGTGAACGACATGCCCTATTGCGTAAAGCAGTAGAATCCCTGCATTTCCCTACAAGTCCGATAAGAAAGTAATCAGCCTCCACAGTGATGTCACTGGTATTTGTTGAATTCATAGATAGAGTCACTGGCTGCCACAGTGCTGTGTAGGCGATGACAGCACAGCCAAGCGAACTGTTCCTCCATAAATATATGTATTAGATGGATAATCTGGATCGTACCCAAATCAAATTATACTTTTTTTTTTGTTCTATTTGCCAGAACTCTGAATCCTCCTGGGTTATATATTCACCTTCTTAGTAAGAGAATAATCTCGGCTCATATGTGTTTTTATAGAATTAGATATTTTTGGATTCATGAAATAAAATAGTCTAAACCCGTGTCTGGGCGATGATAATTATAATCTCCTTAATATTGCTGGCTGGGAAACGGCGAGGCTCTGAAATGATATTTCTAAGCTAATTGCAGCAGATCCTGAAAGCTCTGCTGGGCTCTGAGACAGAGGCTTCCACACTTTGCCGTGCAGGTAGATTAATGTACAGATGAGTGACAGCTGATAATGAGCGCGAGCTGGCGGAATAAAATGTGCGACTTCTGGGACATCTGGTGCCTTGTGCGGGTGACGTGCTTTTGTTATGCTAATGAGCTACTGGATAGGGGTATGGCTGATTGGGTCATTGGGTGAAATAGGTCGACATGATTATTGCCTGGTACACACCAGAACGATTGAGATTGTACGATCGTCTTGCGATCTGTCAAAGCACGCGATCTGCTCCCGATCCCGATGGGTACCCAGTTGAAGGGGTCATTTTCAAATCCTACCGGCTGCAGGTAGGATCGTAAAACCGACCAAACGACCTGCGGGGCCGCGCATCTGGTCGGAATCGGCTCGGAGACGGCCCAAAACATGCCCAGTTTACATAAAATCGGTCGAGATTGTATCTAAATTGGGTGTGTTGAGGCCAAATCGATGTGGTGTGTAGCCTACATGAGGTCGACAGGGTTGGAAGGTCGATAGTGAAAAGGTTGACATGAGTTTTTCATGTCTTTGTCCCGAATGTCGACACGGACACCGTCAAAGTGTACCGCGTGCCCTCGCATGGCTCGCTGCACTCGGCACACTATTCTATTCTCCCTCCACTGCCTAGCGGATGGTAGGGTATGAAATACCGCCTGTTGGCACACTCGAAAAAAATGTGAAGAAAACTCATGGCGACCGTACCATTGTTGACCTAATGACTGTGTCGACCTTCTAAACCTGTCAACCTTAGCCACGTTTCTTTCAGGCGTCAACCTAAGGCCTGTTGACCTTCAGTGGTCAACCCAATGTATGTTGACCTTAATAGGGGTCTGCCCTATCCCGTGGCAACATCACAAAATGGACCACTTGGATTTTTGTGTCCTAAAATAAGCTCATCATTGATTTCTAGGACACTTGGAGACTGCACTGATTCATTTGATATGTGACACTTGTGTATCTGAGTGCGACTGAGTCTCAGAGTCTGTATACAAAGTGCTACAATGTAGCAGCCGCAGCTCTTTTCCAATGCGAGATCCACTGTTCTCTGTGTACACAATGGGCCTGATTGTAGTCACTTTGTTTTGTTAATGCGCAATTTCTGCGCATGTGCATGCGTCGGGTGCGAGCAGGCATGGCGATCTGCTAGTTCAACGTGCTTTTTGCATCCACCAGTGTGTGGGGAAGGGGGCGGCATGGGGACGTGCCCATGGGAACGCCCAGCGTTTCATAATAATAATAATAATAATTTTTTGTCACTACAACATTAAAAAAATTTAAATCATGGGTGTTCCTATGAAAACGCTGAGTGTTCCCATGGAAATTAGGCAGTACGCGGCTGCCGGGGGTGGGCAGCTGACATCACCGGTTGTTAGCTGCCCGCCCTGTATTCCCATACAGGGTGCACGCAAAGCTAAGACACCTGAGAGTGTCATAGTCTTGCCTCCTCCTTCCAAGTCATACGATGGTCGGCGATCATCGAATGATTTGACCCTCACAACCAAGGCTGCGAATGGATGTTTATGCAAAACATCAATTCGCAGCCGCGTGGCCAACCCCACAAACGAGGCGGGCGGGGGCGTTAAAAACTGCGAAATTCGCAGCGCTGCGTGTGGACTAGAATAAGGTCCAATATACTATCCCATTAATCAGCAGAGTCTCTTAGTGCACCCTAGCGATATTGCATCGCTATTTCAGGCAAAAAAGACGCCTGATGCTTGTGATGTTCCACGGGACCTGTCAGCTCACACGAGGCATCTCCCGCTGCATGGCGTATTGAGGCTAGATGTATGACGATACATCTGCATTGCAGTCATCTTCAGATTATAAGAACTATTAATAACTCTTCCCAATAGATTACAACCATTCATTCCTGTTGGCGCGATCATATGGGAGACTAGAACGCACCTAGATCAAGCAATCTGACACACAAGACAAGGTTCCAGATGTACACAATTATAGGCACCTTAAAAAAAAGGGTTTTGTAGAGGCGCAAGCGGTGTGCTCCTGTATCTTTACTGTGCCTATGTGTTCCCTGAGAAAGCAGAGACTTGGAAGGGGGGGGGGTACTTTTCTGTGAGCAATGAAAAGTAATAAAATTAGTTCAATTTTATTGAACTAATCAAAATGTATGACTCATTTCTTTTTTTAACTTCTCTGTGAAAGGGATGTGTTATGGATAGCTTCTGTCAGTCAAATAAGCACCATGTCTGAACACAAACTGCTCTGGAATAATATATTTCTATGCTTTGTTCCATGGCTGCCATTGATATCTGTGTGCCCTTTCTTCAGACAGCTCCGTAAATTGTGCAATTCTATTGACATGCTCTCACTGAATATACGAGTGATTACCACCCAGTTACGCCTCTTGGGTGTGTGGCTACACCGGTGAGTTGCAGTTGGCAGGTGTAGTCTTGCCCCCATGACTTTCAGCATGTCCCTGTGATGCGTGGCCACTGTACCTGTACCTTTTCTGTGTTTGTGCATGCCATAGGTGCGCACACGAAAAAATGGCGGGGCCTCCTGTAAGGGATGGTTTCCAGTGTGTTCACCATGGTTGGTTACCGTTCATGGAACAACTGCCAAGTGATCGTCAATGGTTGGATGCATGCATTGGATGACCGTCTATGGTTCCACCAACCAGTGGTCATCTCAAGGGTTTGTTGTATCAAGTTTTTTTAACAAGTACAGGAGGGAGATATACAGTACTTTAAAGGATAAAAAGTAGTATTATAACATGGGGATATACAGATTTAGCGCCCCCTCATGCTTGCTAGAGCTGGCAATAGAATCACCTAGTTGGTGTACAGCTGTAGTCATTACTAACTGTCACATTCCCCAGATCCCCTAGCTGGGACACAGCTGTAGTCATTACTGTCACATTCCCCAGATCACCTAGCTGGTGCAGAGCTGTAGTCATTACTAACTGTCACATTCCCCAGATCACCTAGCTGGTGCAGAGCTGTAGTCATTACTAACTGTCACATTCCCCAGATCACCTAGCTGGTGCACAGCTGTAGTCATTACTAACTGTCACATTTTCAAACCTGCTGCATTCATTCCTACTATAGATCCACAGGTTGCCTGACACACATATGAACTATTGGTAGATCTTAAGGACAGGTGTGGCCACCCCTGTGGTATACTGTATAGCGCCTCGCAGTTTCCTAACATGGGGGAAAACTCTGTTAATATGAAGGTTACAGTTTCTTCTTTCCTTTATAGTACATACTGTTTAAAGCTCTTCTTTCCTTTGGAGAGGGAGGGCTCCTGGCTACGGGCACGACACCATCTCTCACCGATGGGGATTGCTGCTTGTATCACGGTGACAGCCGGTTCATCACGGTAAATCTGCAGTAAATGGAACATTGGATACCGAGTGATGTAGCTAGCCTATGACTGAGTGCCATCGGAGTTCTATTGTGTACAGCATCCATCATGCACTTTTCTTTTACAGCATTATATGAAATGGATTTAAGGACTAAGCTGTGATTTTTCGCACTCTCTAGGTGGAAGCGGCTGACATTGAGAATGAAGAGAAAAGATACTCGCTCTTTGTAGAGCTGCTGGGGATCAGTCACGCGCGGCCAGAATTCCAGCACTTAGTGTTACTTCTACAAGCCTGGCCTCCAATGAAAGGTGTAATGTAAGTAATGGCCCTCATACCAAGGTTCTATGTTCTGTTCCCTTCCTTTCTCCTCCACACATTGCACCATTATTACTGCATTGTACAAGCAGCATTGTGTATGTCCTATACTGTAACACTAACTCTAATTATACTGCTCTGTTCCTATAATAAAGTTATGATTTGTACTACGGGCAGGTTAAACGTGTTACATATTGATTATGGAAACTGTATATAAAAGGAGTACTCTCATTTCCATATTGCCCTGTGTATGTACTACAGTATACGAATATCCCTATTGCAGTAATAATTTTAGGTTCTTTAACCCCTCCGCTGCTGAGGGTTTTCTCTCCCTTTTGCTGGGTACACATTTGGCAATATATCGTTAACGATATATAGTACAAATCGTCCAGTGTGTACGCTTAATGTCGTCAATGATGCGCACTCCTACTCCTTGTTAGCAGCACCCCCTCATCATCTGTACGGGTTGGGATCATTTGGTCTACAGCATGATGGTCGACAGTCATTAGGTCGACGTGGGAAAAGGTAGACATGGTTCTAGGTCGAAAGATCATTCGTTCGACAGGTCATTAGTTCGACTATGTCGACAGCGAAAAAGGTCAACATGGAGTTTTTCACAGTTTTTTTTTACCTGAATGTCAACACAGTCGACATGGACACAGTTTAAAGTGCACCGCTGCGCTCGCGATTCTTCCGCCATGCCCTAGTGGATGGTAGGGAACGAAATACCGCCTCTCGGCTCAAAAAACAGTGAAAAACCCCATGTCGATCTTTTGACTGTTGAACTAACGACCTGTCGACCTAGAACCAAGTCGACCTTTTCCTATGTCGACCTAGATTCATGTCGACCTAGACCATGTCAACCTTTCCCCATGTCGACCTAATGGTGTCGACCTAATGACTGTCTACCATCATGCTGTAGACCAAATGACCGCATCCCATCTGTACATGCAGCTCAATCTTGACTATCAGGGGCTGAAGTAACTGACGAAGAAATTGTTGTATGCGCTATATCGTGTCTCTTCCGCGGAACCGCCGATTAATACCACTTTTACACCCAAATCCCGTATCCGACCTGGCATTTGGAACATGGATCCAAGCCAATGTCGGATCCGGGATTCGCATTGTTTACACTGCGGCGGTGCTTGGAGATAACATCATCTCCAAGCGTCGGGACTGCCGATTGCTGGGCCCTGGACTGCCATGCTGGGGGCAAGCCCAGCACCAAGGTAAGCTGCTGGGCTGCCCCCAGCCCCCGTGCACCCAAAGCCCCCCGTTCGCAAGGTGAGTGTATGCAGCACACAGGCATCCACTCACCTCCTCCACTGCTGTCTGCAGAGTACAGCAGCGGAGGCTGTGCGCGCCCCCCCGCCCAACCTCCATCCTGACCACAGGACGCTGCGGTCCAGAGTTTGAACTTCCCCCATTGCTGTAAACAGGAGTCAGATGACCCAGCATACTGTTTGCCCTCTACCCAGGTCCTGCCTGTGTTCTATCCTGGTCAGGACCTGGGTAGAAGTCCCATGTAAAGGGACACTGGTTAACCCCTTTTACATCGCCGCTGACCCGGGTCCAGGAGAGACAAACCCAGGTTTTTGTGGCGGTGTAAAAGGGGTATTAGTTAACAATAGGTTCCAATCGCCCTCTCACCCGTATATGTATTTGGATGAACAGGCTACCTTACACATTTAGTAATAACCATTTGTATAATAAAGCATTTGTATAGTGAGTTTCTTCCTCCGCGTTCTCTACCAAACAACAGCGCTGAGAATATTTCCTATAACGGCTACAACATATTTCTATTGGACCATTCTGTACAATGTGCAGAGCAGACTCATTTTCCAGTCCCTCCTCCTCCTGTCCCTAATTACTGGTTAGATACACTCTTTAGCCGGCTGTTTATGGCATGCTCCTGTACGGTCAGGCCTCCAGCTTCAGGGACTGTTTGCAGTTCTGCTCCCTCTCCGCTACCGCATTATCTGCCAGACATCCTGCAAATTAATGACAGGGCATTAAAAGGTGCTTACTCTCACTTCCCCTGAATACATAAACTCTGAAGGCGAGTGTAACTAACAGCGGTTGGATAAACTATACGGATTATTTTGGCAGAATAAATCCTCTGTATCTATTTAACTAGTCTACAAGAGCCGAGTAATCCTTTACGTGCATCTATTATATGTTATTACTAACAACAGGGAGTGGGGCAGCAGTGGTCATCTGATGAGTTAGGTGCACCCTTTATTACCACAGGCTGCCTTATATGCAGTGCTACCAGTTATCACTCATTTACTACAGAACCAGCTCTGGTTACCTCCTCTCTCTTCTATAGCCAGGATCTCACCCCTTTGCACTGTCAGACTCTCCTCCAGTAGTCACACCTTCAGACAAGCCCGCATCACTCACCTATGAGCTAGTAATGGTCATCACCATTCAAAATCATTGATGGTCTATGACCAATGTTGAATACGTTTGGCATCGATGGGAAAGACCCAGATGGTTTCTCACCATTAATGATGCACAAGAAACCAATTTTTTTTTTAAACTGCTGGGACATGAAGCTTAGCTCCACCCCCCAAAACTCCCATGAAGCCCCACCCATGGGCTCTAATTGGTCTACGACATATTGAATTAGAATGCAGAGGGGGACCATCAGTGGGTGAAACCGTCAGTGGTTCCATTGCAGATGGTTTCACACCATAGAGGTTACCTATCAAATGTACCATTGATGAGCAATCGACCCATGGCCATCCCTACTATGAGCCCTCTTAGAAACATAGAATGTGACGGCAGATAAGAACCACTTGGCCCATCTAGTCTGCCCCTTTTTTTTTAAACATGTTACCTCAAACCATATATGATCCTTATTTCTTTGTAAGGATATCAATATGCCTATCCCAAGCATGTTTATATTGTACTACTGTATTTGCCTCTACCACCTCTGATGGGAGGCTATTCCACTTATCCACTACTCTTTCTGTGAAGTAATTCTTCCTCAGATTTCCCCTGAATCTTCCTCCCTCTAGTTTCAGTGCATGTCCTCGTGTTCTGTTGCTCCTCTTCCTGTGAAGAATGTCTCCCACCTGTACCTTGTTAAAACCCTTGATATATGTGAAAGTTTCTATCATGTCCCCCCTTTCCCTTCTCTGCTCTAAACTATACATATTAAGATCTTTTAGTCTTTCCTGGTAAGTTTTGTGATGTAGGCCATGCACCATTTTAGTTGCCCTTCTTTGTACAGTCTCTAATGTATTTACATCCTTCTGGAGATATGGCCTCCAGAACTGAACACAATACTCTAGATGAGGCCGTACCAATGACCTATACAGTGGCATTATTACTTCTTTCTTTCTACTGCTGATTCCAGCTACTCTGTCTTGATACTGTAACTTATCGATCAGCCTCTCTGACCACCTGCTCTCCATCCCTGTTCTCCTTCCTGATTATAGCCCTCCCACGCTAATGCCTCTTCCTCGCACCATTCACAACAGCAGTGCGCCTTGTTCTCTTGCCCCCCTTTTCCCCACTGGCATCTGGGTACAAGTTCACTGAGTGCTGATTAACACCCACAGCCCCCTGGCCCATTGGTCAAGTATGGAGGAAGTGGGCCTTACTCTGATTTGTGTTCATTATTATCCCTGTATACTGATGTTTGTGCTTTTGAATCTATGTGTATCTCTGCAGGCACCTGTGACATCATGTAAGTGAATAATAATTCAAGACTCTATTGGGTAATTTTACTAGGAAGGGAGTTCTATTGAAGATAGGATATTGCCTGTAGCAACCAATCAGATTCTGTCAATTCTCTTCCAAAAGGTGCTTAATAAATAAATAAGTAGAATCTGATCCGGTCTTCAATAGAAGTAAATTTACCCCAATGTTTTTTATTAGGTGTTCTTATCTGTTACACAAATTGGGCATTGTTCCATGTTCTACGTCTTTGGATTTTATTTCAGAATTCTGAAAACGTTCGTCAAAAATGACGGGTGAGGTGTTTTGGGATAACAGACAGACGAGGCGTCCGTCCCCCTCGCCTACGGCTGCAGAAAGAATAGGCGGATCGTTAAGGGGTTAACGTTTTCAGCAACCATTGACTGGATGAGCCGTGCGCTAGAGGTTGTGTTCTTTTACTGTTCAGCGGAACAGTCGGTGATTTAGATCTAGCCTCTCTGCCTGCACTTTCCACCATCAGCAATCATTCAGCCTTTTATCTATGCTTCAAGGTGAGCATCGGAATTAACTTTTTTTTTTTTTATGGGCTACTCAGCACGGAGTGTCATTCTTCACTTGTCATCTGTAGGGTAGAAGCTAGTTACTAACTCGTGTCTCTAAAAACTTTCTCCGTGCCATTGATCTCCGCTCTGTTTGAACTACGGAGATAGACTCCCTGTAGGGATTATAAACGCTTATTCACCGTTCGTGTTAAGGGGCAGTTTCTCTAAAAAAAAAAACTAATTACTGTGTATTGTGGCCCTTTGAGCACCGGACCCGAACCGTCCAGAGAAAAAATCCCTCCCAAGCAGGGCTGACTCTTAGCCTGTTCTCTGGCTGCGTGACATTAAATGAATACAATTCTGGGTTTTCTATGAACTGCTTCAGAGCAGCGTTTAATGTATAGAAGTATTTTCCATATAAAATACAATGCAGCAGAGGATCAGATGTAGCACTATCACCTTCCACTGGCTTCCTTACAACCCTCCTCATCTGTAAGACACTGGGTAGGAATGCTGGTTATCGCATGGAAAATCCTTGCTGGCTTCCCTTGATTTAGCACAGTGCGCGGTGCATCATCGCGTCTTGAAGTTTTCATTCATTAGTGTAATATGTTCTTAAATGAGCGCTCCCACTAGATTCCGTCTCACCATGCGTTAATTCCTGGGAATTTTTCAGGCAGCATTCCATTTCATCTGGAGAAAGGAAAAGGAAAACACATTGCTCTCAGGTCTATTTACTTATTATAGTTCATTTATATCAAAGTGTGAAACGCGTAGTAACCGACTCCTGGTCTGCAGTGCAGGAGATGTACTGCGGCTAAGTGGGCGGCGCAACCCTATCTTGCCACCCCCATCTTACATTATACTGCATTCACTAGCATTGAGGAAACCACAACACATTTCAGCACGAAACGCGTCACCAGTCACCCGCGTCATCCTTGCTAGGCATTTGTAGATAGGCATATTGTGGGCTGAAGTAATATTCTTAAGGGGCCCTATTAATTATCTAGAATGTGATCTGTTTGTATGGAAGGTGATCAAATTATTATTACAGTTACTGTACATCGCCATACATTGGGCAGAAGTATGTGATTGGAGCACTGGAACTAACATCGGTGGTGGCAAACCGTTGGTTTTCGGCAGTCATGTCTACTGCATTGGTACTAATCCGCTATCAAATCCTGTGAATTGTCGGAAAATCACCACAAAAAAAACAAACGCAATGGCGGCCGTCTCTGGGTTACACGTGAACAGGATAATTGCTTCTTCAAAGCTTCATATAAAGCTTCATATAATTGTTTATCCTCAGGATAAATGAGGTAAAGATTGTGCAGGCTTTATGCTTGTCCTGTATATTATTTATTTGTAATGTAAAGGTCAGGCGCACGGTGCTTGATGATGGAATTATATCCAGTAATGCAAACGGCTGCTAGATGTACACTGATCAGAAAGCAATAAAGAAGGCAAACAATAAGGGATACATTTGCTAAGCAGCGCTTTGAAACGCCGTTTTGCCTTTGCCAATTTTAGATGCTGGGTTTAAAGGGGTAAGAGGCTTGTTTTACCTTTAATATTATTGCCACTTTAAATGCAGTCCCGCAAACTAATATAGAGGTGGCGGCTTTGTACTAGAGATGTGAGGGTTCCAATCTAGTTGGTTTTACTCAGATCTTTAAAAACGACAGATGAGAGACAGGACAAAGGTAAGCAGTGTTCCCTTATATGCAGAGAGGAGGCAGTCAGAATGTATACAGTGTTGCCTTATATACAGAGAGCATGAAGTCAGGATTTATGTAGTATTCCCTTATACACAGAGGGTAGGCCGGCAGGAGGTCTGCAGTGTTCCCTTATATACAGAGAGGAGGCAGTCAGAAGGTATGCAGTGTTCCCTTATACACAGAGAGGAGGCAGTCAGGAGGTATGCAGTGTTCCCTTATATAAAGAGAGGAGGCAGTCAGGGGGGATGCAGTGTCCCCTTATATACAGAGAGGAGGCAGGCAGGAGGTCTGCAGTGTTCCCTTATACACAGAGGGGAGGTCTGCAGTGTTCCCTTATACACAGAGGGTAGGCAGTCAGGAGGTATGCAGTGTTCCCTTATATACGGAGAGGAGGCAGGCAGGAGGTCTGCAGTGTTCCCTTATACACAGAGGGGAGGCCGTCAGGAGGTCTGCAGTGTTCCCTTATACACAGAGGGTAGGCAGTCAGGAGGTATGCAGTGTTCCCTTATATACAGAGAGGAGGCAGTCAGGGGGGGATGCAGTGTCCCCTTATATACAGAGAGGAGGCAGTCAGGAAGGATGCAGTGTTCCCTTATACACAGAGGGGAGGCCGTCAGGAGGTCTGCAGTGTTCCCTTATACACAGAGGGGAGGCCGTCAGGAGGTATGCAGTGTTCCCTTATATACAGAGAGGAGGCAGTCAGGGGGGATGCAGTGTCCCCTTGTATACAGAGAGGAGGCAGGCAGGAGGTCTGCAGTGTTCCCTTATACACGAAGGGGAGGCAGTCAGGAGGCATGCAGTGTTCCCTTATATACAGAGGGGAGGCAGTCAGGAGGCATGCAGTTCTACCCATATACACAGAGGAGAGGCCGTCAGGAGGTATGCAGTGTTCCCTTATACACAGAGGGGAGGCCGTCAGGAGGTCTGCAGTGTTCCCTTATACACAGAGGAGAGGCCAGCAGGAGGTCTGCAGTGTTCCCTTATACACAGAGGGGAGGCCGTGAGGTCTGCAGTGTTCCCTTATACACAGAGGGGAGGCCGTCAGGTCTGCAGTGTTCCCTTATACACAGAGGAGAGGCCGGCAGGAGGCATGCAGTTCTACCCATATGCACAGAGGGGAGGCCAGCAGGAGGGATGCAGTGTTCCCTTATACACAGAGGGGAGGCCGTCAGGTCTGCAGTGTTCCCTTATACACAGAGGGGAGGCCGTCAGGAGGTCTGCAGTGTTCCCTTATACACAGAGGAGAGGCCGGCAGGAGGCATGCAGTTCTACCCATATGCACAGAGGGGAGGCCAGCAGGAGGTATGCAGTGTTCCCTTAAACACAGAGGGGAGGCCGTCAGGAAGGAATCAGTGTTCCCTTATACACAGAGGAGAGGCCGGCAGGAGGCATGCAGTGGTCCCTTATACACAGGGGGTAGGAAGTCAGGAGGTATGCAGTGTTCCCTTATACACATGGGGTAGGATGTCAGGGGGGATGCAGTGTCCCCTTATATACAGAGAGGAGGCAGGCAGGTGGTCTGCAGTGTTCCCTTATACACAGAGGGGAGGCCGTCAGGAGGTCTGCAGTGTTCCCTTATACACAGAGGGGAGGCCGTCAGGAGGTCTGCAGTGTTCCCTTATACACAGAGGAGAGGCCGGCAGGAGGCATGCAGTTCTACCCATATACACAGAGGGGAGGCCAGCAGGAGGTCTGCAGTGTTCCCTTAAACACAGAGGGGAGGCCGTCAGGAAGGAATCAGTGGTCCCTTATACACAGAGAGGAGACCATCAGGAGAGATGCAGTGGTCCCTTATACACAGAGGGGAGGCCGTCAGGAGTGATGCAGTGTTCCCTTATACACATGGGGTAGGAAGTCAGGAGGTATGCAGTGTTCCCTTATACACAGAGAGGAGGCAGTCAGGAGGGATGCAGTGGTCCCTTATACACAGAGAGGAGGCCGTCAGGAGGTCTGCAGTGTTCCCTTATACACAGAGGAGAGGCCGTCAGGAGGTCTGCGGTGTTCCCTTATTCACAGAGGGGAGGCCGTCAGGGGTGATGCAATGTTCCCTTATACACAGGGGGTAGGAAGTCAGGAGGTATGCAGTGTTCCCTTTATACAGTCTTGAGGGATGCAGTGGTCCCTTATACACAGAGGGGAGGCCGTCAGGAGTGATGCAGTGTTCCCTTATACACAGTGGGTAGGAAGTCAGGAGGTATGCAGTGTTCCCTTATACACAGAGGGGAGGCCATCAGAAGGGAAGCAGTGTTCCCTTATACACAGAGGGGAGGCAGTCAGGAGGTATGCATTGTTCCCTAATACACAGATAGGAGTCAGTGATAAGATATATAGTCAGCCTGGATTAAGCCTTCAGGGGGCCCGAGGTCACTTTATACAGGGGGGCCCCCTCCCACTTGTCATTACTGGCCGCAAACTGCACAGTAGAATATTACCCCGTCAAAACACAGAGTAAAGGCAGTATAAACGATCAATGGGTAACTACAGGGGGGGGGGGGATTAATGTAAACATAAATATACAGTATATATAAAATACCACATGAAAAGCCTGTGCTTGTCCCTCTGTACCTTACTCTGTAGGAGCCCTGATAGGCTCAGTGCTGCCTCTAATTAAAAACCCTCCCATGACGAGGCCGCTGCTGCTCTTGTCCTCCATGAGCCTGAGAAGCATATGATGAGCCCCACCAAGCAGAGCTCAGCACAAGCCTCTAAGGCTCTGACCTCTTGTGCAAAGTCTCATGTCAACTCCCAGTAATGCACCGCACACTTGTGCAGTCAGTGTGCCTTGGCTCCCGATGCTCAGCACCATTAATCATTGTCACATTAGCAGATAGGCAAAGCTGCATCTCTACCCCACTCCCATGCACAAAACCTTTAGATTAAAAAAATAATAATAATAAAACTACATGCCAACCACAGGGGGGACCCAGGGGTACTGAACCCCTGTGCCCCACCCCCTCCCCTTAATCCAGCCCTGTCAGTGATAAGGTATGCATTGTTCCCTTATATGGAGTCAGGCGGGATGCATTGTTCCCATATACACAGAGAGGTGACTTAGATTCATTCTTTACATTTTCTTATTATTTGTATTATTTGTCCAATATTTTATATATAATACTGTATTATTCACTAGGATTCGTCTTCTCCCTCTATCTTACTTTATTTTTCTTTGTACTCACTGCACTCTGATTTATTGTTTAATATACTAATGTAAGTGTTTTGTTCACAAAATAACTCAATAAATATCTAATATTTTATTTCCTTAATTGTTGATGTCTACATGAACTAAAAGAGAGTGCACATGAACACGTGTGACAATGAGTATTAGACAGCTGGCATTAGATAGTGACATGATAGATGTATCTTAAATGGTCCTATTGACATATCTTTAATGTTCTTTTATCTCCCATGTCTGAATGGAACACGGTTACTTGCGCACTGCCTACGCCATTTTCATTCTGTGGCCATAAAGGAAATGAGTCTGTCTTAATATAGATCACAGAACTGTTTTACAATGATTCACTGTAATTCCTCTTATTGCATCGACTTGGGTATTAAACTAATTAATCTAAACCTTCAAAATACTGTACCCCACGTGTTTGGTAACGTAAGTCAGTATCCTACACTACGCAGGCAGAAATGACTAGGAACGTGTTCATCTAAAGAGTATGGAAACATCGTAACCCTGATTACTCGGGATCTACAGTACCTGTCTCATGAAACATCCGTGCCTTCTACATGTGCTCTGGGTTTGTGCAGATACAGTACTGCAGGGAAAATAGTAATTAGAACAATGAAGACACCTAGGGGGAAATTTAATAGGATGAGAGATTCAGAAAGTGAGAGAATTGGTAAGAAATCTCCATTTTTTTTAAAGCAGCAATCATCTACACTTCAAAACCAGTTTGATTGTGCAGTGTAAATGATTGCCGCTTTAAAAAAAAAAAAAAACTGGAGTTTTCTTACCAAATCCCTCACTTTGTGAATCTTTCATCCTATTAATTTTCAGGTGGTGGAACTCATTTCCTCTGCCTCCCCCCCCCCCCCCTCCCCCAATTAGGCAGAGCCAGTGCCTGTGGTAGGGTTTTTGGCACCCCCTCTGCAAACTATAATGTTTTTCTGTTAGAATTACTGTGCAGGGACAAGGTGGAGGTTGAACGACAGTACTTCCATCTATTCATTACAGTCCCCCCCCCCAAGGTATAGGACAGGTATATTGGGGTGCTTTATGAATGGGATAAGTGCTTTTAGGCTTGCAGTTGGGAGTAATTGGTTGTTTTTGCAAGCATGATGAAGGTGACATTAATTGACACAAATATATTCCTACGGTATACCCATTTATATACCCCAAATTTTATGAGCGCATTTATTTTATAAAAAAAGTCTTTATATTTTTTAACTTGAATTAAAAAAAAAATGCATATTGCATCCATTTAATACATGTTTTAGTCATACAATCTTTTTATAATATACTTCTTGCTGCTACTTGCTGCTATCCTATGTTACTTTGCCACTTTTTGGGGGTACAGAATGATTCCCCGATAACATATAGCAGGTCATCCGCTTTATGATTCTCTAATAGGATAGGTCAGAAAATGGCAGTGTCCATTCCCATGATCAGTGGGGTTTTTAAGGGATACATGTGATAACTTTGCGTTATCGTGGCTAATAGAAGTGGCTAATAGAACATACTTACCTACTTTTTGGCTGACCTTTTCCAGGAGAGGACAGCCAGCTCAGGGGGGGTGCCAGGAGTGAAAAGGGGTGGGACTGGGGGCATAGCCACATGATTGTTTACTTTTTTGGGGGTGTGACCCGAGCGATCACAACGTTTTAGCCACGGCCCCCAACATGCAATGCCGTTTTTAAGGCACGCTGCAGGGGGCGGAGCTAAAACGGCACAATTCACGTCATTTGACCCGCTGGGGTCAGGGGAGTTGGCGTATTTCCAGGAGAGGGACCCAAATTCCAGGAGGGTATGCGACCCTGTAATAAGATAGATGTCATAATGTTAAAAGTAAAACTTTTACATTATTCTGCTTGGCACGCGTACATTTGCTGCGTAGCGAGCACCTTCCCGCCGCCGGTCGCCCTAGCGGCAGCCCGATTCACTTCACTGCCGTGCGAGGGGATGTGTTCGCCGACCATTGAAAGATTTCTCCTGCCTTCATAAATAAATGTCAGTTTAACCTGACTTATTTCCTATGCAGATCGGGGAGTTGGGAAGTCTTCGCGGGCTCTGATGTCATGTGACATCAGCCACCCGCCCCGAGTAGGCTCCCAGTGGAACACCCAGCATTTTCATTGGGACAGCCATAAAAGGTGGGCGTTCCCCTGCTCTGGGCAGACTCCCTCCTCTAACCGTGTGAACGCCTTGCTGAGTATGATGCTTGCCGAAGACTCTCGCACTGGGGATCTGCACATGTGCGAATATGCGCATGCAAAAAAAAGGGCTTTTTTCCAATCGCACAGGTGAGGATATCTGTGTATGTGATATAACCCTTTTATATAATGATGAGACTTTAAATAAGTCTTTATTTTAGGGTGTGCTGCCACTAGAACAGAAGATTAGATACAGTTTTTGAGAAAGAGAAGGCTGTCATTAGTGTGGCGCACTGGTAAAGAGAGGTGGTTTTAATAAAAATTAACTTTTAATTATTACATCTTAAAATGGCGATATATAAAACACATAACATACATGGGTAAAGTTTTGACAAGGTAAAGATAAAAAAGGAATGAATCCTTGCTTAGTGTGTTTCGATATCCCTTAATGAAAGTTATGGACAGTGGTTGTATCAGTGCCACACTTGATGGGTGCACTGATCACTGCCTTCAATAATATCACACTTGTGATAATATACTTGTGATATTATTGAAGGCAGTGATCAGTGCACCCATCAAGTGTGACACTGATACAACCACTGTCCATAACTTTCATTAAGGGATATCGAAACACACTAAGCAAGGATTCATTCCTTTTTTATCTTTACCTTGTCAAAACTTTACCCATGTATGTTATGTGTTTTATATATCGCCATTTTAAGATGTAATAATTAAAAGTTAATTTTTATTAAAACCACCTCTCTTTACCAGTGCGCCACACTAATGACAGCCTTCTCTTTCTCAAAAACCGAATATGCGCATTTACAGACCCCCACACCATAGGAACAGGCCCGAATTGGGCCCTGTCCGATCTAAGTTGGATCACCCCCTAAGTTGTTATTTCTGTGACAAATGCAATAATAACGTCTGCCTTCTGTCTTATTTCTGCCTGTCATACTTTCTCTGTACACACACAGACACACACACACACATATACAGTACTCACAATTATTTTTATATTTAATTTCTTTAGAAAATGTGCAGCCGGCCTTTAAATGGATTTCTGTAATTGGCAACTGCAGCGCATATTTTACAATCACCTGCTGGCAGACCAGACATACCATGAAGACTTTGGGAATACCTTAATGCATGAATTGGATTTTAATCCCATTGTCATCTCGAATGTTGGCGTTTAAAAGAAATTGTTTAATTATTAATGCAGCGCTAAAACAGGCAACTGTTTCCGTGAGATACTGAAGTCGAACTTTTTTCAGTTGGTAGAATAACTTTTTGTTTGCACACTATAGAACTTCAGCAATACGCGGTGTGCTGCGCTAGTGTTCTTTATTCAGGCTAGCCGCGTCGGTAATTGCCACTTTGTCTTGTCTATGCAGATGGTACATCATGGAATAAGCACTTTCCATCCTATCATCCCTTAGCCAGGAACATCTTGCTGATAGGCCTCTTCAATATGCGTTGTTAACAGCTCTGCCTTGATTGCACACATTAATTAATTGATTACAAATTGTTGCACTTGTTAATATAAACAATACCACAGTAAACGGTAGAAATCAACAAAACATGTATTTGACGTGAATTCATTAAATTAGCCTAAGTGCACTCATCACACACATTGTGATGCTTGCAAAGTTCATTTCTACTAACGATTCCAAAATTGATGGTGCCGGCATACGTTCGAGAATGGGTACACTGTACGCAAGTCTTTATATGGCTTATATTACTAAAGAGGAACCACTCTACCGATGTAGGGTGTATCTAACCAACAAAAAGACTCCAATTGTTAAACTATTGTTTTTAAATCTTTCATTTAATAGAACAAAAAGTTAAGAAAGGGCAACCCTTCTTTAGTGGAGACTCTTATTGAACATACACGTCTGTTTATGACCAGGAGTCAGTCCACTATAATAATAGCCCAGAAATCCCCCAATTAGCACTAATACCTCAAGCATTAAGCAAAACAAGAAAACGGAGTTTCCATAAGTGTTATTACGGATAGAACTGCTTAGTTCCCTAATGGGACGTACTTCGCAGTCTGCCAGGTTGCTGTACCCCCATACTGTCAGTAACAAGCCTCTGGGTCCATGTGCTCTGTTCAGTGATGTCTTCACTGTCCCAAGACTGGGCTTGTTCCCAGTTGGCACCAGCAGCCCCACCATAATGGCTTCCTGTGACATAATTACATTTCATCTATTGGGGCAACCTGTGCAAAATTGAATTTTAAATACAGACATGGAAAGCAAACTGCATCAGAATGAATTGGCGCTAAACAGACTGCACAAGATCTGGGGAGTGCTGTACATTTACGGTTTCACTATAGCTATTGTTTTGGACAGTTCTATTTTCTCAATTGCTATCTTTGGGCTCCACCCACGCACAATAAGACTCTTATCTAGTGTCCGATCCTTGAAGGGTTCCCTAAATCTAATTTCTTCACGCACAATAAGACTCTTATCTGGTCTCCGTTCCTTGAAGCGTTCCCTAAAAATTAATTTCTTCAGGCGTCGTATCATATACCAGAACCACTGACCTAACCTTCATAAACATTTCTTATCCAATTATATCCCCTCTGTACAGACTGAACATACTGTATCCTTACTTATTTTCTCTCCCTTCACTTTCCAATCCTCCGGACCCCAAGCCAACATTTCTGGGTCACCATATTATACAGCCCACCAAGCGCCTTTGCAATCTGGTGTATCATTATGCAACACCTATACTTGTGTATCACTGCCTATTTCCCTATAGAGTGTATGCTTGAAAGCAGGGCCCTCCTACCTCTATGACTGTTTATTTGTAACTACCCAGTTTTCATTTATCACTGTTGTTTCCAGTTGTAAGGCCCAACAGAATTTCCTGCACTACATAACAAACTTTTAATAAGGATAATTGCATTTTCTCATTACACCCGGTCCAATTTGATAGTATAATTTATGGGAGGATTCCAACCGGTTAATATTAATAATGATAATCCTATTATCCTTACTTCTACTGGGGAATTCAAGTGTTGTGCGCACCAATGGCCACATGATGGCACCCGATGGGTCAATTCAAGTGTAGTTCCATTCAGGCACGCATAGCCTCCAGTGCTGACATTACTGTTATGCTGTTCCGTCACAGGCTGGTAACTAGTAATTAAACAACAGCCCAGATAGCCGAATTAAACTAAATTAACATCTATGGGGCAGAGATCATTTTCCGAAGGTCCATAACTGTAATGCACCATCTTCTGCCTTGCGGCATGTACAGCAACACATTGACCATTGCAAGCCTGATCCTTGACTTTGTTTTTTATTGTGGTAGTCACATTTGCTGCAGCGGTAACAATTACTTCTGTTTAATGAATCTGTGCCCATTACTTACACATCGTTTTGAAGCGACTGTTTTCTGAGTTTCCGTCTCCCTTTCAAAGAACACTGTGAGCCATTAAAAGGCTTATCAACACTTTTTTATTTTTTTTTCCTTTTGCCCTGTGCGATGACAATAAATTACCATCTTCGTATCTAATTAATGGTTTTATGTATAATTAATAGACTGCTCAAAGAAGGTCTTCTGCACATCATTATTCATACACTTTGATTAGAAAAGAATTATGTTGTGTTGGTATCTTCGCAATTCTCGATTAACTAGACTTAATGTTTATAGTACCGATATAAATCGCTCTTCTTTTTTTTGGGGGCTAGGGGTGTGAACTACTGTTGTGTATGTTACGTTTAAACAGGTAGTTTACTTTTAGATACTGAAGGCGTCACCGTGTTCTGTTCCCCATGTGGTCTGTGTGTTAGTAATTTATGACCTTAGCCAACTTCATCTCAAGGTCGCTGACCCCATCTTCTGCTTGTTAGTCTCCAAAGTGCCCTCTTCTCTTCAGCCTTTGTTCTTGGGTATTCTATTTTGATTCTTTTTAATTTATTTATTTCATGGGATACTAAAGTATTCCCCTCACACCGTAGGGCTGGGTAATTGACTTTACTATTTTCCATTAGTTGATCCTGCTTAATCCTTTATTGTCAGTTGTTGCTTTTTGAGCGAAATTAGACAGGATCTCTGTACACCTGAGATCGGTCTTTGAGTACATCAGTGATTTACAGTGGAAGGCATTGTGAGTGCGCGAGGATGAATTGGGATTTCATTTATTCAGTTCAAAGCTTTGCAGATCAACAGTCAAATCTAATCTGATCATCAATTGATCAAATAGGTGAAACCATTGTTTTTATTTTGGGGAATAGGGGAGGACCCTTACACATATTCAACTACAAAGTTTGGTACTTATGTAGTATCTGGACGCCCGATAAAAAAATCGGGTCCATTGCATCGATCGTATGCGATGGACCCGATTTTTTCATCGGATTCGGATTAAAATGGAGTCCATTTTAACATACACAGGATTCTATGGGAAAATGGGCCCATTCCACGCTTCGGGCTCGGTGGCTCGCTACGCTCGCCACAGGTTTATATCCAACTCCATGCCCACTTGGATAGTGGGGAAATGAAATGGGCCCATTTTCCCATAGAATCCTATGTTTAACCCCTTCCCGACATATGACGTACATTTACGTCATATGTCGGTTGAGGGGGAATCAAGCCAGCTCACGGAGTGAGCTGGCTTGAAAGAGAGCAGGTAATGGCTGTATATTACAGCCAGGTCCCTGCTCTCACGGCCACGAGCGGCGAGTTCGCCGATCGTGGCCGTTTAACCCTTTAAGCACCGCGGGCAAAGCGACCGCAGTGCTTAAATAGCTGATCGGAGGGGGGGCGCCCCCCTCCGGTGCCGATCGGGGCCCCCCGCAGCGAGATCGGAGGGTGCCGATCGGTTGCCATGGTAGCCAGGGGTCTAATGT
The DNA here is from genome assembly GCF_055691185.1 of Crinia signifera. Taxonomy (NCBI): domain Eukaryota; kingdom Metazoa; phylum Chordata; class Amphibia; order Anura; family Myobatrachidae; genus Crinia; species Crinia signifera. The sequence continues at coordinate 304,494,847 of NC_139219.1, read as the reverse complement.
AGACCCCTGTGCTGGCCGTGTATGCATACCTATTATATCCTGCCTCAGGCAGGATGTAATAGGAAGTGCATAAAATCACTACGTTCAGCCATAGAGCTCTATGGCTGAACCTAGTACAGGCGATCGCGCCCCCTAGTGGTCAAGTACACTAGGGGGGCTTGTAGTAAAAGTAAAAAAAAAAAAATAATAAAGTTTAAAAAAAAAAAAAAAAAAAAAATATTAAAAGTTCAAATCACCCCCCTTTCCCCATTTCACAAATAAAAATAAATAAAAAATAAAAAAAATAAACATATTTGGTATCGCCGCGTTCCTAAAAGTCCGATCTATTAAAATATAACATTAGTTATCCCGCACGGTTAAAGGCGTAAACGGAAAATAATTCCAAACGCCAAAACTACGTTTTTTGGTCGCATCGCGTACCCAAAAAAAAATAACTAAAAGAGATCAGAAAGTCGCCCATATCCCATAATTAAATTAATTAAAAAGTACACTTCAGCCCGCAAAAAATGAGCCCTCACCCAGGTCCGTAGGTGGAAAAATAAAAAAGTTATAAGCCGCAGAACATGGCGACGCAACGCAAATTAGAAAAACCGTAAAAGTTGCGATTTTTTTTTTTAGTGGTAAAACATAACGAAAACTATATAAGTTTGGTATCACCAGAATTGTAACGACCCATAGAATAAAGATAACCCATCATTTTAAACGAACTATGAACTCCAAAAAAACCGTAACCAGCGCAAAATTGTGGAATGGCGTTTTTTTTTTTTTTACCCCACATTGAATTATTTCCTGATTCCCCAGAATATTATACGGTATAGTAAATGGTACCATTACAAAGTACAACTTGTCCCGCAAAAAAAAAGCCCTCATGTGTCTATATAGCCGGAAAATTAAAAAAGTTACGCTTATTTGAACGCAAGGAGGAAAAAAAAAATTAGCATAAAAGGCAATGTCGGGAAGGGGTTAAATGGACTCCATTTTAACATTGAATCCGATGAAAAAATCGGGTCCATCGCATACGATCGATGCGATGCGATGGACCCGATTTTTACATCGGGCGTCCAGATACTACATAAGTACCCAAAGTTTCTTTAGGGAACAATACAATAATTCAATTGAAAGTAAAATTTAAAAAAGCACGTCTCTAAATGTAGATTTTTTTTTGGTCTCCCTAATTTATCTAATTTTATTGCATTTTAAAACCCTCATTACCTGACTCAATAATCACTAGTTGGAGCAGGCCACTAATTATGCTGTAGGGCCAGATTCTCCAATTATTTTGTCACAAAGACATGCATAATGCTACATGAAATGTTGTCTGGTTTATATCCACGTGTAATGTATACAATTTCCATTCCAGTTATCTCTTTCCATACCATCCTTTGATTTGTTCTGAAATGTGTTTGTGACTTCAATGATTGTCTTGATTGCTAAGTTTCCACAAATTGTATTTTTAAAACTGTCCAAGACATCCCAAAAAAAGATTTTTGTGGTTTCTGTATTATCCTCTTCATACAGTGAATGTCTAACAGGGGTGGGCAATAAGCGGCCTTCCAGCTGTTAGTGAACTACACATCTCAGCATATTTCCTATGAATTATGGTCATTAGTAATTAATCCTTGTTTATTTATTTACATATATATGTCCTTGGCTTTAAGACTATTTGTCGCTGAACCCTTATTCTGCCTTAATAATCCTTTTACCACGTGTAACTTACCATTACATATTTTATTTAAGGGATAGCAGACACCCTTGGAAGTAAGGGGTATTGATATATGTACTGCCATATATACCACTTAGAGCATGCGTCCTCAAACTGCGGCCCTCCAGATGTTGTGAAACTACAAATCCCAGCATGCCTTGCCACAGTTTAAACACTCCCTTATAGAAAAACTGTGGCAAGGCATGCTGGGATTTGTAGTTTCACAACATCTGGAGGGCCGCAGTTTGTGGACCCATGACTTAGAGGCTCACAAGTGGCGCAACACACCAATCCACTAACACACATATATATATATATATTTCCCTGGTGGGCTCTCCGTGCCCCAGTCCGACACTGGGCATGGCCCTTTACATCCACTGCCAGGTTCCCATTATATCTTGTTCCTTCCCTACAATGTATTTCACTATGTGTCACACTGAGGGTTATACATTTCTGTAAAAGTTTACTCTTGTTGGTTAATGTATTAGCCATGCTGCCAAGATTTTGTCCCCACCATTTGCTGCTGGGGATTTTTTACTATCCTATATCAATACGTTACACTAACCCATCTTGGTTGTGCAATTCTGTCGGTTGTATTGTAATATATTCTTACACAAAAATGATATTCTTGATAGTAGAGCAGTATTTTCCAAATAGGCGTAAGACAATGACCAGCACAGGACTGGAGATGGATCAGGAGGCCTCGTACTACCTCTGCAATGTTCGCTTTTAGACAGGGCTGCGCTATGAATTTTGGGGCCCAGGACTAATTTTCAGTCTGGGACGCCCCCCTCCCTTCAATTCCTCTCCCAGGTCCCGTGGCAGTGGCGCGGCATGGTATCACCGGCGCCTGCATCCCCTCGGTCCCGCTCATTGCAATGCACAGTGCAGCCTGCAGAGCGCCAAGCCTGGGACACAGAGGGGAGCACCCAGATGATGCTGATCAGCACTCTCCCTCTGTGTCCTGGGCTCGGCGCTCTGCAGGCTGCCCTGTGTGGTGTGCAGCTCGCTGTGGTAGCCGCCGAGTTAGAGGCAGTGTGCAGGCGGGGTTGTCGCTGTTGGCAAAATGAGCTGCCTGGGACCTTCCAGGGCAACAGGACAGCTGTACCCACGGCACCCCCCCTGTAGTGAAGACTACTTTAGCGTCATTATCAGCCCACAGTTCCAGTGCAGAACTCCTGTGGAGCTATGTACTTAGTTTCACAAGCCCAAACCAGTAGCCACACAGCAGATTGCCCACAGGGGATACCGAGAAAATAATCCTGGCCTAAGGTGAAACTGGAACAAAACGACAACAGACACTATGATATTGCAGCTATAACACTACATTTATTATCCACACAAGAGCTATGTTAGAGCTGTGCTGCCATCATAGTACAAACATGTTCATCTATATTCATTACCAATACTGTAAATGTAACCAATGCTCTATAGCATCACTGTGATTAGTATACTGCATTGTCTAGGTAAAATACCATTCATGCAACAGTCATATTTGAACTAGCATCACTGTGATTAGTATACTGCATTGTCTAGGTAAAATACCATTCATGCAACAGTCATATTTGAACTAGCATCACTGTGATTAGTATACTGCATTGTCTAGGTAAAATACCATTCATGCAACAGTCATATTTGAACTAGCATCACTGTGATTAGTATACTGCATTGTCTAGGTAAAATACCATTCATGCAACAGTCATATTTGAACTAGCATCACTGTGATTAGTATACTGCATTGTCTAGGTAAAATACCATTCATGCAACAGTCATATTTGAACTAGCATCACTGTGATTAGTATACTGCATTGTCTAGGTAAAATACCATTCATGCAACAGTCATATTTGAACTAGCATCACTGTGATTAGTATACTGCATTGTCTAGGTAAAATACCATTCATGCAACAGTCATATTTGAACTAGCATCACTGTGATTAGTATACTGCATTGTCTAGGTAAAATACCATTCATGCAACAGTCATATTTGAACTAGCATCACTGTGATTAGTATACTGCATTGTCTAGGTAAAATACCATTCATGCAACAGTCATATTTGAACTAGCATCGCTGTGATTAGTATACTGCATTGTCTAGGTAAATGTACAAATTTATTTTTAAAATTAGATAGTGACTTAAAATTGACTAGTGACTTGGACATGGTCTGTAACATATCACCATTTGCTTATCTCAGTTTTATTGCTCACTTTCTCTAGTGGGAGAGGGGCATTGGGTGCGGTCTTAATTACTGAAGTTAGAAACAGCTTTTACAGACCTACTTATTAGAGTATAGGAGGCTGACTAAGCCTTGGCTGGCTATAGAAATCTGGCTTTCGAAATTTAGTCAGAATTCTAAGTAGGAAGATTCTAAGTAGGAAGATTCTAAGTAGGAATATACAACTGCATACTGTCAGCCTAGACTTAGCCTGGACTTAAGGTGCCCACAGACGCTACAATTGTACTGTGCTATGCGTTTTTGACTGTACAATGGTTCTATACAATTTTTCTTCCAGCTTGCTATGAGATGTGCACTTGGATGCATGTGATGAACCCATGTTTGTAATGTTAAATTTCAGATGTAGTCTAAAAAGTACGTGCAGCACATACTTTTTTAGACATACAATATCGGGCTCCAGGGAACATAAACACCATCCAATAATTGTACATAAGATGCAATTTGTGCTTAAAAAGTACAAAACGCATTCGATAATTGTAGCGTCTGTGGGCACCTTTAGCCTGGACAGAAACTGAAGGAAACTACAATCAACATAAGTGCAACTCTTAACTGCTAAAACTTTGAATATCACTCTTTCTGCTTGCATATGCACTGTCTGTTTTGAAAATGCACAGCTGTACTTCTAATGACTTCACCTCTCCTGCTCTTCCATTGATAATAGGTGTCCCCCAACATTTTATTCTTGGCCCTCTTCTTCTCTATCTCTATAGTCCTCTCTGGGTGAGCTTATTTGCTCACTTAACTTCCACTATCACCTCTATGCTGATAACACTAAAATCTACCAATCCTTTCCTGATCTCTCTCCCTCTATGCTCACTCATATCTCCAACTGTCTCTCTGCTGTCTACTCTTGGGTGACCCAGCGCTTTTTTAGACTTAAAATATTAAAGACTAAGCTGACCTCTTCCCACCCTCCTGCATAAAACCTGACAATCTCGCAACCTAACCTGTTTAAGCTCACTTCTTCGCCTTCTGTGTCACCCCAGTCTGTCTAACCCTCTCCTTTAGAATGTAAGCTCTCACGGGCAGGGCCCTCTCTCCTTATGTGCCTTTCTTAGAATATATAAACCTTTGCCACCCTGATAATTGCTTCAGTGTCCTGTCCCCTGGTGCAACTATCCATATTTACCATGTACTTGTCCTAAATTGTACTAAACTGTCTTTTACTGTAATTTGTTATGTGTTTTTGATTATAACTATGCTCTGTAAAGCGCTGCGGAATCTGTGCGCGCTATATAAGAAACTGTTAATAAATAAATAATAATAAGGGTTTTTTTATATAAGACTATGTTGATGCCTGCATTGGGGGCTGATGGGTGACGTCACATGACTTCAGCCTCCTCCCCAAATTCTGCCATCTCCGGCCAAGATAAAAGTCATGCTGGGGAGGGGAGGACTATCGGTGGGCGGTGCTTTTCTGTTTGTTAGGCTGCAAGTATATGCAGCCTAGTGAACGGGTCTGAATTAGTCCTTATATTTGCCACAGTTTATTTGCAGAGATGTCCTTATTTGGTATTTTCGAAATAAATAAATATATATAAAAATAAATAATTTATATATATATATATATATATATATATATATATATATATAGAGATCCAATCCTGCCGGCACTCTTCAATAGTAACAACTGGCCACGGTGCCCAAACGATGATAATACATAAGCTCCAATAATAAATGGCACTCCAGAGGCAACACTTCAGCAGAAAAAATTTGTGTATTAGAAGTTAAGCTTTCGGGGTTTGATCCCCTTCGTCAGAACACATACAACAGGGTGTTGTATGTGTTCTGACGAAGGGGATCAAACCCCGAAAGCTTAACTTCTAATACACGAATTTTTTCTGCTGAAATGTTGCCTCTGGAGTGCCATTTATTATTGGAGCTTATATATATATATATATATATATATATATATATATATATATATATATATATATATATAGATCGGGTGCTACCTTTTTCTAAAACTAAACTTGTAAAGATAAGTAATACCTTGTCCTTGGGGTATTTGTTTCTCTTATTAATTTGTATCAACTTTCAACCTGAAGACAATGGAAAATATTGATTTAAGGCATTGCCGTTGTAGGACAAACATTCTGAAATACATCAGAGAGAAGCAAATTCAATTTAGCAGTCGAAGCTCGCTGGGGAGAGTGATGCTTTCATCTCTGTGGGTACTTTCATCGTTTCTATTTTTTAAGTGTAGCAAAGAAAGCATGTAAATAACACGCTGAATGCCAGCAACAGCCTAGGCCAGGGGTGGTCAGACTTCTGGATTCAGTGATCCACTCTTAAAGCTTAATAGCTACCAGGGGTGGAACATTTGCTAGGAAAATGGGGCAGGGTGTAACAAAAGAGACGTGACATAAAATAAGTGAGCGTGGCCTCACTGCAAGGGGTGTAGGAATGGTCTCGCCAGAAAACACAACTTGGCCTTGGCAGTAATAAACACATTGTCCCTGAAAGGGAAAAAAAATACATTACCTCTGAATATCAAACATATAAACATATTGCCCGCACAGGGTGAAAATATCAAGCACATTGTCCCCCCAGAACAAAAATACACATTGCCCCACACAGGAAAAAAGTCAAAACATTTGCTATCTCAGTAAAACACACTCACACACAGTGCCACCACACAAATATTAAAAAATAACATGATATCCCACAAATACAATTATAAACCACAAAAACTTACATAACATTGCCCTTAGCCACCCACCATGTAAACTGACCATTCAGATTGGTGCTACCAAGTACAGCCCCCAGCCATCCACTATACAAACTGGCCAGTCAGATTGGAGCTGCCAAGCCCAGCCCTCAGGGGCAGATTTATTAAGCTTGGAGAAGAGATAATCTGGAGATAAAGAGGAGAAAAGGTAAAAGGAGATAACGCAGCAGCCAAGCAACTCCCAACTGTCTTTTTCAAACACAGCTGATTGGCTGGTGCTTTATCTCCTTTTACCTTTTCTCCGCTTTATCTCCAGTTTATCTCTTCTCCAAGCTTAATAAATCTGCCCCAGTCACCCACTATACAAACGGGATACAGTCATTTGGTCTACAGTATGTTGGTCGACAAGCATTGGGTCGACATGTGAATCGGTCAACATGGGTCAAAGTCGACATGGGTTTAGATTGACAGGTCATTACGTCGACAGTGTCTAGGTCGACATGGGGTTTTTCACAGTTTTTTTAAAACTGACATGTGCCGACAGGCGGTATATCATGCCCTACCATCCACTAGGGCGCAGTGGCAGAATAAAGCCGCGTGCAGCGAGGCACCGTGCCCGAAGCATTGCGAGTGAAGATGTGTCCATGTTGACTGTGTCGACATTCGAGTTAAAAAAACTGTGAAAAACCCCATGTCACCCTTTTGACTGTCGACCTAGACACTGTCAACCTAATGCTTGTGTCGACCTAGAACCATGTCAACCTAATGGTGTCGACCAACATACTGTAGACCAAACGATCCCAAGTTTAGTTTAGTTGTACACAGAGTTCTGGAGTGCCATATAGATAGTCAGATAGAGAGAAAAAGACTGCGATAGAGGGGGGTTTCCATTGCCCATAGGACAGAAGATCTGCTGTGTGCCTACTATTGTATCCAGTGTACATACACAAGTTTATCTTCAAGTAATATATCAATGCCGGCGGCTGTAGGCAGCTGAATGGAGCAACACTTACATTTCCCTGCCTTGTGCCAAATACTTGAATTCTCCCCATAGAGGTTAGGAGCAGCGTTCGCCTTTTTTTATATAGGATTTCCTCTTTACTTTAGTGATTGTTGAGTGAGTTGCTTTTGAATACACACTTTACCTTTAACACCATGGGGGCATTTAGGTGCAGGCCGAAGTGGCTACCCAGGCTGATTGGTGGGGTTTGTTCCACACTCGCTGGGGTGTTTGCTTACTGGTGGGCGGACAGGGGGCAGACGCAGGTGGATTTCCCAGAGTTATATGGCAGACGTCACATGATGATAGTGCCCGCCACCATTTCAGCCATCTCCGTCCAGGATAACAGTAAGTATAGACTTACTTTACTCCACGAAGAAAGCGACCATCGAATAATTTTTCCTCCGTGCGGTCGCATGCCAGTGCGCGGATTCGAATGGTGGGGTGAAGAGGTGATCCATCTTCTTCATGGCTAATGTTGTCAGCTTTCCTTCCATGCAGATTTATACAATCTATCCACTGTAACGTCTGCCACCAGCTGTTACGCTACGGTCTCCCCGGTTCCCATTGCACAGCTCCTCCAATAAGATTCTCTCTTTTTTTTTTCAGTGTGCGTTCAGAAGACAATCCGTGGGTGAGATTGGTTAAGGCGATGCTTTCCAGCTGTGATGCTGAACAGAGAGAAGAAACCTCAGCAGAAGTCTTGACCATGTGCCGGTCCTTGTACAACTCTAGACATGCCATCTCTACCGAGGTAGGAACGTTTTACCAGACCCTCAATATTATATGCACGTTAATACAATAAATGTTCTATAGTATCATCACCTTTGTTCTATATTACTCCACACAACTCTCTTCTGAACTCTACTGGAAAGTTATGGACAGAGTGGCACTCATATGTGGTCATTACATGGAGATTTGCCGGTAGCTAGATCATTGGTTACAACAGATTCAGGAGACTCATCGACAGTGGTTCCCTCCAGATACAGTATATCCCATTCTGGTGACACGTACTGTATGGTGTATTACTAAGCTATACCTGACATAAGGCCTTTTGAGCAGGGATATCGCCCCTTCAACAGGCCCAACCTCCTCATCAGACCCCACCTCTAGGAGGCTGCATCCAGAATTTTTCCAGGCTGGTTTCCCATCCCAATCCGCCCTTGCTGTAGAGTAGACAAATATACAATTCTTAACCATAAAGGAACATGTATAGCATGCTGTTCCATGTCCGGTGTCCTGTAACTGGAGACAGATATAGTCTTATATCACTTTCCAACATATCCAGTTACTGGAATTGCTGAACCACGTGATACAGCTATAATACAGTGTGGATGGTGTAGTGGTTAGCATTACTGCCTCAGAGCGCTGAGGTCATGGGTTTAATTCCCACCATGGTCCTAACTGTTCGGAGTTTGTATATTCTCCCCGTACTTGTGTGGGTTTCCTCTGGGTACTCCGGTTTACTCCCCCAATCCAAAATTATACTGGTAGGCTAATTGGCTCCTAACAAATTAACCCCAGAATGTCTGTGTGTGCGTGTACATGTGGTAGGGAATATAGAGTGTAAGCACCACTGGGGCAGGGACTGAAGTGAATGATCAACTATACTCTGTAAAGTGCTGCGTAATATGTGTGCGCTATATAAGAAACTGTTAATAAATAAAATAAATGGTACTTCTTTACTTTCACGGCGCCACTAGATTAGGACAGATAGGATATCGCGGGCATTGAATGCACTAAAAAATCGGGTGCGACGCGATGCCCGCGATTTCCCATAGGGACCAATGTTAAATTTCTCAATTGACCCGATTTTTCTGTTCAATGCCTCAATTGACACGATTTTTCCATAGGAATCAATGTTAAATGGCCCACAGAGGCCAAATAGACACCCTGAAGTGTCAAATGGCCCCCACAATTGTTAACGCCACCCCACGATCAACGTGAACCCGAAGCGTGGCGAGCGCAGCGAGCCCGCGAGGGGTGGCGGTACGCGTCCTACGACCTTTTCATACCCCCACTATCCACGTCGGCGTGGAGTTGAGAATAGAATAGTGTGGCGAGCGCAGCGAACCACCGAGCTCGAAGCGTGGCGAGCGCAGCGAGCGGACGAGGATACCTGTGAAGCCCGCGAAGGGACGCGTTTACCTGTGAAGGTATCTGCGTCCCCTCGCGGGGCTCGCTGCGCTCGCCACGCTTCCGGCACGGTGGCTTGCTGCGCTCGCCACACTATTCTATTCTCAACTCCACGCCGACGTGGATAGTGGGGGTATGAAAAGGTCGGAGGACGCGTACCGCCGCCCCTCGCGGGCTCGCTGCGCTCGCCACGCTTCGGGTTCACGTTGATCGTGGGGTGGCGTTAACAATTGTGGGGGCCATTTCACACTTCAGGGTGGCTATTTGGCCTCTGTGGGCCATTTAACATAGTTTCCTATGGAAAAATCGTGTCAATTGAGGCATTGAACAGTAAAATCGGGTCAATTGAGAAATTTAACATTGGTCCCTATGGGAAATCGCGGGCATCGCGTCACACCCGATTTTTAGTGCATTCAATGGCCGCGATGCCCGCGATTTCTAGTGGTGCCGTGAAAGTACAGAAGTACCAAATAAATACATATAGATGCTAAACCTTAATGACCAAGTTATAATACATTATACAATGGATAGCATATTAGTAGAAGTGTAGCGATATGATTCCATACGGCTGATGCCAGATATTAAACAAAAAGAAAGCAGCAATAATGTGATACTGTCACAACAATAAATATAATAACTGAATAATGTCCAACGTCTAATAAAATCAATGTGCAGATTTCTCAGGGTTTCAGTGTAACCTTTAGGTAATCAGATTATTGATATAGATCTGATTGCGCAGTAATATTGATGGTTTTATGCACATGTGGCGTTCTCATCCTCCTTGAGGCATTCAGTGTTATATGAAAATCCACACATTGGGCCTACATTGTTAGCAAAGACAAAAAGCACACAGATGGGGAAAGCCATGCTGCACTGCGGTGGGGCAGATGTAATATGTGCAGAGAGTTAGATATCACTGCGGGTGGGGCAGATGAAATATGTGCAGAGAGTTAGATATCACTGCGGGTGGGGCAGATGCAATATGTGCAGAGAGTTAGATATCACTGCGGGTGGGGCAGATGTAATATGTGCAGAGAGTTAGATATCACTGCGGGTGGGGCAGATGCAATATGTGCAGAGAGTTAGATATCACTGCGGGTGGGGCAGATGTAATATGTGCAGAGAGTTAGATATCACTGCGGGTGGGGCAGATGTAATATGTGCAGAGAGTTAGATATCACTGCGGGTGGGGCAGATGTAATATGTGCAGAGAGTTAGATATCACTGCGGGTGGGGCAGATGTAATATGTGCAGAGAGTTAGATATCACTGCGGGTGGGGCAGATGCAAAATGTGCAGAGAGTTAGATATCACTGCGGGTGGGGCAGATGTAATATGTGCAGAGAGTTAGATATCACTGCGGGTGGGGCAGATGCAATATGTGCAGAGAGTTAGATATCACTGCGGGTTGGGCAGATGTAATATGTGCAGAGAGTTAGATATCACTGCGGGTGGGGCAGATGTAATATGTGCAGAGAGTTAGATATCACTGCGGGTGGGGCAGATGTAATATGTGCAGAGACTTAGATATCACTGCGGGTGGGGCAGATGCAATATGTGCAGAGAGTTAGATATCACTGCGGGTGGGGCAGATGTAATATGTGCAGAGAGTTAGATATCACTGCGGGTGGGGCAGATGTAATATGTGCAGAGAGTTAGATATCACTGCGGGTGGGGCAGATGTAATATGTGCAGAGAGTTAGATATTACTGCGGGTGGGGCAGATGCAATATGTGCAGAGAGTTAGATATCACTGCGGGTGGGGCAGATGCAATATGTGCAGAGAGTTAGATATCACTGCGGGTGGGGCAGATGTAATATGTGCAGAGAGTTAGATATCACTGCGGGTGGGGCAGATGTAATATGTGCAGAGAGTTAGATATCACTGCGGGTGGGGCAGATGTAATATGTGCAGAGAGTTAGATATCACTGCGGGTGGGGCAGATGCAATATGTGCGGAGAGTTAGATATCACTGCGGGTGGGGCAGATGCAATATGTGCAGAGAGTTAGATATCACTGCGGGTGGGGCAGATGCAATATGTGCAGAGAGTTAGATATCACTGCGGGTTGGGCAGATGTAATATGTGCAGAGAGTTAGATATCACTGCGGGTGGGGCAGATGTAATATGTGCAGAGAGTTAGATATCACTGCGGGTGGGGCAGATGTAATATGTGCAGAGACTTAGATATCACTGCGGGTGGGGCAGATGCAATATGTGCAGAGAGTTAGATATCACTGCGGGTGGGGCAGATGTAATATGTGCAGAGAGTTAGATATCACTGCGGGTGGGGCAGATGTAATATGTGCAGAGAGTTAGATATCACTGCGGGTGGGGCAGATGTAATATGTGCAGAGAGTTAGATATTACTGCGGGTGGGGCAGATGCAATATGTGCAGAGAGTTAGATATCACTGCGGGTGGGGCAGATGCAATATGTGCAGAGAGTTAGATATCACTGCGGGTGGGGCAGATGTAATATGTGCAGAGAGTTAGATATCACTGCGGGTGGGGCAGATGTAATATGTGCAGAGAGTTAGATATCACTGCGGGTGGGGCAGATGTAATATGTGCAGAGAGTTAGATATCACTGCGGGTGGGGCAGATGCAATATGTGCGGAGAGTTAGATATCATTGCGGGTGGGGCAGATGCAATATGTGCAGAGAGTTAGATATCACTGCGGGTGGGGCAGATGCAATATGTGCAGAGAGTTAGATATCACTGCGGGTGGGGCAGATGTAATATGTGCAGAGAGTTAGATATCACTGCGGGTGGGGCAGATGTAATATGTGCAGAGAGTTAGATATCACTGCGGGTGGGGCAGATGTAATATGTGCAGAGAGTTAGATATCACTGTGGGTGGGGCAGATGCAATATGTGCAGAGAGTTAGATATCACTGCGGGTGGGGCAGATGTAATATGTGCAGAGAGTTAGATATGGTTAAGGTGTGTTCAAACTGAAATTTAGAATGCAGTGTAAAACGTAAGCTGTCTAATATCTGTGGGCTACATGCAGAAGCAGCCAGTATTTACCCTGCACAGAAACAATATAAATTACTTTTTTTATTTTATATTGATGAATCTGGCTCCTAGTGCATTGTTGCCGCTAGATCCCCATCCGCAGTTTTCTGGCTGATGGCGATGGCATTACCAAAAATGGGACACGCAAGCATCTGAAAGTGTGCACTATTCTGTGGTCGGTGCATGGCGGTTGTCCTGGCGGGAATCGCTCAGATGAGAGCGGCCCCATCTGTAATGAAACTATAATGGAACTTCACTTCAAAAGAGCGGTGGGATGGGGGGGGGGGGGGGGGTCATTAAAGACGGGAGTACGCTAGGACCTGGTGTGCAGGCATGTCCAAACTACGGCCCTCCAGCTGTTGTGAATCTACAAGTCCCATCATGCCTTGCCACAGTTTTGCTATTAGGGAATGCTAAAACTATGGCAAGGCATGCTGGGATGTGTAGTTTCACAACAGCTGGAGGGCCACAGTTTGGACATGCCTGGCCTAGAGTGTATGAGCACTCATCTGTAGATGTGGATTAGGAAAAGGACAAGTAGACAGTGACTAACAGGAAATATCTTGTTTAGTTTTTCACCTTGGGGCAAAGATGTCTCACCTACCGAATCTCGGGAGAGTTGGAAGATCTGAGATATGCACCCTCCAGGTACCATGATTCAATGCGAATGCTGCGTGCCTGCTTCAGGGTTGCACACAAAATCTGTTTTGCAGCCAGACAGACAGTATTAACAACTGGTCTTTCCGCCATTGCTGAGTGTACACAATTACCAGCAATTCAGGGTCCTGCACATTTCAGGATATGGGATACGGTCGTATTGTCGACCCAACTTAGGTCGAAAGTCATTAGGTCAACACCGTTGGGTCGACAGGATTCTAGGTCGACATAGATGAAGGTCGAACGGTGTCTAGGGACAGGGTCAAGATGGTTTTAGGTCGACAAATGTGTTAGGTCGATATGGGTTAATTCGACAGGTCGCAAGGTCGACATGGGTTTTTTCACTATTTTTTGAGCTGACATGTGCCAGCAGTCTGTATTTCATGCCCTACCATCCACTAGGGCGTGGTGGGAGAAGCATTGCGAGCGATGCGAGGGGCTGCGGGTGACTTCCAACTGAGTCCATGTAAAACTGTGAAAAAAACAATGTCGACCTCGCGACCTGTCAACCTAACCCATGTCGACCTAACACATTTGTCGACCTAAAACCATGTCAACCTTGTCCCATGTCGACCTAGACACCTGTCGACCTTCATCCATGTCGACCCTAGAACCCTGTTGACCTTGTTGCCTGTTGACCCAACGGTGTCGACCTAAGTCGGGTCGACAATACGATCCACACCCGTTTCAATCGCATCTTTCTTGCATCTGCATGGGCAAAACTGTGGCTAAGCTCTCTTCTAGCTGGACTACTACAGGTGAGCATGGTCCGTTTGCTGGCAAACCTACAAACACGGGGCCAGGGGCAATGAGACTGCATAAAGGTGGGCAACATGGAACCCAGCCAGAGAGAGTTAGATTTGGGTGAGTTATTTTATTTCTGTGCAGGGTAAATACTGGCTGCTTTATTCTTACGCTGCAATTTAGATTTCAGTTTCAACACACCCCACCCAAATCTAACTCTCTCTGCACATGTTACATCTGCCCCACCTGCGGTGCAGCACGGTTTTATCTATTTGCTAAAAAAAAAAAAGCAGTTCCGTAATCCGCTCTGAATCAGGCCCTTTCGCTAAATGCATGCAATGCACACAAACCATGGCGGCCTTTCTGCAATATGTGGTTCCGTTTAGCATTGCGGGGATTTGTCTGCAGCATATGGATGTAATGGAGGGGTAATGCTCTGGAATAGGAACCTTGCACATGGGATAGGAATGATAAATGCAGAGAAATACAGTTCTATAGAGAGATATGAGATATATAGATATATATTAGCTATACGTTTCTTCTATTTAGAAATGTACACCTATAAATTACACCTGTCCAGGCTGCTAGAGATGTCGGCATCGCCTGAAAGCATTTTTAGTGCTGTTTGCTCTGTTTTATAGCCCTGCGTTTGATAGCCTCTTGCACTCTGTGCTGTATAAAATGTTACCTTAAAACCACTCTCTCACTCAGTGCAGGTTCCCTGCAACCTCCAAATTTACTGCCAGACGCTTCGTATCCATGGTGATGTAATGCATTTGTGTTTGTGAGAGCCGGGACTCTCATCCAGACATAGCTTTGCATATGAATCCGCTGGCCGTGTGACTATGTTATATCGCGGATGGAAATCTCAGCGCTGCGTCCCGGATTTTTGCTGGTGTTAAGTGTGACAGGCCGGAGGAAATCCACTTAAAACCTGCTTTCCCGTCTGCTCCCAGTTATAGCACTGATACGTGTCACTAAGATGGTCAAAGCTGACAACCATGGACTCTGACACTGCTTAACTGGCGAAACAAGCCGTAGCTTAATCCCATGTATTCCTAGCAAGATGCGAAATCTCTCCCTGTACCGCAAATCTCAGATTTGTTCTTTTCAGGTGTAACAACCTTGTCACCGGCGCTAGTTACAATGAAGATATTGCCTCCCCGGCCTTTCTCCTATGCCTCATATTCGTTACGCTTTGCTTTTCCAATGAATCTCTTTATCCAGCGACATTACTAGTTTCCCCGCTTGGAACAGAATCTCTATATTCCTCCTCTATTCGTTGTAAAGGTTCCAGGCAGTTCTAGTTGACTGGAAACCAGCTCATAACGAAAAAAAAAACGAACGTGTAAACCATAGTAAATAATAAAGTTGTTTTTGTTTTGAATTTAATCTACCTGGTACATTAGTATTCGGACAGAAGGCCTTATTCTGACTCAACCGCTAATTAGAGAAATTGCGAATTGAGCGGTTATCGGATGACTGCGCGTGTGTACAGTATTCATCACACATGTGCGAGGGAAGAAGCGACTAAAAACGCTTATGGATCATACGCAATGGAGCCCCAGATTGAGTGACAGAAAGCCGTCGTTTGGGGGTGTAAAGCTACCGCTTTCTAGGAGTGGTTAGAAAAACACAGACGTGCACAAGCATTTTTAAAGGAGGGTCTGAGATGCTTACGATGACCACTACCAGCCTGTCCCAGTCACAGATTATTGGACACCTCAGATTTACTCACAATTGCACAGATAGCAAAAACCGTTCAATGGTTCGGGTAATTGCATATGGATTTGTGAGTGGATTGCGATTAGCGTTCCAAACACAAATCTCTCGCAATTTAGCAAGGGCCATTTTCTCTTTCTGAGCCAGATGTACTAAGAATGAATAGTGATAAATTGGATAGTGATAAAGTACTAGCCAATCATCTCTTAACTGCTGTGTCACAGGCTGTGTTAGAAAAATGACTGGTAGAAGCTGATTGGTTGCATGGCTGACACCCGACTCCGCCCACGGCCACCCCCAGTCCCTGCGATTGGCTCAGCGACTATGCAAGTCACCGAAGCTGTTTGCAATGGGGACCTGCACATGCGCAGTCCACCAACCGTAGGAGTGAGGCCGAATTCTTCCACGTCCGAACAGACAAAAATAAACCCCATTATCACAGCAGCTTAAGTGACAGAAATGCTAGCTCTTTAGCCTATTTCAGATCCCATTTAAACCGTGGCTGGGTATACGGACATTAAACGTTCTTTTTTGCAGAGATGCCGTGTAATGCATGCACTTATCTGAATGAATCTTTTCATAATAAATGCAATAACTTATACAGTAGACCAAAGAAATTATACGGCTTCCGAGTACAATCTGATTTTCAGGACCATGGAGAGGAGCGGATCCCAAAGACTGCTGTTCTGCAGAAAATAACTATAATAGGGTCCTGAAAGACATGCAATTTCCATTGTGCGTCACTAATAATAGTCTCTTTCCCAGCTTAGTGCTTGCACACATTTAAGCTTTAAAAAACCAGCTTACTGTAAAATACTGTCTGGCATTATTCATACTTTGGTCCATGTAAACAGGTATTTGTACAGTGTTCCAAAGAAACATGCCAAGTCATCCTTGTTGTTTCCCAGTAGAATAAAGTGTTGCTGGCCGCAGTTCTATAAACAGGTCTTGTATTCACTATAAATCAGGAACATAATCTATTTTCCCAGTATCCAAATTTATTATCAGCATTTGGTGGGGTGTAAGCTTTATCGAGAGAACAAAAATCATAGGGAACTTTCATTATTCCATCCAGTGGGTTATTTCAGTGCCAGCTTACATTGTGTTCTGCGCAACCGGCAGCCAGCGAGACCCACACAAGTGTAAGCAAGCCTTAGATGAGTACAGAGCATTGAAATCAAAAACTATACCAAACAAATGGTCTAGCTCTTTGTTGGAGAGGTAGCATGCTGCATGCATAAAGAAAAGAGGGAAAGTCATTTAATTAATATGAAGTGGTTTATTTGATATAAGTAGCACGCTCATATTCCACAGAGGGCAGTTGGGAGAAATTCAATTCAATATTTATATATATTAAAGCTGAAGAGTGATAAAAAATGATGTCATTACATTGTCATGTAATGACAGTTGATTGGACAGTTATTCTGACTCCTCCCACCTGCATTTGTGATGTCCCCTTAACACACATCTACAGTCTCCCGACACTTCTGTTATTTCTCATACTTATAATCTCATAATGACCGTACACACTGGTAATCAACCAATAACAACATTATCCACATCCTATAATGTATAAATGTAAACAAGAAGAAAGGAAAAAGACACAGAAGGATGCCCAGGCAGAAAAAGCCTGCGGGGGGATGGTCGCCGACCATCGAATAATGTGGAACGTGCACACAGATCTAAGGTTGCTCAGAGCAACCTTAGATCTGCGTGCACATTCTGAGGGACCAGGGCGGGCAGCTGACACTTCAAAAAGTGATAAAACGGAGAGTGATAAACAGCCAGCCAATCATCTCCTGCCTGTTATTTTTCAAACCCAGCCTGTAACATGGCAGGTAGGAGCTGATTGGCTGGCTGTTTATCACTCTACATTTTATCTCTTTTGAAGCTTGATACCTCTGGCCCTGAGTCTGAAAATAATAATTCCGAGATCCCTCTCCCACCTATCCCCCCCTTCCTCTCACAATGGTGGTAATTGCCCTCCTGGCCTGGAAAGCACCAGACATTAGTGAGATTGCTCAGCAAGAAAACCTATCCTGGAAATAGAGACCAGAGGTTAGAACCGCTTATATTGCTTTATAGTACATAGGGTGAATTAGATTTCTGAAAGGGTTCTAGAACCTTACTCTTTTGATATGTTACAAGTGAGGCAGATTATTCGCCAAAGGCCAATTACCCAGGAGAAGTAATCTTTTTACAAAAAAAGACGAGCCGAGAAATATTCATCGCGTTGGGTTGATTGCCAGCTGCCGTGATGGAAGTGACGCGCTTCCATAGCTCAGAGTCTCATACCATGGAGGAGATAATTATGGATTGTGAGGTTTTAATGAACGCTGCCATGAAAGGGAGCCGCCATCGTCTTCTCTTTGTCCGTCGGAGATTTTCAGCCTCTTCAAATCTCCGCAGGCTGAGAGAGGCATTTCCTTTTTCGGGGGGTGTCCGTTTTATTTCGTGGAGCTCACATGTCATTGAAATGAAAGCAATATATTTATCTGGCTTTGGACCAGCGATTATTTTCTCCCTGTGATTCTTTAACAAAGCGCACCACATTTGCCATCTCACTGAGTTTCTATTTTTGCGAGCTCCTGTATAATTAAATAGCTGCAGTATTTCATTTTCCTCTTCACATCTCATTTGGTAATATCATTCATTCCAGCTGTTATAGAAAAGTCTATCTATAGTTCTTGGTTATTTTTTTTTTTTTTGCACTTAAAGTGACTCTGGGAACTTCCATGTTAAATAACTTGTGTGAAGCTATGGGTTCATAAAGCATTCAGCATTATAATCTGTACATACTGTATTAAAATCTCATTTGAAAGAATGGAAAACGTTCTTACAGGCTTCCATATCCGCAAACAGAGTTAAAGTGCAGTTTGTTGTGTAACCACAGGTGCCAGTGACATCACTGACAAACAAGCTGGGGCGAGAGTGGATATGGGGTGTGTGGCCTGCCCTAGCCACACCCCCATCTCCAAAACCTTTTTTAAAGAACTGGGAGCTGTGTCACATGTTGGGAATTTGGATGGATCCCCATCCTTCTTCCTTGATTGTTCATCCGTTCATACAGTATATGCTGTATATATTTATTATCTAGCTCACTAACACCGCTTCCACACTGCACAGCTGGATTGCTCTGAGGATTTTATACATGGGTCCAACACAGGTGCGACCCAGCTGAGACTTCTTGACTGTCCAACCCGGCTTAACGGGTCAGTGACATCACCAGAGGCACATGCCGAGCTTCCGATTGGAGGATAAGCTCTTCTTATGCTGTCATAATGGATCCTGGGTCACACCTCCCAGGCTTAGTAATTCACACTGCACTGTGTGCCGGGATGGACATGTGTTCAACCCTGCTCGTTATCCAGGTTGAAATGCTGGGTCGCTGGAACCTGGTTATTTCTACTGGCTGATTTCACACTGCACAATGGGCCCAATTCAGACCTGCTTGCTGAGTTGCGAGTTATCGGAGCCTAGCTAGCATGTAAATCCCGTCCTTCCCATGTGCACGGTTGTAAATCGCAGCCATGCACATGAGGGGGAAATCACTCACCATGGAATAAGCCAGGACTTACCCAGAGCTGCAAAGGCCAAGGGGAGAAGGAGGCCGCTGATGATGGCAGTGGCTCACCCCTCTGACATCTTTGTAACGTCTGCGTTTTCTGGGACACTCCCAGAAAATGCACGGTTACCGCCCCCCAAATGGGCGCAGGGTGTCAATCACAGTCTTCATACGAATGGCTCGCACATGCACACAGTGTACCATACGCATGCACGCTCGTCCGATAATTGTTCATGTTGCGAATTTGCAGCGGAGCAAACAGGATCTGAATTGTGCCCAATATCCCAAGTTGCTCCATGTTTACTGAATGCATCCCAGGCTATTGCCGGCGGTGGCTGAGGGGGATTATTACACACAGTATTTCACTGTTTAGAACGGCGTACGGGAGCTTTACAGCCAAGTCTAATAAGTTTGTACATTATAATTAGGCTTTTTCCTACACAGCACTTTAATTTGTCCGTCAAATTAGAACGCATCAACTCTGACATAAAGTAATGTTCACTTAGCTGGATACAGAAGGACGACTTGTTTTTACTGAATTTATGTAAAATAGCTGAAATATTATTAATTGCGTCCTTTGTAAGGTTTTGGTTTATAGTGGAATATTACTCAAGGCAAGGGTCTATTTATTAAAAGGGAGGAAACTCTAAGTCCAGGAGTCCAATGGCTTCTCTGTATGTACCCAGCCCTGATGCTGGCAAGTCTGTAGGTTGCAACGACACCGAGTTGTCAATGCCCAGCGGGCATAGATTCTCCTTGTTCGGTAGCGCACCACACTGTAGGTAAAAGAGAGCTAAGTAGACAAATGAAGTTCCAAACAACTCTCAGTGTATATCAACTGCAGAGTCTGTTATCATGGGTGATATGCTTGGGTCTGTCTAACGTAACTATATCGACACAATGTATCCAAAGGAGCAGATTCCTGTTACCAAATGTAACTACTTGTGTGTGTTGCTACTATCTGTTCTGAACTCAAGGAGCTGTAGGCTAAGAAATGCCTTTACAAAAAAAGTTTTTGCCAAAGAAAGTGAGATAAGTCATACAATTATACTTTACATGAATATTATCACATTTATCACGATGCAAAGATGCCAAAATATGTCCAAAAATTTTGGACATATTTTGGCATCTTTGCATCGTGATAAATGTGATAATATTCATGTAAAGTATAATTGTATGACTTATCTCACTTTCTTTGGCAAAAACTTTTTTTGTAAAGGCATTTCTTAGCCTACAGCTCCTTGAGTTCAGAACAGATAGTAGCAACACACACAAGTAGTTACATTTGGTAACAGGAATCTGCTCCTTTGGATACATTGTGTCGATATAGTTACGTTAGACAGACCCAAGCATATCACCCATGATAACAGACTCTGCAGTTGATATACACTGAGAGTTGTTTGGAACTTCAGTTGTCTACTTAGCTCTCTTTTACCTACAGTGTGGTGCGCTACCGAACAAGGAGAATCTATGCCCGCTGGGCATTGACAACTCGGTGTGATTTATATATGTTTCATGTTTGTGTGTCAATGTAATATCTTTACTTTTGTCTAGTACTAATTTTAATAAGAAAACTAATAAAAGCTAAATCTTAAGTTTACCACACTCTGGGGGGGATTCATCCACCCCACTCTCCCATGTGTTACTAGTGACTATACCTATCCAATACTACTGTTCCCCTGTTTGAAAATTTTCTTTGAGAGGTGAAAAAATACCCATACCCTGGCTAGTTTGTGTTGTATCATATACTGTCATTCATAAATTCTTATGAAAGTCTTAAACCGATTACAGCCTTGTAATCACCAACAAAGAGTGCCCCAAAAAAGAGAGAGTCTTTCCTCTTCCCTGTTTGCATACGTTTACTCTCTAGGGAGCACCTCCACGCTATCTACCTTGTGAGAATCTGTTTCACAGACCTCCTGACTACATTTGAATTGTGGATTATTGAAATTAAATTAAATTGTTCTGAACTATTTTCATATATTTGTTACCTGTGCACTGATCCATCCACCACTTCCCCTTTTCCCTAACCTAATAAGTCTGTAGGTTGGTATCATGGCTATTTCAGCACTGGTTCTTCCATGCAAAGCAAGTACTGTATAAGCCCTTTAATAAAAATGGGGCGGATGGATCTGCAGCTCCAGGCCTCCACATCATCCTGGCAGCATGATGATAACCAGCTGACCACATGGTTGGCCATAAATCATAAGTAGCAAAGTTGCATTTTCTTTTTGTACTTTTATATATAGTGGGAGACTCTACTCCCGTGTAGGGACCTTCATGCACTGAAAAGGGGGCATGGCCTCACAAAAAGGGGGCATGGCCTCACAAAAAGGGGGCTTGGCCTTGCAAAAAGGTGGCGTAGCCCTTTTCATATGCCACACAGTAATTCCCCTTACATATGCGACACAATAATTCCCCTTACATAGAGTATGCCACTCAGTAGTTTCACTTTATACACACAGTAATGCCCCTTTATACATAGCAATGGCCATTTCCACATAAGTAATGTCTTCGCCTCCTACTCACTGTCCAGTGTCCCTCTAGCAGCAGGGCTCGGTGGCTGGCTGACTCGGACTGCAGTTCGTGGGTGTGGGCTGTTCTGCTCCTCCGTGTTCTTCTTTTCCTGGCTGCTCCCATAATGCTATGCGCAATGAGTCCCAAGCGCTGGCATTCTGGGACTTCTAGACTTCTAGCACTCACTGTGCTCACAGTGAGTGATGAGAGCGCCACGGGTTAGAACAGACAGACGCTGTTAAGTGCCATGCAAACTACCACTGTCAGCTTAACCAGTACCGATTTGGCGGTATGTCTAATGGGTGGTCTGGTGCACTCACAGACCACCTCTTAGCTTTGCCTACTGTATGTGTGTGGGTTCTACATGGCGTTGGCCTCACCTCCTCCACTTCTCATAATAGGCCCTTGAACATTTTCAGCTCCAGGCCCATTAGGCCCTTAATCCCTGGTGGTGGTTCCTCTACCTCCACAATATTTTGTCAGGGTGAAAATAGCAGCGTTTTAGTGGAATAAAATGCTTTATTCAATTTGTTTAACATTTATATTTTGTGGGGTTTTTTTATTATTATTTGTACTATTTTTTTTAGTTTATATTTTTTTTAATTATTCTTCAAATTGTAATTGAGGGGCAGATTTATTAAGCTCGGTGAAGTGATAAAGTGTCTGGTTTTTATCACCGGCCAATCAGCTTCTAACTGTAATGTTACAGGCTTGGTTTGAAAAATGACAGGTAGGAGCTGATTGGCCGGTGATAAAAAAACAGACATTTTATCACTTCATCGAGCTTAATAAATCTACCCTCAATTTGTTACTGGGAACTTTAAACTTGGCTTCTATTGCAGTGTACGTGTCTGACACATACCTCCCAACAAAAGGGGACGGGGCGTATGCAAATGAGGGCGCGGCTTATGCTAATTAGCCGCGACCTCATTTTCATACAAGAATAGACGCTGTGCGCATGCGCACAGCGTCTATTCTACTAGATTGGGGGGTCTCCCAACTGCCACCCCCCGCAGCGGGACAATGCCTGCCGCGGGTGGGACAGCGGGACAGGACCCGAAAATCGGGACTGTCCCTCTAAAATCGTGACAGTTGGGAGGTATGCTGACATAGGGAGGGGTGTGAGAGCAGTGCATTTGCCCAGGGTGGAGCTCTGGGGTGGCACTGTCGCTGCACCCTGACCACTGTATCTGGCTAGCAGAGTGCCTGCAGGCAGGAAATTGCCAAAATGCCTCTTTTGCTGGCCCCACCCCTTCCTGTGACATCACAAAATGAGGGGTGGCCCCAGGCGCTGCCCAGACATGCCAGGTTTTGCATGCACAGGAGTGTCCCAGACTTAACAGCACAGCGGTAGTGAATGGAGCCTCCCATCAAATGGTTGCCAGGCATCAAATCATGTGAGGCTATGGCTTTTATATGGACATCGTATAGCTGCATCCAATGGCTGGCAACCACCGACTACCCATAATTCCATCAACAAAAGGTCTGTCGTAGAATAGTTAACATCGATGGTTCTAACCATTGACTTGCGATGTCTATCATTACGAATAGTTACCACTGCTATCCTGCATCATTGGGGATCTGAACCTTCCTCACATGGCCCTGTGACCCTATAACAGCAATGATAGATTCCTATAGTAGCGCTATACAGCTATATAAAATCTCTTCTATCAGCGCTTATAATGAAACAGACGCCTTAGACATTGTACCTACACTATGGTGTATCTAGATTATCTCAGAGGAGAACGCAGCATTTTTATCTGACGATAGATATGGATTGAAAAACATTATCATCTATTATTGCAAGCTTTTTATTCCTTTAAATAAAGGTTCATCGCAATGACAGTTTCTTCATGCATTAACGTTAGATAGACTGGGAGAATTCTGCTGCTGAATACCAGCTATGAAGTGATAATTAACACCGCTATTAATAAATCAACACTGGCATACCTGAAGCAAAGATTGAAGTCAGGCTCTAGAGAGGATTCCAGAACGGCTCCAGGTTCTATCTTCAAAATTGTTAGGCTAATATTGTGTAATATATTCAGGGGTCTGTTCATCATCTCTTCATTTATAGAAAAGTAGGTGAAAATTCCAATTTTTAATGCTATTTAAAAAAAAAAGGAATGCAGGCCATGTATACCGGCTTACCTTTACTCCTTGTCTGGCCCGTTGTCGCCATGTACTAGTGTGGGGTTCTAAATTATACCCCTTTCAGACCGCACTCTCGACCCGGGTTATTGCTGGGTCGTTACGTCACCGACCCGGGTTGAGGTGCGGCGTGAAAGCGCCACCCTGGGTCGGGATAGGGTCACTAGGTCTACAAGCATTGGGTCGACATGACTGAAGGTCAACATGGGTTATGTTGACAGGTCGTCAGGTTGACACAAGCATTCGGTCAACATGGGGAAGGTCAACAGTCAAAAGGTCGACATGGGGTTTTTCACCTTTATCTTTTTTGTGCCGACAGGCGGTATTTAAAGCCCTACCATCATGGGGGGGAGAGTAAAATAGTGTGCCCGAAACATGACGAGCGGACGTGGTGCTACGATTCCATGTCGACTGTGTCGAAATTCGGAACAAAAGAAAGTGAAAAACCACATGTCGACCTAGTTGCTGTCTATCCAATGATCCGTACCCCCTGGGTCGAGCAACCCAACATTTCAACCCTGGTCACGACCCAGAGAGGGGACGCGTAAAACGTGTGGCGAGCGGATGCGGATTACTTGGCGCTGCGCTCATTATAAGTGTCACCTACCATCTACTAGGGCCCACGCCCTGGGCTGACGTGGATAGTGGGAGTTTGAAATGGAGGCATTTGCACACCCCCCCCCTTTTGTGCACGAGACGCACGTGCTGCCGAACCCCTAATCATGACCCTCTTCCTGAAGCGGACACGGGCATGGTTGCCGCATGAATTACTCGCTTGTGCGTCTCAGACAGATGGCGCGCCTCTCCGCCGGCGCACGCATGATCGTCTCTCTGCCAGCGTCCGAGAGCTGCAGCTCCCGGGGAACGTACAGTGACTACGCTGCCTGACGGGGACACTACGCTGACTCACTGAGCTGCCGCAGGGATACTACGCATGGCTGCCGCAGGGACACTACTCTGACAATGTAGTGTAGCGTAGCGTGCTGCCGCGAAACTACACAAGTACCGAACATTCACATCAGTCCCTGCCCCAGTGGAGCTTACAATCTATATTCCCTACCACATATACATGCACACACAGACATTCTAGGGTTAATTTGTTAGGAGCCAATTAGCCTACCAGTATATTTTTGGGCCAAGGTGGGAATAGAACCCATAACCTCAGCGCTGTGAGGCAGTAATGCTAACATTACACCATCCGTACTGCCCTAAGATTTAACAGCTGATGTCTCCAATATCATTCACCGTCTCTACAGTTCTGACAGCAGAAGCAAACCCCCATAGGCCATACATTTCTTTGGTGGCTGCCTAATTTACCAAGATCCAGAGTGCTTGGCAGCTAACTCCATCCTCTGTAGCCCATGGGCTGCATAACACAAAAAGTAATTGCAGAGTGTTCTACAGGAAGCAGCGGTGAATTAATGCCGTGCGTATGAACACGGTGTCTATTTACGGGAGTTAAGAGATCACTTTGCTGCCTACACATCTCAGGGATTAACTCCGTTCTGAGCCCCTGTACATCCTGACAAATATTCTTATTGCCACAATATTAGATCCAGCAATACTGCTTCCATGTATTGGAAGAAAGAATTTGGGGATTCTTTTGTTACTCTACAGTACTACTAAAATGTCAAAGCGTCCCATTGGAATGTGATCAGAAAGGTTCCCTCTGCCCTCCCCGATCAGACTGTAACAAGCAGGAACAGCTCCCAGAACAGAGGCCTGTTTGATAACTAGCGCAGCGCCTTTAAGTCCAACAAAAGATGGCACCTGAGATTTCTCTGATTAGCCGGCAGCTTCTTGAGTGTCACGACTTTTGTCTTTGGTCCGTTGAGCTGCATTTATGTTGCTATTTGAATCTTGCTTACATCTTCACTCCCGTTTGAGTTACCGTGAATAAAAAGTGGTTGGAACAGGAAGCACATGTCCTGGAGGCATGTAACCGGGTTTATATAATGCATGGCGGTAGAATAACCTGGCATTACTTTGAACTAAAAACAATGTCTCTCCGTCTCCTCATTGCTGGCTCCAGCTGCCTATTATTTCAGTGCCGCTTCCCAATCTGTGCCGCTTTCAATAATTTAAAATTCACACCTGAAACTTTTCTACTAAGGTATCGCTGCTCAAAGGTTTCTGTATTTATCATCGGATCTGCTCGGCCTTGCAAGTGCACCTTCATTAATAACCTATTTAAATGCAGGCTGCGCATGCAGGAAAAAAAAAAAAAAAAAAAGCAAATGGAATTAATTAGATCTTTCAATGTGGAACTGTTTCCAGATTTTAAAACTGGCAAATGAACCGGCGGAGTGTCTCGGTTTTAAGATTCTTCTCATTCTCTTTGATCTGTCCGACTTCCTAGCTTTTGTTTTACAAAATAAAATAGGTGATGGAAAGGGGATAATATAGTCTCTCACTAGATCGCCTTCTCCCGGTTCGGCAGATTGGTGATTAACGGTGTCATTTGCAAAACTTTTGCTTTACTATGTTATAAAGGCCTTTAACATACTTTAGTGTTCCTTTTTTTATATCGCCAGTATAGATGAGTAAAATTTGGTGCAAGGTATCGTTCAGATTAAGGCTTTGATTCAGACCCGCTCGCTAGGACCGCCCTGACTAATGCACCCTCTGCGTGCCCCCAGCGCCGCTCGTATCCCATCAGCATTCGAGGAGATATGTACGGGAACACATCCCCTCGCAGCCAACAGGAAGAGAATTAATTTGATGGTTGCCGACCATTCAATCATTTCTCTCCATTTCGGTAATAATGTGCTCCCAGCTGAATGCCTAGCATTTCATGGGGACACCCAGTGTGATACTGCGCAGACCCCCCCACCATTCAGCCACTTCTCATCGGGTCTGAATTAGGCCCTGACTTTCTTGGCCTGTTTGTTGATCTGTGATAATATGCCAATCTCTGATTTCCTGTCTTGTTCATCAATTCTAGCTGCTGCATTACCTTGATCTTTAGGTGCCACCATTGGTGTCACCATGGAAACTTCCACCTGCATTGCGGTACAGATGTTGCGTGTCCACATACACCTATCCGACATGCAATGCAAGTCCCTTTATACATAACGCACAGGCTCTTATTATTATTATTATAATTTTATTTATAAGGCGCCACAAGTGTTTCGCAGCGCCGTACAAAGGAACAATACAGGGAGACAAAACTTGGCATAACATTGAATAAATAACAAAAATACAGTACAAATAAAGAGCGCCACAGTTTAATACACATTTCAGCTTAAATGTAAGTAGTGAGGACTCATTCAACAGTGAGGACTCAATCAACAGGCTCAGTGTGATTCTTTAGTGCTGGGCGTCTTTTTTGCGACTTATTCCATTATATAGTGGCTTATTTGCAAATCAGAGCAAATAGAACACACAAGCAGCTCCTGCTGATTCCAATACGAAAATAGAAAATGCTACAGTATGTAACATTCCATTTCTTATACAGATACAGCAGCAGTCACACGCGGAATATAGACATGTCACATATCAGTTTAATCAACAGAAGCTGATTGTGCATCATATTTTCTCCGTTATGCATGCATTAAAAATAGAGTAGCAAAAAAGCCGCTTAGCGCTACCGAGACCAGCACGGCTGTGCAACGTAAAATTAGGTTAGATGTACATGGACGCATCTATAGGTGCAGTTTCTCTGTCTGAGTTAAGGTGCCCATACACGGTGTGCATTTCGGGTGTAATGCGCGCTCCCGCACATCGCACAGCACAGAAAGTCTGTGCAGCCCATGCTTTTTGTACTAGATTGCATCGTATCTAGAACAAAAAGTACGGTGCTGTAGCACATTTTATGCTTTTTGTACTAGATACAATGCAATCTAGTACTTCATCGCACCGTGTGTGGGCACCTTAAGGCCTGCTATATCCGCTGTTGAATGTGTATGCACGCATCAGATTTCAATGACAACTGCAACATTATCATAATCTGCTACATCTGCCTGCATTGGATTAGCCACACCCCCGCCCAGCTATCTCCCCTTGTACCGCCCAGAATATTTTAGAGACCATGCAATCAAATCAGTACAGCTTTTCAGCAAAATTGTTGCTCATTCACAGCGTGACTTGGATGCATGCGTACAAAAGCCACATCACTCAACTTGCCTGAGATTGTCACTGTTTCCAGCTATGAATACAGTTCTTAAGGTCAAATTCTGTTGCCCATCATAGAGGATTAAAGGGGCATACACACCAGGCAATTTCAGCTCCATTTCTATGCGATCTGATGAGATCACTAGACAGGGAGGGGAGTTCAGAGTAGCGGCAGTAGTGTAAGGTGTGTTGGAAGCTCAGGGTAGTGGTGATTGAATAGTGTATGTGGGGAGGCGGCTGCAGAGTAGCGGCAGTAGTGTAAGGTGAGTGGGAAGTGCAGGGTAGTGGTGATAGAATAGTGTATGTGGGGAGGCGGGTGCAGAGTAGCGGCAGTAGTGTAAGGTGTGTTGGAAGCTCAGGGTAGTGGTGATAGAATAGTGTACTGTATGTGGGGAGGCGGGTGCAGAGTAGCGGAAGTGGTGTAAGGTGTGTTGGAAGCTCAGGGTAGTGGTGGTAGAATAGTGTATGTGGGGAGGCGGGTGCAGAGTAGCGGCAGTAGTGTAAGGTGTGTGGGAAGTGCAGGGTAGTGGTGGTAGAATAGTGTATGTGGGGAGGCGGGTGCAGAGTAGAGGCAGTAGTGTAAGGTGTGTTGGAAGCTCAGGGTAGTGGTGGTAGAATAGTGTATGTGGGGAGGCGGGTTCACAGTAGCGGCAGTAGTGTAAGGTGTGTGGGAAGTGCAGGGTAGTGGTGGTAGAATAGTGTATGTGGGGAGGCGGCTGCAGAGTAGCGGCAGTAGTGTAAGGTGTGTGGGAAGTGCAGGGTAGTGGTGATAGAATAGTGTATGTGTAGAGGTGGGTGAAGAGTAGCGGCAGAAGTGTAGGGTGTGCAGGGAAGGCAGTATATTGAAGCGGCAGTAGTGTAAGGTGTGCGGGAAGTGCAGGGTAGTGGTGATAGAATAGTGTATGTGGGGGGGCAGGTGCAGAGTAGCGGCAGTAGTGTAAGGTGTGTGGGAAGCTCAGGGTAGTGGTGATAGGGGATGCAGTGTAAATCCCGGCGGTCGGGATCCCGGCGTTCAAAATCCCGACCGCCGAAATCCCGACACTTTCTCCCTCCGGGGGTGTCCACGACACCCCCGGAGGGAGAATAAATAGTGTTTGTGGGGAGGCGGGTGCAGAGTAGCGTCAGTAGTGTAAGTTGTGGGGGAAGTGCAGGGTAGTGGTGATAGAATAGTGTATGTGGGGAGGCGGGTGAAAAGTAGCGGCAGAAGTGTAGGGTGTGCGGGGAAAGCAGTATATTATAGCGGCAGTAGTGTAAGGTGTGCGGGAAGTGCAGGGTAGTGGTGATAGAATAGTATATGTGGGGGGGCGGGTGCAGAGTAGCGGCAGTAGTGTAAGGTGTGTGGGAAGTGCAGGGTAGTGGTAATTGAATATTGTATGTGGGGAGGCGGGTGCAGAGTAGCGGAAGTGGTGTAAAGTGTGTTGGAAGCTCAGGGTAGTGGTGACTGAATAGTGTATGTGGGGAGGTTGGTGCCGAGTAGCGGCAGTAGTGTAAGGTGTGTGGGAAGTGCAGGGTAGTGGTGGTAGAATATTGTATGTGGGGAGGTGGGTGCAGAGTAGCGGCAGTAGTGTAAGGTGTGCGGGAAGTGCAGGGTAGTGGTGATAGAATAGTATATGTGGGGGGGGGGCGGGTGCAGAGTAGCGGCAGTAGTATAAGGTGTGTGGGAAGCTCAGGGTAGTGGTGATAGAATAGTGTATGTGGGGAGGCGGGTGCAGAGTAGCGGAAGTGGTGTAAGGTGTGTTGGAAGCTCAGGGTAGTGGTGACTGAATAGTGTATGTGGGGAGGTTGGTGCCGAGTAGCGGCAGTAGTGTAAGGTGTGTGGGAAGTGCAGGGTAGTGGTGGTAGAATAGTGTATGTGGGGAGGTGGGTGCAGAGTAGCGGCAGTGGTGTAAGGTGTGTGGGAAGTGCAGGGTAGTGGTGATTGAATAGTGTATGTGGGGAGGCGGGTGCAGAGTAGCGGCAGTGGTGTAAGGTGTGTGGGAAGTGCAGGGTAGTGGTGATAGAATAGTGTATGTGGGGAGGCGGGTGCAGAGTCGCGGCAGTAGTGTAAGGTGTGTGGGAAGTGCAGGGTAGTGGTGGTAGAATAGTGTATGTGGGGAGGCAGGTGCAGAGTAGCGGCAGTAGTGTAAGGTGTGCGGGAAGTGCAGGGTAGTGGTGATAGAATAGTGTATGTGGGGAGGCGGGTGCAGAGTAGCGGCAGTAGTGTAAGGTGTGTGGGAAGTGTAGGGTAGTGGTGATAGAATAGTGTATGTGGGGAGGCGGGTGCAGAGTAGCGGCAGTAGTGTAAGATGTGTGGGAAGTGCAGGGTAGTGGTGATAGAATAGTGTATGTGGGGAGGTGGGTGCAGAGTAGCGGCAGTAGTGTAAGGTGTGTGGGAAGTGCAGGGTAGTGGTGATTGAATAGTGTATGTGGGGAGGCGGGTGCAGAGTAGCGGCAGTAGTGTAAGGTGTGTGGGAAGTGCAGGGTAGTAGTGATTGAATAGTGGATGTGGGGAGGTGGGTGCAGAGTAGCGGCAGTAATGTAAGGTGTGTGGGAAGTGCAGGGTAGTGGTGATTGAATAGAGTATGTGGGGAGGTGGGTGCAGAGTAGCGGCAGTAGTGTAAGGTGTGTTGGAAGCTCAGGGTAGTGGTGATAGAATAGTGTATGTGGGGAGGCGGGTGCAGAGTAGCGGCAGTAGTGTAAGGTGTGTGGGAAGTGCAGGGTAGTGGTGGTAGAATAGTGTATGTGGGGAGGTGGGTGCAGAGTAGCGGCAGTAGTGTAAGGTGTGTGGGAAGTGCAGGGTAGTGGTGATTGAATAGTGTATGTGGGGAGGCGGGTGCAGAGTAGCGGCAGTGGTGTAAGGTGTGTTGGAAGCTTAGGTTAGTGGTGATAGAATAGTGTATGTGGGGAGGTGGGTGCAGAGTAGCGGCAGTAGTGTAAGGTGTGTGGGAAGTGCAGGGTAGTGGTGATAGAATAGTGTATGTGGGGAGGCGGGTGCAGAGTAGCGGCAGTAGTGTAAGGTGTGTGGGAAGTGCAGGGTAGTGGTGATATAATAGTGTATGTGGGGAGGCGGGTGCAGAGTAGCGGCAGTAGTGTAAGGTGTGTGGGAAGTGCAGGGTAGTGGTGATATAATAGTGTATGTGGGGAGGCGGGTGCAGAGTAGCGGCAGTAGTGTAAGGTGTGTGGGAAGTGCAGGGTAGTGGTGATAGAATAGTGTATGTGTTTCGTCTTTCGTCAACATCTTTCATCAACATCTTTCCTCCAGGACACTGGGTCCAAGGGAAGTTCCTCATCAGTGTCTCAGTGTACACACTGAAAGATATTTTGACCAATATCGTTCAGAAGGGCCAAAATTAACATAATGGGAATTAAAAATTGGTCAAAATAAGTGTGTGTGCACCTTTAGAGCCTTTGCTGACACTAGGTGATGTATTTCTTCACATCCTATCTGGGGCCACAAATACTTACCCCGGGCTCCCAGAATAATCTTTGTGATAGTTTTGTAGAGACCCAGGTGAAAGTTCTCCTTTCATCTCCTTTGTGTGACCTCAGACCGCTGCAATAATATTGCTATCTCCCTTTACCGCTGTCATCGGCGCATTGTTGTGTTCTACTTCCTGAAGCTATCCGTATATGCGGTTATATACAGGTATTTTACTGTGGAAAAGGATCAATACAAAATAGCGATTTCACGAAAAGAGCAAATCTTCACAATAACAATGTGAAGCAAAATGTTTTCTCTTTTTTTGTCATCTACAAAATAAAATCGTGTTCTAATGATTGTAACTCTTCTTTCAGTGTATGAATGAGATCTGCTCGCTGATGTTGGAGCAGTCCATGCTGCTGACATCACTGAAGCTCCTTATTGACAGCGGACACAGCAATCTTCATTCCAAGGCACTGGAGCTGTTAGCAGCAGTTACCAAGGTAAGAGACACCAAGCTGTACGCATTCTCATGTGCTGGCTGTATGGAGGACTTGTAACTGTAAGTCAACACAAATTGGCCACAGTCACATACAGGCTTGTGATACAGGAATGCAGGGGTAGTAAGGGAAAACACCAAGGGAAGATGGCCCTGCTTGTGATAGTTTACATTGACCATTACCCCAGTGCCTAACCATAACTGTAGCTTAACCATATACAGTATATCCCTCTATCTAGTGCCTAACCTTCCCACGTATAGCCTAACCATTATCCTCCCCTAGTGCCTAACTCTAGTTCTGGAGGCCATATCTCCAGAAGGATATAAATACATTAGAGACTGTACAAAGAAGGGCAATTAATATGGTGCATGGCCTACATCACAAAACGTACCAGGAAAGACTAAAAGATCTTAATATGTATACTTTAGAGCAGAGAAGGGAAAGGGGGGACATGATAGAAACTTTCAAATATATTAAGGGTTTTAACAAGGTACATGTGGGAGACATTCTTCACAGGAAGAGGAGCAGCAGAACACGAGGACATGCACTGAAACTAGAGGGAGGAAGATTCAGGGGAAATGTGAGGAAGAATTACTTCACAGAAAGAGTAGTAGATAAGTGGAATAGCCTCCCATCAGAGGTGGTAGAGGCAAACACAGTAGAACAATTTAAACATGCTTGGGATAGGCATATTGATATCCTTACAAAGAAATATGGATCAAATATGGTTTGAGGTAACATGTTTAAAAAAGGGGCAGACTAGATGGGCCAAGTGATTCTTATCAGCCGTCAAATTCTATGTAACTCTAAACTTCCCACATATAGCCTTACCATATAGATCCCTCCAACTAGTGCCTGACTGTAACCCATCCCTAGTGCCTAATCATATGTATCCCTCCACCTAGGGTGACATTTAATAGGAAGAAAGAATCAGAAAGTGAGAGATTTGGTAAGAAATCTCCATTTTTTTTAAAGCAGCAATCATTTACACTGCAAAACCAGTTTGATTTTGCAGTGTAACTGATTGCCGCTTTCTGATTCTCTCATCCAT
This sequence comes from Crinia signifera, assembly GCF_055691185.1. Lineage (NCBI taxonomy): Eukaryota > Metazoa > Chordata > Amphibia > Anura > Myobatrachidae > Crinia > Crinia signifera. The sequence goes on along the minus strand of NC_139219.1, from coordinate 304,461,663 downwards.
TAAATTTCACCCCTAGTGCCTAACTTTAACTCATCCTCAGTGCCTAATCATAACCCCCCCCCCCCATGCCTAAAAAATACCAATACCAATGCCTAACCCTAACTTGCCCACTTGCAGCATAACCATAACCCTCCCCCTTAACAAATTAATGGACTTAATATGGCAGGTGGCACTTGAGACAATCATTAGGATTGAGACTTTTAATCACTATACTAAGAGATTGCCTTTTTGGTTTCTATACACTGCCAGCCGTGTATACTGTATGTTTGTGGGGTGCTCATAGCATTACAGTAGTGTACTCTGCCCATGTAACCATCCCAGCCTATATGTTTATAGACCAGCTCAGCAAAACACCTATCTCTCACTGTCCTTGGGGTCACAGTAATGTTGGGGCTGGGAATGAGAGGACGCTGCTAAATTAGTATTACAGCTGATATTTTGATAGGTGGCAGCGTATTCCATGGTGATTATTATTGCTGGTATATATATATATATATATATATATATATATATATATATATATATATATATATATGTCCACTCTGGCACAACAAACCAGAGACTGGGTACACGTTTTCCATTTTTCCCTTGAACATTACACATATTTAAAGTTCTTTCTATGTTCTGTACATTGCTTTCAATGTGAAGATACAGTATGTAGGCGCTGCTTCTGACTCATTAGCTTTCATTTACAGTAATAAATACAGTATGTGCATTTGCAGTTTGATTGAAGACACCTGCAAATAAATCTCTTTTTTAGTTATCTGTATTTGTCTCTTTTCACATTCAGACTGAAATGTTCTCTAAGCCTGAGCATGTGCCTTGTATTCCTCATGTGTCAGATGAGGATGCTAGCCCAGATTTAGCAGCAGCAGTAGAAATACTGGACACCAGTGTAATGTTACTGGCTGGGTGCATAATTCAGTATTTCATCTTATCGATTCTGTTCCAAACGTGTGCATAGGTTATGTTTATATATAAAAGGCTTGTGATTGGCTGTTTCCAGATGTTCCACTGTCACTGATTGGTGATTGAGGATAGATTATACATTTAGCTGTGTGTGTGTGCGTAAAAGAGGGAGGAGTTCCTGCACTATAGAAGACAATCTAGATTAATTAATGCCTAGATGCGTTTGCTACAAATAAAATTAACGTTGTTATAATTGACTGCGACTTAGGGGGATATTCAATCTTCAGGTCACGGCAGGTGAGCTTGCTCGCCCGTCGTGACCCAGTCCCGTTCTCGGTCAGCTCGACCAAGAACACGCAGGCGGGATTTAATGTCCCGCCTGCCGGGGAGCGAAAAGGGGGCGTGGCCGCGAGTTGCAGCCGGAAAGTGATGAGCTGCAGCCGGCAGCTCGTCACTTCCCAGCTGTTCTCGGCAGAACGAGCCCGACAGCTAGTGATGTCGGGCTCGTTCTGCCGAGAAACCCTGTTCAATGCTGTCGGGGAAGACAGCATTGAATAGGGCCCTTCGAGCATCTCCCCTACGGGAGATGCTCGACGGAGATTGAATATCCCCCTCAGACCTGATCGGAAGCCGTGAATGAGGCTCTGTATGTGTCCGGCCTGTAGTACACATGAGCTCGGCCGTCCCGCAATAAATTCCTGCTACAGATGAAGCCCCTCTCTTTCATTGCTGGCGCTCACCGGAACGCCCCCACTGGGCGAGCGGGACTCCATCAGACTGGGACGCGTGTGCGTCTCACACGCACGCGAGTCCCAGTCACTCAGCGGCTGGGTGGCGTGACCCTGCCCGTCTCAGCTTCAGGGAGACGTGCAGGGTTAGGGGGGGTGTGGACCGGGGAGGCGGCGGATGGAGACGGGGCGCTCCGTCAGAAAGGGGCGCGTGAGCCCCCTTCCGATGGCTTGCGGGGTTGGCGATAGAATCGCCAGCCCCTGCAAGCATGAGGCCGGCTCCATCTGTATGTTTTTATCGCTGGCCATAAGCAAGTTGATTGACAGGAAGCTGGCATTTGGGGATGGTAACCGGATGTTTTCTGGGAGTGTCAGGGAAAACGCAGGCGTACCCAGGCATTTTAGGGGAAGTCGTGTGACGGCAGCTCCGGCTCGAACCGACTGCTCCTTTCGCAGCCACCGAGAGTTTATATACAATGTACAGTCAGAGTATCAAATACAGCTAATGTCCATAATATCGTATTCAACAAACAGGCAGTATATCATATAAAGCAGATGACTGCAGCAAAGATGTATGTGTACTCATACAGTCACTCCAAACTAGAGATGGGCAAAGTGACTCACTAAAAAGAGCCGCTCTGCAACTGATCATTCATTGAAAAGAACTCTGAACTGGTTCACTAGCTCACTTTGGGGCAGATGCAAGAGATAAATGCAAGGGTGATAAGGAGAGATTAACGTCCAGCCAATCAGCTCCTTACTGACTTTTTTCAAACACAACCTGTAACATGGCAGTTAGCAGGTGATTGGCTGGACGTTTATCTCTCTTTATCACCCTTGCATTTATCTCTTGTTAAGGCTTAATACATCTGTCCCTTTGCATGAAAAGAATATTTATTTCCGTTTTGAGTGGTTTCATAATGTAAAGCGAATTTCGTACGTTAATCTCCACTTGATCTCTCTAAGGTCTGTTAGATTGGGGCAAAGGGATGGTTTTCTTCTAATTACTGTATTTTAAAAGCAGAAAAAAGTGACTTATTAACTTATTCCGAATTTCGGTCTTTTACTGCATATTATGGAAGTAAAAATTAGGAACAACAATAGGATTAATATTGCAGCGCTAAATATGTCACTGTAAGGTTTCTGGATAAGTTACTGCTTTTCTAACATATTAAATAATCTGATTTATTAAACATATCTGATCATTCTAACAAGACTGTGGCGGAAATTTACTAAGATGTGAAATACACTTCACAGGTCATGTTGCCATGGGCAACCAATCAGAAGCTACTTATTTATTTACCACCCTCTAGAAGATAGTAGACAGGATATGATTGGTAGCCCATAGCAACATGAACTGTGAAGTGAATTTCACCCTATAACTCCTACAATGAGTATTAGTATTTTGCTCTGTGTAAAAATCTAGACTAGTTCCTCTCAGTCTCAGTGGTTCAGTAGTTCACCAAGTCATACAGTTCACTGACTCATACAGCCTACTGAGTCAGTACAGTTCCTCTAAGCTATCATGTTGGCACTGCTGTGCTCAGGCAAATGCATCGTATGAAAACTAAACAGAAGAACATTTTATAGCACAATAGGCCTCCAAGAAAAACTACCGTTCTCCTTTTAGTGAGCAACAGCTCACTCACTCATTCAAAAGAACTAGTTCACTCACGAACGACACATCTCTACTCCAAACTGTCCCTCTTGGCAAGGCCAGGTCCTGTGAGAATCTTCTAGCGGCTAGCCTCAGGTGTCTATTTTGCTGAAAATATGTCTTAATCACAATGCAATGTGACTAGTATTCAGGAGGAGAATTAATGATATATGATACTTGTATGTTGTGTGCGACTGAGTCTCTGAATCTGTAGACAAAATACAGTTGCTGCTTTTGACCAATCAAAGTCAGGGTTGCCGACTTTTAAAAGCTCCTCTCCGGGAGAAGCCCGGAGAGGAGACTTTCAGCAGGAGCTCGGGGGCGGGGCTTAAACGTGACATCATTAAGCCCCACCCCCATGAAGGAAAGTTACTCAATTTGCCTATCTCCGTGGAGGGGGCGGGGCTAAATGGTGCGCTTATGATGCTTTAGCCCCGCCCCCTCCCTGGAGATCTGCAGACATAAGGTAATTTAAACGCCGCGGTCAGGGGGGGGGGGAGGAGTCGCAATCAGGGGGGAGAGCAGGGGTCCCCCAGAATCCGGGAGGGTTGGCCCCCTTTCCGGGGGGCCGGGAGGGTGACCCGATTTCCGGGACCCTCCCGGCCATTCCGGGAGGGTAGGCAACCCTGATCAAAGTTCTGTTCGGCTCCGTATACAGACTTTAGGCCCATTTACCGATGACCACATTTGCAATGCGTTCTGGGTGTGAGATTAGCACCTAGGATCACATTAAAAAATGCTATCATATTGGGTGAATATTTTACAGCCGGCATGTGCAGGGACAGGGGCTGAATGTGGACACTGTTAGTCACATTGTATTGCGACTAAGACACATTTTCGGCAAAAACAGACACCTGACGTTAGCAGAGCTACATGGCCTGTTGGCTCACTGATGCCAGGTATCTAACGCTAGATTGTGGCTAGATATATGAGATACTTACCTACTTGTTTCCTATACCGCACAGAGGGGTAGATGTATGAACCAGTGATAAGGGAGGAGAAGTGATAAAGTGCCTGGTACTTTATCACCGGCCAATCAGCTCCTGACTCTCCATTTTTTAAACCCAGCCTGTAACTTAACAGTCAGGAGCTGATTGGCCGGTGATAAAGTACCAGGCACTTTATCACTTCTCCTCCCTTATCACTGCTTCATACATCTACACCAGAGAGAGGAAGCCGTTGAATTGTGTCATTAGGCCCTGCCCCCTTCACGAGGAAATGGTTTGTTTGGGTCTGAGGCAAGTCAAATAGATCTGCATCAATAGGCCCCGCCTCCTAAACAGTGGTCACAGATTCCATGTATTTATCACCCCATTCACTAGAAAGTGGGGAGAATGTATATAGGATAGGGGGAAACACCCCAAAATTCTGGTGTATCTGGCAGGAACTGGGGAGTAGACAAGTATGGTATGAGGACACATCTGTATTTAGCATATCATATCCAGCATATGACCAAAATATCAATATTTAGCAAACAACAGTGAAAGTATTGACCATTCACTCTACGCGCGCACAGTCACACGCACACACACACATGCACACGTCGTTAACACACGTAAGTAAACACATTTAAGAATATTTTCCTGGCTCATATTGCATCATTTATCATCCATCGTATGATGCCTCTATTATTATTATTATTATTATTATTGTATCACAAGTTAATATCACTTTGTACATGTAGATTGTGTCTAAATATTTCATAATTATTGCTGCTTAGTAACAGAGATGTAAATGAGGGGCTCAGCCCAGCAGTGCAGCAGAGTCCTATGGAAAAGGATAAATCAGTCCCGGTCATTGCTTATTTATAGGGCAGCACAGATCCGTAGCGCTGATACAAGGCCTCTGTAACTGGCATTGTTTATTTATTAGTGTCCTTATTTACTTCCAGATCACTCAGTGCTGTACTGGACGTGTGCGGAATATGGCAGCCTGCAGTGTGCACATCCTAAATGATTTACTAAGGAAATCTACGCAGTTCTGGTATCTGGGGAAAGATAAAACGTCTCATCTAGGTGTCATTCTGTCCCCAGCTGCCTATGGTCTCGTGCATGTAGAGGGCACCACGATGTGCTTGTGAAAAGGGATTCCAGTGTGTTGGGGGTTTTTTTGTCTGTTTGCCAGATGAAAACCAAGGCTTTACTGTATGGAGCTCTAGTGTCTGATTCAGGGGCATAGGTTCATCCCATTCGCCCGGAGGCAAGTTTAAGTTTGGTGTCCCCCCCTCAACTTTATAAAGCACGTTCTCCAGGCTCCTGGTACACTGTGTGACAATAGCCGATAGGTCAGGGTTAGACTCAGCGTTCACTGGTGTGTCCCATCATAGTCCAGCAGAGGTTGGTGCATCAACGCTTGTTACAGTGCAGACTAAAGGTCCATACACACTGGGCGACTATGATGATCACATTCATCGCTGGGGGGAAATCTGCTCAGTGCATGCACACTGAGCGGATTTCCCCCTGACCGGTGCCGACGATGGGGGGAGGACGGCTTTGCAGAGCTATGCAAAGCCGTCCTCAAAGTTCCTCATCTGCTGGTATAACCCGGCGATGTTGTGGGAGCGCTGGGGTATACACACTGGGCGGCTTTCAGCTGAAAGTCGCTCAAACATGCTGTTTTGAGCAACTTTGAGCTCAAAGTCGCCCATTGTGTATGGGCCTTTAGCGTTACCATTTGGAAGCCATCCCGTCCCCTATTGCAGGTTTTGGCAGGGCATCTAGGATAGAGGTGAGTAACTGCAGTGGGTGTGCTGCAGAGCTCATTTGGAGAAGCAGCAGTCACACTAGGATCCTACTGTGAAGTACATTGGTTCAGCAGTGCATGCAGGTACCCCTTCAGTGCTTGGAGCCCTGAGGCAGGTGACTGGATTGCCTCTGGGAGATACGCCCTGGTCTGAGTATGTACTGTGATTTTATGTCTGTAGTGCTGGGTCTGCATCTGTAGCTCCACTTGCTTTAGCCTTACTGATGCAGGGTAGTGGCTGGAACCACAGCATATATGTGCAAAGCCTGTGTCTGTAGTGCTGTGTCTGCATCTATAGCCTCACTTTATCCTTATAGTGTGTACACACGGTTCGATGTTCTGTGCGATCCGATGTACGATTCGATGTTTTGTCCGATTTTTACTTTTCCCTTTTTTTTTTTTTCTCTACTCCTTAAGATATGCCTTAAGATATGCTTAAGATTTTGACTTTTTACCATACAATTTGCTATGCGATTTCCTATTTGATTTACTATGCGATTTCCTATGTGCCTTAAGATTTGCTTAAGATTTTGACTAAGCGATTTTGACTTATCTGTATATTTGAAAAAAGGGAGGGAGAGGGGGTGTGTCTATTCCTTGCTAAATAAAAGCATTAATCAATGCAGGGATTTTGCATTTGAACTCTGCTGGTCTGCATGTCAGCCCATTTTGCTCGATTTATTTTTTGTGACAAATTTTAGCGGTAGTCCAGGGACTGGTGGGTTAACGCTGGCTCCTACCGGGGTCCCGGGGACGGGCAGCGGGGGTCCGGGGACTGGTGGGTTAACTCCGGCTCCTACTAGCGCTGCCGGGCGGTGGGCGGGAAGCAGGTTTTGAAAAGACTTGCCGGACACTGATTGGCTGAATTCAGCCAATCAGCGTCCGGCAAGTCTTTTCAAAGTCATCAGCGCTTCCTGCCGCCAGGCAGATAGCGCTGGGAGATGGAGTGAGACCCCCGCTGGCTGCACACAGGTATGTTGGCAGCGGGGGTCCAGGGACTGGTGTAGCGGCAGCTTTCACATACACAGCCGCTCGCTATTTGCCTGGCGGCGGGAAGCGCTGATGTTTTTGAAAAGACTTGCCGGACGCTGATTGGCTGAATTCAGCCAATCAGCGTCCGGCAAGTCTTTTCAAAACCTGCTTCCCACCCACCGCCTGGCAGCGCTAGTAGGAGCCGGAGTTAACCTTCTGCAGTCCCCGGACCCCCTGCCTGTCCCCAAGGCAGTAATTTGGTGGGTTTTTAATTTTATTTTGGGGGGCCACCAAGTGACTGCCGACCCGGGTGCCGAAACACCTAGTTTCGGCCCTGCTACTATGCATATGCATTCAATGAAAGCAGGGATTTAGGGTATTAAACATAGATTGACTCATGATGGACTTTCATGTGGTGGACCAGTAATGGTTGCATGTAAAATGTCAACATGGGTGAAAGGTTGACATGAGTTTTCAATGTTGTTAACGTGTCTATGTTTGTAATCTCGTCTTCTTGCATGGCTCACTGCACTCGCCATGCTGCAGGCTATGTACTGCACTGAGCTTGGCACACTATGCGCCTTATTCTGGTCGGTGCGGACGGAGGCGAATATGCGGGCAGGACCGTGCGTCCTAAACCCCACCTTTTGTATGGATCGCTTACTCCGTCCGAATGCGGTAAGCCGCTGACCGTACGGAGCACGAGTGGATTTCTCACAGATACACCTCCTCCATCTCTTGGAACCTCCCCCATCATTTGATGGTCGCAGACCATCGAATGCAGGACCGAGTGGTCCGCCAGCTCCCGCAACCTCAGACCACACGGCCATTTCTCCGTGCAAAAGCAGGGATCTGGGCCGGCAGCTGACATCCGGCAATGTCATATGTCCGCCCCCTACACGTGCGTCACGGCCGCATTACCATACGTACGCCCAGCGTTTGCATGGGAACCCCCATGAAACGCGGGGTATAAACATATGGTAATGAGCCCAAACAGCCCAAACATAAACTTGCTAATGGGTTCCTTATTTGTATCTATGGACATTGCATCTTTGTGTTGGACTGGATGGAAATCATGGAGACCCGGATGGTTACCCAGTGGACTGCGTTTGGTCAACCATTGACAACTAACTTTGCGGCATGTATTTAGAATAAACTTTGATGGTCAGGGTGGACTCTAGAACATTACTGGACAATGTAGGAGCAAACCATGGCAGGAATGTTCATTGATGAGCTGGATTGCTGATGGGATACCAGGACATTGCATCTTCGTGCTGGACTGGATGGAGATCACGGAGACCCGGATGCTTACCCAGTGGACTGCGTTTGGACAACCAACAACAGATCAAGCCATCAGACACGGTTTTTACTCTTATTTCATTGTTTGTTGTTTAACAGTTTAACATCAATGTTTTGTGAAAAGTTTATGTTTATGTGGATTTTTTTTTAAAATGTGATTTCATATAATATTTCAAAACCAAAACAATTGTATTCAAACTATAACCTCAAAATGTTTGATAAATAAAAAATGTTTTTCCCAAAAAAATGTGTGCTTCATGGAAAAGGGACATAATGGGTTCACTGATGCAAGGAAGTTATAGAAAAGGGATAGGAATTTACTCGTGTTTAAATGGTTCTGCAGTTTGGGAGATCTGGGACCAGTACAATAATAGAACTTAAGGTGCCCACACACGCACTGTTGCCGGCGGTGCAATGCTGTACGATGGGGTGCACGCTCCCGCTGCACCTCATCGTAAAGTACAAAAAGTATGTGCTGCACATACTTTTTGTACTAGCTTTTTCGAGCATCGCATGCACATCGTATGCACAAGGAAAACGATGCGATGCTATGTGTGCTAGTTACGACCACAACGCACGCCGGGATCGGTGCGTGTGTGGGCTCCTTAAGTTGAGAGTCTATGCAGGGTTGAAAATTACATTAAGGGTGAGATTTAATAGGATGAGAGATTCAGAAAGTGAGAGATGTAGTGAGAAAACTCCAGTTTTTTGAAAGCGGGAACTATTTACACTGATAAACCAGTTTGAATTTGAGATTGCCGCTTTAAAAAAAAAAAAAAGAGATTTCTCACCAAATCTCTCTTTCTGAATCTCTCATCCTATAAAATCTCACCCTACGTTACAAAAGTTGCATTAACCCCTTCCCGACATATGACGTACATTTACGTCATATGTCGGTTGGGGGTGAATCAAGCCAGCTCACGGAGTGAGCTGGCTTGATAGAGAGCAGGTAATGGCTGTATATTACAGCCATGTCCCTGCTCTCACGGCCACGAGCGGCGAGTTCGCCGATCGCGGCCGTTTAACCCTTTAAGCACCGCGGGCAAAGCGCCCGCAGTGCTTAAATAGCTGATCGGAGGGGGGGCGCCCCCCTCCGGCGCCGATCGGGGCCCCCCGCAGCGCGATCGGAGGGTGCCGATCGGTTGCCATGGTAGCCAGGGGTCTAATGTAGACCCCTGTGCTGTCCGTGTATTCATACCTATTACATCCTGCCTCAGGCAGGATGTAATAGGAAGTGAAAAAAATCACTACGTTCAGCCATAGAGCTCTATGGCTGAACCTAGTACAGGCGATCGCGCCCCCTAGTGGTCAAGTACACTAGGGGGCCTTGTAGTAAAAGTAAAAAAAAAAAAAAAATAAAGTTTAAAAATTAAAAAAAAATAATAAAATATTAAAAGTTCAAATCACCCCCCTTTCCCCATTTCCCAAATAAAAATAAATAAATAATAAAAAAAATAAACATATTTGGTATCGCCGCGTTCCTAAAAGTCCGATCTATTAAAATATAACATTAGTTATCCCGCACGGTTAAAGGCGTAAACGGAAAATAATCCCCAACGCCAAAACTACGCTTTTTGGTCGCATCGCCTACCCAAAAAAAAATAGCTAAAAGAGATCAGAAAGTCGCCCATATCCCATAATGGTATTAATTAAAAAGTACACTTCAGCCCGCAAAAAATGAGCCCTCACCCAGGTCCGTAGGTGGAAAAATAAAAAAGTTATAAGCCGCAGAACATGGCGACGCGACGCAAATTCGAAAAACCGTAACATTTTCTATTTTTTTTTTTAGTGGTAAAATGTAACGAAAACTATATAAGTTTGGTATTACCGGAATCGTAACGACCCATAGAATAAAGATAACCCATCATTTTAAACGAACTATGAACTCCAAAAAAACCGTAACCAGCGCAAAATTGTGGAATTGCGTTTTTTTTTTTTTTTACCCCACATTGAATTATTTCCTGATTCCCCAGAATATTATACGGTATAGTAAATGGTACCATTAGAAAGTACAACTTGTCCCGCAAAAAAAAAGCCCTCATGTGTCTATATAGCCGGAAAATTAAAAAAGTTACGCTTATTTGAACACAAGGAGGAAAAAAAAAAAAAAAATTACCTTAAAAGGCAATGTCGGGAAAGGGTTAAGCAGACCTCCAAATGATCAGTAATGATGTCACACCATGAAATGAATGTATTTGTAAAGTGTCTTCTATTACCTCTCAAATGCTATGGAATCACTTCTACATAACTTAGAAATGTCCGTTTCAAAATGCACTTATTACCATGATTTCTGCTGTATGAAAAGGTTAACAAGTACATTCTGAAAGGTCCAGAGTGATTTCACCATTTCCAAAATTTTTAAATTTTGGAAGTTTGAAATCAAATTGTACTGCAGTCCCTTTCAAATTGCATGACAGCCACCATATAACATATGGTGTGTACACACGGGAGCAATATTAGGTGAAATCGCTGGGAATATGGTCGCTGAGCGACCATATTGCCAGTGATAAATCGCCAGCTGCGCGCTCCCGTGTGCAGTCCCTGCTGGTTGCTGGTCGCTGGAGCATGCTCCTGCGACCAGCGGCTTTCCCCGGCAATCACTGTGCCGGGAGGTCAGCGCAGCCCAGTGCCGCTGCTCCCTCCCTCCTCCCTTCACGGAGGTCAGCGCCGGGGAGATCAGCATTGATCTCCCCAGCCCTGTGCCGCTGCTCCCTCCTTCCTCCCTTCAAAGTGACAGCAGCAGCGTCTGCTGCTGCTGCACTCCCCCTCCGTCCCGTAGCAGTGTCTCCTTTTCATCGCTGATGAAAAGGAAACACTGAGCAATATGATTGCTGCCAATATATTGCTAGCAATATATCGCTAGCAATCATATTGCACCGTGTGTACACAGCAATACTGTACCTGTGAAAGCATTGTTACAAACATAACATTAATCTTTGAGAAAACAATAACTAAACATTAATGAAAACACAACACAAGTATGTTAAATTTAAATTTTTACTTTAGATACAAAAAATAAATATCAAATATGACATTAATATGTGGCATACTGGACTGGATTCACAAGTCATATAGGAGCCACAAATGTGTCCGAAGCAAGGATTAAAACCATATACAATGTCAAGCAGAACAATGCATATGTGAACCTTGTCAACAAGAGTGTAAGGAGACAAAAAGACAATGCATCAGTGATAACGGTACAATAATAAATCTCCAACATGCAACCAGCATTCTGTCAAGAAGTACAAGAATGCATTGAAATCGATGCAACAGGTGGCCAGGTGGAATATGGTCTACAACCCGAACGTGTGGGACCGTAGACCACCTCAAATTCACAATAGAACAGCTAACAAAGACAACCACATGAACAATTTTTTAAACATAAAATAAACGAACTTTTTAGACCGACGTAAAATTTAGAGCTACATATTTTGCAACCTATATTCATCCTGTGGAGTCATTTCGGACTCCAGGAGCTTTGAAAATGCCCCACCGGATGAACTAGCTTGCATGGGGGGATTGGACATGTGGGCACCCGGCGCATAAGTATGGGAAGGCTGATGACTTCCCGGCGCATACAAGTAGGGTCGGGGATGGTGAAATGTGGGTTGAGGCATAACTGCTGGATGAGGGGTGGTTGACGGAAGCACTGCACATGTTTCGGTCAATTTCTTGCCCGTCGCATAGTGCAGTGCATCCGCCACCAATTTTTTAAAAAGCCGCTTTTGATCCTCATCCAAGCTTTTAACCTCGGTGCCAATGTATTGCCCGTACACCGCATCCGGATTCGACTGGGAACTAAGAAATGCATCAGCCCGCATAAAAAATTGTTCATGGCTGGGCTGCACCGGGGCGGACTTCTTGGGGGCCTTCCTCCTTCTAAGAAGAGGAGTAGGGCATGGCTCCTCCACGTCCGCTGTATCCTGTTGGGGATCCCGGTGCACGGAAGATGTCAAATCCTCGCCCAGCTCCGGACACAATGCCTGTGAAAAAAAGAAAACAATGAAATATATTGCACGCTAGAATTTTTTTTTTTTGTCAAAATTAAATATACTCACTAGATCAGGACTCCTTGTCTCTTCAACCTCCACACTGGCAGGTGAAGGCTGAGGAGGAGACACTGATCTAGCACTGCTCACGGATGTTGTCTTCGCCGGCTGTTCTACAGTGAATTTAAGGAGGTCATAATACCACAACGACGGGTTGTAGACCTCATCCGCCCCGGCACCTGATTGCATCGATTCCAAATGCTTCTTGTACTCCTTGAGGAACACTGTTCGCATGTTGGAGATTTTCTTCTTGACCAATTTCACTGATGCATCGCTGTTTGTCTCCTTACAGTAGTTGACAAGGTCCTCATAAGCAATGCTCCGCTTGACATTGTTTGAATAGTCCTTACTTCGGACACGCCACAGACATTCGTGGCTCCTATACAAGTTAATAAATCCAGTCCAGTATGCGCTGTGGTCATCAGCACCACTATCTGTAAGTAAAAATGAAGACATATTTGTTAATTGAAATGAAGAATTACATCTTTAAAATACATATAAAATACTACACAGTAATTCCTTTTTATAACATGTATAAATTAAAGAAGAACATTTGCCTGTACAGTTGTTGCTGAATTAAAACATCCTACGGTACTTATGTAATATCTGGACTCCCGTTTTTCTTAGGATACCGCGTCCCCTCGCGGGGCTCGCTGCGCTCACCACGCTTCGGCCACGGTGGCTTGCAGCGCTCACCACACTATATAAAATCAACACCATGCGTGTTTGGATAGTAGGGCTCTGAAAAAAATGGGGTGCATTTAACATGGGAGTCCAGATAATACATAAGTACCCATCCTACAGATCAAGAGCTATTATTTAAGCAAAATTAGTTCTGGAAGTGTAGACGGGGCAGAAGTGGTCGCCAATGTGAGTGGAGCTATCAAAGGTGCAGGGTTTCAATTGCTGCATACATTTTTAAGTCAATCACAAAGGCACCAGCAGTGCCAGATGTAATCAAAACGCCACCAGTAATGGCCAAAACACAATGGGCGGCATTCAATGAGGCTGATTCGCCAGGTTTTTATGGCGATTTTGTGCTGTAAGGCGAAGTTCTGACAAAAACGTTGAATCACCCTATTCAATGACCAGATGGCGAATACATTTCAAGGTTTTTTTCGCCATGATTCAGAGAGTAGCAATCGCTATCTTTTTATGGTGAAGTGGAATATGAACTTTTTAAATAAAGTGTTTGGTGTTTTACAATTGGTTCAAAGAACAAATTTGTTTGGATGATAGCGCAACCCCCTTAAAAAGATGTGATGGACACAATAAACATTTAGAGATTTATTGTGTCAAAAATGTGACAGAATAGTAAGCGAAAAAAGCACATAGAACAATAATTACAAATGGTCCAAGGGCAGCTTTCAGTTTTCTTAAAGGTTACACCAGGCAAATAAATGAAGACTCTCTCTCACCATGAAATGAGGTTGCGGTGGGCTATACTCCCATGTGAAGTCCTGCGGCCACACCGCAGATGGCTTACTGTAGAAAAGTCCACAGGTAATGTGCTGGTGCGTCAATAAAAAGTGTCTGGTCGTTTTTAAAGTGCAAGGTGGCAGTGCAATGTGATGGGCAGTCTGTATCCAGAAAAGCTGCTTTTTCACATTGAATACCGCCCAATGTTCTTCTGCAGTACCACATAAACATCGGCCCCAGCAAGTGGGGCAAGTTTGAAAATAGACATGTTTAAGAGCTGCTGAATGTTACAAAATGCAGAAATAAATAAATGCATCAACATGCAACACCCAGCAACATTTGCAGGCTGTGTCATTGCGAGGGGGAGACAGGTGGTCAGACAGGCTGGGGTTTGTTGGTCTTGCAAGGCTGCGAATTGGCGGCCTTGCAAATCCAACAGAATAACCCCCATTGTGCACAAATGCATCGAAAAACATGTGTACATTAAAGGCAAAAGACAGGAAGCATAATACAATTTTCAAAACACATTCATTTGTAAAAATTAAAATGTTAGACTTCATCAAAAATTACCAATGGCTGCTACACGTGAGGATGTTGATGCCATTATTTTTCGAATCTGATCGACAAATAGCTCTGGAAAACATAAAAATATTACGATAAATACACATCCTTTCAAACGATTGCATTTCTGTATAACAAAAAGGTATAGCGTAACAAGGCAACGTTTCAAAATGCATGCCCTGCTACCTTTGTACATGTGTGGCAGGGAAAACACACAGCCATGTGGCTAAGGTTACATACAGATGGGGCAGGTCTCATCTTGGCAGGGGATGGGAATGGCGACGCCAGCCGCCATCCCCCGCCAGCCCCATATCTAGAACGAGAAGGGGACGCGCGCGCGTCCCCTAAAGTACGTTGCTTCCAGGCGCTTCCCCAGGTCAGCCGGGGTCCCCGCCACCTGCCCGCACCCCCCCTAACCCTGTCGGTCTCCCTGAGGTGGAGACGGACAGGGTTCCCGTTGGCCCGCCCACGGAGATTGAGACGCGCGTTCGCGTAAGACGCACGCGCGTCTCAGTCAGATGGCAGGCCAGGCTGCTGGCAAGGATCGTATTTTAAAATGCGATCCTATCACCGGGATGTATCATCCATGGGACTGCAGGGACCTGCAAATCCCTAACCCAGAAGCAGGGGGGGGGGGGTGTCAGCGCATGCGCAGTTATGTGCTGTCCCCCGCCAACCCCTCTCACCGTACTGCCCTGCACGGGTAATGCGATATGTAGCCATTGCCTGCAATGGCCTATCACCATCCCAGAATGGCGATAGCTCAGGGGTGCAAAGCCAGGCTCCCCAATGTTGATACATCGGCCAGGTTGGCATCCCCCATATAAACCTATGGGGGATGCGGCCAGAGGCGCTGCAGGGGGGGATCGCAGCAGGGATCGGAGAGTTCCCGGTGAAACATTGGGGTGATACATGATATTTGCAGTTAACCCCCGAAAATGGGTGGTTTCGGGGCATTTCCAACAAATATTATTTGAAAAATGCGGCCCTAGGGGAGAGACAGAGACAGGGGTACACACAGAGACAGGGGTAGAGACAGAGACAGGGGGAGAGAGACAGAGCAAGACAGTAGGAAAGAGCAAGACAGTGGAAGAACAAGAGAGAGGGGAGAGAGAGAAGGGGGAGAAAAAAAACAGGGGAGATACAGGGAGAGGCGGAGAGAGAGAGAGAGTGAAAGAGAGAAAAAAGGAGAAAAACATTGATACAGAGAAAGGGACAGAGGGGAGAGAGAGATAGAGAGAAAGTTATTGTGCTTATGCAGGGGTGCAGGTTCCAAAACCACAATGACTTACCCCAGCTGCAGTGAGTCTCTGCTTCCTGCTCTTCTGTGCAACCACAGCAGCGCTTGCTCAGGTGTGTTTTGCTAGCACTGTCGCACCTGGTTCAGGACACCTCCTCTGCCCACTATGCAACTAGGGTCTCCTGACGTCCTGGTTCTCGGATCAGGAGTATTCGTCTGTGAACAAATAAATAATCATGAAATTGGTCAGCGATATGTGGTGCACAAGACTGAATTGGGCCTCCTCCTAGTTATCCACTGTATTTCTACCCCTGCTATACATTGGTGGTCAGTGGGTTGAAAATACATACATTGGTGGTCACTGGGGAGCTAATACATACATTGGTATTCAGTGGGGAACAAATGCATGCATTGGTGGCCAGTGGGGAGCGAATACTTACCAACACAGAGACGCTCCGCACACAAGCACCACGCACCACACACCAACTTCGTTTGCCACCTGGGCCTCGAGTGAAGACGCCGTGGCTGGATGAGTGTCAGGTCACAGACAAACACAAGGCCGCACTATATAAGACACTGTAAATAAATAAATAATGCCATTTAGTAAATTTCCAATAAATAGGGGCCGGTTTGTTTGGGAAACGGTCATCTATTAGAAAGCATTTAGGTAGCCAGTCATTAGGTCGACTTGCAGGAAGGTCATCCTGACATAAGGTCGCCAGGAGAGAAGGTCGACATGATGTTAGGGCGACATGGATGTAAGGACGACATGAGGACGGTCGACTGGTCATATGGTCGACATGGTGTTTTTTTACTGTTTTTGGAGGTGACAAGTGCCGACAGGCGGTATTTCATGGCCTAATATCCACTAGGGCAGTGGTCTTCAACCTTTTTTGGGGCGGGACCTACTCGCGACAAAATAAACCGCCCAAAGAGCTACAGAATTAAAACACGGAAAAAAATCTGCATAATATCCAAAACAATGCCCTTTACACATTATGCCACACACCGTAATGCCCCTGACACCTTATGCCACACACTGCAATAACCCCAGACACAATATGCCACACACTGCTATGTCCAATATGTCACAAACATACCTCCCAACACGAGGCAGAGGAGAGGAGACATCTGTGCATGCCGTAGGCACGCTGCCAAAATTAGAGGGTTCACCTACTACCGTGGAACTCCTGCAATCTACATCCCCCATTTTACCAATATGAGGGCATGGTCAGCTCTCAGAGCTGTAGCCACATGGGGTGCGGCCATGGAAAATGGAGGTGTGAAACACATATGCCCCCAATAGTGCAGTGCCAGATACACATGACCCCAATAGTGCAGTCCGTGATGCCCATTATACCTATGCCGCACACTGTGATGCCCATTATAAATATGCCCCGCACCGTGATGCTCCATTATACATAACCCACACACATGATGCCCATTATACATATGCCCATTATACAGTACATATGCCCCACAACGTGACGCTCCATTATGCAAACGTCCCACAGCGTGATGCTCCATTATACATATGCCACACACCCTGATGCCCATTATACATATGGCACACACACTGTGATGCCCATTATACATATGCCGCACACCATGATGCTCCATTAAACATGTCACACACCGTGATGCCCATTATACATATGGCACACACACACTGTGATGCCCATTATACATATGCCAGACACCGTGATGCCCATTATACATATGCCACACATCGTGATGCCCATTATACATATGCCAGACACCGTGATGCCCATTATACATATGCCAGACACCGTGATGCCCATTATACATATGCCGCACACCGTGATGCCCATTATACATATGCCACACGCACATGATGCCCATTATACATATGCTGCACACCGTGATGCTCCATTATACATATACCACACACCGTGATGCCCATTATACATATGCCGCACACTGTGATGCTCCATTATACATATGCCAGACACCATGATGCCCATTATACATATGCCACACATCATGATGCTCCATTAAACATATGTCACACACCGTGATGCTCCATTAAACATATGTCCCACACATGATGCCCATCATACATATGTCCCACACATGATGCCCATTATACAGCAGTGAAAGCAGTATTCGGATGGGAGTCACAGGCAAATGCGCACTGCACAGTTTAAAAAAACAACAGCAAACTGACAGTTACCAGCTATGGGAGGTGGTGGCGGCAACGGCATGGGGGTGAAGGCGTGTAATCTCCTGTTGGGAAGTCACCTCACGCCGCAAAATCGTGGAGCGGCAGGAAGTCACTTTCTGACCTCCTACCTCCGAGCGAGGAACCAATACACGTCGGTAGGAGGTCACTATCTTGCACATTTGACCTCCTGCCACAAAGTGACGCCGTGAGCTACCGCATAACACCCGGAGAGCTACCGGTCGCTCGCAAGCGACGGCTTGGCGATCCCTGCACTAGGGCATGGAGGAAGTTTTTTAAGCTGTGGCGAGCGAAGCGAGCAATGCGAGGGTCCGATTCTCATTGCCAACTGTGTCCATGTCGACTCTGTTGACATTCAGCTAAAAAAAGGGTGAAAAACTGCATGTCGACCTTATGACCAGTCCACCTTCCTCATGTCAACCTTACATCCATGTCGACCTTCTCTCATGACGCCCTTAAGTCAGGTTGACCTTCCTGCAAGTCGACCTAGTGGGGTCGACCTAATGACTGTCTACCTAATGCATTGTAATAGATGAGCCACACCCGTTTGCTTGCAGTGTGCAGCAGGTATCCATGTGGCTTGCAAAAGATTTTTGCAACCAAACAAAAAAATGCATGTACTGTACACCAGCAATGACCATTTGCATATATACATGCATGTAAATATGCAAATATGCATTGCTGTACAGGGGGGACATTAGCACATATACATGCATGTAAATATGCTAATATGCATTGCTGTACAGGGGGTACATTAGCACATAAACATGCATGTATATATGCTAATAATCATTGCTGTACAGGGGGTACATTAGCACATATACAGTACATGCATGTACATATGCAAATGATCATTGGTGGTGTCCAGTGGGTACATTAGAACATATACATGCATGTATATATGCAAATGGTCATTGCTGGTGTACAGTACATGCATGTATATGTGCTAATAATCATTGGTGGTGCAGTGGTTAAATCGGCACCTATATAGTTCATTGGTGGTGCAGTGGTTAAATCTGCACCTATATAGATCATTGGTGGTGCAGTGGTTAAAACGCCACCTGTATTATTAAAAATGAGTCCCCAGACATTGGTGGTCAGTGGGTTAATGCTCCCCATACATTGGTGGCCAGTGGTTAACGCTTGTACTTACCGACTTGCTGCTCCAGGCTCCAGATCCGCACAGGAAATGCTGCTGCTGTGTGTTCTCCCGCCCGGGACTGGATAGAAGTGGGCGGCACCAGGATGACTGACAGGGCCCTGGAAATCGTCTAGCACATCGCATCTTAAGCATATCGCAAGGCACATACGATGCATGCGATATGCTTAAGATTTGTGCTAGATAGAGTGTGCTGCCCACTCTATCTCCCCTCCGATCTGTCCTTAAACGGGAGCGCGCATCGGGCTAGGAAGCCCTTACAATGCATACAATCTGTATGCGATATGTATGCGATATGGCTTCCGATGTTGACGATATCGTCAACATCGGAAGCCATATCGAACCGTGTGGACACACTATTACTGACGCAGGGAGCAGTAGAGGATCTGTCACTCATCCCCTGTGTAGCTAACATTCCCGCCCAGCGGCATACACAAACCCGCCCCCCTAGGGAAAATACAAGTGTTTTATGTGTATAACGTTTTCATGTGTATAACGTTCCACCCCCTTGACATCACCTCCCCCCGCCCAGCCAGGGCTACAGTACACGCTCCCCATCCACCATTACTCCACAGCCACCATCCACCATTACTCCTGCACCCCCCCCCCCTCTGCCAGCACCCCTCCGGGACCCCCGCGACCCCCCTCCTGTGATTCGCAGAACCCCTGCGACACCCCTGCGACATCACACACCCCCCCCCGCGCGCAATTTGCGGACCACCGCCCCCTCCCACGATTTGCGTGACTCCCGCGATTCGCGGGACATGACTCGTGTGACATGACTTGTTACTCCTCTTCTGGTCTAAGTGATGTCACTATTCTTGGAAGAACCCAAAGTGTAACAGGCGCTGGAATCTTTGTTTATCCCCTTAAAGACGCGGTCATTTATGGACGTCTCATATGTGGTAAATGTATAAAAGAAAGCAAAAAGCATGTGTTAGTGGAATGACTATAATGCTGACAGAGATGGGGGAGATGGGGTCCAGATATAGTGGATGGATTCCCGTACCCTCACTCACACAAAGTGATCAATGTGCAGACACATCAAGGTATCTTTGGTTTTTTCTTTCGCTGGGACACCACTGTGCACAATTGGTGATAAGTTAGAAGCTGAGTGCTCGTACCGTACTCACATAAAGGAATCTTTAGGTCCACTGACTGAGTAGGGTCTTGTATATTGAAACCTCCAAATCGTCCCAGTGGATCCCAAAAAGGAGGAAAGCAAAGTTGTCTCAGTAGAAGTTTTATTTAATTTGAACAAATATTGGGTGCATGTAGACAATCTGTCCCAATGATGGTAAAATAACAGGAGGAATTACCTGAGGGAGTGATGCGTGACCACCCACCACTAGCCAGGCAGTTCCAGGGTACAGATGTGACAGGCATAGGTTTTTTATACATTTACCACATATGAGACGTCCATAAATGACTGCGTCTTTAAGGGGATAAACAAAGATTCCAGCGCCTGTTACACTTTGCTTCTTCCAAGAATATCGACTACAAGAGGATTTTGGTGATCCTCACTCTCCATTGTACGGCAGCAGGATTCTGGCTTTGCGCCTTGGGACTACTTCACCCCTTTTTCTCTATGAACTGTCACCAGTTGCTGTAGGCTACAACGCCATGGATACCTCTACAGTCTGTTAAATGGCTGTTGTCACCTTGTTACCGATGGTTTTATACTCTGCCTCCTTATGTTTCTTGGTGCATCCCCAAGGACGGTGCCTCCAGTGTATACAGACAATGGTGTTGCACCACTGACATTCTCCTAAGCTGGCTTATTTACCAAGGAATGAAATGTACAGAATATCCTCTATACATCACAGGAGCCCATCCTTGTTTGTATTGGGTGGAACAAGAGCAAATAAGAGCAGGCAGAAGGAAATCATAGAGTATTGATTTACCGATGTGCTCCAGAGCCTCACACCATAGCTGTGTGTTAGATGCAGGCCACTTGCTGATACCATGTATTATTTAGCCATTTGTTAGGGGCTGCTGACAGCTTTATGGATGTTTATAGTTAAAAAGGCTAGTGTGGAATTGCTGATACTGAGAACCGTGCCGGCTCTTCCATTCCAACAAAAATGGATCCCGAGGCTCTCTTGGATATTAATGTGATGCACTTTTCCTGTGACACGGCTGGCACACGCACACGCAGACATGCACAGGGCCCGTTCTTTCCTCCTAATCTCACAGTTGCTGCGGATGTGTCTTCTGTCTGATTGCAGAGCCATTCAGTACAATTGTAAGTAGTTACAGATAAATGAACAGTGGGTCTCTGCACCTGATTCTGGGCGATGGCTGCGTCATACTGCAAAGACGCAATAACTGCTGCCTCCTGTGCGCCTAGTATAGTAACCCCGCTTTGGGGGGATTCAGAGTCGGGAGCAAGACAAAAAGAGACAGTAACTTGGCACCTGGGTGAAACCATGTTGCACTGCATTGGCTAGCTATGATAGGGGCGTGTCCAAACTGAAAAAAATAACGCTACATACAAAAGCAGGGAGTATTTACCCTGCATGCAACAAAAAAGAAATGTATCTGAGCCAAACCTAGTTTGTCCAGGCCTAACAAGTGTCCCTACTTCACATCAACAGAAGCTGGAAGGTATGGCAGTGGTGATCATAATGCGGCCCTCCAGCTCATGTGGAAATACACATCCCAGTTTTGCCAATAGAGAATGCTAAAACTGAGTGCATAAACTATATCCCATTTCGCTTAGATAGGACATATCTGTAAATCCTGACTTGCATTGTAAAACATTCTCTGGGGAGGGTCTTTGCAGAATTAGGGTATGATTCCTGTAGCAGTATGCTGAATTCCAGTACAAAACACCGGCAATGCTGAGACCTTGGTAGGCCGATCTTTGGCTACGGTGGCAACATGGCTGTCTACACAGTGTGTAACGTTATGAACAACAGGCTCCTAAGTTACAGCCAGATACTTGCATGCATCTCTGATATACTGTACACATCCCCCCCCCCCCCTTCCCCAAAGATCACACAGAATACAGTGATAAGAGGTACAACACAGGCTTAGCTGGGTGGTAAATGCAGCCAAAGGCATTGTGGAGGTACCTGGATATTATGTGTCTACCACTTTTATTAGCTCCTATTGCTAACATCTGACAGACGTGCTTGTATTTTTATCTAATCGCCAGTGTTCCTCCGCTGCTTTGTAACATTTCACAGGCTGACATCTCTTTATTCCTGATGCCGAAGTCTCTCCACTCTCATTCCCTTTGTTAGAAATGTATTAATAATTAAACATTCTTGCAAATACCAATGCAGCTCATGTCTCTCAGAAATGGAACTTCCCCAGATATTATACTGCGTATCACATACCGAGAGTCATTCAAAAACAACAATTCAGAGAAGCGGCCACTAAATATTGAACAGGCGGTATAACGACGATACCGTAATCCAGAGAAGCTGCCCAGGTATATGTCAGAGGTCATGTGGCTGATAGTCACATTGGCCTAAAGTGTTCTTAGGGGGAAAGCAGTGGTTTTAAATGAGAATCTCTAGAACAGGGGTGACCAAACCGGTCCTCAAGATCTACCAACAGTTCATTTATCCCAGGCACCATGTGGATCTATAGTAGGAACAAATGCAACAGGTTTGAAAATGTGGCAGTTAGTAATGAACTACAGCTGTGCACCAGTTAGGATTTGGAAAACGTGGACTGTTGGTAGATATCGAGGACCGGTTTGGCCACCCCTGCTCTAGAACAATAAGGAGGGGGCAAAGTCACTAAAATTAAAGACTGAAAAAGTAACATAAGAGAGATCATTGGTGAACAAGTGGTGAACAATCCATAAAAAGTGTCTCAGGAAAATCAAGACCCTCGCCCCCTCCCAAAAACGATTAAATGATCATATTAGGCCATTGACGGCCAACAGTTGCCCCTCTGATGCGCCAGTTACAGTCTATAATAGTAGTTTATTCTATTTTATAGTCAGGGATATTTTTGTGCCGGAACACCATTCCTGAAGCTCTTTTGCTAAATTACGTCATCAGGAACGGCGTTCCGGGACCTCCGCAGCCTGCCCTCCTGTCTGTCTCTGCCTCTGACCCTGCCGCCACTTCCCTTCAGAGGGGAGGAGAGCGCATCACGCATCTCTCCTTCCCCTCACTGTGTCCCTGTGACTGGGCCATCAGCCAATCAGAGCTTGCAGGCCGGCTCCTGATTGGCACCTGGCCCACAAACCAATCAGAGCTCGTGGGCCTGCGAGGTACGATTGGCTCACGGCCCAGTCACAGGGACACAGTGAGGGGAAGGAGATATGCGCTGAGCGCTCCCCTCTCCTCGGAAGCGGCGGTGGGGTCAGTGGCGGTGGAGGAAACAGACAGCAGGGGGACAGCATGAGAGGCACGTACTGTACTGGGGTAGATGTATGAAGCAGTGATAAGGGAGGAGAAGTGATAAAGTGCCTGGTACTTTATCACCAGCCAATCAGCTCCTGACTGTTACATTACAGGCTGGGTTTAAAAAGGGATAGTCATGAGCTGATTGGCCGGTGATAAAGTACCAGGAACTTGATCACTTCTCCTCCCTTATCACCGCTTCATACATCTACCCCGTTGACACCGTCAGAAGCAGCCAGTCCATGTGCCCTGATATTCGCCACTCAGTGGCCGACCAGACATGCGCGTCTGCCACTTTCGATACATCAGGCAGCGTGTGCATATGCCGCTTTTTGTGATTTAGACACATGCATAAGTGAAACGCGTCTGTTTTCACTGATCCATCACAATCAGGTCCTTTATATGTATAATCTAATATACAGATATAGCCGCGCTCATCGTTTTTGTGATACGGCTGTTCGTGCCCTTTTGTTGCATTGAATTTGCACCCGTGGCATGGAATTGCTACGCAATACCATCGCTGATCAATGCGTTTCTATGAGCCGCAGGAGCCAAATAGACACAGAAGCGTGGCGGTGGTGCCGCGCTCTACGCCACGGATTGTGCACATGGCGATAGGTGTGGCAGCAATAAGCGCAGATACATCTGTATAAAATAATATATATATATATTGGCCTACGACGTGCCTTCCAGCTGATCCTGCTCCTGTCTCCAGCGGTCCGTCCCGTCCTCGATTGCGGTACAGCAAGCCAGCCGTGCAGCCCTCCACAGGTCGTTATCGGATTACCGGGTCTGGATGAACCGTGAGCAGCCTTGCCTGGTTTTATTACTGTAAAATCGTGTGGTACCCAGTCCACAGTGCCCTTCTTTTTGGTACGAGTCTTTGACTCTCTTTTATCGTGGAGAAGTTTATTTCTCATATTAAACTGTTACTCGTTTAATACACCATGAAGCGCCTCTCTCTCCACATTTTTCTATAGATCCATCTCCTCTGTGGGTTCCAGAGGCTCACCATCGAGAGAGTGCTGCAGGTCTATCTTGGTCCATTGGTGCTTGGTCCTTTTCTCAAAAGGGTATACTGGTGACTTTTAGTTGACTGTATTCTAGCGCAGGATCCTACATTCCAATCTCAAAATATATATATATATATATATATATATATATAAAATGTAATGTAGAGAAACATCTTAGCACCTGCCATTGTTGGCCATTCAGTCCCTGTAGAGCAGGGATGGGGAACCTTCGGCCCTCCAGCTTTTGTTGAACTGCACGTCCCAGCATGCCCTGCAACAGTTTTGCTATTTGACCATGCTAAAACTGTTGCAGGGCATGCTGGGATGTTAGTTCAACAACAGCTTGAGGGCCGAAGGTTTCCCATCCCTGCTGTAGATGTTTGTGTGTATAGGTACAGTATGTACAGTATTATTCTAGGCTTACAATACATTGTCCCCATTCTACCGTACCCTAGCCAATGCTGCTTGCTGTTCCTTATCATCTCTGAATATTCACCTTGGTTTTCAGACTTTGTATCTGAAGCAAACAAGGAACCGGCTTCATCCCCACCTTACCCTCCTAGATCTATGTAATGGAAGTTTTATTTTCCACTTCTTTTACTTTGCGATAGAGAGACCTTAGAAGAACCCTGCCGTTGTATGAGACAAAGGCTTTATGCTGAATACAGTATAATTCATTTGACTGTGTTCCGCCAGAACGATTCATCTTATTTGTAGGCAATATAGACATGGATCAGAGGCTTATGCGCCAGTTCCACGTACATTCTCATTAACCTTTTTTTTACTGTGCAAGTCTGTAGAAATATATATTTCATTTTTCACTGCCTGAGCTGCTCGCATTAGATTGTCAGCACTTTGTAAAAGGCAGGTAATTGTTAGGCTGCTGTATATACAGCAGTGTTTGATGTTCCACTTATAGTTTGAGGGTCCCAGTTGGCTCGACCCCTTGTGAGTACGAGCAGACAGGGTGCAGGAGACTGAGATGGCTACGGGTTGGAATCTCGTTCTGTTCATCATCTCACACAGAGCTGCATCCTCAGAGGGCGGAAGCTCCTCCCCCTTTCAGAGTGCTGGACTAGCAGTAGGAACGGAGGCTTAACCATCGATGGTCACTGTTAGTGGTACCATTGGTGGGTTACCCTGATGGTATAAAACCATATGCAAGGGTTTTACCCATTGAAGTTCATCCCTGCTTTACTAGTCACTAACCTGCAGACCAATCAGAGCCTGGGGGTGGGGCTTTATGGGTGCATTAGGAGGCGGGGTTGGGCTAGGCTCCATGTTTTGGCATCTTGTAGTGAGAAAGGAACTAAACATCAGATTGTTTTGTGCCTTAAGTGAGGGGAAAATATCTGATTCTCCCCGTCAATGACAAAAGTATTCAACATAAGGCATAGACTACAGTATCAATGATTTTGAATCATTGATCGTTAATAGCCATACCAAATTAGCAGTATGAACTTCCTATTCTAACCCTGCCCTCCCACAGCCTAGCCACTCCCCTCACAGCCTAATACTAACCCTCCCCTCCCATAGTCTAACCACTCCCACAGTCTAACCCTAGTGCCAAAACCTTCCCATACTGCCTAAGCTTAACCTTCCCCTCCCACAATCTAACTCTAACCCTCCCCAGCATACTTACATTTGGGATTTTGGCTGTTGGGATTCTGTCAGGATGCCAGTGAGGGGCTTCTGATCACCGGCATTGTGAAAATAGGAATTCCAACTATGTCTCATATTATCACATCTCATAAATTATAAAGTTGTCCTGCACAGAACAAAATCAGTATATGATTAGTATGTATTCTACCAGCCTAGTTGCTATTTACCAACTGTCCATAACTTGTATTCCTCTATTTTAAAGGTTTGTCTTTCGACAATTGTCCTAAATCTGTGGGATTTATATTTATTCAGTTCTTAACAATAGTACTTGCTGAATGGTTACAGAATATTTACTGACTAGTATTAGTAAACTCTGAGGCCATTGTGTCTCCCTTAATGGTGGTCCGTGTATGCAACCTTGGTAAATCCATGTTAATGCTGACAACAGATCTCCACACAGAATCACAAGGGAAATATTAGCTCCACCCGTGGATCTTTTAAAATGTGTCAGTGATTAATGAGTGCACCCGCCGGGATTACCTGGAAAACGTGAACTGTTGGGGGTACTTGAGGACCGAGGTTGAGAGCCACTGATTTAGCTAATTGTAGCGCATTTTGGTTTATCTGCCGAATCATTGTGATCTTTATCACTAGATATTAACTTTAGATACCTGTTTTTAATTACTGACTGGCGACTTAATTAAGGTGTTATACTGCTTCAAAGGTTGCTGTTTATGTGATGTTTTGTGAATGTGTGTGATGTCAGTTATGTAAGAAACGTTATGAATTACAGCCTTTGGGTTATATTAATATTATACTAGCGGAAACACGCTCTTGTTTATCGGTGAGCTGAAAGCTTAAACTGAGCTTCCGCGCATTCTCAGAAGAGGAGATTGGGGGCTCGTCCGTGACATTGCAATTAAAATAAAAGTCCTGATGAAAAGAACATTTTTCATCACTACAAACGTTGCTTACTAATAAGCGTAATTGATTACATACTGTAGTACTTTTCTGCTAAATTTCTATATTTGAAAGCGTTATTATACATGCGGGAGAGCGTTTCGTTCCACCCTACGCGTTTAGGGCCCTGAACCAAAGGACATTTCTACAGCAAAAGATGTTAAAGTGTTTGATTCTCCAAACTTTACACAAATTAAGTGAGAAACAAAGAAACATTCATTCATTCTCTCAACCCGTGACATATTTTTTTTTAATTTACATGTTATTAAAATTGCTTGTCGAAATCATTTACGAACCAAATGAATTAAAAATCTAATATCGGGAACCCTGAGGAGTTTGTAAATGAATTAATCTGTTTTTGGGAAGACATTGTAATTACTAGGCTTATTTATTTCTTTCCAGCATCCTGTGAAAGAGAGAAAGGCAAATGACAAAGGCTGGGAAAGCACCTTGGGGGGCAGTTCCTATATGCTACGCCACAGAACACTCATTTTCTTAATGTTTTTCCTTTCAACCTAGAAAGAATAAATAGGGCACGGAGTACGTTGTGCACATACAGATCCCTACAGACATTTGCTAAAAATAAAAGTCTCACACAGGGCAGGACAATGGATAAAAGGGGCACGGAACAAACATAAGGCGGAAAAAAAAAAACACGATCCCTTAGGACGTTTACTAAGAATAAAAATGGTGCACAGATGAGTGTATTTACGGCCTGATTCAGACCGGTTTGCTAGGCTGAGTATGTTCACAGCCTAGCGAAGAAGTAAATGCCGCCTGGCCGAAAGCCCAAATCGGTCCCTTAATCTGAACTGGAAGTTACAACATAGTGTTTATTAGTGGGCAGCAGACTTTTTGTTCAGATTGCTACGTAGCAGTGGCCATGTCTTCTCTTCCTATTTATTTTGGAGGCCATGTACATAGGCCCTGATTCCAACTGACTCGCATTCACATACGATATCGGCCGATATATCGATGCGATCCGAACCGATTTTTGACCTGTTCATAATGATTTTATATAGTGTGGCGAGCGCAGTAATCCGTGGATTACTGCGCTCGCCACACTATATAAAATGAACTCCATGTGTAGTGGATAGTGGGGTTATGAACAGGTCAAAAATCGGTTCGGATCGCATTGATATATCGGCCGATATCGCATCCAATATATCAGCCAATATTATCCGATATATCGGGCGCCGTGAAAATACACAAGTACCGGTAAAACCCTTACCCCTCATCTCAGTAATAAAACTATACCTTAGACCTGGCATGGTCAAACTATGGTCTTCCAGCTGTGAAACTACAAATCCCATCATGCTTTGCCACAGTTTTGCTATTAGGGAATACTAAAACTATGGCAAGGCATGCTGGGATATGTAGTTTCACAACAGCTGGATGGCCACAGTTTGGCCAGGCCTGCCTTAGACACTTATCAGTAAAACACACTAGGGGACATACAGTATATAGCAAGTGTTTCAACTGCAGAATAACAAATAATCTGACAGTAATGGGGGAAGTGGCTGAGGACCACAGGGACGGAGGACTGCATGTGGCCCACCACCGGTATAGCTGTATAGTAACTTTACATTTATAATGTGTTCTATGTGTTTGCAGCTACATCACATACAGGACATATCTTGTGCCTGATACAATGTCCTCATCTCTAACTTATCCCGTGCTGTAAGGTATCAGTGATTTGTGCCGCTTTCCCTGCTACTACCTACTGTTGTATACGGCACTGACTCCCAGAGACAGAAGAGATGTGTAACTAAGTGTAGGAGTCCTATAGTCCCCAGGTTTGTCCCTGTCCCTTCAGCAGTACACAGTGTAGGATATATACAGTATTAAATGCCGTCTTACTCATGCATATCTTTCCCCATCTTCTCTTTTTGTCTAGATCAACGACGCCAACTGCGACCCTGAAATCCTGTCTCTGCTACTGGACGCCAAGTTACTGGCAAAATGCGTCGGCACCGTCTACTACCCTCATCTGGTTAACCATTTACTGTCCAGGCAGGAGGATCGCCAGTGGGATGTGGAAGAGATGGCTAAGCAGCTAAATGACTGTGGTTACCAAGCAGAAGCCGGATCACTTCTGATGTCTTACAGGGGGACGCATCCCGCTCTCCGAACCTTCACCTCTGCCCTCTCTAGTCTCAAACGCTGGCTGTAGATACTTACAGTACGGCATATGTTGTGCATCCGATGCCTGAATAGTAACTTACACAAATGTCTTCCGCATCCTCTGGATGAATGGTGTGTTAACCGTAGGCATCATTAAATCCCTGTATTAAACAGATATCTAGGGGCATTTGTAGTTGCGTCCGAGTTTGCCGGAGGTGTGGGATGCCGGCTGAACTCAGACAGTTTTTTTTAAAGTGCCAATCATTTACAAGTGTTTGTCGCTTTAGAGAAAAAAGTCAGCGTTCTGCACCTTTGGCGAACTGGGACACAATTACATATGTCCCTTAGCGTAAGTTGGGTTGGCACAAGATACACGGTGAATACTCTGTAGACTTTCTGTGGCCCATTATCCATTTTCTGAAAAATTGTCACTAAAAGTAAATTAATAACAGGGATCCTTAGTCCCTACAATGGCCTTAGGGTTAATGTTCACATGAGCATCAATGAAAAACAGATGTTGGGACTAGCCAGAACGTATATCAGCAATCGTGTTTCATCAGCCGGTGCGGAATTCTGGCCATTTTAGTGATCCCTATTTTTAGAGTCCATTGTATTGGGTTTATCTGCAAAAGCCCTTATAGACACGTATGAAACGTGTCCTTTTATAGACATGCTGCAAAGAAATACAGAGTTAAAAGAGAACGGAGAGGCAAGTGTTGAATTCAAGTAGCAGTCTAAAAAAATAACATCAACTCAACAGTCTATAAAGGGTCATATAATGAGATGGAGTCAGGGAGGACACGTTAATATTCTCACATCATCTGGTATCTGTATAGTTCTAACGCTACCTGTAATAGAGCGGTGAAACCATTTTATCTGATGTTTGTTTAAGCTGTTCTGACATCTGATTAGGAGAACTCCTGACTCCATCCGCTGTCCTGGGTAATACGACGGTGCATCACTGTGTCACACGCATTTGCATATTTATGGCAGCGAATATCTTGCCGGCTTTCCCAGGGAATGACAAACTGAAAAGCCATAGTGATATTTTTATGTTAATCCATTAAACTATAACAACCCAATAAAAGATTAAGGATTTTCATTTTGTTTAACATTGTTGTCTTTCTCTTAAGAACTTTATTGATTGGGAGTATTGTACTTACAGTGCATGAAAAGAATCACTAATGTGTATACTGTATATGCTATCTATTGATATAAAATGCTAACTACTACTCTATGAGATGAAGTACCGCCACTTACCACTAGGGGCCACTCAACGGACCAAATGGCTCCTTTGTGAATGCAATTTTTTTCCATTGACACTGATCTGTTTTAAACTTGCTGTATATGGAGAGAGGGAGCTGTGAAGACAGAGATTGGAGGTAGGAGCTGATAGGGACTGGGGGTGCGCTGGATTAACGGCCTTATGGGCCTGCATCTAAAAATGTCCTAAGAACTATTCAGTGGCGTAACTACTGTAAGGCAGCCCCTGCTGCTGCTTGGGGGAGCAAGCAGCAGCGGGGTCTGTGTGGGCGCCGGCACCTGCCCGGCGCAATGACATGCTGCTGCCTGCCGCTGCCTGAGCACCAGAGGCGAGTCAGCCGCGACGTGGGGATGGCCATGACAGAGACAACAAATCCCCCCACTGATTTAATTGACTGTACACAGAGCCGGCTATTGGCTACTGTGTACAGGATGGGCGGCGAGGGCCTGGGATGTGTCGGAGCCAGGGGAAGCAGCAGTGTCTGCTGGGCTCTCTGCCTCTCTCTTTCTTCAGCTTCTCCATTATGCGTGTGATGTCATCACGTCACACGCTCGGGAAACTGCAAAAAGGATCTGCAAAAATACTAAACTTCAGAAATACGAACTGGGTGGGAAACTGTTATGGAGGGAAAAAATGCAGAGGAAATGTGGGATACTCTAAAAAAGGTGCTTGATTCACTAACTATTGAATACATTCCTAAAGTAACTAAAGGTAAATTCAACAAAAAAAGCCACCATGGTTGGACAAAAAAGTAAGGTCAGCTATCAACAATAAAACCAGAGCCTTTAAATTCTATAAAAATAACTTGAATGAGGAGGCGTTCGCAAAATACAAAGAATCAAACAAAACTTGTAAAGGGGTAATCAAAGCAGCTAAAATATTATATGAAGAGTGCATAGCCACTGAAAGCAAAACCAACCCAAAGAAGTTTTTTAAATACATAAATAGTAAACATTTAATTAAGGAAAACATAGGCCCACTAACTGATACTAGTGGAAAAAGTGTTACTGAGGACAAGGGAAAAGCAAAACTGTTAAATGAGTTCTTCTCATCAGTATTTACTAAGGGAGAGCAGACTGTGGAACGAACATTTACCACAAACGGGACAAATAAGCCAGATCTCATTGTGGATTTCACGCCAAAGGAAATAGTACTGAGGATAAGCAACTCAAAACAAATAAATCACCAGGGCCAGATGGGATTCATCCGAGGGTATTAATGGAATTAAGGGATGAACTAGCTACCCCCCTACATTATATCTTTAGCAAGTCACTATCGTCAGGTATAGTACCAAAAGATAGCAGAGGTAGTGCCAATATTCAAAAAAGGAAAAAAAGAAGATCCCGCTAATTACAAACCCGTTAGTTTAACATCAATTGTGGGTAAACTATTTGAAGGATTTTTAAGGGATGGTATCCAGGAATATTTAGATCATCACCGTCTACTCAGTACTAACCAACATGGGTTCATGAAAAATCGTTCATGCCAAACTAATCTACTAGGGTTCTATGAGGAGGTTAGCAAAAACCTCAATAATCTATATACTTGGTCTCAATCCCATCAATTTCAATGCAATTTCGACCGATTGTATGTAAATTGGGCATGTTTTTGCATGTTTTAGAACCGATTCCAATCCAATGCGCATCCCTGCCGGTCATTTGGTTGTTTTGGAGATCCTACCTGCTACAGTCAGGATTTGTAAGCGATTCCTTCAACTGGGTACAGATTGTGATCAGATCTTATGCAGATCGTGTGCAGATCGTGTGTTCCAACAGATCATGCGACCATCATACAAACTGCTCATGATTGTTCTGGTGTGTACCTAGCAAAAGATGGGAGTTCTATTTCAGATGGGCTGTTGCTATGGGCAACCAATCAGATACTATCTATTGTCTTCTAGAAGGTGTTAAATAAGTAGATGATTCTGATTGGTTGCCCATAGCAACATCCCATTGTAGATTGTTGAGATTTGATCTCGACAATCCACGTCCGTTTTTGCCAATGTTGCGTCCGTTCTTTCAATCTGCCTTTTCAATGCTGTCGGAAACAACAGCATTGAATAGGCACCCGCCGCTGTTTCCTCCGTTGGAAATAGCGGTGGGGTTTGAATACCCCCCTATGACACTAATAATTAAACAAAACTGCACAACTCTATATATTACCCCTCCCCTGCCATCTTACCCTGTTCTAAGTACCCCAGACCCATGGCAATTAACCATCAGTGCTCCCCATTGCCCGATCCTTCCTCATTGCCCATAGGTATTTTGTTTTCCACTTTGCTTGATGTCTGAATTATCTGACCTTGGAACGACCGAAGTTTCGGTAGAACCGGACACGATATTACACAGGCTCTTCCCCGTGGGACACACTCTTTGATTCTTGTGTTTCTTGAGTAGGAAACTGGGAACAAAACGGACCTTCTGCTATTTTTCATCCTTTGAATCCCTCAGTGGCGCTCGAGAATACATTTCCATTATTTACTGTGCGCCTTTCATCTATCTGGTCAGAGGGTTGTGAAAGAGCGGCTCATTTCTTGCCTTCCAGTTTAATAAACAAGGCAGAGGAATGAGACTGTTGATGTCCTATATACGTTTTGGAATATTAATGTATATCAAGATTGCAGAATGAAGAAAAATATTTAGATTAAATCCCACTTCTAGATTTATTTTTGTATGACTCTAGCCCCAATGGTTATACATTGTGCTCCCTCCATGGGGGGGGGGGGGGGAACCTTCTTCCTTGAGGACTCCCCTAAAAAACACCTATATTAATAAATATGTCCTTAAGTGCCAGATATATTATTCTTCGAAAAGTGATAGTGGAGAGTGATCAACATCCAGCCAATCAGCTCCTAACTCATTTTTCAAACCGAGCCTGTAATATGGCTGTTAGAAGCTGATTGGCTGGCTGTTAATCACTCTCCATTTAATCACTTTTTGAAGCTTGATCCATCTGGCCTTCACTCTCTCTTTTTTTGTCATCACAGTGGGCGGGATGTTCTAACATCCGCTGCCCCTCTCCATCCCACCTCACCGGCTACTGCATCCATACTAATCGCATGTGCACTAACATGGTTATGGTCTACTAGATCTACAATGTCTAGGTCTACAGTCATATGGTCGACAGGGTCCAAAGGTTGACCATGAAAACGTCGACAGGGTCAAAAGGTCAACATACAAAGGGGCCACATGAGTTATTCATTTTTTTGTGTGTCTATGTCGACAAAGGTCAACATGGACACTGTCTAAGTATACCGCGTCCCCTCGCATGGCTCGCCATGCTTAAAAAATGCATATTGACCTTTTTCATCTCGCCATGTTGACCTTTGGACCCTGTCGACCTTTGAACACTGTTGACCTTTTTGACTGTCGAACCTTTTTGACTGTCGAACCTTTGGACCCTGTCAACCAATAGTGGCTGACCTTTTGACTGTTGTCCTAGAGTCAATCTACCATGAGTCCGGATACCCACTAACATGCGATTAGTAACGCAAAGATCAGCTCTTGCTCTGGCGACATCCCTGGACTTCCTGGTCCAAGACCTGGGAGTCCTTCTGTGCATGTACAGAATGATGGTGCCGGCCGCGGGGCATGCTGGGAGAGATCCGTAACGGACAGCGCTGCAGAGAGAAGGCAGTTGGCTTCTATAGGGTATCGCCAGCAAAAGATGGGAGTTTGGTGATGGTATAATTGCAATTTTGTCCTCATATTTTTCTTTGTTAATTCACGACAGGCGTTTGTAGCGCTGCTACAAAACTTTTCTTATTTTCCTGCGAACTTCTCCAACTACTGAAAAATAAACAGCCACAAACTATATAACACCAGTATCAGCAAGTGTCACAGACGGGAAGCTGGTGAGTCATTGTGCAGCTCTGATCTCCTGGTGTACAGAGCAGGAGCACATAGATCAGCGAGTGTAGAGGTCAGTGGGACACCGCTTCCTCCCACCTCGCCTATTAGCCTCTATACTCGCCTGATGTGTGTGGGGGCGGATTTAGTTCCACCTAGCTAATCGCCAATTGCACTTTCCCGCTATAGCTAATGCTCTTTTAGGCTCATTAATACGATTACATGTCACATCTGCTGGTGATGATTCATTTAAAAGCTCAATTGTGCCCTGTATAAATCGCTTCTCTGCACGATGCCGAGTGCTATGAAAGAGTCAATAGCAGTTTCCTCTGCAGGTTCTTGTCGCTAATGATTTACTTTGAAAGTTGTATCTCCAATACATCTGAGGTTCTCCAGCTGTGGCGACTGTACAGGGCTGAAGTGCTGGGATGGTCTTACTAGAACCGAAGGGCCGGAGACTAACTTGGGAGTCAATCAAATAAAAAGCAATTACAGTAACTGCACCTAGAGTAATCATGCTGCAGTGCAAGGGGTGCACTTAGACTTTTTGGTTTTGCATGCAGGGTAAATATTGTCTGCTTCTGCATGTTACGCACATGTAATTTTATTCTGTAATTTTTTGCGGAGTTTGGACATGCCGCTCCGACATGGAACTCTTTGCATTTAAAATCTTCCCAACCATGAGCCGGCTGTACCCTTAGGCACCTTTAGGTAGCTTCCTAGGGACTCCAGAATCTGGGGGTTCTGACCATCACAAAATAAAGAATGGCTCTGAGTGAGGCCTTCTTGCTGAACTTAATGCAAATGGCAAGATGCCACCTCCCACACTTTCTCCCGAGGTTATGGAAAGTTGGTATTGGTGTGTAGGTGGTGTGGGAGCAGAGAATGGAAATTTTGCCTAGGTCGCTGAAAAACGGTCCACACGGCTGTCTCCTTCCCAATGCGTTTCGATACTTCACGAAACGTGTTGGCCTAGAGACAGCTGTTTGGAACATTGTGACCCTGATCTAGCGGAGGCCGGCAGAGACACCTGTGGATTGTCATTCATGCCTTTATGTCTGCATTATTTCTATACCTAAATAGGTGAAAGTCTGTGGTGTCACACTACTATTTTTGTATCTTCTCTGAATGGTCCATGAACGTGGATTGAGGTCATCATATCAGCACCTGAGGACAATACTGGTTTTCTTGTTTGGTATTATCTGTTTTCTATATATGGTTAGGTGATTCAGATTACCAAATTTAGGACCTCACTGGCAGCTTGTGAAAACTTTATTTAAACACAAACATTTTCTTCACTAATATTCAAGTGCTATTACAGGAAGTAGACGGCAATTGCTTATATCTTCCAAGAAGCCGCCTGAATAATGACAAACCATATCTTTTGTACAAACACCGGTTTTCACTGGATTTAGAGATTATCTCTCTTTAATAAATATTCACCTTAAACTTGATCCAACAAAGCCTCTTCGGTTTTAATTTACAGGCAGACACGGCAAACTCTCTGTAGATTTCGGGGCACTCTCTGATGAGATGCCATAAATCAGATATGCCCAATACCACAGAATAACCATTTGTGGGAATTTATTAGCATTAATTAGCACCTTTTATTGACTGTTTTAGAACTGAAAGATTATAACGAGCACAACAGAACTTATGTTGTACGACTGCTGAAACCCCGGCACAGCACTTATCTGCTTAAACAGCCATTTAAATATGTAAGAAATGTGTCAATAACAAGTTCATACATATTTCAGGACAAGAGAAAATCAGGAGAATTAGTTTGTAGTCAGCTAATGGAAATTCTGCAATCAATGAGGTTTCTCTAGGATGCAATCTGCCAAAAGCTTCTTAGATGTAATTGTCTCGATAAAATACCAAGTTTGGTCCTAGCAAACTTTACCCAATGCTTGCCTGTGACCGATGAGGATGGATGCCCATATCTGGTTCCCTTTTAAAGGTTCAGCACAATAGAAGAGAACTAGGGTTCCACAGCGCTTAACACATAAATTAACAAATTATGAATTGCAGTACAAGACCATTTAGGACAAGTATATGGCAAGTAAAGAGATTTGCACATTCCAAGATACAGCAGGAACAAGGACTTTCAAGATTCGGCACACATTGAATTGCCTTTCCACATTCCTTATATATCAGGTGCCCTGGCCAACTTATCTATGTGGGGGAAAAAAGGTGCGCATCATGCGCGAAAGAATGGCCCTCAACCGGCCGGCAATTAACATAGCTTGAAAGGGAAACCATCTGAGCAACCGGTGGCTCGCCATTTCAATGAAATGGCCACTCTACTGGAGATCTAAAACATATGGTGATCGACCATATTCCAGCATCAATACGAGGGGGCGACAGAGAAGGCAAACTCCTGGAACGAGAAGCCAGCGTGATTTTCAATTTGAAGTCCAGCAAACTCAATGAAGTCAATGAATGTTTGTCTTATGGCATATTTAAATCTTAGATATTGTCCTCTCCCCGATCTTAAGCATTGTGTCGTCACCCATGGTAATCTCATCAAGGATACATATAACTGACCCAGGATCTGGTATATTAATATATATATATATATATTAGTAGAGTTCGTTATGTAAACGCTCTTTTATTACGAGTATTTCTTTATTTTGAATATTTATTAATCATGGATTTCTGCCAGTCTATTTACTCAGTCACTATTTCACCATTTCACTGTCACTTTAAACCCATAGCTGTATATATTTAGACAGCTTCTTACCATAGCACCAGTCACGCACTTATTGCATAATTTTTAAATATTGTATTTTTTTCATATGTTTTGAACCCCCGTTCTGGAGAGCAACCTGCCGGCGCTGACATTACAATAGCTACTTAACCACCACTATGCAGTGCACATGCAGTTGGAAGGCATCTATTACTAACACCGCTACCTAGCAACTGGGGATGCCAGGAGAGCTTCCACAGTTGCCTCAGATGCCGGCCGCCCGCCCCAGGTCTGGGAGTTCCCTGTCACACTGCAGCACTGTTATATAAGGTATGTTGTGTATGTTTCACTCTGTGTTTGTTAACCCTGAAACGTTGGTATTGTTTCACTAAAGTTTTCATCTTTACAAAGACCTCCTGAGTGCCTCTATTTGTCCGCTGGATTGCTCTCTCTCCTTTTCTCTCTCTCTCTCTCTCTCTCTCTCTCTATATATATATATATATATATATATATAAATAGCGGTGTGGCGGCACTCCAAATAATACTCTGTACACGCAGGTAGTAGACAACGTTTCGAGGGTATTTATTCCCTCGTCATCAGGTCAGAATTGAGCAATACTGTACATAACAACAAAAATTTATACTCACCACCACCAGTGTAACGGCGGGAACGGAACACGGAGCATACTTCCGCATCCGTCATCAACCTGCGTTGCACCCTGTCGCTCAGCGGTGACGTAGATGCAGATCCGGCTGCCCGTGTCTTCCACTGCCATGGAAACCTGTAAACAAATCACCTCCTTGGCAAATTAATCGGCTGATCCGCTCTAAGAGTTAGTTCTCTGATAAAGATCCCCAGCGACTTAGATTAACATAATATCCCCAGACCACTATATGGAGTGACATTCCGGTTTGAAATAGTAATATTTGCCAACGATCAGCAGTGGAACGCAGACGCGTTCCATACGAACATATGCGTTCCATAGGAACAAAATGGCGCCGATTTGGAACGCACAGCGGTTTTGCCGTGCAGCCCATAGCAAATTATCCCGGCTTACATATTGGTAAATTCACCACCAGTATTATAATTATTGAGACCCCTGGGGGCACTATATAGTAACCCACTGTTTAAGGATTACTTTCCCCTGTGAGACAGCAGAAACGCAATTTTTAGTTGAGATTTAAACAGGAAGTGACGTTTTCCATCTAGCAATATATATAGCCATGGACACATACTAGCAGTCATTCAGCATTTGGATACACTAGAGTGAGCACCTGGTCACCCAGTCCTATGTAAGTACTTAACTCTATGCTACTTTTGAGGTTATTGTTTCTCCTTTTCTTTAATTACTGTCTTATAGCAGACCATTACTCATTTCTGTATATAAACTGAATGGGATTTCTTTGACTTGTTTTTAAAGTTTCTTGCCGATCCTTGATGTTAACACCAATTTAAAAGGTGTGGAAATACAGAGTATTTGGGGATACACTTTTTGGTCTATTTCCACTAATGTTCTGAGTTTTTGGCGACATGTAAACTAATATATATTTCAAGGGTAATGGTGATGGTTCAATAGAGTGGGTTAAAAAAAAAACCTGACCCTGCCACTATAAATATATATCTCTTCATTCAGATATACATCTACACAGTTATTGCTTGGGATATTCTAATATTTGCCTTATCTATTAAAGACGCTACAAGAAGGTACCAATTTCAAAAGTTTTTATACTGTCTTATTACTGTATGTTAAATTTGGGCTTTTAATAGATTTAATGCACCAATGTGGGTTAAATAATGATGGGAGCATCCATAAATTGCTCTGTTTTAAAAAAATATAAAAAATATATATATAATGCTATAATGTACATTATTACTGAATATGGATGAACCCTTTTTTTATGTAAGTCTCATTTTTTGTGTTCCCCAATAAGGGCTTTGTTTTTACTCTATATTGAAATGTAATCTGGGTTATGTATATAAACGTAACTGATGACTTGTCAATTATTTGCTCTCTCCATTGTCCTTCTCTCCTTCTCCGATCCCCTCATTTTCTTAAAGTCCAGTACAAATTGATATTTTTTTATATGTATGTTTATCATTTTCAGTGCTTTCGCACCAGTTTCAATCGATATATCAAACGCCCCTGATGAAGTCACGTGGTTGACGAAACGCGTTGGGCCTATCGTCTATATCAGATTGTAAACATATTGTGTAAAGAAACTCTGTAAAATGACGGTGTAACTCTGTATGATTCTATTTAAGCCAAATTGGTGGCCTGTTTTATTAAATATTTGTACTTTTGAAAAAGGAAGTTGTATGATTTACCATAGCGCACCCTGATCCTTTTTGTATTTATATATATATATATATATATATGTATATAAGAAATGTATATGAAGAGAGAGGGCCCTGCTCATGAGAGATGACATTCTAAAGGGGAGGGACACATAAGTGAGAAGAAGTGAGCGAAAATAGAAGGTTAGGATGAGAGATGGCTGGGTTTAATGAAGAAGTAAGTCTTGAGAGTCCATTTAAAGTTTTGGAAGAAGGTGGAGAATCTGATAGGCAGGGGTAGATAATTCACGAGATAAGGAGCACAATGGGCAAATTCTTGGAGGCGGTAATTGGCAGGAGAGGTGGAGCAAAGAGTGCGGGAGGGAGTGTAAAGAAAGGCAAGGACAGATATATAGGATAGAGAGGAATGGGTTATGGCTTTGTAACTGAGGGGTTTATTCTAGTTCATTCTTTCTGACAAAATCCTTCTTAGATGGACAAAACCATGTGCACTGCAGGGGGGGAGATGTAACATGTGCAGAGATAATTAGATTTGGGTGAGTTATTTTGTTTCTGTGCAGGGAAAATACTGGAAGAAAAAATAGAATATGCAGCGCTCTGTAGTTATTAAAGAATATTCTGACTAATGGATTGACTTTAGCAGATTTTTATGTATTAAAATATAGCATAAAAAATGACAATTTAATAAGCCTTTTGGCTACACAAAATATACACAACTTAATAAGCCTATTGGCTACACATAGTACATTCTATTAAAAAGAAAAGGTGCATGCAGGGGGTAATAGATAGTGGCTCAGTCCTTACTGTCCGTTCCTATATTGCCTGGTATATTGATTGGACCACCTCTGTGGCTCAGAGTATAACAGATGGGTATAGTTACCGTCCACTTTGATGGATGAAGGGGGCACTGGATCCTGATGGAATGAGAAATTACCCTTTTGTGTCCAAAGTCCCTTATTTGTAAATCCAATTATTGGTAAGTACCAAGTGGTATCGATTGGTAGAAGCTGTTCTTTCTGGTCCTTTCCAGGCTGGTTCGGGCAGATTGGGGTTACTGTGATGTGATCACGGCTGAGAGTCCACTCCTGCTGGGAATTGTAGGTCCACTAACGCGTTTCGCTTATAAAAGCTTTCTCAAAGGTAGCATGGGTAGCTACCATCCATTAGTCAGAATATTCTTTAATAACTACAGAGCGCTGCATATTCTATTTTTTCTTCCATGTGCATTCTTTTCAGGCTTGACACACCTGATATTACTGCAGCTGCTACTGACTAAGGCAGCCCAGGTTTCCGCGCCCCAAAGGGTTCCCGCCCCCACCTTCACAAGTGGGAGGGGATACCCCCAATTTGCACAGGGAAAATACTGACTGCATGATTTTACACTTCAATATAGATCTCACTTTGAAGAAAAACCCCACCCAAATCTAATTCTCTCTGCACAAGTTACATCTGCCCCACCCGCAGTGCACATGGTTTTGTCCATCTAAGAAGGATTTTGTCAGAAAGAATGAACTAGAATAAGGCCCTGAGTGTGAGGCGCTTGAATTGTATTCTGAAGGAGGAGAGCCAGTGTATGGTTTTTAAGAGAGTGGAGGTGGAAAGAGGTGTTTTGTCAGGAAGGCCAGAAAGGAGATTACAGTAGTAGGCATTGTAGCATCCTGGATGAGAAATGGTCTGATCCTGGAAATATATTTGAGGCATAAATGACTGGTCTGTGAGAGGTGTTGAATGTGTGGTTTAAAGGAGAGGGGGGAGTCGAAAATAAAGCCAAGACAGCGTACTTGGTTGCTAGAGGAGATAGTTGTTCCATCAATAGATAGTGAAATTGTTGGAGGTGAGGTTATGTTGGAGGGCGGGAAGATGATCTTCTCTCAGACATGTTAAGTTTAAGAAAGGACTGGGACATCCAAGAAGAGATAGCAGAGAGACAGTTGGAAATATGTGTGAGGAGGTCAGGAGAAGAGAGGTAGATTTGAGTATCATCAGCATAGAGGTGATATAGGAAGCCGAATGAGCTCACCCAGAGAGGACGTATAAAGAGAAAAGAAGAGGACCAAGAACATAGCCTTGGGGGACACCTGTTAGGTGCCGCCGCGCTCCTGCTGTCTCTGGCGGCGCCATCTTCCCCGGTAGCCGGACGTCCAGGGCGGAAGTGTCTGGTGTTGCTAGGCAGCGGCCCGAACTTCCGTCCTCCGCACAGCGGCTAACGTCATCAGCCGGGGGGTCATTAGTTAGTTTTGCCTCTTGCCATCTTTCCGCCTCGACGGACGCATTGTCCTACGTAAGACGTGGTGGCATCGGGGGCGGAACTGGCTTAACCAGCTTCGTCGAACGCGGCTGTTATAGGTGAAGCCTAGCACCGCACACGTCCGCCGACCACGGCTAGAGGCAACATTGTTAGGATTCTGGTTCGGTGTTATTCCCCAGAGTCGTAACATTATAACCGGCCATAAAGATTAAGAAAGGGGTTCTCCCTTTTCTTCTCTGTCAGTTTTCATTATGGATCCCAATCCAGGGAATCCGGCTCAGGTATTTACCGCCCAGATCCACCTTTTAACCCAACAACTTCAAGACCTGACTTTAGGGGTGGAGTCGCAAGAAGAGGTTAGTAGGACCGTGCCGGTCATGTCTGTTCCGGTCAAGGAACCTAAAATGAATCTTCCTAATTGATTCTCTGTGGATAGGAATCAGTTTTTTAACTTTAGGGAGAGTTGCAAACTGTATTTCCGGTTACGGCCCCTCTATTCTGGCTCTGAAGTTCAGAGAGTGGGTTTAATAATTTCCCTCCTCCAGGTGGATCCATAGACATGGTGTTTGGTCTGTGGGCAGACAGTCCAGCCCTCCGTACTGTGGATTCCTTCTTTCAAGCAATGGGCATCCTGTATGTCGACCCGGATAAGGCAGCCTCAGCTGAGGCCCACCTCCGGTCCCTTAAACAGTGCCGTCGTATGGCAGAGGTTCTATTGCTCTGAATTCTGGCGTTTTGCCAATGACTCTGGCTGGAATGATCCAGTGCTGCAAAGTCAGTTCTGGCTGGGCCTGGTGGATCAGATAAAGGATTGTCTGGTGCAATACCCAGCTCCGAGTTCACTGGACGAGCTCATGCAGCTGGTTATTCGCATTGACCGGTGGCTCCAAGAGAGATGCTCGGAGCGGGGTACGCTACCTGCCCTTTGTGCCAGTACTACCTATGCAGCTCGGGGGGACCTGTTTGTCTACCCAAGGGAAGGCTTGTCGGTGTTCACTGGGACTCTGTCTCTATTGTGGGGGCAGAGTACACCTGGTGAATGCTTGCCCAGAGCGTCAGGGAAACACCAAGGCCTGAGGGTGCAGGTGGCGCCATCTTCCCCAGCAGTAGCCAGATGCCCAGGGCGGAAGTGTCGAGCATTGCTAGGCAACGACCTGAACTTTCGTCCTCTGCACAGCAGCTGACGTCATCAGCTGGGGGGGGGGTGGCAATTTTGAATAAGTGCTGGGAGCAGATGCCGGTTATAGTTCTTGGTGCCCTTGTGCAGTCTAGAGTGTTTCCCGGTCCAAGTCAAGCCTGTCAGCAGCGTGCAGAGTTCCAGTCCAGCCCGTTGCATGTAGCAGCAGTGTGCGGAGACTGTGAGGCTGCAGGCTTTGTCATCAGTTCCCTGTGCGACTTCCCGCGAGACACCTGGGATTGCAAGTCCTGGACAGGGGGATGCCACTGGCTTCATATATGTGGGTGGTGGTTGTGCTTCATGCAAATATATTTGTAGCGCTGGTGAGTGTGCAGCTGGGCAGGCTCTCATCTATATTATTTAGCCACATCTGTGTATTATGTGTGGGCTGTGTGTATAACGCTGGGCGGGAGTGGAGTTCACTGTCTGACCATGCCCAGCATTATACACACACTCACAGAATGATTGACACATGTGGCTAAATATATAAGAGATGTGCTCAAGGGGTTTGGAGGCAAAAGGAGAGAGATGGGATAGTACAGTAGTTGGAGAGTGTTGCGATCAAGGGTAGATTTTTTTAAGAATAGGAGAAACAAAGGCATGCTTGAAGGCAGAGGGGACAGTGCCAGATGAGAGGGAGATATTGAGAAGGTGGGCAAGTTGGGAACAGGAAGAAGGAAAGGGGTGAGGTGGTTGGGGAGAGGACCGGATCAGGGCCGTTAATTCAGATAATGTGGAAAAATAAGTTAGAGTTAATGAAATGGAAGGGGAAAGATGGTTGAGGAAACGGGCGGGTTGTTGAGGGTTTGTTGAGATGTGATGTCCTGCCGTATGGAGTCAATTTTGGATGTGAAATTCAGTAGGTGGCAAAGTCAAGTGCAGATAGTGAGGAAGGGAGACGAGGTTGGGGAGGGAGTTGACGAGTGAGGAGGGAGTTGATGTTGGCCAAGAGATGCCTGGGGTTAGAGGTTTGGGATGAGATTAGGTTCTTGAAGTATGACTGTATGGAGACAGAGAAGGCAGCACTGTACAATGAGAACGTTAATCTGAAATGGAGGAAGTCTGCATTAGAGCGTGATTTCCTCCACTGCCGTTTAGCAGTACGTGAACATTTTTGCACATTCTGGTGAATTTGGTGTGCCGGTGTTGATCTGCCAGGGTGAATTGTAGTGCTTTTCACCGATTTCTAGTGTGATCCCGATGGCCTGTGGAAGTGTGACACAAACATGTACTGCTGAATTATTTGAACGTGTTTATTTCTGCAAATGGCATTGTCAAAATAATCCAGTAAATTTATACATGTTACTGAAAGTTTACAGATATGTCTCTGAGATGCCGCTTACACTTAAACAATCACATTCTGAATAACATGTCTCCGCTACGATATATAAATAATGTGTCACATGAATGATACTAGCCACACACAGGGCCGCCATGAGAAAGGTTGGACCCTGGTATGTGTGTGGCCAAGCATGATCGTCACTGTGTGATCTCCGAGCTCTGAACTGATGCTGCGCCACTGAACGGTAGGCAGGCCCCCTTCTGACACCCCTGGACACATGGTGCAAATATGGCTGCTGATTTCAGGCAAATACTGCAGCGGGTATGGGTTGAAAATAACTTCTATGCCTAATAACGATTCATTATCATCAACCATGTCATCAAAAGGATGATCACTAGTGACCTGTCTCCTTGTTACCAGCATAATCTGGCCCCAGTGATGTTGGAAGTGATAAATTCGCTCAACTGAAGAAGGTCACTTATCTGTGTGATCAATGGGACAATGATTTTAGCTGCTCAAGTATGAAATTAAATATATAGCCCTGGCAGGGGTGGGCTGGGATGGGTGGCAGGTGCCCCTTAGGTCCAGGCTGGGGAGAATCTGCATACTGACATCTGTAGGGCTGTATATTATAAGTTAAATAAGAGACACCGTCTCTTTGCACATGTGTAGCACCTTCACCACCATAAGTAATGCCCTGTTAGGTGCTGCGCTCCTAATTGCTTCATCTAGTTGCCAGGCTGTTTTATTAAGTGATCACCCATGACCCCTTTCTCCCCAGCCCACACCTAACTCCTTCCTCCCATTATCTGGGTTAGTGTCTGATCCCCACTGCCACCCCTTCTCCTGTTTTTGTCTATCACCCCTTGTCTCTCCTGATACCCCTTTGTGTGTCCCTTGGTCTCATGTGTATAACTGTCTCTCTGTATATGCCCCTATGTCTGCTTCCCATAGGCAAACGAACGTGAGGTTTCTGGTGGCCCGGAAATCCCCCATCTCTTTGCAAGTGCCTTAAATTATGACAACCTGGTATATAATATGATCAATAGAGCTGCCACCACATCATGCAGTGCAAGGGACAGAGCAGAGCATCTGTACATGCCCAGTGTACCAGCTTTATATACCACATTTACTGTATGCGTGGATCTGAGCCCTCAAACATCGCAATGGACCAGAGAG
Source organism: Crinia signifera (assembly GCF_055691185.1). Taxonomy (NCBI): domain Eukaryota; kingdom Metazoa; phylum Chordata; class Amphibia; order Anura; family Myobatrachidae; genus Crinia; species Crinia signifera. The sequence continues at coordinate 304,416,676 of NC_139219.1, read as the reverse complement.
TAGCTGCCAGGAGGAAGAGACAGGAGCCTTACCATGAAGTGGGAGATTGTGAGCTTAGAAAGTGAAGTACAGGATCTATGTTTGTGTATTTATTTATGATTATATGGTTAAACTTTTCCTGACCACTTATCTTATTTAAATGTTTGAAACAGCCTATACTATATAGACCTTCTGCATTGTTAAATATTAATACTGTATTTTATATAGTATCCATTGTATAAAAAAGACTAATTTATATTGCTGTTATCACTCCCCCAGACTCCTGTACTTACTCCAATGTGCTGCAGAGTGGGAAATTTGGATTACATTTGGAAACCCCCCTCTAAAAATCCTGCATTTGCCACTGCTTCCCCCTTAATTGCTTGTGTTGTGCAGCATTACTCACATCCGCTTATGTGCCATTTTAGGCCAGATGTATCAAGCTTCAAAAAGAGATAAAGTGGAGCGTGATAAACAACCAGCTCCTACCTGTCATTTTTCAAACCTAGCCTGTAACATGGCTGTTAGAAGCTGATTGGCTGGCTGTTTATCAGTCTCCATTTTATCACTTTTTGTAGCTTGATACATTTGGTCCATAGACACCAGTATGACATTGTTACCACAGCCTGCTAGGTGGACATATTGTCCTGGTCTGATCAGGAGCAAAGAGAGACACAGTAGAGGGATCATGTAGGCAGTTATGCATGTAAGACTATTTACACATTTGTATATGTTGTTTTTATGTTAATACTACAGAAATACGTATTTTAGTGCCAAAAAAAATCCCCTCCCACACAAACTGTTTAGAATAAGTTATTTGAAAATACCCACCCACACACCAGCAGAATACAGTCATATAAATGATAACTTATAGAGAATGTTAGTTTTTTCACAAACTAAGTTAAAGTTTTTTTTCCTTGGTACTTTTAAGTTATACGGACACGGCTGACGCATCCCCACATCATATACTGCTTACAAAGTATGGCAGTGATACATACATGACCACACCCAGGCAGTAATACATACATGACCACATCCAGGCAATAATACATACATGACCATAGCCAGGCAGTGATACATACATGACCATAGCCAGGCAGTGATACATACATGACCACACCCAGGCAGTGACACATACATGACCATAGCCATGCAGTGACACATACATGACCATAGCCAGGCAGTGATACATACATGACCATAGCCAGGCAGTGAAACATACATGACCACACCCAGGCAGTGACACATACATGACCACGGCCAGGCAGTGACACATACATGACCACGGCCAGGCAGTGATACATACATGACCATGGCCAGGCAGTGATACATACATGACCACGGCCAGGCAGTGATACAGACATGACCACGGCCAGGCAGTGATACATACATGACCACGGCCAGGCAGTGACACATACAAGATCACTGTAAGGCAGTTATACATACATGACCACGGCCAGGCAGTAATACATACATGACCACGGCCAGGCAGTGATACATACATGACCATGGCCAGGCAGTGATACATACATGACCACGGCCAGGCAGTGACACATACAAGATCACTGTAAGGCAGTTATACATACATGACCACGGGCAGGCAGTTATACATACATGACCACGGCCAGGCAGTGATACATACATGACCACCCCGGGTCCATTTTGCTAACTAATTCCTGACAGCTGGGTTATATATATAAAACAAGCCTCATCCACCAGTGGCTGGTTATGGTTTGTTGGAGGAAGGTGGGGCCCAAATCAGTATCATGTTTAGGGCCGATGGTCTGGGTTTGCTTATATGCAAACCCCCATAGCGAATGCCTTCGGCGAGTTTCACACTCGCTGGGCGTTCGCTCACTGATGGGCGGGCAGGGGACCACCGCCCAGCATTTTATGGGCATGGGCATAGAGACGCTGAGGCGTGCCCATGCATCCTTGGGGCGGGTGGCTGATGTCACATGGCGGAAAGTGGCCTAATTCGGCGGAAAGTGGCCATCTGAAAAGTAAGTATAGACTTAATTTCCAGACCAAAGGCTGGAGAAATCACCCAATAGTGATCGCCCATCTAATGATTTCTCCTCCGTGCAGCCGCATGTGGGCAGATGTTTAAGCAGTACAGATGGAGTAATGGTTAGCATTACTGCCTCATAGCACTGAGGTCATGGGTTCTATTCTCACCACGGCCCAAACTGTGTGGAGTTTGTATATTCTCCCCGTGCTTGCGTGGGTTTCCTCCGGGTACTCCGGTTTCCTCCCACAATACAAAAATATACTGGCAGGCTAATTGGTTCCCAATAAAATTAGCCCTAGAATGTCTGTGTGTGTGCGTGTACATGTGGTAGGGAATATAGATGGTAAGCTCCAGTAGGGCAGGGACTGATGTGAATGTTCATCTATACTCTGTACAGCGCTGCGGTATATGTGTGCGCTATATAACAAACATAATAAATAATCTAGTGCGGGGCTCGTGGGCTCCCATGCGTTCAGCGGGGCGGCGTTTAACTGCAAATATACGCAGCCTAATGAGCCAGTCTGAATCAGACCTAAAGTTCTAGCCATCACCTGATTATTTAGCAGGTGTGTCTGCTCTGCTCCCAAGCAGAGGCAGAACTCTGGGAGGCAATGGAGTCATCTGCCGCCGGGCTCCTGCTCCCAAGGGGGCACCTTTGCTAACCTGCAAGTTTAAACCAGTCAATTGAAAGCCATCAATATTGCTTCTGTGATTAAGTTCTGAAATGTGTGTCCTCTCTACCTCTCTCTATATTTAGATAGACAGTATATAGAGATATAAACATACATTTCAGAATGGACACACATGTAGATTGTATAAGGTTGTACGTGTGTGTGTGTGGGGGGGGGGGGGGGGGGGCAACCAATATACATGTACTATTGCCTCCGGGCAGCTGGGACGAACTTACACCACTGCTCCCAAGGCAGAAGTTCTAACTAACCTTATGCCAGTGCTTTCAACTCCTGGCCCTCCAGCACGTCCCAGCATGCCCTGCCACAGTTTTAGCAATCCATTATATAAAATCTGTGGTGGGGCATGCTGGGAGGTGTAGTTCCACAACAGCTGGAGGGCCAAGCATTTGACACCACTGCCTTAGACTGAAGCTTGCTGGGCATCCTCACATGCACCTGGGTCAACAGTCAGTAGGTCGACCACTAATGTTCAACAGTGACAAGGTCCACACCTGAAAATGGTCGACATACCATAGGTCGGCATTGACAGAAGGTGGAGACAACATGGACATGGTCGACACAAGTTTTTTTTTTTTTATTCACTGTAGACCGACTTGGCTCATACTGTGCTATCCAAGTGATAGTATATAATAGTGTGCCGAGCGAATCGAGCCACGTGTGGGGACTCGGTACACTTATATGGTGTCCGTGTCGACATGTGCCAATATAAAAAACAAAAACGTGAAAAATGTGTGTCGACCTTCTGGCAATGTCAACCTATGGTATGTCGACCATTTGCAGGTCACAAGACCACCTAGTCACTGTCGACCCACTATACTGTAAACACCCGCCAATGCTTAAAACCATTGATTGTATAGGAAATGTTACCATCAATTGTGGACGTTCCGATGGCCGTTCCCAGCCAATCACAACAGCCTCTGACTGCTCGGCATGTCAGAGAGCAGCTGCAGCATGTTACAGTGAGCCATCAATGAGTGGGTGCTATTACCCTGTAGCGTTAGGGTCCACCAGTATCAGCCTTGCCGCGGCCTGGTGGCTAATCTGTATCTTTGCAAATATATGCGCATTATCTATGTCACATTTATTTTCATCTTCACTTTTATAAAAACAAAGAAAAAAAGGGGTGATTCAGATCAGTTCCTACAGGTCTGAATTCGGATCCGTCTCCGATGGTGGGGGACCGCGCATGTGCATAGGCGCTAATGTGCATGTGCAGTCCCCCAGCGGCAAACGCCTTCAGCAAAATTTTCATTCGCCTGGGCACTTACTGTCTGATTGACAGGCAGCGGGCGTTCCGGGGTGGACACCCGGTGTTTCACATGAAGTCATTGGCCACTCCCAATTCGTGGAACAACTTGCAGGTGGAAAATAGCTCCTGGGCTGCCTTTCGTCTGCAAACAAAAAATACACAAAAATAAACAAAACAGCTCTAAAATAGAACCCAAAATGTAATAAAATAATATGAAAAAAAAAAATGCAAAATAGATTGACACATATATAAAATAGACCAGAAGCAGAGGAAATAGCGGCCAGCATTATTAGTACTGTTAGGGCCAATCATAAGCATTTAAAGGTTCTATCAGATGAAGTCCTCATAGCGCTATGTAGTTTATTAGTTGGTGTGTGCAATAGGCCCCAACGGCAGGATGTATTGGTTGGCATTTGTCCGTTAGTATACAGTCAATGGAATGTCATGATAGGTAGCTTGTTAGTAACACAATGCATTATATTTACCAGTAGTTGTGGATGCTGGCCTCTGCCAGATGGAGAGTGATGTGCACAGGTGGCCGCCCAGAGACTATTTTGTAGAATATATGGTTCCTGGCTGGTTGATTAGCACTCCAATAGCCTTATCAGGATCTGCCCACGTGATGTTCACCACTGGATAGGAGTACTGGTACCAGACTTTTTTTTATCTGGTACCAGTACTTCTATCCAGTAGCGAACATCACGTGCGCTCAGTGGGACGGCGTTATCCTGCTCACTAGCAGATCTGAACAACCCCCAAAGTTCAGAGAATAAAAAAACTCCAACAGATATAATCGTCCCTGATGTGGGATGAATTGTGTACGGTGGCAGGACTCTGTGCTGCTCTATGTGGCTAGTGAAGGGGTTGGCAATAACACCAAAGGAATGGCTAGAATGTCTGAGAAATATAAATACCACATGGGGAACAAACAAGTGAGCAGCTGACCACACAATGGTGGGGTGAAATGGGCATGTTATCAAGCATATGAGGATGGGCATAAGGACACAGAAAGGGGAAGAGGGTTAAAAGCATATGGGGCACAGTCTGGTAATGTGAGGGCATATAAGGCACAGGCTAGTGAGTACGGTTATCACCTTTTCATTTTTAAATTCCAAATACTGTAGGACATAATCAGGGGTGTGGTCAAACCACAGTCAGGTTATAAACATTTTATTTGTCAGATTTCAGGCAATTTTCTACTCTCAAATTATGAACCGTCATTAATGAAGTGCGCTTGTCATGTGTAGTCACCCCAAAGCAGCTGCTTAAGGGAGTGGTCAGCTCCCGTGTTGGATACAAAGTTAGAAAAGAGAAATGATAAGCGGCGCTTAAAAACTACAGTATATGTAACCAATTAAATTGATGAAATATTTATTGCATAAAAAATCACATAAAATCAATAGCCAATAAAAGAAGTATCAGTGGACCCAATGTAATATTGGGTGTCACCACTTGAATATATAACCTGCACTGATCGATGCGTAAGTCCAATGTCTCTCCAGCTCTTGTGCATCACCCCTTGTGACTCCCCAACATCAGCTCCCCTGCATTGCTCCAGCCCTCATGCATCTCTTCAGCTATATCCCCTATGTGTCTCTCCAGCTCCCCTGCACCAGCACCCTGTACTTCCCCATCCCCAGCCCTCTTGAATATCTCTAGTTCCCTTGTGTCTCTCAAGCTCCAGCTCTCCTTGTGTATCTCCGCTTCAGCCATTCTGTGTCTCTTTTGCCTCCCTGTATCTCTTCAGCTCCAGCACCCCTGCATTTCTCCAGCTCCAGCTGTCTCACATCACTCTTGCATTAGCTTGCATGTGCCTCTCCAGCTCCATCTTATCTATGTCTCTCCAGCTCCCCTTGTGTCTCTCCAAATCCAGACCCTCGTGTTTCTCTCCAACTCCAGCTTCCCTGCCTCTCCTCAGCTCCACCGCCTCTTCATTTCTCCAGCTCTCTTGCATCTCTACAGCTTTAGCTTCCCTGTGCCACCCAGGCTCCATCTTACCTGTGCCTCTCCAGCTCAATCTTACCTGTGCCTCTCCAGCTCTAGACCCCCTTTATGTATCTCAAACTCTAGCTTACCTGCATCAGCTCCAACTTCTCTGAATCTCCCTAGCTACCACCTCCCATGTGTATTTCCAGCCCCAGTACCCATTGTCTCTCTACCTCCAGTATTTTTTGTACCTTGCCAGTTCCAGCCCCATTGTGTCTTTTCAGCTTCTCTGCATCCCTCCAGCTCCAGCCCACACTTACCTATGATGTAATGTTCTAGTAGCTTCTACTCCTCTGCCTGGCTCTGAGTCCCCTGCCCTTCAGTGGTGCAGTGTGGAATTATGATATTATACACATTAGGAGATGGATCCCCGAGATGGATGACAGAGGGCTTGTCATTGACATTACTGTTGACTTGTCCATCAACTGGCCCTCTGTGCTTTCTCTTTCAATGGTCCTGGTGACACAGCTCAACACAGCTCAACACTGGGATGTAGGAGGGTCCGAAGGAGCCAGGCACCTATCCTAAAGCTTTAGAGGGTAGGCTCCTCCCCTACTGCATCCCGGACTCTTCAGTTCATGTTAGGTGCCCACTGGAGTGGGTGCTATTCTAAAGGGCTGCAGGAGCAGCCGAAGAATTAGAGTAGTTAGGGGAATTTTATTATTTTATTAATTGTACTCTAGCTAGGTAGGCACAGTGTGAGGATTCTCATAGTGAATCCTCACACTGCTAGCGCAGCAGGAGCTGACAGAAGCGCGTCCTGTCAGCTCACTGTGCACAAGGGAGACGCTGTCTGGCCTCCCTGTGCAGCGCTTACAGCTTCTTTTAAGAAGCTGCCTGGGCTCCGGAGTGTCCTGAAACCGGCTCCACGTTTAGGTGGGGATCATGTGGACAGGCGCTCCGTGATGGCGGCGGCCATTTTATGCGGAGCTTAGTGGAAAGGGCATGAAATGTACAGAATGGTTAGCAGAGGGCATGTAATGTACTGACTGGGGAGGGGAGATGGCTGGCAAATTACAGACTGTGAGGAGAGGGCATGCAATGTACAGACTAGCAATGGTTTCCTGGACGGAAGAAGTATGAGGGCAAGACTCAGACACAATCATTCTGCTACACTCACTCTCAGCATGTCATGTGAGGTGGAGAGAGGAAAAGGAGAAAAGTATTTTATGGACGAGAGAGAGCCCAGAGGGTTTTTCCAAAATCCCACTGCTTAATACATGTGTCACGTGACTGTGGTTGCCATGGTAGTCCATTACACTGTATATAAAGTTATAATTCATTAATAGAAATCTGTAGAAAAAAACGAAACAAACAAGGTAGAATGGCAGATACCAACATTATTAGTTTTGGGATGGCTGCTGTAAATATTTACAGTACGCTACTTTCTTGTGGTTTAGTCATTCCAGTGGTAGAACTTTCCTGATTTATCTGTAGAACAAAGTGAAATCAAGTCAGACTCTATTTTTCTAGCAAAGGGTTTGTGACACTCTGATTGTAAAAAGTGCACATTTCTAAATCACACATATTCAAATGAACTAGCTGCTGATCCGTAACCCTTGTGGTATTAACATGTTATGTGATGTCTGACAATAGAGTGTTTAATTGATTGTTTCAGTTGGAAATGTTGCCATATGCTATAAATAGCCTTCTGTTGTAATTGTGTTCAGATACAGTATTCCGTGTCTAATGTCATCAGCTATCTGCATCCTCTGCACCCCCCCCCCCCCCCCCCCTCTCCCGACAGTACACTCTGCAACTGCTCACTGCGTCAATGTCAGAACTCAGAGAGAGGCCGCTGTGTGTGGCAGCCAATCACCTAGGTGGTGACTGTTACAGATTACTCTGCGCCTCTGGGATTCCCACTTATAAGAGTTCATTAGATTTGCTGCAGGGGTCCTTCATTCGTTTTCCTTATTAAGGGTAGACTGCTGTTTTTAAGCTTATGGGAAAAGCAGTCGGCAGACATCACTTTCCGTGCACTTGCAGCTTGTTGTAATAATATATGCGGAAATAAAAAATAAATTAAAATACCAATTTCTTCCACCATAGCCAACTACTGTAGGTACCGAAATATGTTATCTGTACAGCAGCTTCGGATTTTAAAATGAAATCATTGCCACCTAAAAAAAAAACTATTAATAGGCTAATAGGCTGTCCTCCTGACGGGGATACTGTGAGGAGATCTCAGATTTAAGGTTCCATTCAGGGCAGGAGTGAGACAGCTCAGCAATGAATGTCAATATGCTATATTCCTATTCATCTACTTTATGCAGCATAAATGTCAGTATATCTCCAAGATCTTTGCTTCCTGACTCCCGCTAGAATTCATTTGTCCTCGTATATTGCAAGACTGGGAGACCCCACCTCATTGGTGGTGAATAAAATACTTGTGATTTGTCTAAGGAAAAGCAATATGGCTTCCCACTGAGGTTGGCAGTTGAGGTGTAGACCCCTCTGAAGTAGTGGTGGCTCCAGAGGTGGTCTGCGGCGAGTCTAGAATTCAAATAGGGGAGCAACACCAACTGCCATAAGAAACGCAGGCAAACATCGCCGGCCGGTCAGGGTAGATCATGTGGTCACTGGCAGTAGGGGTGCTTATTGGCAGTTGGGGTGGTTGCTAGCAGTTGGGTTGGTCACCAGCGGTTGGGTTGGTCATTGGCAACTGGGATTTTCATTGCCAGTTGTGGTGGTCACCAGCAGGGGTGGGGGGGTCACTGGCAGTTGGGATGCTCATTGGCAGTTTGGGTGGTCACTGGCAGTGGGATGCTCACTGGCAGTTGGGGTTGGTCACCAGCAGTTGGGGTGGTCACTGGCAGTTGGGATGGTCACTGGCAGTTCGTGTGATCACTTGCTGTTGGGTAGGTCACGTAAACACATATTAAATGGAGTTTTCAGAGAATAATTGACTGCTTTTTTCTTCAGAATGTCTGCAAGTTAATGGCAACTCTCTAGCCCTTCTGTTAGATCTTACTGATGGATTTCTAAGTCATTTAGAGAGTATTTTATTAGAAATGAGATGTACGAAGAATCATAAATAATTATTATAATGTACATTAGCGTGTTCTGTGAGAATAACCTTGAGAAATAAATTCTTCCTTGGCTGTTACACGTAACATTGGCTTCTCGCTGCGGCGAGGTAAAAACAAGATAACTATTATTACTGTATAGAACACTCCACTACCAAACAAAATGGAGAATTATTTTTGTAGAAGAAATATAAAATGTGTTTTACTTTACCATTATATATATAACGCTAACGTGGTGGGAGGCGTAGGCGTGTGCTCTCTGTATGACGTCATGACGGCATGGTCGGGAGTTAGGTTTCCATGGGAACAGCTGCGGCATGTGAGAGATGCCGTGGGCTGCTCCTGGTGCCTGCTCCGACCTGGGTGGCGATCGATGGTGGTGCCAGCAATGACACGTACGGCATCGCAAGCCGGCGCCAGTCCCCGGGTTGCGGGCGTCCGCACAATGGGAGCTGTGGGTGTGCTAGCCTGTGGATCTGTGCTGGTCGGCTGCCGGACTCTGGTTACCATGGCAAGCGGGTCAGCGTGTGTGAGGCGGTGACGCTGCTGTTGTGCGCCAGAGCCGGCTGACACGCGGTGAATGGGCGTGTCTAGCGTGGCAGAGGGCGGACTGGCGGCAATGGGTGTAGGTATTTAAATGGTAAACACTGGTGTGATGGTTGTACCTGTTTTGAAAGTCTCTTGAGGAAGGGGTTGTGCCCCGAAACGGCCGTCGAGGCTAATAAACTTCAACGTGTTTTTCACTTAAGAACTGCTGCAGTGACGTGCTTAATCCTCCTGGGGGTTTCTGCTTTATATTGATTTCTGGCAAAGGCACGCAGCACCATGGACCTCATTGTGGAGAGTGCCGGTCCGTTATACGTATATATATATATATATATATATATATATATATATATATATACAAAGTACCAACTGCGCAAACCGTCTCAAATATTTATAGCTCCGTCCAGAATAATATAGATGTTGGTGCCGCTCAACTTCATGGGAGACTTGCTCTAGCCTCCAACGGTACAGGCATGCAAAAGAAAGAAGAAGGAGCGCACCATATGAATATAAATGTCAGTTTTTACTGAATAAAAAATAAGCAGCTCGCATACATGTTAGAAACTTGAAATCAGCATGTCACCAAAACAGGCTTTTAGATCGAATCAACGGTTCTCACAGCTCAGCAACGATAGGTGTTATCAGGGAGCGTCTTAGGCGAGAAGTCATCCGTGACGAAACGCGTTGGGGCGTGTCTTCCCGACCTTGCTGATTTCTATACACATCTCCGTCCGGTGCTCCTGTTGATCCTGCAGCCGCGGTCGCTGTACCGCTGAATGGTCTCGCCTAAGACGCTCCCTGATAACACCTATCGTTGCTGAGCTGTGAGAACCGTTGATTCGATCTAAAAGCCTGTTTTGGTGACATGCTGATTTCAAGTTTCTAACATGTATGTGAGCTGCTTATTTTTTATTCAGTAAAAACTGACATTTATATTCATATGGTGCGCTCCTTCTTCTTTCTTTTGCATATATATATATATATATATATATTTAGACACATAAATACACACTGTATGTACGTACCAATAAGGCAATAAGGCCCTTATTCTGATTGCTTATTTCGGACAGGCAGAGTGTTCTTAACCCCGCCTATCGTACTGATCGCTCACGCTGTCTGAATGTGGTAGGCCGCCAAGCGAATGGACCGCAAGTGGATGTTTCATGTGAACACCCACTCGCTGGCCGGTGGGACCGTCCCGCATCCTCCGATGGTCGCCGACCATCGAATGATGGACAAGCGGTCAGGCAGCCACGAGTGCTCCAGACCACACGGACAGTTATCTGTGTGAAAGCAGGGATATGGGCGGGCAGATGACATCCGGCTATGTCAGCTGTCCGCCACCCACACGTGCATCACGGCCACATTACCATACGTACGCCCAGCGTTTTCATGGAAACGTATGCATATGGTAATGAGCCCAAACAGCCCTTCACGCCCCTCTACGGCATATAAGACCACCAGGTATCTGTTAGTGCCGTACAGGGAAACATTACAAATATAACTCCACATAAAGAAAGGTACAAACGACAGAATAAGGTCAAACAGGTAAAGTGCGTAACCGTTAAATAGGAAAAGGTTGGGTTCTAGGTGACAGATCAACAATCAATAGGTCGACAGTCAAGTTGACAGTGAAAAGGTTGACAAGTACATAAAGTCGACAGGGTTAAAAAGTCACCATGGATATGATCTAAAAAAAAAGTTTTTCAATTTTTTCTTTTTTACTATGTATGTACACAACTATTCATAATGGGAAGTTGTGAAGAGTGAAGCAGAAAAACCTGGTGTCGGACATTTGTGTTGGCTATTTTCATGTCGACCTACTGACTGTCTATCTCTTAAGGCCCATACACACTAGTAGACTTTCATTTCAAAAGACTTTGCCAAAATCTTTGCTAGATAAATCTTTCACCAAAGTAGTGCGTACACACTGGACTATTTTCCTCAAAGAGCAAGAGATTTTCAGGAGGCGAAAGACTTTGCTAAAAATCTTTCATATACAAGGCTATTTAAATAATGGGCTGGGTTTGAATTCCAAGGGGCCAGTTTAATCAGTGCATTCCTGTTCTTGGTGCCTGATTCAGAACTGATTGCTGGGCTGCGTATATTCAGAGCCCAGCAATCAGGTAAACTCCACCCCGCGCCGCCCGGGTGATAGTGACAAATTGTGGGTGACGGCAGCGTAAGGGTGGCCAGTGATGGTGACGTATAGTGGGTAACAGCAGCGTGAGGGTGATGGGCAGTGGGTGATAGTGACAGATTGTGGGTGACGGCAGCTTAAGGGTGGCCGGTGATGGTGACGTATAGTGGGTGACAGCAGCGTGAGGGTGATGGGAAGTGAGTGAGGGTTACGGGTAGTAGGTGAAAGCTGTACGGAGTGTCACCTGGCGGTCCCGCAGTTGTAGAGTTGTACTGGCTCGGGGGGCACATGCCATCCTGCCACCTGACACAGTCTGCCACTGGAACTTGGGCCCCTAGAATTATGGGGCCCTAGGGCAACCGCCCATCAAGCCCTTGCATTAAGACGGCCCAGAATATATGCATTGCTGGCCTGTGCCAGCAATGTATATATTACTGGCTTATTAATAACATTGGTGCCCTGTGGCACCAATAATATATACATTGCTGGCATGTGCCAGCAATGTATATATTACTGCATTATAAACATTATTGGTGGACAGTGGTGCCAGGAATATATACATTGCCGGCCTGTGCCAGCAATGTATATACTGTATTAATGGCTTGTTAATAACATTGGTGCCCAGTGGTGCCAGTAATATATACATTGCTGGCCTGTGCCAGCAATGTATATATTACTGCATTATAAATATCATTGGTGGCCAGTGGTGCTAGGAATATATACATTGCTGGCATGTGCCAGCAATGTATATATTACTGCCTTTAAACATTGGTGGTCAGCGGCTGCGTGTGATACATACACGTACTGTGGAGCAGGGGGAAGATGCGGCCAGTAAGCCGGGGGCGGGGCGTTCGGACGGGGGCGGGGCGCTCCGGCGTCCCGTGTAGCCGGGCGGGGGAGAGGAGTCTGCTGCGTGCAGCAGGTCTGCAGCGTGTGCCGTGTGAGCCGGGCAGCGTGGGAGCGAGGAGGGGTGAGTATAAGCAGGGGGAGGGAGCCGGCGGTCAGCTGGGCTGAAAGTCTGTGATCTTTCAGCCCGGCTGCCGTAGACATTTAGCGATGATGGCTAAAAAACCATCATCGCTAGATGTGCTGGTAAAACCAGCAGACTGCCCACTTTGGTAGCGATGATGTGGGAGCGCGCATCATCGCTAGTCGGGGATCTCTGGCCCATACACACTAGGCGATTTTGAGCTGAAAATCGGTCAAAACACCCGTTTTGACCGATTTTCAGCTCACAATCGTCAAGTGTGTATGGGCCTTTAGTCCACTCCCAATGGATTTTGGTCTATTTTGGAGGGCGTCTTAGTTTACACAATGAAATGCAGAAACAAAATCTAATTGTGCAAGACTGGATTATACTGTATGAAGGATAGAGAGGGTTTCAGGTCCTGTTTTTAATTTGTATTTAATGCGCAGTTTGTATAATGCTGAGCGAAGGCCGAACAATCACACACGGAACTTCTGACTATATACTATGGGTGCACTACACACAAACAATGAATAAAGAAGAGAAAAATTGATTTGGATTTTATTACTTTAATTATTTTTAATGCGCAGCTTGTATAACCCTGCGCCGACGCAGAATAATCACAAACGGAACTTGAGGTATATACTATTGGGGTGCAGTGTACAGCAAAAAAATAAAAAAAAATAAAGAGCAGAAACATTTATATAGCATTATTTTTTTTTGGGGGGGGGGGGGGGGGGTGCTTGGATAACAATGGACCATGGACCGTGGAGGCAGAACAATCACACACGGAATTTGTTCTGTTTCTCACAGTAGTATATGGTGTATTGCACAGGTTCTCAAAGTCGGTCCTCAGGACCCCACACAGTGCATGTTTTGCAGGTCTCCTCGCAGAATCAAGTGAAATAATTAGCTCCACCTGTGGATCTAGTAAAATATGCCAGACAGTAATGAGTGCACCTGTCGAGTGACCTGGAAAACGTGAACTGTGTGAGCCGAGTTTGAGAACCACTGGTGTATTGGATTGCAGTGTAGCACACCACAGTAACCACACAAATGAAAAATAAAATTAACAATGAAAAGCTGACTGACAGTATGCCTGAGTAGTACTGTACCCCACTACACTGACTGACAGCCTGCCTAACACACGACCAGAGTACAATTACTACAATATAGTTAAGTATATTATATATATATATATATATATATATATATATCTTATATATTTGGCTACATCTGTCAATCATCTGCGGCTGTAACGCTGGGCGGGGTCACACACCACCCAGCCTGCAAAATCGTAGCCAAATATATAACAGAAGAAGAGAACCCTGCATGCCACACACCTAAGCCCACCTAACCCCCGCAATAACGCACACCTTCAAACACCAGCATTGCACCAAAAGCCACCAGCACGGTCCCGGTCCCTGTGCCCCGGCTCCTGTGCTCAGGGCAGTCAGTGTCGCGTCACAAACAAACTCTCGCGGGAACACGCTCAGCACACACACACTGTGCTGAGAAAGCCGTGCGCCCGCTGACTCCTGCTGCTAACCCTGCGCTGAGCCCCGCAAGAGCGCCTGCTGCCTCCGGCTGCCAACCCTGCGCTCTGCCCCCCAATCACACTTTCGCAGGCGCCTGCTGCCTTACACTCTCTCCTGGCAGCACAGCCTGCCTGCGCCAGCCCCCTGCGTTCAGCCCCCCAATCACACTTTAGCCTGTGCCCGCTGCCTTACACTCGCTCCTGGCAGCACAGCCTGCCTGTGCCCGCAGCCTGCCACCCCGCTAGCCTGCACATGCCGCCTGGCACAACCTTCCGCACAAACAACTACTGTGGCTGATGCATGCCACCACCGGCCGCCTGAGCCAGCTGCCTGCCACCCCCTCCTGCCTCACAACTACTGTGGCAGATGCCTGCCACCATTGCCTGCCGTGGACACCAACAGGACACTCATTTGGCCAGGCCAGCACTATACCACCAATGGATAAAAGGTACTTTTCACACTCCATTGTAACACTCCTTCATGCACACACATACACACACACACTTTCTTGCCACAACTATACCACCCCATGCACTTTACACCTACCTACACTTACAGCACAGCAATATAACATCCATAACACTACATAACCCCACAACACCACACCAGCACCGCCCCCATTAACGCCCATAATTGCTTTGTAAAAGCAAGACTTTCATCCCCAATGTGTAACCTGATGGACGCAGGGACAGGCCTCCTAAAGGGGATTCAGTATGAAATCCCGGCGTCGGGATCCCGGCGTTCAAAATCCCGACGCCGGAATCCCGACCGCCGAAATCCCGACAAGGAGGGGACGTGGATCGCCCCCCTTTGCGGGCTCGCTGAGCTCGCCACGCAGCAGGCCCGGTGCCTCGCTACGCTTGGCACGCTAATTTATTCTCTCTCCAGGGGTGTCGTGGACACCCACGGAGGGAGAAAGTGTCGGGATCCCGACCGCCGGGATTTTAACTGCATCCCCCTAAAGGAGCCTCTCCTTGCGATGCACGGAGCATGGGCCTCTGTGTATGCACCGTTACGCGCTGAGCCACACCACTTCCCCAAAACACCCTCACCGCACTGCCCTTTGCCCACTGCCATGTGTAGCCATAGCCTACAATTGCCTTATTTCAATGTTGACAATTAACCATTTCTAATCTTCAAACTATTTCAACACTTATTTCAACACATACATTACCTCAACTCACAATTTTATACATCTAAAGTAACCAAAATACTATTTAGAACAATAACACAAGCACAAAACCATTGCCAATGTCATTTCATCACATCTTTCAATTTACCAACTCACACTCCAATTGCCATTACACACATTCAGAGAAAACATACAAACTTCATTCCTACAAATATTTTGTTGTCATTTTAATGGGGCGCAGCCCCCTACGACGGTGTGAAGAGCGCCCGTAGGGCACGATGAATCACCTAGTATATGTATATATATATAAAATATATAACCCAGCACACAAACCCCTCTGCAGTCTGCATTGCACAAACCCCTCTGCGTTGAGCCTGCACTGCACTGCCACAAACCCCTCTGCACAGCACAACACCCCTCTGAGTCTGCACAGCACAAACCCCTCTGAAGTCTGCAGTCTGCACTGCACAACACCCCTCTGCACACTAACAATGACAAGTTCAACAACCTGCACAACGTCCAGACCCGCCACGAGCAGAGCTGTGCGCAGCTGGAAGCGTGACTGTGAAATGGCGCCGAATTCTCGGGACGTTAAGCTTTTATAGACTCAGCGTCTCGCGAGAATCCGATGCCAGATTCCCGCGTTCGGGTTTCCGATCAAAGCTGGAAACTCGCGGTATGTCGGGCCGGCTATGTTCGGAGCGGTTCGGATTCGCCGGAATCTGAACCACTCATCTCTACTAATAAGTTACCGGTCCCCAACCTGTTCATGGTCCTGTAGCTGCCAACCTGCAAAATGCAGAGCAGATGGCTTGTAGCAAACACAATGCACTGTGCATGCGGTGTGACAAGTAGGTGCGTCTGAGCACATAAACATGTATTGTGGGTCCACAGGTTTTACAGTGTGTAAATGACCCATGTTGGTTCACATTTAGTGCCACATTTCCACGTTCCCCACTACAGCTCGGAGGGATACCAAACGCATTTACTGCCCTCTGCAAATTGAATTCACTCACTGTAGTTTCGAATTTTATGCAAGGGATATTAAATATATGAGTGTTATATTTCTCCATCCCTGTGACACGCTGCCTGCGAGGCAATTAACATAAACTACGCTCATATTGCTGCGGATAATTATGTTTTTGTATTACCTTACTGAGCTCCGTACAGGATCTGGCAGAGAGAAACGTGGTCACAGATAACTGCCGGTGTTTGTCATTAGTATTAACACTGTCTGTGCTACTACGTTATACACAATGCAATAAACTCATTTGTCAGGACGGTTGTGCCTGGACAATAAAACCTTGTAGCAGGTGGGTACGGCAGCGCAGGATAGGTAACGTGCTTGGCAGAGAAGTCAGGGAGACAGGATGCACAGTGGTGTAGCTACATATGTGGCAGACCCCACGGAGGCTTGGGGGAGCGGCGTCAGTGGGGCCTGTGGTGGGCGCTGCTGGATGAACTGACAGGCGACCCAGGCAACAGTGAGCACTGAGCTGGTCCCGCCCTGTACATATCTAATGAGCTTTGACCTAGTGCAGAGCATATTGAATGAGCTGGTCCCCACCCCGTGCATATTTATTGAACGAGTCCCGCTCATTAAATATGCATGGGGCGGGGACCCGCTCATTAAATATGCACTGTGCTGGGTCCCCGCTCATTAGATATGCACGGAGCAGGACCAGCTCAGTGCTCACTGCTGCCTGGGTCGCCTGTCAGCTCAGCAAGAGGCACCCGTAGTCCATCGCCTCGCCTCTTCATAGGAAGAATTTTTGGGGGCACAGGGGAGAAAAATTTCTAGGGAATGCAGGGCTGCAAATGTGTCGGGTTTATGTTACTCCCTCCTGTGTGAGCTGGAAATTATTCACATCAGGCCAAGGGTATCACTAGACAATTGTGGGGCACATGTTAAATGGTTGGGCCCAGTGGCGGTTTGCTGTGGTTGGTTCGTTGCATGATGTTCATGGTGAGCCACCCATTCTCCATGTAACCGCTGAAAATGATGTGTATGCAATGATGTGTTAAGCCCCGTACACACGGGGGGAGATATATTGCTCAGCAATATATTGCTAGCAATATAATGCTAGCAATATATTGCTGAGCAATATATTGCCCAGTGTCTCCTTTGCATCAGCGACAAGAGAGAGTCGCTGATGAAAAGGAACCTCTGCTGGGGGAGCCGCAGAGGCAATTAGCTGGTCGCAGGAGCAAGCTCCTGCGACCAGTGATTACAATGGGGCAGAAAACGGGAGCGCGCACCCGGCGATTTATCACTGGTGTGCACTCCAATCACTGGCAATATGGTCGCCTGTGACCATATTCCCAGCGATTATAGCGCCTATCGCCCCCGTGTGTACACAGCATAAGTGTTGATATTCCCGATCTATATAGGTGGATGTGACAAACGGGGGGGAACAGTATGCCAGTAACCCTTTCTGTACCTTGTTCCTTGGGTCTTGACACCGTATTCTTCACCGCTGTCAACTCTGAAGTGTAGACAAGTACCTGTACCTTCAAGATGATGAGTTGGATCAGTGACTTCTCCTTATGGGAGCCTGTGGCAGAAAGGATGGACACCCCAAGCAGCACACTCCACACATAGAGATCACACACAAAGTGACGGTGACAACAATATTTATTATGCAGGAAACCACTAGTCACCTCTGCAAACCAAATATTGTTAAGGTCAATTATATGCAATAATCATCAACACAATGCACGGTTATTATTTTGGACTCAATAACAATAACTGCAAAGGCACATAAATCCTACTATAAAACACTGGCACAAAGCACATATAATGGTAAACATTCAAATATAGACATTACAATTCAATATATTAAGGCAAGTAACACTGTCTCTAAAAGGCGATAATATCGGAATTGTCCGCAAGGTGACGCTACCTCAGCCATGTGTCAGTTAATGTCTTCCAGATGAAACCGTGAATTGAAGCAAAATGGTGCACGGTATTTGTAATCCAAACAGGTATATTAGAAGAATAGGAACTTGTAGTGGTTATTTGCAAAGCACAGCATAGTTTTCCAATGTAGGGTGCTGTGACTATACCAAACCTCCATGAACAGTCTCTGTCTCTCTCTGTCTCTGCTGCTAGCAGTAAGGTGTCCCCTTCCTGCAGCCTTCTGTGCTCACAGGCCTTTGTAGTGGGAGGTGATTAAGTGTCCCTTTCAAGGCCCAATGTGAGGAATTAAACTTGGTAAGTTTGCACTGTGTGGCCTGGGCTGAGCTTTCTGTGGCTGCTTCACATGTAGGGACAAGAATGGGCCAGTGCTGCCTGATATGCACTGTCTGGGCTTCAGGGGTACTGTGGGGTGCCTTCAGATGGATACTGGGGCAGTCTCTCAGGGCAGATTGTGAAGGGCTTGATGGGCTGGCAAGGGCTGTGTGTTATCAGGGTACCTGTACTAACTGCTGCAGTTGCTGGCTCCTGCCAGTCACTTCTCTGACTTGTGGCTCCTTCTCACACAGGCACACACTCTGTCTGCAGCTGCTGTCTCTGTCCTCCATAGCATGCCAAGCTGTGTCCTCTCCACATGTAGTCCTGTCCTCACTTGCCACACTGCTTCTCACTCTGCTGCAGCCATGTCATGCTGCTGCTCTCCTCACTCTCTGTCTCAACTCAACCTTCACCTCTCAGACCTCTGCCCAATAGCAGCACAGCTCTGTTTCCCTCTCTTTCAGGGATTCTGTCAACTCCCCTGGGTCCTAGTGCTCTACAGATGCTCTCTCTTTTGGTTGCTCCTGTTACCAGACCACCAGGAAGGGCAATTAACCCCTGCAGCCCCAGTCCATAGGGGCTCCATAAGAAGCATTTGGCTGCAGTCCCAGTTTAAGCACACAAACAGGGGTACCTCAGGACTGGGGTACCACAAATGCCCCTGCTGGAATTATGCATGTCCCCATGCATACTAAAACGACTCCATGTCCTAAGAAAAAGTATTTGGAATATCACATAGATTCAACAGACTTCAAACACTTAACGGCAATAAAATTAAGCATGAACAAGTATATGCATTTCTACCTATTTCTTTTTTACTGTCACATAAATACCGTAGCTAGAGTGTGCTCACTGGAGCATCCATCCGTCCGCCACAGGACTCCCATCCCTCCGCGGCAAAGGTTCTCTGCGGATTCACATGGACTTTCACTTTAGATCCCGGCATGCGATCTGCGATGAACACGTTTCGCCTCTTTGTCATGTCTTATGGACCTCTGAATAGCCTGTCGTATCCGAAATTCAAACTCTTCTCCCGTAATCGTTGTATATTCCTGATCTATACCAGGCTTCTCTTCCTTGGAATGGTTCTCGGCCTTCTCAACTGTCTTTGGGATTTCCATAGTGGCCTTAGGTTCAGGCAGTGGTATGGCTAGCTCTGGGTGGTTGGGTTCTAATGGCTCCACTTTCTCAGTCACGGCCATGTGGGCTACAACTTCAGAGCACCTTTCCTGGTCGGTTGTACTGGCATCTGTCTGCCTGAGGTTTGCTGCCCAGTAACATGTATCTTCAATTCTTGGGATGTAATCTCGCTTTGGTTCACTGGAAACCTGAGGCCTAGCTATTTCTTGCAGGCTTTGCTGTACTGTCCTCCTCTGCACAACTGGTTTCCCCCTCTCTTCCCGCAGTTCGCATTGCATTGGGACATCAGATTCTGGTGGTCGGGGCATCTGGTCAGGTCGAGGAGGATTAGTATTATGAATCTTGCTGTTCACCTCCCTGGTTTTTTCTTTGTTTCTGCAGTGCTGGTAGTCTTGCCGGTAGTAAGGTGGAGGCTCTCTGTAACATGGACAGTGCCAATGTTGGCCTTGCTCTGTGTCATGTCTGTTACCTTGCACCGGGGCTCCATTCAGGCTGGTCACTTTCACGGCCTTGATGCCTTTCTTTCCATTCGCCAGCTCGAACTCCACAACTTCGCCTCTTCTCAGACTCCGGAAACTCTTTTCAGGATTGGTATTCTGAATGCCGGTATAGTGTACATATACACTTCGTCTGGTATCTGCGTGTTTGATGAATCCATACCCACGCGGTATACTGAACCACAGGACACGACCTGAGATCCTACTTGGGCTGGTTCGTAATTTGTCTGCCGCATTTATTACACCAGACATTCTCATGGTGTTTTGAAGGACTTTGGGCGTACCTCCTCTTATGGGTCTTCTTGAGGTCTGACTGCATGCAGGCCCACTTTGAGTATTGAGTTGAATGTTGGGGTGTCGTTCAGATTTCTCAGGCATGGCCCACCGGGGTCGATCTCCTCTCTCTCGTTGTGGACGCCACTCTCTATATCTGGCTTCATTTTGTTCTAATCGTTGCCCCATTCGGGCAATGTCTAGGGCTAGTTCCGCCAACTTGCTGTTGATAGCGCTCAAAGTGTCTTGTCCTGCAGGAGTTTGTGTTTCTTGAAGAACTGTTCCTTTTTTCGCAACTGCTCCATAATGTTTAGCTTCGTGGTGGCCCTCTGTATCATCTTCTTCAGCCATTGCATCTTCTTCAAAATCAGTGTTTTGGTTCTGGCCCAATATTTCTAGTGCGGATTCTTTGAATTCGGCGAATGTGCAATCTTTTTCTTGCCGTTTCCACATACGGAGTTGGGCGCGGGTGGTTTCCTCTTGTGCTCCTTCCACAAAGAGGTTTATCAACATCTCATCTGCCTGTTGCAGCTCTCGAGGGTCTACGGCCTGTACAGCTTTCATGGCTTCCTGCAAGCCCAGCGCGAACTCGCGCAGTGATTCTCCGTGTCTCTGTTTTCTAGCATATAATCTGCTTTTTAATAAGGGTATTGACTTAGAGTCGAATATTTGTGCCAATTTCCAAAGTATCTTGTTCGCTGTTGTCTTGTTGCTTTCTGCCCATGCTTTCACTTCCCTCAGGGCGGGGCCTTTTAATTGCGCCAGTAGTATTTCTTTCTTCTGTTCCTCATTCAATTGATATATTTTGAATGTTGACTTCATTTGGTCTTTAAATGCCTTAAAGGTGCTTGTACCCTGGGTCCGTATGTCTCCGGAGTACGTAAGTAGCCACGCGGCTCCGAAGAAGTAGGGCATCGTGATTGGCGCCGCCATTGCCCTTGGCATTTCTGTGTCTTCTGGTGGTGTCGGGAGACGTCTTGGAGGGGATGGTGGCGGAGTGCTGGGTTCCGACATGCTTTCGATCCTGTTCGTTGACGCCAAGATTTACATGTGACAAACGGGGGGGAACAGTATGCCAGTAACCCTTTCTGTACCTTGTTCCTTGGGTCTTGACACCGTATTCTTCACCGCTGTCAACTCTGAAGTGTAGACAAGTACCTGTACCTTCAAGATGATGAGTTGGATCAGTGACTTCTCCTTATGGGAGCCTGTGGCAGAAAGGATGGACACCCCAAGCAGCACACTCCACACATAGAGATCACACACAAAGTGACGGTGACAACAATATTTATTATGCAGGAAACCACTAGTCACCTCTGCAAACCAAATATTGTTAAGGTCAATTATATGCAATAATCATCAACACAATGCACGGTTATTATTTTGGACTCAATAACAATAACTGCAAAGGCACATAAATCCTACTATAAAACACTGGCACAAAGCACATATAATGGTAAACATTCAAATATAGACATTACAATTCAATATATTAAGGCAAGTAACACTGTCTCTAAAAGGCGATAATATCGGAATTGTCCGCAAGGTGACGCTACCTCAGCCATGTGTCAGTTAATGTCTTCCAGATGAAACCGTGAATTGAAGCAAAATGGTGCACGGTATTTGTAATCCAAACAGGTATATTAGAAGAATAGGAACTTGTAGTGGTTATTTGCAAAGCACAGCATAGTTTTCCAATGTAGGGTGCTGTGACTATACCAAACCTCCATGAACAGTCTCTGTCTCTCTCTGTCTCTGCTGCTAGCAGTAAGGTGTCCCCTTCCTGCAGCCTTCTGTGCTCACAGGCCTTTGTAGTGGGAGGTGATTAAGTGTCCCTTTCAAGGCCCAATGTGAGGAATTAAACTTGGTAAGTTTGCACTGTGTGGCCTGGGCTGAGCTTTCTGTGGCTGCTTCACATGTAGGGACAAGAATGGGCCAGTGCTGCCTGATATGCACTGTCTGGGCTTCAGGGGTACTGTGGGGTGCCTTCAGATGGATACTGGGGCAGTCTCTCAGGGCAGATTGTGAAGGGCTTGATGGGCTGGCAAGGGCTGTGTGTTATCAGGGTACCTGTACTAACTGCTGCAGTTGCTGGCTCCTGCCAGTCACTTCTCTGACTTGTGGCTCCTTCTCACACAGGCACACACTCTGTCTGCAGCTGCTGTCTCTGTCCTCCATAGCATGCCAAGCTGTGTCCTCTCCACATGTAGTCCTGTCCTCACTTGCCACACTGCTTCTCACTCTGCTGCAGCCATGTCATGCTGCTGCTCTCCTCACTCTCTGTCTCAACTCAACCTTCACCTCTCAGACCTCTGCCCAATAGCAGCACAGCTCTGTTTCCCTCTCTTTCAGGGATTCTGTCAACTCCCCTGGGTCCTAGTGCTCTACAGATGCTCTCTCTTTTGGTTGCTCCTGTTACCAGACCACCAGGAAGGGCAATTAACCCCTGCAGCCCCAGTCCATAGGGGCTCCATAAGAAGCATTTGGCTGCAGTCCCAGTTTAAGCACACAAACAGGGGTACCTCAGGACTGGGGTACCACATGGACACCTGTGGATGACTATGGGCCAGATGTATCAAGCTTCAAAAAGTGATAAAATGGAGAGTGATAAACAGCCTGCCAATCAGCTCCTAACTGTCATGTTTCAAACCCAGCCTGTAACATGAGAGTTGTTTATAACTCCCCACTTTATCTCTATTTGAAGCTTGAAACAACTGGTCCTAACCATGAACAGCTCAATTACTTAACCAGTGGTGTTGGTTTATTCATAGGTAGCAGGTATAACCGTACTCACTGTTACATGTACAGTGGAGATTCATAGAGCTCAGCAGCTGGCGTGTGTATACTGCAAATCAGTAGAGGAGTAGAGATGATGGGACATGTGGTTTTCAGGGAATCACATGTCTTTCATATCACACTGTACAGTAAAGATGAAGATAGCCCCTGCTCATGCTCAGTAGAGATTTCAGTGGCCATCTTGTTATAGGGCATGTAGCCTCCCTAGAGTACAGCAAGACTGGAGTCTGTACAGTAGTGCACTCCTCTTTCAACAGTAATAGTGTTGGTTTTGCCAGTGGTATGAGATATACAGTATGATATAAATGATAAAAATGTTTCTCACATGCATTAAATGGTTTGGACCTTAAAGACTAATGCAAATTGTCCTCTCGCAATGTACTTCTATAAGGCAAGAAACTATAATGGGTAATTCAGACCTGATTGCATGGCCGCATAGCTGCACAAGACAGCTCCACTATAGTGAAATCCTGCCTTGTGAATGGAATTGTACACCCTGTAAATAATTCAAAGCCATGTCTAAATCCGCTCACCATCAAATTATTTTTTTTCCCCACTGTTCACCAGTCATCGTACGCTCAGAGTAGCCAGAAATGTACTCCATGGCCGCGATTAAATCAGCCTGATTGAGGCTGCAGCTGATGGCACACACCCTCCCTTAACAGGCTCTGGCATGCCTGCGTTTTCCCTGACACTCCCACTAAGCTGCTGGTTACCACCCACAGATGCCTACTTCCTGTCAATCACCCTGGGAACAGCTAGCAAAGAAAAAAGTAGCCGGCTTTTATCGCAACACGGCCTTGTGTACGCGCAGTGCGGCCCCTGAACGTTGCAGTGTACCGATAATTGTCCACTGTGCCAATTTGCAGCCATGTGATCACGAATTACCCCCCTCTACATCTTCTGCTACACTGGTCCTACTACAGACATACTGTAAGTATTTTTAAGTTTTTGTGTAACTTCAAAATACTTTGAATGTATCAGGAACGCCTTCTGATGTTGGTATATGCTGGGAATGAGAACTACATGGGCATTTAGTTATGCTCTGTACAAAGCCTCGTGTCATGGAAACAGCAAGCGATGGTTTCTTCTACTGACAGTTATTTCTAACAAACAAAAAACACAACTTGGCTCCAGAGTCAGGACTATAGGAAACAAATTGGACCGATCAGCGCTGTCGCTACAGACGTTTATATTAAAACGCTTCTATTCGCAAAGCCTGTAATTATGGAAAGAAATGGCATTTAGAAAGTGTTAAATTAGGAAGATCTGTGCCTTTACTGTACTTTCATTTACTCTCCAAAGCTGGAGTCTTGTCATGTCCACAGAAAAAAAGTCATCGTGGGTTATGGAATTTGAATTCAGATCTCACTAAGACAACAACCTGGGAGATCGCGGACAATGTGTCCTCTGCATGTACAGCTACACACAGCAGTTTGTATTTCAGCTGCTGTACGGAATAGTTACTGACAGCATCTTGTCACTGTGCTCTTATCCTTTCTGTCTCTGTCATCAGGCATCCGGTATACCGCAGCTAACAAGTAGCGCAAGTTCGTCCCAGTTGCTCTAAGGCAAGATAAACATTGGCGTCCCCCCCCACACTCTCACACACACCACCTTATATAAATATATGTAAACATGTGTGTATGTATCTAGAAATGGGCAGAAAGAAGGCGCTTCATGGTGTAATATTTCAAAGTACAAAATTTATTAAAATATATATTCCCAGGTGCAGGTAAGATTAGACTCATACCAGATATAAAAACACTGTGGACTGGGCACCACAAGGCATGGGTTTTAAAACCATAGGCATAAGCTGCTCACACTGTACCAGGACCAGGACCTCGCTTGGACTCAAACGCCGCAGGGCTGGGTTGCAGGGAAGCGTAGAGACTCACAGCACGTCGAGGCAGCCATATAGTTACGCCGCTGCGTCCTGAGCATTTCAGATAAGGGATACTCAACCTGTCTTTTCTTTTGTTCTGTATTTTGCAGCATTGAAGGCTCCTGGTTTCTCGTTCTCTCTGGTAAATGTAGTATAGTGTACTTTTAAATATTGATGAACATCTGAGTAATCCAGGGAGCTGGGTATTTATTTGAATGCCATGTACCATCGCTGATTATTCTGATCTTCCGGAGACTGGAAGCGCTGGAGAGTGGAGATCTCAGTTTGATTGACAAATGTTTACTTTTACACAAATGAATCAGAGATGACTCTAGTGCAGGCTGCGTGCGGTAAACACAGAGAGTCACAGTGTCTGCGGCAATCCTATCAGAATTTTAATTATCTTTATCGTGTACATCTTCGAGATGATGCCCCACTTAGCTACATAATTTGCAATAAAGTGAAAGCGCTCGGCTGTGTAATACCTTCTCTAGCAGTTTTAATAGTAGTTTCATAATTTGTTATGCTTAATAACTTTGTGCCTTTTATTTTTGTAAAAAAATATATATATAATAATTCATGGTAAAGATTTTCAGTATTCCAGGAACAGTAACATGCTCCGGCAGTTCTACCGCTTCCCTCAATATGTCTGTTATATGGAAATGACATAGACTGTAATGTACGCTGATATACACATGCCCAGATTTGCGGGAAGGCGAGTACGTGTCTAGAGTGGCAAAGGGCTGCCCTTTGTATTAAAGTATATTTTCCTTGTGTGTTAGGGTGTTACAGTGTATAGTTGTCTACCCTCCTGCATTCTGCAGGAGACTCCCTGATATAGCAGCAATCTCCCTCATTAGTCTAGCAATCTTCCTCATGTCACCTAGCCCACATTACACTGTTACATCATAGTTACCTCCCCTCCTGCATTCTGCAGGAGACTCCCTGATATAGCAGCAACCTCCTCCCTCTCTCCCTCATTAGTCTAGCAATCTCCCCCATGTCACCTAGCCCACATTACACTGTTACATCATTGTTACATCATAGTTACCTCCCCCCTGCATTCTGCAGCAGACTGTCTGAAATAGCAGCAATCTCCCTCATTAGTCTAGCAATCTCCCCCATGTCACCTAGCCAACATTACACTGTTACATCATAGTTACCTCCCCTCCTGCATTCTGCAGGAAACTCTCTGACATAGCAGCAATCTCCCTCTATCCCTCATTAGTCTAGCAATCTCCCTCATTTCACCTAGCCAACATTACACTGTTACATCATAGTTACATCCCCTCCTGCATTCTGCAGGAGACTCCCTGAAATAGCAGCAATCTCCCTCTCTCCCTCATTAGTCTAGCAATCTCCCTCATGTCACCTAGCCCACATTACACTGTTACATCATAGTTACCTCCCCTCCTGCATTCTGCAGGAGACTCCCTGATATAGCAGCAATCTCCCTCTCTCCCTCATTAGTCTAGCAATCTCCCCCATGTCACCTAGCCCACATTACACTGTTACATCATAGTTACCTCCCCCCTGCATTCTGCATCAGACTGTCTGAAATAGCAGCAATCTCCCTCATTAGTCTAGCAATCTCCCCCATGTCACCTAGCCAACATTACACTGTTACATCATAGTTACCTCCCCTCCTGCATTCTGCAGGAAACTCTCTGACATAGCAGCAATCTCCCTCTATCCCTCATTAGTCTAGCAATCTCCCTCATTTCACCTAGCCAACATTACACTGTTACAGCATAGTTACATCCCCTCCTGCATTCTGCAGGAGACTCCCTGAAATAGCAGCAATCTCCCTCTCTCCCTCATTAGTCTAGTAATCTCCCTCATGTCACCTAGCCCACATTACACTGTTACATCATAGTTACCTCCCCTCCTGCATTCTGCAGGAGACTCCCTGATATAGCAGCAATCTCCCTCTCTCCCTCATTAGTCTAGCAATCTCCCCCATGTCACCTAGCCAACATTACACTGTTGCATCATAGTTACCTCCCCTCCTGCATTCTGCAGGAAACTCTCTGACATAGCAGCAATCTCCCTCTATCCCTCATTAGTCTAGCAATCTCCTCCATGTCACCTAGCCCATATTACACTGTTAAATTTTTGGGGAAACAAGGAATGAGAGACAGATACATTTACATGGAATCATCAGCACCATTTCCCAGCACTTTACCAAGGATAGTAGCTCCTACTAACTGCTTTGGGGCTCATCTACATTTGGATATGAGTCATTGTAAAAGATTCCTCTCAGATGTAGCAGTACACAGCCACGCTTCTAGGTGCCACGTTCACAATCTCTTCATATATGGAACTAGACAAGCCCTTTGAGTGGAGCATGACACCCCCCTCAATGGGGCATTGGGCAAAATTCTACTGCCAACTATAATCTCCCTCAAACTATTTTTCAAAAATAGGCAAGTATGAGATAGTGGCTTGCAGTTGCGGCTCCAGGGGAGGGGCTGCAGCACAGTCAAACATTCAAATAAGGGAGCCACACAAACTGCCAGTGAGTCAGTTAGGAATGGCAGTTGGTGTGGCTCCGAAATTTTGAACTGTGCTGCAGCACCGCCTCTGGAGCCACTACTGGTGGCTTGTAATTCAAAGTGTGAGGAAAATATAATGAGCTCCGATTTGGGAATCAGGTGATTTTCAGTGATATTTGCAGTGGGATTCATAGAGGACTGGTTTGCCTTGAAAATGAAAATCCCTACTTTAAAATCCACTGCCGAAATGGATGATTTTGCTAAATTGGAGCTTGATTACATAGTGGTGTTCTGGTGTGTAAGGGTTATGACTCAGGATTAGACATGACGTCATGCTCACCATGAACTCCCTACGCATAACCTACTGTATGAATATAAGTAACGGGTGAAAGGTGAATTACAGGTAGAAAAATCTGTTCCCTTTTGTATGGTAGGGAGGAAATGGGTTTGGTAGAGAATACAACGTTCAGAATACCAACACAGGAATTTTCGACAGTCAGAATGCCGACAGTGAGTAACCCTAGACCCCAACTGTCCCCTTAACAGCCTAATCTTAAATCTCCCCTTAGTGCCTAACCTAACCCTCAACCTTACTTAGGATGTGTCAGTATTGTAAGCGTCAGAATTCTGCTGTCGACATTGTGACCATTGGGATCCTGACTATATCCTGGAGAAAACTGCTTTGTGGGTGTAAACCCACCTCGGTTCATGAGTCGTACATTTGAACTGGCCACTAAACCACATATTCTCTTCTGCTGACGGTATATAATGTATGGTCAAAGTAATGTATAGAGGTGTCAACGTGAAATGCATCCTAAAGCATACCTCCCAACTGTCCCAATTTTCATGGGACTGTCCTGTTTTTCTAGGTCAATAGACGCTGTGTACATTCGCAAAGCATCTACTCACAAGATGCAGGGGGAAAGGGGGCATGGCCAGAAGCTCACACAGTGCTG
The DNA here is from genome assembly GCF_055691185.1 of Crinia signifera. Lineage (NCBI taxonomy): Eukaryota > Metazoa > Chordata > Amphibia > Anura > Myobatrachidae > Crinia > Crinia signifera. The sequence continues at coordinate 304,388,130 of NC_139219.1, read as the reverse complement.
GCCATGCCTCCACAGCGGAGAAAACAGGAGCTTTGCGTTGCATTTACCGACATCCCGCAAAGCCACTTCCTTTTTGTTCTGAAGCCACAAACTGGCACTAAATATGTGCAAGACATTGGGTGACATTTAATGGAATGCGATTTCCGTTTTTTTGCGATTTTTTTCCGCAAAAAACGTCCGTATTCGTACTTTTTCCGAAAATCGCATATTTTATAGGGTGCGATTTTCGGAAAAAAAAAATCGCATTTCTTTGCCGCGAATTCGCACATTTTAAAGGTGCGATTTTTAGTAAAACTAAAAATCGCATCCAGATGTTTTCCCATTAAAAAGTATACAAATCGTCTAATGGTTTGCGATTTTTAGTAAAGGTTACTAAAAATCGCAAAACAAATAGACCAGGTTCTGACTGGCGAATTTGTCAGAAACATGCACAGATCATTGAGATCTGTGCATAAGATAAGATAAGATAATTTATTGTCATTGTAAAAACAACCAGCACAGTTGCCAACACAACGAAATTACAAACTTAGTCTCGGAGGAGATACAACAGAAGACAACAGTGTTAACAGTTCAAGTTAAAATCACACACTGCGATAGGAAAGAAGCTATTTTTCAGACGAGAGGTTCTAGCTTTTATACTCCTCAACCGTCTGTTTGATGGTAAAAAGGAACCATGTTTCTGGTGTAAAAAAAAGAGTTAAAACAAAAAAGTGGAAAAAAAAAAAAAAAAAACGGCGTGGGGTCCCCCCTCCTGAGCATAACCAGCCCCGGGCTCAAAGAGCCGGTCCTGGTTTCATAAAATCACAGGAACAAACAAGTTGGGGTTCCCTGGATTTTATAAAACCAGCACCAGGCTCAAGGGCCGGTCCTGGTTCCCAAAATACGGGGGACAAAATGAGTAGGGGTCCCCCGTATTTCAAGAACCAGCACCCGGCCCAACCAGCCAGCAGGGTAATGCCACAGCCGGGGGGAGACTTTTTATACAAGTCCCCCCGGCCAAAGCATTGTCCCCCTGACCGGTCAGCATAGGCAGGGGTCCTGGAGAAGTGGGGACCCCCCCAAAGAAGGGGTCCCCCCCTCCAGAACTTACCTGCCCATGCTGAAGCCCGGGGCTGTCCTGGGCATCGAGCTGATTATTGGTGTAAAAGAAAAGAAGAACTATTGTATATTGCTGTGGAACTATGAGTCCCAGCAAGCCTGCACCCCATGCAGGGACTTGGAGAACCACAAGTCCCAGCATGCTGGGAAATAAAGGGCCCGCTGGGACTAGTAGTGCCCCAGCAGTACAAATAGTTAAATAAAAACACATACACACTGACAGTAAAACTTTATTACATACGGAGCCCATACATCCATACATACCTATGTTGATAGAAGATCGGTCCCCTTGTCCTGTAGAATCCAAAGTGGGGAACATGTGAAAACAAAATATACTCACAATGCTGATCTTCGGGGCTTCTCCGGACCCTCCGCAATGCAGTACGGTGTCTGGGGGCGGGTTTGTTTACATCCGGAGCTCCGCCCCCAGACCGGGACTTAGCCCCGCCAGCCAATCATGGTCTGGGGAAAGCCTATAGTCCCGGTCTAGGGGCGGAGTTTCCGGATGTAAACAAACCCGCCCCCAGACACCGGAGAGCATTGCAGAGGGTCCGGAGAAGCCCCGAAGATCAGCGTTGTGAGTATATTTTGTTTTCACATGTTCCCCACTTTGGATTCTACAGGACAAGGGAACCGATCTTCTATCAACATAGGTATGTATGGATGTATGGGCTCCGTATGTAATAAAGTTTTACTGTCAGTGTGTATGTGTTTTTATTTAACTATTTGTACTGCTGGGGCACTACTAGTCCCAGTGGGCCCTTTATTGCCCCGCATGCTGGGACTTGTGGTTCTCCAAGTCCCTGCATGGGGTGCAGGCTTGCTGGGACTCATAGTTCCACAGCAGTACACAATAGTTCTTCTTTTCTTTTACACCAATAATCAGCTCGATGCCCACCGCCCAGGGGCATCGAGGACAGCCCCGGGCTTCAGCATGGGCAGGTAAGTTCTGGAGGGGGGGGACCCCTTCTTTGGGGGGGTCCCCACTTCTCCAGGACCCCTGCCCATGCTGACCGGTCATGGGGACAATGCTTTGGCATTACCCTGCTGGCTGGTTGGGCCCGGTGCTGGTTCTTGAAATACGGGGGACCCCTACTCATTTTGTCCCCCGTATTTTGGGAACCAGGACCGGCCCTTGAGCCTGGTGCTGGTTTGATAAAATCTAGGGAACCCCAACTTTTTTGTTTCTGTGATTTTATGAAACCAGGACCGGCTGGTTATGCTCAGGAGGGGGGACCCCACGCCGTTTTTTTTTTTTCACTTTTTTTTTTACACCAAAATCACACATTTCAGAAAATGTGCAGATTTTCATGACTGAAAATCGCACATTTTCATGACTAAAAATCGCACTATATCGCACTTTATCGCGCTATTTTGCCGCGAATTCGCATCTCATTAAATATGCAAAAATCGGCCAAATAATGCGAATTTAAAAAGTGCGATATTGTGCGATTTTAAAACATGCCTAAAAAATCGGCCCCTATTAAATTTTGCCAAATGATTGCTTAGCATTTAAATTCAGTGCCTGAGATTGTACTCAAACTTTGTTTCATGTTTTGAAACCTTGTTTTATACACAAATAAAATCTATTTGTGTGTATTTCATGTGTTTGTACATCATAAATGCAAGATACAAGATACAACATTGAAATATAAAAATATTCTGAAATACGGAATAATCCTTTATCCAAAATTCTTCTGGTCCTGTGCATTTCGGATAAGGGATACTCAACCTGTAGGGATCAGTATGAAATCCCGGTGGTCGGATCCGGCGTCGGAAGAGGGACAAAGTGCCGGCATTGCGGGGGTCGGGATTCCGGCATCGGTGGGGGGAAGGTGACCAGGCGGTGACCTCATTTGCATAGGTTACGCCCCGTTTGCATAGATCACACCCCCTTTTCATCACAATGTGTGCGAGGGTCCCGCTTCATATGTTCAAGAAGTTGGGAGGTATGCCTGGTGGCAGCCCTGGATCACACTGTGTGATCTTCTCAAATAAATGCATCTGTAGCTCACATCCCTAATGGTAACTAGTTACTTCATACTGTACGCGTACTATAATGACAATGCTATTGTATGGCAGCATTAAAGGTTGGCGGTGGGAAAGTGCTTGTTTTCTTGTTTGTACCATTATCTATATACAGTACCCTGTCCATGTACCTGCAGCCGTTACAAATTAATTCTATCATCCTTGATGCTGAATGAAGGTGAAAGACCCACTGTATGAGGTGAAAGTGTTTTTAGGTACAAAGATTGATCCAATCAGGATGCCGTCAATAAGAGCCAAGGCTAATGCAAAGGCCTTGGGAAAGCAAAGGGTTTTTGCTAGATTAAGAAGATGGGATCGATCAGGTACAATTAGCTGCAGGCACACGTACTGTTACTGTCTTGTTGACAATTGTGGCCTTGTCGGCCGCTGGTATTTGCTTTGCTGCTATGTGTTTTTAAATAATATAGTAAATCCAATTACACAGTGTCCTTGTAGAGGGATAACACACACAAGCAGGACAGGCTTAAACATCAGAAATAATTAGGTATATGCCAGTATCTGGTCTGCTTACACCAAACAACAGTCCCCGAGCTCACAATTAAAAGTATAATGTGACAGCAGGGCCCGCACAGGACCGCATCAGCGGAGGCTATGGAACAGGCTGACATCAGCCTGCTGCCCCCCAGAAAGCATAGGCCTGCCTGCGTACCCATGGAAACGTCAGCGTTTCTGCCCCCATCCCTCCCCGCAGCGAACGACCTGGCAAATGTGTAACTCGCTGAAGCCGTTGGGTGCCGAGGTTTGCACTTGTGCAAATCTCAAATACCGAGGCTGGGGCCAAATTCAGATCACACCGAGTGATCCTGTATTGGCCCCATAGTATTTTGCGTAGATTTTTTTTTCAGAGAGGCTACGGCCACCCGGATCTAGCCACACCCCCTCGGTGGTCCTGCATGTACAGGATGGAAACCGTGCAACAAATGTGTCCCATGGCTCCTCTCCAGCCCCGCCCCACCTAAGTGTGAGCTACTTCATTGGCCATCACCAGCCGCTGCTCCTGCTTTGACAAACATTGTCGAGGCAATGGCTGACACATTGCTCAGGTATTTCGCACCAAAAAAAAGTGAAAAACACATGTCGACATTTCTATGTGTCAACCTTTTCCTTGTGTTGAACCAGTGTGGACCTGTTATACCACATCGGCCATTTCAATGGGACCTCACACTCACATCCTTTCTTCTCTCTTGATAAGTAGAATCCATTGTTCTTATTCTTTTCCCTGTTATAATAATATTATTATTTGATTACAGTATAATAATTATTCTTAATTATAACTGTTGTTTGTGTTTTTATCATATGACCTTTGGCTCCTAGAACACCTTTGGGACAGGCAGCTTGCAACACAACTCTGTGCATAGGAATTCAGAAGCCACAGGAGGCGGTTATTGAGATCTCATCGCACAGCTCCGATTTGGCAGGACGGACGACAATCGATAGATTGCGCATGCGTAGTACGCATATGTGAGGCCTTCCTGCAATAAAATCCTGCTACTTTTTATATCGCTGGCTGTACTCAAGTTGGGAGCGGTAACCGGACAATTTCTGGGAGTGTCAGGCGTGAAGGGAAGTCATGTGACATCAGCCCCGCCCCCGATCTCACTGCTTCTATCTGAGCCGCTGAGTAAGTCCTTGGCAGGATTTCACCCTGTCTGGGTGGTGTATACCGGATACCTGGGCTCCGCTAGTTAGCACTGATCAGTTCTGAATGATAGGCTCACCTACACAAATGTATTATCTCTGGCACAATACAGTACAAATTGTCCTATTCATACTTTCCTCGTATAGTAACTAGATAGCACGGAAAGAAATCTGAATCCCAGTCTTCTTGCCCAGAAGCTATTGTAGCTAATTAACCTTGTTCACTTCGCTACGGATAGTAAAATAAATCAGGCTTGGATATTCCATCAGCAGAATTAACAAATACTTACATTTCTGCTGTCTGATCTTTAATAAATGGTTTCCGTTCCCTCAGTATTTCTGTGCTATTATTCTTTCAGAGGTCTAAGAAAAATGATATTTATCTTGGCTCGATACAGTATATCCAGTGTATTTCCTAATTGTCTGTTCATGTTCTGTGATATATAATTCATATGCACAGCAAATGCTGATATAAGGATTTTTTTGCCTGGCTTTACTGTAATACCAGGCATGGTGTCAGTGGTGGCACAGGACACTAGCCATACCTGCAAGGCAGCATGAGTTTGTGGCATAGGACACTAGTCATACCTGCAAGGCAGCATGAGTCAGTGGTGGCACAGGACTCTAGCCATACCTGCAAGGCAGCATGAGTCTGTGGCATAGGACACTAGTCATACCTGCAAGGCGGCATGAGTCTGTGGTGGCATAGGATCCTAGCCATACCTGCAAGGTGGCACGAGTCTGTGGCTTAGAACCCAAGCCATAACTACAAGGCAGCATGAGCCTGTGGAGGTATAGGACCCTATCCATACCTGCACGGCGGCATGAGTCAGTGGTGGCACAGGACACTAGCCATACCTGCAAGGCAGCACGAGTCTATGGCTTAGAACCCAAGCCATAACTGCAAGGCGGCATGAGTCTGTGGTGGCATAGGACCCTAACCATACCTGCACGGCGGCATGAGTCAGTGGTGGCACAGGACACTAGCCATACCTGCAAGGCAGCATGAGTCTGTGGTGGCACAGGACACTAGCCATACCTGCAAGGCAGCATGAGTCTGTGGCATAGGACACTAGTCATACCTGCAAGGCGGCATGAGTCAGTGGTGGCATAGGACACTAGCCATACCTGCAAGGCAGCATGAGCCTGTAGAGGTATAGGACCCTATCCATACCTGCACGGCGGCATGAGCCTGTAGAGGTATAGGACCCTATCCATACCTGCACGGCGGCATGAGTCAGTGGTGGCACAGGACACTAGCCATACCTGCAAGGCAGCACGAGTTTATGGCTTAGAACCCAAGCCATAACTGCAAGGCGGCATGAGTCTGTGGTGGCATAGGACCCTAACCATACCTGCAAGTCGGCACGAGTCTGTGGCTTAGAACCCAAGCCATAACTACAAGGCAGCATGAGCCTGTGGAGGTATAGGACCCTATCCATACCTGCAAGGCGGCATGAGTCAGTGGTGGCACAGGACACTAGCCATACCTGCAAGGCAGCATGAGTCTGTGGCATAGGACACTAGTCATACCTGCAAGGCAGCATGAGTCTGTGGTGGCATAGGACCCTAGCGATACCTGCAAGACGGCACAAGTCTTTGGCATAGGACACTAGTCATACCTGCAAGGCAGCATGAGTCTGTGGTGGCATAGGACACTAGCCATACCTGCAAGGCAGCCCAAGTCTATGGCATAGAACCCAAGCCATAACTGCAAGGCGGTATGATTCTGTGGTGGCATAGGACCCTAGCCATACCTGCAAGATGGCACGAGTCTGTGGCTTAGAACTCAAGCCATAACTACAAGGCAGTAAGAATCTGTGGCTTCGAACCCAAGTCATAACAGCAAGGTGGCATGAGTCTGTGATGGTATAGGACCCTAGCCATACCTGCAAGGTGGCACGAGTCTGTGGCTTAGAACCCAAGCCATAACTACAAGGCAGCATGAGCCTGTGGAGGTATAGGACCCTATCCATACCTGCAAGGCGGCATGAGTCAGTGGTGGCACAGGACACTAGCCATACCTGCAAGGCAGCATGAGTCTGTGGTGGCACAGGACACTAGCCATACCTGCAAGGCAGCATGAGTCTGTGGCATAGGACACTAGTCATACCTGCAAGGCGGCATGAGTCAGTGGTGGCATAGGACACTAGCCATACCTGCAAGTTGGCACGAGTCTGTGGCTTAGAACCCAAGCCATAACTACAAGGCAGCATGAGCCTGTGGAGGTATAGGACCCTATCCATACCTGCACGGCGGCATGAGTCAGTGGTGGCACAGGACACTAGCCATACCTGCAAGGCAGCACGAGTCTATGGCTTAGAACCCAAGCCATAACTGCAAGGCGGCATGAGTCTGTGGTGGCATAGGACCCTAACCATACCTGCAAGTCGGCACGAGTCTGTGGCTTAGAACCCAAGCCATAACTACAAGGCAGCATGAGCCTGTAGAGGTATAGGACCCTATCCATACCTGCACGGCGGCATGAGTCAGTGGTGGCACAGGACACTAGCCATACCTGCAAGGCAGCACAAGTCTATGGCTTAGAACCCAAGCCATAACTGCAAGGCGGCATGAGTCTGTGGTGGCATAGGACCCTAACCATACCTGCAAGTCGGCACGAGTCTGTGGCTTAGAACCCAAGCCATAACTACAAGGCAGCATGAGCCTGTGGAGGTATAGGACCCTATCCATACCTGCAAGGCGGCATGAGTCAGTGGTGGCACAGGACACTAGCCATACCTGCAAGGCAGCATGAGTCTGTGGCATAGGACACTAGTCATACCTGCAAGGCAGCATGAGTCTGTGGTGGCATAGGACCCTAGCGATACCTGCAAGACGGCACAAGTCTTTGGCATAGGACACTAGTCATACCTGCAAGGCAGCATGAGTCTGTGGTGGCATAGGACACTAGCCATACCTGCAAGGCAGCCCAAGTCTATGGCATAGAACCCAAGCCATAACTGCAAGGCGGTATGATTCTGTGGTGGCATAGGACCCTAGCCATACCTGCAAGATGGCACGAGTCTGTGGCTTAGAACTCAAGCCATAACTACAAGGCAGTAAGAATCTGTGGCTTCGAACCCAAGTCATAACAGCAAGGTGGCATGAGTCTGTGATGGTATAGGACCCTAGCCATACCTGCAAGGTGGCACGAGTCTGTGGCTTAGAACCCAAGCCATAACTACAAGGCAGCATGAGCCTGTGGAGGTATAGGACCCTATCCATACCTGCAAGGCGGCATGAGTCAGTGGTGGCACAGGACACTAGCCATACCTGCAAGGCAGCATGAGTCTGTGGTGGCACAGGACACTAGCCATACCTGCAAGGCAGCATGAGTCTGTGGCATAGGACACTAGTCATACCTGCAAGGCGGCATGAGTCAGTGGTGGCATAGGACACTAGCCATACCTGCAAGTTGGCACGAGTCTGTGGCTTAGAACCCAAGCCATTACTACAAGGCAGCATGAGCCTGTGGAGGTATAGGACCCTATCCATACCTGCACGGCGGCATGAGTCAGTGGTGGCACAGGACACTAGCCATACCTGCAAGGCAGCACGAGTCTATGGCTTAGAACCCAAGCCATAACTGCAAGGCGGCATGAGTCTGTGGTGGCATAGGACCCTAACCATACCTGCAAGTCGGCACGAGTCTGTGGCTTAGAACCCAAGCCATAACTACAAGGCAGCATGAGCCTGTGGAGGTATAGGACCCTATCCATACCTGCAAGGTGGCATGAGTCAGTGGTGGCACAGGACACTAGCCATACCTGCAAGGCAGCATGAGTCTGTGGCATAGGACACTAGTCATACCTGCAAGGCAGCATGAGTCTGTGGTGGCATAGGACCCTAGCCATACCTGCAAGACGGCACAAGTCTTTGGCATAGGACACTAGTCATACCTGCAAGGCAGCATGAGTCTGTGGTGGCATAGGACACTAGCCATACCTGCAAGGCAGCCCAAGTCTATGGCATAGAACCCAAGCCATAACTGCAAGGCGGTATGATTCTGTGGTGGCATAGGACCCTAGCCATACCTGCAAGATGGCACGAGTCTGTGGCTTAGAACTCAAGCCATAACTACAAGGCAGCAAGAATCTGTGGCTTAGAACCCAAGTCATAACAGCAAGGTGGCATGAGTCTGTGATGGTATAGGACCCTAGCCATACCTGCAAGGTGGCACGAGTCTGTGGCTTAGAACCCAAGCCATAACTACAAGGCAGCATGAGCCTGTGGAGGTATAGGACCCTATCCATACCTGCAAGGCGGCATGAGTCAGTGGTGGCACAGGACACTAGCCATACCTGCAAGGTAGCATGAGTCTGTGGCTTAGAACCCAAGCCATAACTGCAAGGTGGCATGAGTCAGTGGTGGCATAGGACACTAGCCATACCTGCAAGGCAGCCCGAGTCTATGGCTTAGAACCAAAGCCATAACTGCAAGGCGGTATGAGTCTGTGGTGGCATAGGACCATAGCCATACCTGCAAGGCGGCATGAGTCTGTGGCTTAGAACTTAAGCCATAACTACAAGGCAGCACAAGTCTGTGGCTTAGAACCCAAGCCATACCTGCAAGGCGGCATGAGTCTGTGATGGTATAGGACCCTAGCCATACCTGCAAGGCAGCATGAGTATGTGGTTGTATAGGACACTATCCATACCTGCAAGGCGGCATGAGTCTGTGATGGTATAGGACCCTAGCCATACCTGCAAGGCAGCATGAGTCTGTGGTGGTATAGGACCCTAGCCATACCTGCAAGGCAGCATGAGTCTGTGGTGGTATAGGACCCTATCCATACCTGCAAGGTGGCATCAGTCTGTGGAATCCATTTGCAATAAATTTGCAAATTTACACTGGGCGGGTTTTCTCCTGTCTGGGCGGCAGCTACCTCCTCGCATTCTTCTGCAACTTTGCAGATTAACGATCACGTCTGAACCAGATCCTGTGGGACTAATTCAGACCTGATCACAGGACAATTTTTTTTCTCAAAATGGGCAAAACCATGTGTACTTCAGGTGGGGCAGATTTGACATTTGCACAGATAGTTAGATTTGGATTCTATTTTGTTTCTGTGCAGCGCAATCAAACCTCCCAACTGTCCCGAATACAGCTGTGGCAATGTTCCAGGGGTGGGGTGGGGGGGAGCAGGAAATCACCACTACACACGGCATCTCTTCAGTGCAGGGAGGAAGCCAGGGGGCTTTCCAGCTGCTAGGGAAGCAATGGGCACGCTGTGATAAAAACAGGGGATGCAGCACTAGCCCATACCCCTCTACCTGTGGCCATGCCCGTCTGCGTGGTAGCACAGCTCTCTTTTCAGGATGGCCACGCCTTTAGCGAGGCAGGTCAAGATTTGGGAATGAAAGAAGTTCATAGGTGTTCATTAGATATGCATGGAGTGGGACCAGCTCAGCACTCACTGCTGCTTCCGCCGTCCTTCAGTTCAGCCCACCACAGACCCCACTGGTGCCGCTCCCCCAAGCCACCGCAGGGTCTGCCACATATGTAGCTACTTGAAAAAGAAAAAAGTGTGCTCTGCGCTCAGTTTTAGCAGCTTTTTAGAAGGGTTGAATACGGTTTTGGAGGGGATAAAAAGCGCTCGTGTATACTGATTATATTAGTGAACAAAAAGGTAGGAATGGATAATTATATGGAATATAAGTTAATAATGTGCTTAACCGCTGAAAAGGAAAAAGTTAGTAAAATGTTTACAGCCCTGATAGGGCTTTTTGGTTGGGAACGAAGGTTGCAGGTCCCGGCTGAGGCTGAAGGTTGAGCACTATAAGTGAAGATCCCCGGCAGGCTACTAACTGTCCCTAGCTTACCTAGATCTTCTGGCTTCAGGCTTCACGCTTTTTCTTCCTCGCCGTGTGTCTTCCGGACCTCCGCGAGAATGCCGCGATTACCGGAAGTTCGGGTGCGCTGACTTCCGGGATCAGCGGTACGCGGACTTCAGTCTTCCCTGGCTCCAACGCGTTTCGAGAGGCTAGCTCTCTTTGTCATATGTAGCTACGCCACTGAAATTGATATAGAAACCAGCTTTGGTAGTAAGATTGGTAATCAAATAATTGAATATGGCTGGAGGTGCCCCCAGATATTAGCATAAATAGAATTCATGAAACAAACGAGTTTGACCGCGGCTGCGGCCAAACACAAAGATGTTTCTTGGTGGAGGCACACTTTTAAACTTGAAATAATTTATGTTATTAAATATAGCTTTCATTTCACTTGTACTAAAATAATGGTGTCAAAAAAAGAAGCGATCCTTCAGGGGCAGTGTTCTCCAGTGAGAATGGATATTAATCGCTGGGCGATAACGACACACGGGGACGAGCATCACTATCACTATGGCGGTTACACAGGGAGCGATAATGGGACATTTTCTAAGCAATCTAGTGAGTTTGCTTAGAAAATGTCCTGAAATCGCCCCATGTGTAGAACCCATTACTTTATCTTGTGTACTACCAGCAGGGCTATTTTTCAGCAGGCTCCAGCAGGAACTGAGGCCCTTATTCTAGTTCACTCTTTCTGAAAAAATATTTCTTAGATGGACAAAGCCATGTGCACTGCACGTGAGGCAGGTGTTACTTGTGCAGAGATAATTAGATTTGGGTGGGGTTTTACACCTGCCTCACCTGCAGTGCACATGGTTTTGTCCATCTAAGAAATATTTTGTCAGAAAGAGTGAACTAGAATAATGGCCTCAGTTCCTGCTGGAGCCTGCTGAAAAATAGCCTTGACTACCAGCACTTAATGCAAATGACCCGGACCATGGCAAGGTAGATGGAGCGGATATAGATATATAAAACTACAGTCTGACAACAGCAGCTGAGGACAGGGGAGAGGATGGTGTCTGTGAGCACAGTATCAGCATGATAGAAGCGCCAGCAGAGGTAAGCATAGAATTTAATTTGTTGGGTTCAGGGAAGGGTGCAGACACTGGGAAATGAATTTTGTAAAGAACAGTGGGGGGGTCTGGAAATACACAACTAAGAACAGTACAGTGTATTTTTAAGCTGCTTCCAGACCAAAAAAAAAAAACCCCAGACCTTCAGGAAGAATGCCATAGTACCATTATCGTTATTCATATATAAAGTGCAAATGCGTTCTGCATAGTCACAGTGAGCGGTCCAAGCAAGCAATATGCACATTGACACAAAACATTACAAGGGTCCTGCACCCAAGCTCTGGTAATAGAGATGCTGAGATAAAGAACTGGTTGGCTGCGCCGCATCATGGTTACTGCGTTTTGTCTGGATTACAGCACAATCGTGTTTAAAAGTAAAAATTATTAACTGCAGTTATTTGAATCGTTTATTCAGAGGCTGACATCTGTCAGGAACGTGATCAAGTGCATGCCGACATCTGCCTGTGTTCATGGATCTGCTGTCTGTATTTATGTCTCTGCAGGGGAAATTGTTAAAGAGGCCACAAACGTTTCGCCGTAAATAATTCCCATAGACTGTATCATTCATGTAACCTAATTGCATCGCAGCATATTTACTCCATGTGCTGCAGGATAAAGAGGGTTCTAGAGGATATGCTTGAGAGCTACCGATGTATTTTGCAGCTGAAATCCAAGTCTACTGTTGGCTGAAACCAGACACTTTGCAGGGTAAACGGTACAGGGCCTAATTCGACCCACCCGCGGGGCAAATTTGTTCTCAGAATGGGCAAAACCATGCTGCACTGCAGGTGGGGCAGATGTAACATGTGCAAAGAGAGTTAGATTTGGGTGGGGTGTGTTCAAACTAAAATCTAAACTGCAGTGTAAAAATAAAGCAGCCAGTAGTTACCCATACCTGAAACAAATGAGATTAACCGTGGCTGCCGCCAAACACCAAGACATTTCTTGGTGGAGGCAGACTTTTCAACTTGATATAATAAATGTTATTAATAAATGTTATTGAAATATTATTATATATTAAATACCAAAATAATGGTGTCAAAAAAAGGAAAGAACACAAACAACAAAAATGCTCAGATCGCTCAGCAAAATCTCCCCGTGTGTGGGCCCCTTTACTCTCAAGGCCCAGAAAGCAAAGCTTTCAATCAAAAGTTGTGCAGAAAATATTTGTTACAACTATTTTTGGTACTTGTTTCCTAGCACGGCCACAATCTTGTCCATCGTGTACCTTAAAGTTAAGGTACACGATGGACGCGATGGACCCGATTTCCTTTGAAATCAGGTCCATTTTGCCGGCAAAGGCAAAATCGGGACCATCGCGTCGGTCGCGTGCATTAACATGGCCCTCGACGCGACCGACGCGATGGATGCGATTTTGCCATAGGCTTCAATGTTAAAATATTTTTAACATTGAAATCGGGAGCATCGCGTCGGTCTTGTGCCATTATAATGGCACAAGATGAGATGGACGCGATTAAGTCCATTTTACATAGCAAACAATGTGAAATGGGCCAATATGACCCATTTCACATTGTATATGGCCCCGTCATCGTTAAAAAGTTAAGCAACCCCATTGTGAGCGTCACCCCACGATTGACGCCAACCCGAAGCGTGGCGAGCGCAGCGGTGCGCGTCCTCCGACCTTTTCATACCCCTACTATCCACGTCGGCGTGGAGTTGAGAATATAAACAGTGTGGCGAGCGCAGCGAGCCACCGTGCCCGAAGCGTGGCGAGGGGACTCGTATACCTGTGAAGTAAATGCTTCGGGTTGGCGTCAATCGTGGCGTGTCGTTGAGGGGGTAAAATTTGGGGTCGTTGAGGGGGTAAAATTTGGGGTCTGGGGACTACTTTACATTGAATCCAATGTAAAATAGGGTCCCAGGAGCCCTATTCACATTTCATTCAATGTAAAAATCGGGTACATCGCGTCGGTCGCATCGCATGCGATTTGGTCGCATGAGATGCGACCGACGCGATTTTTCCGACCCGATCACCCCGATACAAATCGGTGTGGCCGTGCTAGGAAACAAGTACCCTATTTATTTTTATTTTTTTAATGATATTGGATTAATGAGGTGGTGGCGCTGTTGATATTACTGCTATTACTAGATTAGCATGTGGGGTGACATGTAATAGAGTGCAAGTTTTTAGAACAACTCCAAAATCACTTACAATTTCTGGTGATGTTTTAGTAATGGGAATGTGTGGACGGACCTGCAGGGGAGCGTGTGGCAAGGTGAGTGTGTACTGTATGTGTGTGCGTAATTGTGTGAGAATACAGTTGTTTTTATTTTCACATCAGTCATGCAGTGGGACTACAAGTCTCAGCAGGCCCATTAATGCCCCGCATGATGGGACTTGTGGTTCTCCAAGTCCCATCATGTGGAGTAGCTTGCTGGGAATTGTTGTTCCACTATGTTTTTTTTTTGTCCCCAATATTTTTGGAACCAGGACCGGGTGCAAGAGCCCGGTGCTGGTTTCTGAAATAAGGGCACTCAGTGCTGCAAGCAGGGGGGAAAATAATTTGATTTACGACTTTCCCCCAGTGTCCACGGGGCAGGGGTGTGTGGGGGTGTGGGCACTCGGTGGGACAGTGGCTACCTGCCTTTTTTTGGGGGAGGGGCTAAAGATGTAACTTGCATTATTTAGCCACACCCCCTTCCTGACGACCCGCAAATTGCGGGTTTTGAGGTCCCAGTGGAGGGGCTTGATGACGTCTACATCAGGCCCCGTCCCCCGAAGTGCTGCTGACAGTCTCCTCTCTGGGCATCTCCCGGAGAGGAGACTTTAAAAGTAAGTAACCCTGGGATTAGAGTTACAGTTTTTGGACTAGTTACCATATTATGGGCAGAGTTGTCTCCTTTTAAAGTCTCCTCTCTGGAAGAAGCCCGGAGAGGAGACTGTCAGCAGCACTTCCAGGGGCGAGACCTGATGTATCATCAAGCCCCGCCCCCTCCAGGCAAATCTGCAGGTTTTCAAGGAGGGGCAGGGCTAAATGATGCTATTTGCATCATTAGCCCCTCCCCCGGAAAAGTGGTAATTTACCGCTGCTGCCAGGGAGATTCTGAGGGGTGCCACTGTTATTCGTGAGGGTTACCCACCTTTCCAGGGGACCGGGAGGGGGACCCGATTTCACAGCGCTTTACAGAGAATATTTTTGAACATTCACATCAGTCCCTGCCCAGTGGAGCTTACAATCTATATTCCCTACCACATGTACACGCACACACAGACATTCTAGGGTTAATTTGGTTGGAAGCCAATTAATCTACCAGATATTTTTGGATTGTGGGACCAAGCCAGAGTACCCGTGGTAAACCCACGCAAGCACGGGGAGAATATACAAACTCCACACAGTTAGGGCCATGGTGGGAATGGAACCCATGACCTAGCATTACTGTGAGGCAGTAATTCTAACCATTCCATAATCCATGATGCTATGAACAAAGATATTTAATATTATTATTAATAATAATAATATTAAGATTATTATTTAATAGTTTTTGTTATTTTTATTATTAGACAGTAAATATTATTTTTAGGCTTGTGTTTCATCTTCATCATCATCATCATAATATTAAGTATGATCATTTGAATAATAATAATAATATGAATATGTATTACTATAATATCAATATGTATTATTATTATTATGATAATTTAGCTGAGTGAATATTAAGTATAATATCTAATAAGCTGCATTGCAATGTGCCTTGGATCAGCTCACACAATTCCTGCATTCTGTGTGAGTGTGTGCGAGTGTGTGTGTGTGTGTGTGGAGACGACAATGGCCCTTATTCTGATCGGTGCGGATATTCCCGCATTCTTACGGAGCGGTCCGCACGCCACAGTGTTCTGCCGCGTGCGGCCATCGTCCGTAGAAACGCCCACGTGTCCTCCGCATTCGGACGGACTGACTCTTTAAGAACAGGGCGTGTTTACGGACGACATACAAACCATGCGTGTGCGGGAGAAACACTCCGATTCTGCACGGTATTACAGAGTATTACAGAGTATGCTCGGGAATACCGCATCCGAACGGGAGCCAAGCGGTGCTACCGCACGTAAGCGGAGTATTTACGCCAAACAACCCACTATTATGTCAATTCTGCAATACATCACATGACCCACTTATTCAATTACCTATCCTCATAAAAAACTGCTTATTTGGAATTGGAATCAATTAGATTCCAATATATCCTTACAAGCATGCCTAACACATGCATTGCACACATTAACCCTTACAGCAATTGAAGTGCAATGGTTTGTATTAGACCCTGTGTAAAATATTATAAACAATCTACACATATACTGTTTAATGTGCAAAGAAAACCAACAACTTTGAACTTGCATAAATTATTTATTACCAGGAACAATTAACAATTAAATATAAAAAAAACAAAGAAAAAATTATAGAAGTAAATCGCGCAGGTCCTGCAGATCGGCTAATAATAGCCGTAAATGGTGTTCCGCACGCAGGAGGGCCCCACGAACCCCCTCATCTGCCGGTGTTGTGGCATCTGTGGGCATGTCAAAGGGGCAAAAATTAGTCATGATATTCATGCATACATTTCACATACTGCTACATACATTGCAGAAATGCTAGGTGACATGTGTGTGTATATATATATATATATATATATATATGTAGAGAGATAGAGACACACATAGATAAATAGATATGACACATACATATATACATACATGCAAACTTATTTACTACATACTGTGTTTTTTTCCCTCTACCCTTTACTCTGCAGAAGACATAACAGTCATAGTGTTTCTTCTCAGTCACAACCCACCCATGACTAACCAATGACAAGCATGTCATGGCCTCCGTCAATAAGAACTTGTCACAATCTCCTCAGTCTAAGTTCAGTGATGGTTCGTGGCATGGGAGTTATGCAAATGTCAGGAATGCACAGTACACATCCTCAAAATCATAATTCAGTCTAAACCAACCTACAATTCTGTGAGGCCAAAAAAACAATCTGAACTACAGGGGGTGTTTAGGTAGAGGAGGCTCCTGGGACACTGGCAACTTGTGACTCCATTCCAAGGTAGGCCGGGCCATACTCCATTTATAGCATACATCCTATAGTTTATAAATAACATTCACCAAAAATATAGATTCCACTATTTGATGGGTCATAATCAACGCTTGCAGCAGGTGAATTTAATCCACAAATGATCCACTCATCCCTTTACTCCAGGATCCTGTTTAACTGCAACGGTTATGTGGCAGTCAAAATGGAGCTCCAAGCCATCCCACAAACCTGTGTAATTCAGAGGTGTCCTGGATGAAAGGGATGCCTTGGACACCCCATCTAACCCGTACCTGTATCTGTAGCTACCCACTTTGGGGTCTGTATTAATAGTATTGTACCAAAATTTTTAATCACCAGTGCTACATAACAAATACCAGTCCAACTACTTCATGAATGATGCATTATGTAAACATACCGATCTGATGGGACTCCGGGGCCTCACACGCCTCCTCCCCCTCGGATTCGGACACCTCTGGGGCAACCGTGGCCTCCTCAGCCACCTCCTCCGCCAGCTCCTCCGCCACCATCACCTCCTCCACCTCCTCCGCCACAACCACCTCCTCCACCACCACCACCTCCTCCACCACCTCCTCCACCACCTCCTCCACCTCCTCCTCCGCCACCAACACCTCCTCCTCCTCTGCCACCAACTCCTCTTCCACCTCCTCCACCACCACCTCCTCAGGCACCTCCTCCTCCTCCACCACCTCCTCCACCATCTCCTCCACCTCCTCCACCATCTCCTCCACCATCTCCTCCACCTCCTCCACTTGCTCCTCCACCATTTCCTCCTCCTCCTCCACTTGCTCCTCCTCCACCCTCGCCGCCACCTCCTCATCACGGTCTTGCGCCTGCTCCTCCGCCAGGGCTGCCTCGGCCTGCTCCCGTGCCTGTCGTGCTCGGGCTCGTGCTGTGTGGTAGAAAACAAAATCATGGTCAATGTCGGGTCATTGGGGCACATGTAGTAATCCATAACAAGACATACATGGAAGGGTGATAATGTTGGCAAACGATGCTTGAAAGTAGCTCCTTACTGTTAATGGACTCCAAAATGTGACATTTAAGTTATTATGTGATTGTTAGTAATTTGTTCAATCATTACAACCCTGGCATTTATCAATGTTGAACACATATTAGATCTGGCACATTGTATGCATCTGAATCATGAATGCTATGTCATTACATATAAAAGCCACATGACTGCATGTTAACCAGGAAGAAGCACACATAACAGTCTATGGACTTTTAAACCCATGGACACCCACTTATCATGAGACACATTTTATTGTTTATAGATGGTATGATGTAAGTGCGAAATTTCATAGCTAAAATACTCACAATCAGCTATCTCGCCCCTAATTTGCTGGAGAAGCTGGGGCTGGCGCCTGCGGAGGTCCGACCACCGCCTCTCGAGCTGGCCGATGCTCCTCCGCACCCGGGTGCGGGCGTAAATCCGGCGCCCTGCCGCAGCATAGGCCCGCCGCTTCTGCCCATTTGTGATAAAGGGCCCCGCACGGCCCAGCCTTGTCTCCATGACGGAGACCAGAGCCCTCAGCTCCGCAGGCGAAAATGGCTCTGCCCTGCGTGTCTCCGCCATGTTAACAATGGCATCAATCAACCAATCAGGTGGTGTCATTGGTTTATCACAGTTATTTGTGTTAATAACTTTATTGTTCATCTTTACATGAACAGCGTCTCTGCGCCAACACAAATGGTGACAATTTCGCATGCCTTAAAAACAGTAGTGCTGAATGAGCAAATGGATAATGGGAATGAGCAAATCTGATATATATAAAACACAGTGTGTATGCACTTAGCAAATCCAATAAGGCCTCGCTCCGCCAAGCAACGCGTGCTATAGCTTAGCAACGCATAGCTGTACTTAGCATTACTTACTCTATGCATCTATGTGTATGCGTACATTTATGTTTAAAAGACACATACACATACTTGCAGGTATCCTGAGTCCAGCATTATACACCAGCGCTGCCTGCCTGGCTGCCTGGCTGCCTGGCTGCCTGGCTGCCTGCCTGCCTGCCTGGCTGCCTGCCTGCCTGCCTGCTCCTTGAAATGTTTAAACATGTTAATAAATTGAAATATCATATATATATATATATATATATATATATATATATATCTGCAAACAAATCATACATCAACACAGGAAAAAATCCCCAACACATTAGA
The DNA here is from genome assembly GCF_055691185.1 of Crinia signifera. Lineage (NCBI taxonomy): Eukaryota > Metazoa > Chordata > Amphibia > Anura > Myobatrachidae > Crinia > Crinia signifera. Next base: position 304,369,202 of record NC_139219.1, on the reverse strand, counting down.
GAATAAATCAATGTACTCACCAGTCATCAGGGATAGTATCAACTACAATAATGAAGATATAACAAACACATAAGATCCCTTGTACAAGGTATAATAATGAGCACCTATATTGTACTTCCCCCAAAACTAAGCACATATGATAAATATCTACTATTTCTTTGCCATTAGGAGGGCAGGCTGGCTAATTGTCGTTTTGTAACACTGACAACTACCACACTGTACTTATTTGAAGGGGTGATTTTTACAACAATTGGTGTGTTCTGGTCCACTAGATAAAATGTACCTGAAGTATCTTTGCGCCACAGAGTCCCGCAGCTGGTATCCCCTCTGGCATTCAGGGGCGCGGGATGGGCGCATGGGCGGATCTTGCGGCTCAGATGGTACCTCCCACTCATCAAAGGGTATCTCACGCCGCACAGCAATGTTGTGGAAAAATATACACAGGCCCACGATCCTCGACACCATTTGAGGCGCATACTGTAAGTCACCACCAGTGCGGTGGAGCACTCTAAATCGACCCTTTAAAAGGCCAATTGAGCGCTCCACCACTTGCCTGGTGGCAACATGCGCCCGATTGAATGCCTCCTGTGGGCCCGGTGCTGGGGAGCTGTACGGCGTAAGTAGCCAGGGCGTACATGGGTAACCGGAGTCACTCAGAACCCACGCATTACGGCCTTCCAGCTCTTGTAGTCTTTGCCATATCCCGGTTTGTCGGATGACATGAGAGTCATGGCCACTTCCGGGAAACTTCGAGTTGAAGGCGAGAATCTCCATGGATGGGCCACATACCACCATCACGTTCAGTGAGTGGAACAATTTGCGGTTCCTATATATCTTCTCACTTCGAGATGGAGGCACAAATGGTACATGGGTGCCATCCACAGCCCCTATCACATTAGGGAAGCCAGCAATTTGATGGAAGGCCTGCTGGCTTCTGCGCAGGGTCTCGGTGGCAAATGTCATGGCCATGAAGTGCCCCTTGCGCCTGAACATGGCCGACGTCACACGCCTCAGGATTCGGCAGAAGGCCGGCTGAGATATTCCAGCAAGTACTGCCACTACTTGTTGGAATGATCCTGAGGCGCAGAAATGCAACACCGCCAGCAGCTGTGTGTGAGGCGGAATTGCTGTCGTGATCCCGTGTAGAGGTTCCAGATCACTCTCAATTAACGAGAGCAGATCCAGAATTACATGTGGCGGTAACCGGTACCTAGTAAGTACCTCATCATCGGGCATAGCAAACAGAGTCACCCGTGTGCGATAGATTCTAGCACGTCCTGGCCTCCTTGGGCGACGAGTGGGGAGAGCCGCAAGTGCCCTTAGCCTCCTTTCCATGTCCCGCATCATTGCTTCAGCAACCTATAAAGAAATGAACATAAATACTGATGCACCTATGCACATAATGGCCATATCCCACTACAAATAGATTTGTAGGCTTCAATACGTACAATAGATGGCCGCCCCGTAAAATCCCGAAGATCCATTTGACTCTATAATGATGTAACAATAATATGAACTCAATACACACCGTCCTAAACACACAGATGCTTACAACATCGAACTACTAAACACTACTTGAGTATCAAAGGTGTCTGCATTTGTTGCCGACATCATGTACTATGAGACATTCCAGCTATTGCTGGGACATGTTGTCCTGCAATAGATGAACACACACAGGTTTAAGACCTGTGAGTGAAATAGTGAACATGTGACATGTTGCAATAATGCTACAAAGACTTTGCTGGCCCAACAATCTGTAGTCAGTGAGGCAATGGTGCATACATTCATACACTTACATTGTTAATGGATAACATATCTACAAGGACCATGGAAGAGCTTACCTTAGACCCTGACAAGTCCAGATCTGGAGACAAATGATTCTAGCAGCAACTCACTATTTATAGGCCTGTCACATGTGTGGTCTAGAACAGTAGTGATGAGTATTGCATGACTTGTGGGCTGGATTTTCTAAGGGATTGGGCTACTTTTAGCTTGCAATCAAACGCCACAATACCACAGTAGTCATGAACCAAATGTCATGTCATGCTAGCAAATAGCATGTGTATTGTGCGATAGTCACAGGTGTATCAGAAGATTCTATGCAATGTTAGAATTGGTGACCAGTATTTCATGTAGAAGTTTCGCCAGGTTTTACACAATGGAATTTCCGCCACCGTATGCGGCGCGAAAAAACAGCGACGTACGCTCGTGCACGGAACGCAGCTGCCGCGGATGTCCGCCAAACAGGATACACAAACAGTATATAAAGGTGTATTAGAATGTGACAATGTTGTTGCTAACATGTCTGGATCACAACCAGAGGTGGACCAGGAGCTGCAGCAACTATTTGACCAGATGGACTCCAGCACCACCTATGTGCCACTGCACATGCAGCCAGTGGGTAATGAGGAGGCTGCTGGCCCTTCTACAGCAGGGCAACCTGCACCTGACCATTCTACAGCAGGGCAACCTACACCTGGCCCTTCTGCAGCAGGGCAACCTGCAGCTGTCTCATATGCACCATCAGAAGAATCTTTTGGAACACAACCGGGGACTTCACAAGATAGTACCATGGCCAGCACTTCAAGTGCAGCGACACGTGCCAGGGGGCGTGGCCATGGACGTGGCAAGGGGAGAAAGAGGGCAACAGAGGAACCAACTACAAGAAATAAGGCATATGAAGCACAGGAGCTTGCCATCCTGGTTCCCCGAGCACGTGATTTGATTGAGTGTCCATCAGAGAGGCTGACACACACACGCAGATGGAAGATTTGGGAAGAGATAACGGCAGAGATTAATGAAGTTGCGCCACAAGTTCGTGAGGCCGACCATGTCAAGAAGAGGCAAGTTGTTTTGTGATACATGTGCCCAGTAATAGACAAGTAATGATTGAATTCATGCTTAGATGGATTTTGCAAATGGCCGGTGAGGTTGTTACCATACACAGACATTATTGACATGTATTTTGGTTGAGAGTTAGAGTAGGGTGATTGTGAATGTGTATTGTAACGGTTGATATCATAGTTGCATGTAATGTTATCTTTTGGACATTAAGCACATGTCGTAATATGTAGCACAGAGCAATGGCAGCAACAGCAAACATCTGGAGTGACATGTATTAATATGTCAACTTACATTGCAGGTGGCAGGACTTCAAAACCAACCTGAAGAGGAAGATGACCAAGCGGTGGGAACACAGCCAGACATCTGGGGCCGGGCCCATGCCATCAGGGCTAGAGTTCACCCCCCTGGAGTTGATGGCCGAGAGCTGTGTATCAGTTGAGGAGGTCAGGGGGGTGAGCACGATGGATAGCGAGGCCCCAGCTGAAGTGTTTGCGTCTTTTATTGAAGGTAAATATTTGTCATGCCATAAACTTGTGCAAGTAATTATCTTAGAATGTGTCCTAATTGTGTTTATCATTTTCCACAGACACCCCACTGCTTGGTGACGACTCTGGTCAGGAGGTGGAGGAGTCCGTGCCACCTGGCCCCAGTGGTAGGCCTGTGCAGCAGCAGCCATCGGCCAGGTTGGCCCAGATGCTTGGGGACATAAACCAGCAGGGAGAGTTGGCATCAGAACGGATGCATAGGACCGAGGAGATCATGGCGAGCTTGGGCAGCACCCAGCAGGCCATCGCTGGGAGCCTGCAGGCCATGGCTGAGGCGCATCAGGCCATGGCTGCAAGTGCTCAGGTGCTGGCCGAGCAAGCCACCCGCCAAAATGATCTCCTCCTCCACCATAATGAGCTTATGGTGGAGCTAGTTACCAGCAACAGGGTCCTAATGTCATCCGTTTCTGGTGCATTACCACCAGCAACACTCCCTGCTGGCAGGAGGGGTAGACCAGCCAACCCCTCACCAGCATCTGCTCCACCTGCCCCAGCATCTGGCCGTGCCCGAAGAGCTGCTGCACAGGCCAAGGAGCCTACCAAGGCCAAACGTGGTCGAAAATGAACTTGTGGCTGCATTAATCTCCACCGTTATCTCATCCCAAATCTTCCATTGTACTGTGTGTGTCAGCTTCTTGTGTCCAATCACGTGCTGAGGGTAACCAGATGAGCCCTTGCTTCAAATGTCCTTTTTGGTTCCCCTGTTGCCCTCTTTTGCCTGCCATTACTGTCAGCTGCACTTGATGTGATGTTGCTAAGTCCCCGGTTGTGTTCCAAATGATTCTGCTGATGGTGCATATGAGCCAGCTGCAGGTTGGCCTGCTGCAGAAGGGCCAGGTGTAGGTTGCCCTGCTGTAGAATGGTCAGGTGCAGGTTGGCCTGCTGTAGAAGGGCCAGCAGCCTCCTCATTTCCCACTGGCTGCATGTGCAGTGGCACATAGGAGGTGCTGGAGTCCATCTGTGTGCAATTATATTTGTTTTGTATTATAATTTATTTTGGTACATTCCTGCCATGGTTTGTTTTTTTTGGTATTTTTATTTTTTTGTCATTGCATCACAGTGGCATTGACTGTGAAATGTATATAAATAAATTTCTTTACTTTACAACAATTGTGTGGTTTAATTAGTACATGTCGCATACACATGTGTATTGCTAGTATTAATATTCAGTCATGTCCATTGTTAGCAGGTTTAAAGTGTGTCAGAAGTACAGCATATGTGGGTGATTAGTAAGGTTTCCTTGAAGCAGCAATGGTTTCAATTAAAGCACTGACAAGCGTCCTATTAGTGAGTAATGAGTAAAGGAGTCGATTTTATTGGGTTCAGGTGTTAATGCTTGTAGTCATTAGGCGGTCCGTTCGCCTCCCGCAGGAACGAGTGGTGTCCGCAAAGCAATAGTGGCCTTTTGGACACCGCACATTTCTTCCCTTTTTGTTCGCGTGCATTCGGAGTGGTATCCGAATGCACGCCCCCCAACATAAGTGTACTCCCCCGTGTCCGCCCATGTTTCCGCCCCGTTTTGCCCACTTTGAAACTACGCCCATGTGTCATTCCGCATGACGCCCATAATACGCCCATATTTCCCGAATGATTGCGGTGACCAGTTTTGTACGGGATTTGCCCGAACAGGTACGGAGTCAAGGCGTGGCACATGCGCGTAGCGTTCTCCACGCATGCGCAGACGCCGTAAAGACGCGATCCGAAAGTATGCGGTAAAGTACGCGTCAATCAGAATAAGTGCCAATGAGCACAATTTATCCCAATTGTACGATTTCCCCCAATGTGTGTGCAGCTGTGTGAGCCTATAAGCCCCTTCTTGCCTTTGACGCCCTTCTCAGCCTGTAATGAATTCTTCATGGCACAGTCGGTGTCCCATTACTGTATACTTTCAAGTTCCTCCATATTCACAGCTTACATGCTCTGTTTCATAATGAGCAGTGTTAATTGCCTGTCGTCTGCTGTACTAATTAAGACACATTAATAATGCAATAATTGCATATAAAGTTATATTAGTAAACCGCACAGTAGGGTGCGAAATATCCAGTGCGTGTATTTAAACTAGATAACAAATATAATGCGGCGCGTCCTTCCCACTGTTCCGCATCACGTTTTTATATCACATACTTAAATAGAGATAACATGAGGCGGCCACAGTTGGCTTCGGGGACATATCAGAATTCATAATTGCCATATATTGCTTTACATGAATAAAGAACGTCATATGCTAATAAAATATTCAAATATCCAGATGTGTTTGTTTCCTTTCTTCCACTAAACCTGTCCTGCCATTGGCTGGGTGAGACACTGAGGTAGCACAATGCATGGGATTATGGGCTGCGGCCTAGGCAGATACTGGGCAACACTTTGCAGATGTGACTGCTGCTAGGATTTGTATTGAGATACCCACTGGCAGCTTTGCAAATCCAAAAGACTGTGTACAGCGCCGGTGTAAGGCTTCTCCGCACCCTATGCAAAACGTCAACCTCCTTCCCTCCCCAGTCTGCTGCCACTAAAACTCACTTTACAGGGGGAGGCAGCATCTTAGAAGTTCCACAACAACCACATGCATTAAGTACAGGGATATCTTCCTCGTGGATATGTGTCATTTTGTGATGAGCAGACTTGCTGGGAAGTGGCAAAAAGCACAAATATAAGGAATGAGGACCCTAAAATGAGTATAGCTAGGATATATTTGCTATGAGGGTGTGCTACCGCTGGACATGGGAATGCAGATACATACGAAGAGAAAATAATTTGTCCTTAATGTGGTGCACATGATATCTTTAAAAATGAACTTTTATTGAATTACCATTAAAAGGCTGCAAAATATAGCTAAAAGAACAGATACTAGGGGATGCAGTCAAAATCCCGACGGTCAAAATCCCGACCGGGTCAAAATCCCGAATGGGTCATAATACCGACAAGGACAAAATCCCGACATTTAAAATCCCGACAATGTCAAAATCCCGACATTTTAAATCCCGACAATGTCAAAATCCCGACATTTAAAATCCCGACATGGTCAAAATACCGACATATAGAATGTACAGGTGAAACAGTCAACATGACTTTCCGTCGACAGGTCACAAGGTCGACATGGTTTTTTTCACTGTTTTTTGACCCGACATGTGCCGACAGGCGGTATTTCATGCCCTACAATCCACTAGGGCGTGGTGAGAGAATAAAATAGTGTGCCGAGAGCAGCGAGGCACTGTGCCCGAAGCATTGCGAGTGAAGCGAGCGATGCGAGGGGCTGCGGTTCACTTCCAACTGTGTCCATGTCGACTGTCGACATTCGGGTAAAAAAAAAAAACAGTGAAAAAACCCATGTCGACCTCGCGACCTGTCGACAGAAAGTCATGTTGACTGTTTCTCCTGTACATTCGGTATTTGGACCTTGTCGGGATTTTAAATGTCGGGATTTTGTCCTTGTCCGGATTTTAAATGTCGGGATTTTGTCCTTGTCGGTATTATGACCCATCCGGGATTTTGACCGTCGGGATTTCATACCGAATCCGATACAACATGTAGTGATGTTTTAGACAAAACAGAGACAATGACAGTGTTTAAAAGGATGAGGTGGCAGGCAGGTGGCACACTTTAATTACACTTTATTCGTATAATGATCAATGTGTGACCAATGTTATTTTGGTAAGTTTTCAAGTGTTGATGTTGTTAGTACTTTAATGCTGGGGTAGCCAACTCCAGTCCTCGAGAGCTATCAACATTTAACGTTTTCCAGGTCTCCTCACAGAATCACAAGTGAAGTAATTCGCTCCACCTGTGGATCTTTTAAAATGTGTTTGTGAGTAATGAGTGCACCTGTGCAGCAGCTAGGTTGTCTGGAAAATGGGAACTGTTGGTAGCTCTCAAGGACTGGAGTTGGCTACCACTGCTTTAATGTATTCTGTCCCACAGTATTAGCTTAATAGCATAGGGTTAATTTGAAGTACTGAAATATCACTTGCAATTGTAGAGAAAGTTTGAAACAGTTAAGCTACAAGTTAGAGGCTGATTGACAGCCTAAGCATTTCCTCTGCCCGAATGGTTACAATAAGTAACAATGTGCTGCTCTCTTCTGTCCTATATTGTATAGAGATATACATCTCCACTTATATGAGTATAATTAGGAGCAATATAGAGAAATGCGACATATTTTAATTACCCACACAGTTAGGGCATAGGGTGCTGCTCAGGCTCATTTGAATATGTGTAACCTGCCCATATATTACTAATACATTTAGCTTGTGGTCAGAGCCGGATCTAGACAATTTGATGCCCTAGGCAAGATTTTTGTTGGTGCCCCCTAGCAGATAATTCAAAACAGCGTCTAATTTATATTAAGGCGCCCAAGGGATTATGTTGGTTACCTTGTGTTGTTACCCTTACATTACTTCCTAGAAATAATTCACGCGGACACCTTATCTAAAAATAAGACTCAGACAACCATGGCATAAGTTTAAAATGGTCAAGTTATTTATTTAGGTGGTATGACCCTTGTTAGTCTATCAAAGGGATGGCCAAGAAAGCACTTGAGACCAGCACCAGTCAGAGGTGTATGCCAATGGCAGCGACTGCATCGCTCCAATCTAACAAACACACCCCTTACGTAAGGTACAGCCTGCACCGTGACGGCTCCCCGCCCCCTCTAAGGTAGGGCGCGGACACCTCAAGGAAGTGCCCACCGTCCCCGCTCATTTCGGGACTCGCCCACCGTCCTGGCAAGGGGGGGTAATACCGCACGGTGACCACCTGACACCTCACCCGACTGCTGGTCGAGAGCGCCTTCTCGCCGATTTTTAAACTAAAATTAAATTTACCGAATTGTTTGGACAGCCCGAAGGCAATGAGCACCAGAGAGAGGAAAGAAAAGAAGGGATGGGAGGGTGGGGATCCGGATTCCAAGAGGAAGTTCCTACCCCAGAGCTGGACCCTATATACCCCACTTAAGCTACCTCACCTCACCCGACTGCTGGTCGAGAGCGCCTTCTCGCCACTGCCGAGGTTCCCCAGACATAACACAAGGTCGCCCGGGACCAGGCCCGCCACCCCTCAAACTAGACCTAATGCCTTCCTATTGCTGAGTTACACAAGAAAAGATGTCACCCAGGAAAACCTCCATGCCCGCCTCAGACAGGTGAACCCCGTCAGACCTAAACAGGTGGGCCGACTCCCTGACTATCGTGGGGTGCCGTACCGCCCTACCCCCCATGGCGTGTACCCTCCTGGAAACAGCATGGTTCACTTTGCGCCTTGCCCTATCTATGGCAACTGCATTCCTGCAGCCCCGCCACTGAAGCCGGGGGACAATGTCAGACCACACTATCAGCACACCTGGCCAAAGGGCCGCAATGCGCTCTAGGTCCGCAGTTATGCTGCAAATGAGGGAGAGCCCCGTGTTTTTAACCAGGTCGTTGCCCCCTAAGTGTATTATCAGTGTGTCGGGGCGCACTGAGTTGCGGGCCTTGGCAACCAGGAGGCTGTAAAGCCCACCCCACTGAAGTCCCCTAACCCCCAACCACTGAACTGAGTCGGCTCGTAGAAGGCCTAAAGCCCTGGCGGCCATGGGATGCCTGGCCGCCCAAAAAATATAGGAGTGACCCACTACCCAAACTATCCCCCGAGATGGTGAGGGAAGGGAAGAAGCTGAAAAAGAAAAAACCTAACGTTAACATCAATATACTTTACACTGTAACACAACCAGAATGCAAGATACAGCCCAAGTGAAGGTGAAAAACTTAAAAAACCTCCGGTGAACTTTGGTGACAGCCGAATTGAATTAGTTCTACCTCGGAGGAAAAAGTAAAAAATTCACTCCACACCGTCGATTCCAGAACGCTAGCCATTCCAGAACCGATTGTAAACTTACGTTTTTGGGCTGGCGCAACAGGCGCATACTACAACTTATCTACCTTATCTATCTTATCTAATCTTACATATTTCTTATAAGCCGATGACTTCCACCTCCCGACCTTCTGTATGGCAGAAGGTGGAAGCCCCGCCGCCGCTGCGCACGTTGCAGCCCCTATGCGAAAAGAGTGTGTCCCATAGTCCTGCTTGCAGCAGGGCCCTCCTACCTCCATGTCTGTCTGTTGTTACCCAGTTTGTTTTATCACTGTTTACTATTGTAAAGCGCAACGGAATCTGTTGCGCTATATAAGAAACTGCAAATAAATAAATAAATAAATAGTCCTGTGCCCGCAGGCCTAAGTCGGTCAAGCACCGCCGAAACACAGCCCCGAACTGAAACCGGGTGAGGGGCACGCCATCTGCTTGAACCAAAAACTGTATCGCTGACACCGGCCTGCGAGACACATAGTCCCTGCTCAACGCTACGGGACAAATGGCTTGGTCCACACTGGCTCGCAGGGTGGCCCAACAGCTCCTCCCCAACTGGTCAGTTTTGGATCTCTGGATCCTACACAGGACGTGGTCCTCATGGAGAACCACGTCCTCAGACCGGAGACCAGACTGGGCCTTTTTACTCGCAGCTACCAGTTCCCCGATCCTGAATGCCCCAAAGAAGGCGAATGAAAAGGCGACCTTCAGCAGCGCAGCCTCGAAAGCGCTATCAGCCACTCTATCCAGACAGGCTACCAATTCTCCCAGCATGCGCTCATCTATTGGCCGCCGAGTGTCAGAAGGCACTGGCCGCTGTTTAGCCCAGCCCCTTAAAGCTTTACTCAATATAAAAGACCCTGTGGGATCCTGTTCCCCTCTCAGCCGGGCGTGGAAAGCTATACCTGCCAAAGCCGCCGTCATAGCCGACTTTGACCTGCCTCTTACGTAATGGCCCCAGACAAATGCGAGCAACCGGTCTTCGACCGACTTACCGCAAGCGTCCGGTGCCGACTGGAACTCCTCCCAGTCCCTCCAGGCCGCCGTGTAAGCCCTGCGGGTTGAGGGCGCCAGTGACAGCAGTGCCAAGCCCGTCATGCCGATTCTATGATCTGCCATACAAGATTTGGACACCTAAGCCCCAGGGGTGACGCTTCAGGAGCAAGCTCCCGAAACTTTGTAAACTGAAACCTAGACAGGGCGTCAGCAATAGTGTTCTCTATGCCGGGGACATGTCTAGCCCGGAAATGAATGTTGTTCCTCAGGCAATGAAGCACGAGGTAACGCAGTAACCTAAGGGCCTCAGGGGAAGACGCCCTCTGATTGTTGATGGCGTGTACCACCCCCAGGTTGTCGCACCAGAACACTATGTTCCGATTCGCCAATTTTGCTGCCCACAACTGCACCGATACAATGTTGGGAAACAATTCCAACAGTAAAAGATTGACCGTGAAACCCCTGTCAATCCATGACTGCGGCCACCGCGAGACACACCATTCCCCTTGAAAATAGGCCCCGAATCCGGTGGAGCCGGCAGCATCTGTGAAGAGCTGCAGCTCCTTGCTGGATTCCGGCTCTGTGGGCCATATTACAGATGGCGCCGGCCTTATTATTGCTGGCGGAGCGCCAGGACCGTGTCCCTGGCGATCCGCCAGCAATCTGGCGCTCTGGCTGAATGAGACGCTCGTGCGTCTCCCACGCACGAGCGTCTCAATAGCCGGGCGGCGAGGCGGCGCGGCGGGTGCAGTCCTGCCCGTCTCCAGCTTCAGGGAGACGGGCAGGGCTGCGGGGGGCTGCGGGGGGGCGGTGTGGACCGGCGGGGACCCGGGGAAGCCGGCGGGGACCCGGCGAAAAGCACCGTCGGAACGGGACGCGCGTGCACCTCGTGCACGCGCGTTCCCTTCCGACATACAGATGGCGCGGGGCGGGGGATGGCGGGTGGCGAGTCCTCCGCCATCCCCAGCAAAGACAAGCCCGGCGCCATCTGTAGCTCTCTATTGAATTGTCCCAGGAATGCGGACCACACCTCCATGTCGTCTCGCATTTCCCGCGACAGCCTACCAGTGTGGTGGGGGTCCCGTACCCCTGCCGTGGCCCTCTCAAGCTTGCGGCAGAATACCCTACCCATGGGAATGATGCGACAGGCAAAATTAAAGGACCCTAGCAGGGACTGCAATAGCCTCAGCTGTATCCTCTTCTTTCGCAAGCACTCAACTATCAACCCCTGAAGCTTTGTCACCTTATCTGCAGGTAGGCGGCAGCACCCCGCAGCCGAGTCTATTTCTATGCCTAAGTAAGACAGGACCCTAGTGGGGCCCTCCGTCTTATCTGCAGCTATGGGGACCCCCAGCTCCGTAAGCAGGGAAACCGCCCGGGACAATATATGGGCGCATGTGCTGTCGTCTCCTGGTCCCACAAAGAGAAAGTCATCCAGGTAATGGGCTACTCCCGCACAACCTGTACTGTTCTGTATGCACCAGTGCAGAAACGTACTGAATTTCTCGAAGTAGGAGCAGGAGACAGAACAGCCCATCGGCAAGCACTTATCTATGTAAGAGCCACCATCCAACCTGAAACCCATGAACCTGAAGGAACTGGGGTGCAATGGGAGGAGCCTAAACGCGGATTCAATATCCAGTTTGGCCATAAGGGCTCCCTGGCCGAAACCCCGGACTATGTCCAGCACCTCGTCAAATAGCTGGTACTGCACACTACAGAACTCGTCCGGGATGGAGTCGTTTATGGACGCGCCATGGGGGTGTGACAGGTGCTGTATCAACCTGTACTTGCCCGGGGTCTTCTTAGGGACCACCCCGAGTGGGGAAAAACACATGTCAGGTAGGGGGTCCCCTTAGAAGGGGCCCGCCATCCTGCCCAGGGCCACTTCAGCCTGAACCTTCTGGCGGACCACATCGGGAAAATCCCTGGCGGACTTGAGATTCCTGATGGAGGAAACTCGGATTCCGTCGGGGATAGGGAGGGGAAAACCGAAACTAAACCCATCTAATAAAAACTGTGCGTCAGCCCTGTTGGGGTACGCCATTAACCTGCGGGCCAGGGCCTCTACTACAATTGGGGACGGGGCCTTACTTTCCGCTAGTGCCGGCGTCCCCCTGGTCCCCGCCCTTGCCTGCTGACCTGCAAGATTTGGAGAGGTGCCCCCCCCGCAGTTACTGCAGTCGTGGCGGAAGCTTCACTTGGCGCCCCTGTCACATTTGCCCTTGTTAAATGCAAAGCACTTCCCTTTGCCGCCGGCTTTGGAACCGGGTTTGGCCGCAGGAAACGGCTTCCTGTCTGAGCTATCCGAGCTATGCTGCCCCTTACCTATGACCTCGAGCCATATCTCCACGTGCTTACAGCCCATGGGCATGACCCTTGACCCAGCATGGGCGAGGCGGAATTTCTCGTCATAATTCCGCCACGCCTGCCCCTTATAGTCCGTGAACGTCTCGTTCACCAGGAACAGGTAGCGCAAGACGTTTACGTGCTCACCGGGCCTTGTGCTTAGGTAACATGAAGAGAAGATCAGGAAACCTTTAAGCCAATTGTGGAAGCCTTTAAAGGCCGCCTCACTACCACTCCCCGCCTTCTTGGCTGCTTCAAAATCTTTTTTCATGTCGACTGTCAGTGTAAAGAAGTCAACAAACTTTCCCCTCTTGATCTTGTCCTTTATCCCCTTACGCAGGCCCCGGGCCATGGCGGTATTGGTGCAATGGACCATATCGCCTGCCGTGGGAACTAATTCCGGTTCCGCCTCCTTCCTAACCCGCTTAGTGCCCCCCACTTTCTTAGCAACCGCGCGCACAACCATTTTTGAAAACTTGCGCGGGCGCTTGGGGGACCCAGACTCGTCACTGCTAGCCGACGAGTGGGAGGAAGAGGATGCACACTCTGAAGTATCAGCATGCTCACCGTCTCCTGAAGCGCCTTGAACCACGGGGTCCACCCGTGGCGTGGCCGCCGGCCCAGCGGGAGTGGGTGCTTCTGTCCCAGACGTAGAAGCCGGGGTCTCGGTCCTCCTGGCAGCGGGTGCTGAGCCCCTGACTAGGGCTGGAGCCGCCACCGGTGTTGCTGGCCGAGATTCAGGAGCCCTCCTGGACCGGTCTGTGTCTTCCTCTTGTGACGACCCTCCGAAGACGACACTCACACCACCGACAGAGGATACCTCGGGAGATAGAGGGGCAGTGTTAGGACCATATCCTGAACCCGCCACCCTCACCGACCCCCCCGCCGCTGTACCAGAGCTTCCTGGGCCCCCAGTCGCATAAACCTGGTTGACCCGTTGAGCCTGGGTGTACATGTTGGGGTGTGTGTAGGCCGCCCCTTGAAAAGCCTGCTGTTGCCCACCCGGGCCCTGTGGGTGCGGTGCACCGGAACCCTGCCATGCCCCTCCAAAATACCCCCCGGGAAACCCCCCAGCTGTCCCCGCTGTTTGGGGGAAGTAAGGGAAAGGGGCCGGTTGGTTCCCTGAGTAGGGCCCGTACTGTGGGTTGGGCATGGGATACCCCGGGTACCCCCCTGTATTTGGAGCGGGAAAAGCCCACTGCTGCTGCTGCTGCACTGGGGCTTGCATATAGGCTTGCTGACCCGCCCCAAACCCTGCATGGCCAAACCCCTGGGGTCCCCCCTGCCCCGCCGGAGCCCCGGCGAAACCCTGAGGGGCCGAAGGGAAGGGCTGCTGGCCCTGATGCCATTGTTGCTGCGGGGCCTGCCAACCCTGAAAGGGAGCGGCACCGCCATCCACCCGGCCGCCGACAAAAGCGTCCCCACGCCCACCGTCCCAGCCCAAGGGAATGAGCGGCCCCCTTACAGGGGCCATGATGTTTGTCAGGGCAGCCAAGGGGCCCTGACCCATGCTGCGCTGACCCCCTGCAGTCATCCGCAGAGGGCTCCATGTGGGGCCCCCTGTTATGACCTGCAGCGGGCTACCTGGACCCTGTGCTAACGGGGTACTGGTCCTGGGGGGCACCCCCCCATCCCCCTGCTGTGTGAAGCCCCACCATCACTCACCCCGCTGCCCGAGGCGCGCGGGGTGACCATTGAAGCCTGCACAGCCTGCGCTGGCGTTAAGACGCCAGCAGATGGCGCCAAAGCGCTGTCCCCAGCAGCGCTACTCGCTGCTGGGCGCACTGAGCGCGCTGATGAAGCGGCGTGCTCCCCGCTCCCAGCAGAGCCCTGCTGAGCCGGAGAGACGCTTCCCTGTGTGGGGGACACCTGCCCCCCAGTAAAAGGCGGCGCAGGAGACGGCACGCGCACCCGCGATGACGCGGTCGCGGCCGTCCTGCTGCCTCCCCTCCCTCCGCCGCGCGCTGGCACAGTAACCAGCGGGCGGCGTCTGCCAACCACCGTGGAGGTGGTGCAGATCTCTTGGGGCGGCCGGACATGATTGCAGCTGCGCGATATGTACAGGCCTACAAACAAGGTAAAAGGTTACTTAGCTTCGCGTGCTGCACTGTGTAGATCCGGATTCCAAGAGGAAGTTCCTACCCCAGAGCTGGACCCTATATACCCCACTTAAGCTACCTCGCCTCTTGGTGCTGATTGGCCCAGATGCACCACATGCTAACCTGCCTATGAATCATACACTGCTCTGTGCTGCATATGCATCTGCGTTTAACCCCCAAATCCCCGGGCTCTTAACTGCACTCTGGCCTATGCTGCCCTCGTTTTGCCTAATGTGTTTTCCCCAGCACATACAAGCCGCGGTACTCAGAGATTTAAGGCAAACCGCAACATTAAACGCCAACGTCCTGAGGCGCAACCGCCCCGAAACATTGGAGTTTAATGGTGATTTAATTACACCAGTTTGGCATAAATCTCTCTGTGCTGCTGCTTGTTTGTGCTGGGGAATATTTTAAAGTTTCCAGAGGGCACCAGAATATATAAACCCTCTAAACAAGTCATGGCAATCAGGCATATACAGTACCAAAATATGAAAAGGTAAATTGCTTACATACAGTACAGTATTTAACAGCATAGCTGCTCGACGTGGCTCACCATCGGAGACTTACTTAGTCTTTGAGGCACTCGCAAATGGGGAGCTTGTGGGTGTTCCCAGAAAACCGCAGGGCACCCCCAGGCGAACGTGGGCAGGTTGCTGCCTTCTGGGGGCGGGCGGCTGATGTCACCGGATATCAGCTGCCCGTCCAGCTCTCGTAGCTGACGCCGCAGATCCAAGTCAGCAGAGACTGAGTTAGATTAGCGAGCACTACAGAAATCATTTCATGGTCGGCGACCATGAAATGATTTCGGGCCCGCACGCTAGCCCACGAATGGATGGTTATGCAAAACATCCATTCACAGTGCGGTGAGGATATTCGCCATGCAGCACGCAAGCCCGGTGGGCAGTGGTACAAGGCTTGCCAAGCAGCCAACTACTGCTACTTTGAGAGCCAACCAGAATGACCTACAAAGTCCTATGTAAAATTGGAAGCTCTCCGCATACATAGATCTTGGTTGCAAGGGTGCTACGGTGGGGGGTAGATGCTTTGCGGTGGTGTGGGTGGGGAAGTGGCCGGGGTTGCTGGTGGGGGATTGAGGAAGTGCTGGGGACACTGGCGGTATAGCGCGGGATGGGAGGCGGGGGTGCATTTTGGTCAAAATGACTTTCCATTACATTCCAAAACACACAGGCCACATTTCAGTAAACCCACATAATTCCTTAAGGTGACTATAAACACAGAGAAATACACTGTAAGCACACCAAAATACAGGGGGGGCTGTGGGGGGGGGGGGGGGGCGGGTACTTTTTGATGGAGAGGCCGGGGCCCACAACCCCCTTCCACATTGCAGAGACGCAGGCAGTGGGAGAGAGAGGACAGGCTGCTGCTTTAGCAGCCTTTCTCCCCACGAAAAAATACAAAAATTGAGAACAGACAATTTTCGCAGGACTGCACATGGTAGGGATGGCCATTGTCCATTGATTCAAAATCACTGATGGTTTATGACCGGCGTAGAATAGTTTTGCCATTGATACGACACCTTGGGGTAAATGTTACTAAGATGGGAGTTCTATTGAAGATGATATGTTGTCATAGCAACTAATCAGATTCTATCTATTATCTTCTAGAAGGTGCTAAATATATAAGAAGTAGAATCTGATTGGTTGTTATGGGCAACATCCAATCTTTAACCCCTTGGGTGATATGCCCCGAAATTTTCCGGGCTCAGCTGCGCTGCCGTAGCGGACTGTCCCGGAAAATTTCCGGGCATACCACTTTACATTAGGTGCGCGCCAGTGGTGCCTCCACTACCTTTAGGGGTCCCCCCCCATCTGTCGCCTCCCCCTCCGCTGCCACCAGCCGCCATACACTGTGACATAGGCGGCAGGCTCGGGGATGGACGGCGCGGCTCGGGGGGACTCGGGAGAGTTCAGGCACCTGAGTCCTCCCGAGCCACCGCAAAACATCCCCGAGCCTGCCACCTGTGTGATGACTGACAGGCGGCAGAGGAAAGCGGTGGCAGGGGAGCTCTGGCGTAGTAACTCCAGAGTGGAAGTGAGTGGAAGGGAGCGGAGGTGAGGAGCGGGGGAGCGGCGGCTTCCTAGATTCTGTGGTGGGTTTTGCTGGGCCCCAGCAAAACCCACCACTCAAGGGGTTAATAGAACTCCCATCTTAGTAAGTGTACCCACTAGTTCCGCATTAAAATAATAGATGTTTTATTGCTTTTATGTAGGATTGAACAAAAATAGATTCCACCTTGGCATTTGCATGCAATCTATTACCTTGGTCTAGTTATGAACCATTAAAGCTAAGAATATACTTTTGTTAACAAGGAGTGATCCAAATATACCCAATTAAAGTATTTTAATGTCCTGAAAAGTCCATTTATTGTGGTATGTCTTCCTATGATTACATTGTACATTAGCGGTTCAATCAAATTTCCATTCAGTAGGTCTTTCAGCATATCTTCTTTCAAAGAAAATCTCCTTTTATTTATCATATGCCTAAATAGAAATCAGCAAGAATAGTATGTTTGATGCTGAAGGATACCATTAGCATTTATTTTAAAATATTCCCGTAGCAAATAGAATAAGAGATACTGTATGAAGTAGAGGAATTATAGAACAAACAGGATTGCTTTTCCATAAAGATAAGATGACAAAAAAAAAATCACTGTTAACATTGCTATTTCCTGTGTAATTTTTTGCATTTTATCTTAGAACCAGGGACTGACTTGGATAAATGGGGTATGGCTTGTGTACAATAAAACCAATGATGGCACTTCCTCATCTTTGTGGCCACAGCTTACGCCAGTTAAGTTAGCCGCTTTCAGAATAGCACCAATGTCCCTTCGCTCGCCTTGCTTCGGGCTCGGTGTCTCGCTCCGCTCGCTATACAACTTTACGAAAGGTAATAGATGGTGGCGTGGAAAGAGTAGGGTGGCGTGGACCCAGGCTGGTGCTGGTTACACTACGTAAGTTCTGTAGCGTAAGCTGTGGCCGTAAAGATGAGAAAGTACCCCAAGGACTGACTTGCATGCCGTGGAACCAAGGACTGACTCACATGCCATAGAAGTAGAGACTGATTTGCATGCCTTAGAACCATAGACTAACTTGCATTTCATAGAACCAAGAACTGACTTGCATTCCAGGGAACTGAGGACTTCCTTGTGTGCCATAGAACCAAAGTGTCACAGTTCGACATCCTGAGTGGCAGGGTTCCAAGCACTGATATGTCTGGTCATGGAAGTTCTGTTAGCTTGATGGGGTTGCGGTTTGATGGTGTCTGGAAGGAGTGATGGAGCTCCATGCATGGGATGTGTGAGCAGCATTTCAGGTACTTGGTGGGGATTGGTGGCCGCTGGGTCCCGGACATGGGTACAGCCATATTGATGTTGTAAATGTGATCTTCTCACTGCCAATTTGAGGCTCTGCTGATCACTATATCTAGTCTCCGCTTTCCAGAAGTTATAAAAGGGTTAGTATAAAAATAAACATACAGAAAAAAAGAGTAGTGCTACACATAAATTAAACATAAAAACAGCATAAGTTCAATTGGAATAAAACAGATATGACATTTATTACACGATCACAAACATTTAAACTGAATAGAGGCCCTTAACAAAGAAGTAGTGCAAAGCCTAACTGTAGATACTAGCTATCTCCTAACATTGGTGTCTATAGAGTCTTGCTTGGTCCTATTTGACCGGATCTCCCTAGGGACTAGCAGTATGGTTTGACTCCTTTTTAAGGCTCAGTCCAAATATGAAAAGTTCAATCATCACCATTGGAAAATAACATGGAAGAATGCCATGCTGGAAGATGGGTGGTTACCGCTCGAGGAATTGTGAGAGTCCGTGATGGACATTTTCAGAGTTCACTGAATGGTATTGATGCTGACGGGCTGGAGTCCAAGAATGTCCCAATGTTGGCCCATTGGTTCTGATCTGGTCCAAGCAAGTTTCAGCCTAGCTGTTCAAAGTCATCTTGTTGAGCCAGTGGACCGACTTACATATCATAGTACCAAAGACTGTCTTGTATGCCATAGAACCAATGAAATAGTTAATTAACAGCAATGTTTGGTCACTGCTGCGGTATTTGTATATTGACTTTCTATTCTAACTATGGACCTTATTCCGGTGCTCACACAATGCTGCAAAATTCGCACAAACAGCTGCCCCCCCCCCCTGCATGCTGAGATCCCCCAAACGCGTGTGGATGGATGTTTAGCATAAACATCCATTCGCAGTGGCAGACCATCAAATGATTTCTACAGTGCTCGCAGATGGAAGACACCTCTCTGATGTCTTCCATCTGCGAGCACCCTGTGCGGGAAGCGGGTGGGCAGCTGACATCAGCAGCTTGCCTCCCGTACCAGCCTCAGGGGCACATTAGCATGGGAAACATTTTCATGGGTGCGACCCCTTGCCTCTGCCCCCAGCCCGCACTGCTAGGTGCGAACAGGGTGGCGAACAAGCAGTCCGCCATACCCACTCACACCAAGTGGCTGCACATGTGCAGAAATGCTTATGCGCAGTTGCTAAACATCACTCCCCCATGCGAATGCCCTGGGGAATGAACAAATAAGAATAAGCGGTACTTATGTACTATCTGGGCTCCCATGTTAAATGCACCCCATTTTTTCATACCCCTACTATCCAACTACGCATGGAGTTGATTTTATATAGTGTGGCGAGCACAGCGAGCCCCGCGAGGGGACGCGGTCTCATAAGGAAAACGGGAGCCCAGATATTACATAAGTACCGAATAAACTCCTATGTCTCTAACTCTATAGGGTATATTAACTAAAGCTTCTAAAAATGAAAAGGGGCAATATTGCTCATAGCAAACAATCAGATTCTGTCTGGGGGGGTGAAGGGATGTGTACAAAAGAATGGATGAGTGATGGGATGTGTACAGAAGAATGGGTAAGTGAAGGGATGTGTACAGAACAATGGATGAGTGATGGGATGTGTACAGAAGAATGGATGAGTGAAGGGAAGGATGTGTACAGAAGAATGGATGAGTGAAGGGACGTGTACAGAGG
This sequence comes from Crinia signifera, assembly GCF_055691185.1. Classification (NCBI taxonomy): domain Eukaryota; kingdom Metazoa; phylum Chordata; class Amphibia; order Anura; family Myobatrachidae; genus Crinia; species Crinia signifera. The sequence goes on along the minus strand of NC_139219.1, from coordinate 304,349,488 downwards.
AATGGATGAATGAAGGGATGTGTACAATAGAATGGGTGAGTGAAGGGATATGTACAGAACAATGGATGAGTTAAGGGAGGGATGAGTACAGAAGAATGGATGAGTGAAGGGAGGGATGTGTACAGAAGAATGGATGAGTGAAAGGACGTGTACAGAAGAATGGGTGAGTGAAGGGATGTGTACAGAACAATGGATGAGTGAAGGGATGTGTACAGAAGAATGGATGAAAGAAGGGATGTGTACAATATATTGGGTGAGTGAAGGGATGTGTACAGAACAATGGATGAGTGAAGGGAGGGATGAGTACAGAAGAATGGATGAGTTATGGGATGTGTACAGAAGAATGGATGAGTGAAGGGATGTGTACAATAGAATGGATGAGTGAAGGGATGTGTACAGAAGAATGGGTGAGTGATGGGATGTGTACAATAGAATGGATGAGTGATGGGATGTGTACAGAAGAATGGATGAGTGAAGGGATGTGTACAATAGAATGGATGAGTGAAGGGATGTGTACAATAGAATGGATGAGTGATGGGATGTGTACAGAAGAATGGATGAGTGAAGGGATGTGTACAGAAGAATGGGTGAGTGAAGGGATGTGTACAGAAGAATGGATGAGTGAAGGGATGTGTACAATAGAATGGATGAGTGATGGGATGTGTACAGAAGAATGGATGAGTGAAGGGATGTGTACAGAAGAATGGATGAGTGATGGGATGTGTACAGAAGAATGGATGAGTGATGGGATGTGTACAGAAGAATGGATGAGTGATGGGATGTGTGTACAGAAGAATGGATGAGTGATGGGATGTGTACAGAAGAATGGATGAGTGATGGGATGTGTACAGAAGAATGGATGAGTAAAGGAAGGTGTGTACAGAAGAATGGATGAGTGATGGGATGTGTACAGAAGAATGGATGAGTGATGGGATGTGTACAGAAGAATGGATGAGTGAAGGGATGTGTACAGAAGAATGGATGAGTGATGGGATGTGTACAGAAGAATGGGTGAGTGAAGGGATGTGTACAGAAGAATGGATGAGTGATGGGATGTGTACAGAACAATGGATGAGTGAAGGGATGTGTACAGAAGAATGGGTGAGTGAAGGGATGAGTACAGAAGAATGGGTGAGTGATGGGATGTGTACAGAAGAATGGGTGAGTGATGGGATGTGTACAGAAGAATGGATGAGTGATGGGATGTGTACAGAAGAATGGGTGAGTGATGGGATGTGTACAGAAGAATGGGTGAGTGAAGGGATGAGTACAGAAGAATGGATGAGTGAAGGGATGTGTACAATAGAATGGATGAGTGAAGGGATGTGTACAGAAGAATGGGTGAGTGATGGGATGTGTACAATAGAATGGATGAGTGATGGGATGTGTACAGAAGAATGGATGAGTGAAGGGATGTGTACAATAGAATGGATGAGTGAAGGGATGTGTACAATAGAATGGATGAGTGATGGGATGTGTACAGAAGAATGGATGAGTGAAGGGATGTGTACAGAAGAATGGGTGAGTGAAGGGATGTGTACAGAAGAATGGATGAGTGAAGGGATGTGTACAATAGAATGGATGAGTGATGGGATGTGTACAGAAGAATGGATGAGTGAAGGGATGTGTACAGAAGAATGAATGAGTGATGGGATGTGTACAGAAGAATGGATGAGTGATGGGATGTGTACAGAAGAATGGATGAGTGATGGGATGTGTACAGAAGAATGGGTGAGTGATGGGATGTGTACAGAAGAATGGGTGAGTGAAGGGATGAGTACAGAAGAATGGATGAGTGATGGGATGTGTACAGAAGAATGGATGAGTGAAGGGATGTGTACAGAAGAATGGATGAGTGATGGGATGTGTACAGAAGAATGGATGAGTGGTGGGATGTGTACAGAAGAATGGATGAGTGATGGGATGTGTACAGAAGAATGGGTGAGTAAAGGGATGTGTACAGAAGAATGGGTGAGTGAAGGGATGAGTACAGAAGAATGGATGAGTGATGGGATGTGTACAGAAGAATGGATGAGTGAAGGGATGTGTACAGAAGAATGGATGAGTGATGGGATGTGTACAGAAGAATGGGTGAGTGATGGGATGTGTACAGAAGAATGGATGAGTGATGGGATGTGTACAGAAGAATGGATGAGTGATGGGATGTGTACAGAAGAATGGGTGAGTGATGGGATGTGTACAGAAGAATGGGTGAGTGATGGGATGTGTACAGAAGAATGGATGAGTGATGGGATGTGTACAGAAGAATGGATGAGTGATGGGATGTGTACAGAAGAATGGGTGAGTGAAGGGATGTGTACAGAAGAATGGGTGAGTGAAGGGATGAGTACAGAAGAATGGATGAGTGATGGGATGTGTACAGAAGAATGGATGAGTGAAGGGATGTGTACAGAAGAATGGATGAGTGATGGGATGTGTACAGAAGAATGGGTGAGTGATGGGATGTGTACAGAAGAATGGATGAGTGATGGGATGTGTACAGAAGAATGGGTGAGTGATGGGATGTGTACAGAAGAATGGGTGAGTGAAGGGATGAGTACAGAAGAATGGGTGAGTGATGGGATATGTACAGAAGAATGGATGAGTGATGGGATGTGTACAGAAGAATGGATGAGTGATGGGATGTGTACAGAAGAATGGATGAGTGATGGGATGTGTACAGAAGAATGGATGAGTGATGGGATGTGTACAGAAGAATGGGTGAGAGATGGGATGTGTACAGAAGAATGGGTGAGTGATGGGATGTGTACAGAAGAATGGGTGAGTGAAGGGATGAGTACAGAAGAATGGGTGAGTGATGGGATGTGTACAGAAGAATGGGTGAGTGAAGGGATGTGTACAGAAGAATGGGTGAGTGATGGGATGTGTACAGAAGAATGGATGAGTGAAGGGACGTGTACAGAAGAATGGATGAGTGATGGGATGTGTACAGAAGAATGGGTGAGTGAAGGGATGAGTACAGAAGAATGGGTGAGTGAAGGGATGTGTACAGAAGAATGGATGAGTGAAGGGATGTGTACAATAGAATGGATGAGTGATGGGATGTGTACAGAAGAATGGATGAGTGATGGGATGTGTACAGAAGAATGGATGAGTGATGGGATGTGTACAGAAGAATGGATGAGTGAAGGGATGTGTACAATAGAATGGATGGGTGAAGGGATGTGTACAGAAGAATGGTTGAGTGAAGGGACGTGTCCAGAACAATGTATTGGCATCTTCCTCATTGAGCACATTATAAATTATAACTTCGGCGTCCTCACAGTTTCTGCTGGGAAAGTATATCATGGATCTACAATTTTTTCTTTTTTATGTTGCCTCTCAGTCTTCCTGTTTCCAGTTTCAAAGCCAGTTACAGTATGTGACACATGTGAAGAAGGCATTTATTAAACAGCTATATAAAAAAATCATTTTGAGCAAGAAGAAAAAGAGGTTTCTCACTAAACCAGAGCTAAAGGGAAGACTTCTTTTAATCAACCTAAAAATTCCCCCGATTACCCACTTTACCCACTGCAACTTTAAAATGGCTGTAGGGGAAAATGCTACATTATTTAATATTTGCTTATTGATTATTTAGAATGTAACAAATTCACATTCGCCTGAGCCATTTCTAACACGATTTTAATTATTTTAGTTTAAATTGTTTTTAAAAATGACAGTAAAAAAAAAATTACATTTCTATTTTTGGATTTTTTTTCTCCATTTTTTATTTGGGGGCAATTTCATGCCCCTGTTACATACCGTAGCCCAAACCAGGTGAAACAACTGCATAGAAAATGTCAGTCATTGCCTGTGCACATAAGAGACAATGGTTCCGAGTTCTGAGCTGCAAATCCCTTGGTCTTCCTTTTATCCCTCAATCAGATACACAGAGAGTTTTGTGCATATACAGTTTAAAAAGGATGAAAGCCTTCGGAGGCATTGTTACTGTTAAATTTTAAACATGTACCATTTCTTTCATGTGGGAAATCAAGTTCCTTTCACAGCCACTGTCAAATGTATTTCAGCACGCAAGCAGACCCTCAAATCTAATACACAAATAATCACATAATGCAGTATTTATTTTCTGAAAGAAAATGCCATTAAATGGTGCCGGCATTCCTGATAGATTCCAATAAAGATCTTTAAACTTTCTTTGTTTTTTTGAGCACTTAAGCCAACAGTCTCTATCATAAAAAAAAAAAAAAAAAAAAAGCAAGAAAATATTTTAATGTTTTTTTTCTTTGTTATAGACTACAATGAAAATGAGAAAGTGTGGGACCATGTTTTCTATATAATGGTTTATTATCACCCAGATCATCTGGTGGCTAACCGCTTACAAATTGACATTCTCATATCAGGGGAACTTGCTATGATGTCATTGTTTATTTCCCAAGGAGACATGATAAAGAGCGACCTACACATTCACACAGTAGAGGCGGCCATTTTGATAATACCGCATATTGAATTATTGTATGACCTAAGGACAAGGGAACAAAAATGAACCAGCTACTTATAGGCTAAATGGAGTTATTATAGGGAATTCTGCTGTAGAGAAAGACTTGGGGGTCATCATGGATGAAACATTGGGTAACAGTGCACACTGCTCAAGTGCAGCAGCAAAAGCAAACCGGACACTGGCATGCATTAAAAGGGGAATGGATTCAGGGGATGCCAATGTGATAGTGCCTCTTTTCAAGACATTGGGGAGACCACACTTGGAATATTGTGTTCAGTTCTGGGCACCGCACCTTAAAAAGGAAATTAATTGGAACAGGTACAGAGAAGGGCGACTAAGCTAGTAAAAGGTCTCAAATCACCAGAATACAAAGATAGGTTAACCATTTTTCACTGGAGAATCTGAGGTTGAGAGGTGATATGAGACAGGATTGTGAATCATTTGGAACTGGGAGATGATTGGTCACTAACAGGCCTATACTTAGGACACGCGGGCATGTACTGAGGCTCGTGGAAAATAAATTCTGTACTGAATTAAGAAGAGGATTCTTCACCATTAGAGCAGTAACATTCTGGAACTCATTGCCGGTGGGGGTGGTTACAGCAACTACTGTTAGTGAATTTAAAACTGGATACATTGTTGCCCACTAAGGGGATCCTATAGATATGACTTACTTAAGTCAGTAGTTACAAGTTAGATAGGTTGAACTCAATGGACTAATGTCTTTTTTCATCCTTAATTACTACAGATGTAATGCCTGCCATTCAGCCAGGGGCAGCCCCCGCCAGCCACCGGAAGGTCAGGTGAATAGATGCCAACATCTATATAGAGTGATGAAAATGATGGGCATGCTGAGAGGCCATGATCCTTCCAGTGAAATCATTCCCCTATTTCGGGTTCTCAAATTTGAACATACAAATTTGTGATCGGTATGAACTATGTTGAGCTTAGGATTGATCTGCAGGTGGGAACAATTAGGGTTTGCCTGTGAGAGGGGTGAGTTAGGGGTAGGGTCAGAGGTGGAATTACCATTAGTGCTGCAGGTGCAGTGCACCGGGGGTCCCTGAGGACTAAGGGGCTCACCATTTCCCTGCCACCCACTGTTTTTCTCTGTCATACTCTGCCTCCCCCTGCCTCTCCCTGTCACCCTCTACCAATCCCTGTCACACCCTGCCTCCCCCTGTCACCCTATGTCTATCCCTGTCACCTCTACCTATCCCTGTCACACTCTGCCTCCCCCTGCCTCTCTCTGTCACCTTCTACCTATCTCTGTCACCCTCTGCCTATCCCTTTCACACTCTGCCTCCCCCTGCCTCTCCCTGTCACTCTCTGCCTATCTCTGTCACACTCTGCCTATCCCTGTCACCCTCTGCCTCCCCCTGCCTTTCCCTGTCTCCCTCTGCCTATCCCTGTCACACTCTGCCTCCCCCTGCCTCTCCCTGTCACCTTCTACCTATCTCTGTCACCCTCTGCCTATCCCTTTCACACTCTGCCTCTCCCTGTCACTCTCTGCCTATCTCTGTCACCCTCTGCCTCCCCCTGCCTTTCCCTGTCACCCTCTGCCTATCCCTGTCACACTCTGCCTCACCCTGCCTCTTCCTGTCACCCTCTACCTATCTTTGTCACCCTCTAGGGGGGGCTTCCTCTGGCCGCAGCCGGGGTACCGTTATGCAGGCACCCCCCCTATCGTCGTCGGTGCCGGTCCCTGCAGAGTCTCAAAGACTGCATCTGGATTCACTACAGTGGCGGATTTTACCTGGGGGGGGACTGCAGCCCTGTAGCCCATAGGTAAAAACCACCACTGATCACATCCACTAATGCCCAGGTTACAGCACACTAAGGGGTGAATTTCCAAAAACTTCTGATCCCGTCTATCATATCTCTTTTGAATCTTAGAAAAAGATAGAGAGAATCTGATTGGTTGTTATGGGCATTTTTAGAAGCTTTAGTAAATTCACCTCCCCCCCCAGTAGTTTGCCATTTATCATAACTTTCAATTTTTTTAACCCTTTGAGTGCCGAGTGAATTTGTCAAAATAGGTGTGAAAATTGCCTAGCAAACATTTGTCTTCATCATAATGACCTGTAATGTTACCTTCTATAGGAAAAATTATCTTTTTTTACACAACATTTTTTATTTGAATTAATATAACAAATGTGAGCGACGCTGGCATTTGCATTGGATATTTTGAACATCTCTTACAGAGATGCTGGCACTCAAAGGGTTAATACCGTCTGCTTGATACGTCTTTTTGCTACATCTCTCTGGTTCCTGCTTTTTTTTTTAAAGGGCGAAACATGTTTAATATCGTTATAATATAAAATAATCAAATCTACCGAGGGCCACATGAATGAGAAACCTCTAACCGTGTATTAGGTTGTAATTATACACAACATGTATGTTATACCCTATAGAGGCTTGTTTGATTCTAGGTCTCTCCCAGGCAGTCCGTTTTCTAGACATACTGTACCTGAACTGCATCAAACAGCTGAGACGTCAGGGGCCTATTGATATCGCTGATATCCCCGGAGCAATACATATTGTATCAATGAAGGGTTTTCTCTCCGCTGGCCCGATTCCCCTGTGCCCCAAGGATTCTGATTATCTGTGAACTGCAAATGTTACTGTTTCCTTTCAGAAAAAAAGAAAAACTTTCTGTGAATTATTTTATTCTGGATTTCAAAAAAGACCAAAGGTAAGATATTCTCTTTATACATCTACAATAGGTACAGTGGGCCAGATGCACTAAGCTTCAAAAGTGATAAAATACAGAGTGATAAACAGCCAGCCAATCAGCTCCTGCCTGCCAAGCCACAGACTGTGTTTGAAAAATGTCAGGCAGGAGCTGATTGGCTGGTTGTTTATCACTCTCCATTTCATCACTTTTGAAGCTTAGTGCATCTTGCCCAGTATCTGTTGTACATGAATTAGAATATGTTATCAGTCCTACGTATACAAAAGAGTAAATCCCTCTGTTCATTTCCACACTGTCCTCCGAATTCAGGACGGGGGCGCTGATGTCATGTGATGTCATCCAACTGCCACAAGCAGGCATTGACACGCGAGCCATAAAAGTCGCCGAAGGCTTTAGATCGGGGGTTTGCACATGCATCTATTCACGCATGTGCAGACCCTCGCCATTGGCCGGGGGACCGAATTCGGCCCGCTATGAGCTGGTCTGAATTACCCCCTTGGTCTTGAGATAATGCTGGAATATTGAATAAAGTCAATTTTTTTTGAAAATTTGACCGGTAATTGTTACATTGTTTTACTGTAGCAGACAAAACTCATCTTGCCTCAGACAAAGGGACCTATTCATAAAGAAAGTGATAACACTATAAATCGTATCAGTTCGATGCAATATATATATATTTGATAAGTAGAAATTTATGTATACTTACCCTTCTGATGATCCAATCTAGAATCCTGGGCTCTGTTAATCCCGTTCCCCTCTGCAAAGCGTGGAGTAAGTCGGCAGGTATCTCCCGCAGATTTGCCAGAGGCTTAGATCAAGGGACTTTTGCAGGGTTTGCTAAGAGTTCCAGGGAGTGGACCAAGGGACATGAGTCGGGTAGAGAGCAGGAAAGAATTGAGCTTCCCTGTCATTTTGCACTGCAGTTCAGATAATCCTGAGTTGGGGAATCGGAAGTCCCTGGAGATGCGGAACGCTGAGCTTTCTTGTCCTTACATTAATCACACTCACATTACTAAAGTACTGTATGTTGATGTGATTCAATTTCAGGCCAGGAGAGGGGGTATTGCTGGAGAAGTCAGGAACTTCTCCATGATAACCCGCTTCAGTGGCAACATTTCTAGAAGTGGGTTTCTGAATACAGTCCACAATCTCCCACTCTGCACAACACTGGAGTAAGTTTGGGGAACCTCGGAGAACGTAGAGGAATCTAGTGATGACAGACTACATGGGCCAAGTGGTTCTTATCTGCCGTCAAATTCTATGTTTCTATGACACTGTCAAGTAATATACCATAATAAATAAATAGATACACAAACATAATAGTACATGTACTGCACTTTAAAGATCACATTCTCCCACTTCATGGTAAGGCTCCTGTCTCTTCTTCCTGGTAGCTACTCTCTGATCCAACCGGAGAGTATCCTATGGACCTTGTGAATAGCTCAAAGCCGCAAAAGCCCTGTCTTCATCAGATGTTTCTCTGCTTCCTGAAGTGGGTTTATGACAGACCCAAATTAAGGGGAGATGCAGGGGTTTACTGTACCCTGGGCCCCCCTCTGTCAGGGAGCTCCATGGCCAAGGCACAGTGACATCACTAGCTGACATCACTAGCTCTTTTGATTCCTGTCCGAGATTGGAAGTACAGTAGTGCAGAGCCTGCTACTATTATCGCATATGACAAGATAGGCGATAAAGTCAATTTTTTAAAAGGTTTTCTACATTGTCTTTGTAATACCAGGAAACTTTATCAAATAATTCGCTCTCCATTAAGTGGAGATATATACAATTATACAATATCCAGAAATGATTGAACTATTAGTTTAAATGTAATATACAGTACTCTAGTGGTTTAAATATAATATACATAATATACATACCTCTCAAAACATGGGGGGGGTGTTTATTCAGACCCGATCGCTGGGCTGCTAAATTGCAGAACTCTGCTATCAGGTATATGTCGTCCAGTCATAGTGAACTCCCGTCCCGTTTAAGCCTGCAAATTGCTTAGCACGGCTTGTGAAAAATTAGCTGGATCGGCAAATCGCTGCTATTCCATTCACATCATCTAATGATTTTTCCAGTCTGTGCAGTCTGTGCGTGGCCCAGGATTTACCTGGTGGCTGCGAAAGAAACAGGCTGATTCAGGCCAGAGATTATGAGCGGGATGTTCTAAAATCCACAGCCCAGCTCCGCCCCCCTTCGCCGTCCACGGCATACATAACTTAATTATGGCATACAGTATAACATATGCCATAATTATGACAAAGGACAGCTATTGTGTTAAGAGCTGTCCTTTGCGGTGAGAGTCAGCGGGTCCCATCGGGTCCCGGCGGCTCCCCCCTCCCTTCCTTACCCGGCGCTGCTGCTGCGCTGGTCTCTCCTCCTCCCTGCACCTCCGAAAGAGGATCATAGTGCAGGGAGGAGGAGGTCACAGGTCCGGGCAGCACAGAGCACAGGTGAGGGGGGCACCGGGGGGCGGTGCGGGGCGGAGGTGGGGCGGTGCGGGGCAGCGGTGGGTCGCGGTAGAAGCCAATATGCTTCTATGGGGCATCACCAGATTTTTATGGCGATGCCCCCCGTCGCGGTTACCCGGCGGGGGATGTTTAGAGCATCCCAAAATGCGGTAAATACCCCACAACTTCCCCTTTAACCCCTTCCCGACATTTGACGTATATATACGTCATGGTCGGGAAGTACTTCCCGACACATGACGTATATATACGTCATGGCTGAAAACTGTCACTGCGTCTAGAGACGCAGTGACAGAGGGACAATGTCTGCTGTCCCTGACAGCAGACATGTCCCTGCGTGCCCGGGGGGGGCTGCGATGCCGCCCCCCCGTCGCCGATCACTGTGATTGGCTGTTCAGTGTGAACAGCCAATTACAGCGTTTTCTGTGTCACCGGCGAATAACGTTCGCCGGTGACATGGGATCGGAGGTGATTGGTGCTGTAAAGTACAGCACCAATCACCGTGGGGTGTAAGGGTGACACTGGTGTCACCCCACCTCACCCCGCCCGCCCCCAAAGGCCGTGATTGGTCCGTCGGACCGACGGACCAATCACAGCCATGGAGGGGGGTTTAAACTAACGGTGACTGCACTGCAGACGCCATTCCGGTCTGGAATTGCGTGCAGTGTGGTCACCGTGCCTGGCTGCCGCAGTATACTGACCTGATCCGTGCAAACCGTGCAAAATACTTACCTGATCACTGCCTGGATCTTGCTACTTGTGTTGTGCTGTGTTGTGCTGTGTTGTGCTGCTGCAGTTAGCTAGAGAGAGAGAGATAGAGAGAGATAGAGAGAGATAGAGAGAGATAGAGAGAGATAGAGAGGCCTAGTGACAGAGAGTGCTATATTTTGCTGCAGTGTAATAGAGTTATAGATAGAGAGAGAGATAGAGAGAGAGAGATAGAGAGATAGTGACAGATTGTGATATATATTTTTTATATAACTGACTGCTGCCCCCCCTTTTGTGCTGATCACTATATCTGAGGTGATCAGCAACTTTTTTGGGGGTGCAGGGGTTTGCTGCAGTGTCATAGAGTGATAGATAGTGATAGATAGTGAGAGATAGAGAGAGAGAGAGAGAGAGAGAGTGATAGAGAGTGCTAAATTTTGTGTCTGCTGCCCCCGCCTTTTGTGCTGATCACTATATCTGAGGTGATCAGCAACTTTTTTGGGGGTGCAGGGGTTTGTAAATTCCTGTCAGTGCTGCAGTGTCATAGAGTGATAGATAGTGAGAGATAGAGAGAGAGAGTGATAGAGAGTGCTAAATTTTGTGTCTGCTGCCCCCGCCTTTTGTGCTGATCACTATATCTAAGGTAATCAGCAACTTTTTTGGGGGTGCAGGGGTTTGTTTTTTAAATTCCTGTCAGTGCTGCAGTGTCATAGAGTGATAGATAGTGAGAGATAGAGAGAGAGAGTGACAGAGAGTGATAGAGTGCTATATTTTGTGTCTGCAGGAAATATATACCTGCCAGTTGCACCAAAGGTTGTGCACCTGCTGCCCCTCACCTTTTTTTTTTTTTTTGAGGGTGCTGTGGGTATTTTTACACACACTGTGATTTTGTGGGTGTCCTGTGGCCACTGTGCGCTGATCAGTGACGTACATCACTGATCAGCTTTTTCGGCACAGGGTTGATTTTTTTTTTTTTTTTAATAAATTCCTGTTGCCTTTGAGCGCTGTTCAGTGACGGTCGTTACTGACTAACATCTGTGCTCAATTTTTGGTGCAGGACCTTTTTTTTTTTTTTTTTTTTTAATAAATTCCTGTTGCCTTTGAGCGCTGTTCAGTGACGGTCGTTACTGACTAACATCTGTGCTCAATTTTTGGTGCAGGACCTTTTTTTTTTTTTTTTTTTTTCTGCACTACATACACACTACCTGGTTGAAATAAAGTTTGTACCCCCCCCTACACTATACACGTGTTGAAACATTTCACAACCACAAACACAAAAATAAAAATGGCATCCCAAAGGTCATCCCAAATGTCATCCCAGTCATCCAGAAGAATGTACTCAGCGGAGGAGGCATATGCCATGCTTGCCTCTGACAGTGACACAGCCAGTGAGGCAAGCGGGGAATTTGAAGGATTTGTGTTAACCTCATCTTCCTCCTCTAGTGATGAGGGACCCCCTCAAAGACGCCCCCGTAGAGCAGCTGAGACCCCCCCCCCCAATGATTGATCCCGTATGGATCCCACCACCAGCCAATTTTGAGCCCCAGGTTCATGAGTTTTTGGCCATCCCAGGAATCCAATTTGATTCCACAGGTCTCAGAGAAATTGACTTCTTCAAATTATTTTTCTCTGATGATTTTATAAATTTAATGGTGGACCAAACTAATTTATATGCCCAGCAGTTTATTGCTCAAAACCCCACGTCATCATTTGCTAGGTGGACCCCTGTAGATGCAGTAGAGATGATGGCGTTTTGGGGTCTGGTGTTTCATATGGGCATAGTAAAAAAGCCAGAAATTAGGCAATATTGGAGTACAGATGTTCTGTACAGCACCCCATTTTACCGTATGGCCATGACCCGGACTCGTTTTGAGATGATCCTTAAATTTCTGCATTACAGCGATAATGCACAGTGCCCACCCAGAGATGATCCCACCTTTGACCGGCTATTCAAAGTCAGGCCGGTCATTGATCATTTCAGCGCCAAATTTGAGGAGATGTACATCCCCCAACAATTCATTTGTGTGGACGAGTCCCTTTTACATTTTAAAGGAAGGGTTAAATTCCGCCAGTACCTTCCCAATAAGAGGGCAAGGTATGGCATAAAATTGTATAAACTGTGTGAAAGCACCTCAGGGTACACCCACAGGTTTAGGGTATATGAAGGGAAGGATTCAAGTATTGAACCGCCAGAATGCCCCCCCTCCCTCGTAGGTGTTAGTGGAAAAATTGTCTGGGATTTAGTGCACCCCTTCCTGGATAAAGGTTATCACCTCTATGTGGATAACTTTTACACTAGCATCCCCCTGTTTAAGGCCCTTGGTTCAAGAGGTACAGCAGCTTGCGGTACTGTGCGCAAGAACCAAAGAGGCCTCCCAAAAACGCACATTGCCCAAGTAATGAGAAGGGGTGAAAGCAGGGGAATATGCACTGAAAATATGTTGTTGGTCAAATATAAGGACAAGAGGGATGTCCTTATACTGACAACAATTCACGGAGACAGTACCACCTCCGTCCCTGTACGAGGTACCAGTACCCACACCTCAAAACCTAATTGTATCCTGGATTACAATAGGTACATGGGCGGAGTGGATCTTTCAGATCAGGTACTGAAGCCGTACAGTGCCCTGCGGAAAACAAAAATCTGGTACAAGAAGCTGGCCGTGTATATCATCCAGATGGCACTGTATAACGCTTACGTGCTATTCCGTTCTACCGGCCAGAGGGGGACATTTATGCACTTTCAAGAGGAAGTCATAAAGGGCCTGATATTTGGGAACCAGCAGGCAGAGGGCCCCAGTACTTCTAGTACTGGCCCCCGTATTGTACCAGGGCAGCATTTTCCCAACGAAATCCCCTCCACTGCAAAAAAGGGCAGGACACAAAAAAGGTGCAAAGTTTGTTATAAAAGGGGAATAAGAAAGGAAACTATTTTCCACTGTGAAACTTGCCCTGACAAACCCGGCCTTTGCATAAAGGAGTGTTTTAAAATATACCACACATCCATAGGCGAATCTAGGGGGTGGTCCGGGGGTGCACAGGACCACCCATTAGCCCATTTTGTAGCTGAGGGATGGGGCTTTCCAACGAGCCCAGCCCCGTGTCTCTAGCCCCCTGGGAACCGGAGATACTGCCAGGCAAAGCTGGAACATTTTCCCTATAGGATAACATGGGACCCGCTAATTCCGACCCGCACCCAGTTCAACAGCTGCCAGTTCCCCCTTCTGCATCACTGAAGCTCAAGGTTGATGTCAGTCAAACCCAAATCGCCGGGCCTTCAATCTGATACCAGGCTGGATCCATATGGGTTAATTGGTTCCAGGGATATTGAGGTTAAACCGTTTTTTTTTTTTTTTTTCATTTCTTAAATGTCATTTCATGACTGTTTATGTTCTTTGAGGGCAGATTTCTCTGGAACCAAACAGCCCAGTTTCAAGGGACCAAAAATCATTCGAAGCCAACTCAAAAGTTCTTCAATATGATACTGGTCTCATGTAAATGGGTCAGTTGGTTCCGAAGATATAGCTTGTTGGTTTAAGGGGTGTAGGGAGAGGGGAGTGTTTGTCTCTCCCCCTCACACCAGAAAATGCAGGGACTAGGCTGGTGTATAAGGGGTCAGCCTGGGAATGTCCCTGCATGATCCTGGTACCACATTCCTGGGTAAATCCCTGCATTTTCTGTTGTGAAAGGGGTATTATTTCAAACAGCCGTGACCTGCAGTGCTCTGAATACAGCCGGGCTGCTCTCTGCCCAGCTGTCAATGACTGTCACCCCTGCAGCTTCCGCTCCAATTCTTCTCCCCGCTTTCACCTTAGACCGCCCCCCTTTAATCATGTGGTGCCAGCGCCCGGTGTGCTCCCCCGACGTCACGCACAACAGCGCGCATACTATTTCAAATGTCCACTCGGCTAGAGGGGACACCAGGAGGGGAGTGGGAGCGTGCTCTGCGCTGCGCTCTGCTCCTCTCCCCATATAAGCAGCTGCACCGCTCTCCATCTCTCCCTGCAGCAGCAGCGAAGGCTCATATAAAAATTTACAGTAAGTGACACTTTTGGGGGCATTGCTTAAGGGACGCTACAAGTGGCAGTATGTGGGGGCATTACGCATAATGTGTGGCTTAATGTGTAAGGGGCATTACGGTGTGCAGCATCATGTGTAAGCGGCATTATGTGTGCAGCATCATGTGTAATGGACATTATGTGTGCAGCATCATGTGTAATGGGTACTATGGTGCGCGGCATCATGTGTAATGGGTTCTATGGTGTGTGGCATCATGTGTAATGGGTACTATGGTGCGCGGCATCATGTGTAATGGGTACTATGGTGTGCGGCATCATGTGTAATGGGTACTATGGTGTGCGGCATCATGTGTAATGGGTACTATGGTGCCATCAAGCAAGATCCCCCTAGCAATGAGCACGTAGGTAAGCAGCACTTATGTGGCAAATATGTAATGGGCATTACGGTTTGTTATATAGTATGTAATGGGCATCATGATGTGTGGCACAATGTGTAATGGGCATTATGGTGTGTGGCCTAATGTGTAATTGGCATTACGGCGTGTGGCATTATGTATAATGGGTATTACGGAGTTTGCTAAAATGTGTAATGGGCATTACCGTGTATGGTCTAAAGTGTAATACCACACCCCTTTTTGTGATGCCACGCCTCCTTTCCATGGGGCCATGACCCCTTTTTGCCGCGCGGCTACGCCGCGCAAAGGTCCCCCTAGTATTATGTCTAGTTCTGGGACCACCCATTACCATAATTCTAGATTCGCCTATGCACACATCTATGGATTATTAGGTCCATCAATTCACCGTGCATCGGGGGTCTTGCTAATGCCACATAGCACCCACCATTCATTCCACCTGAATCTGAGCCGCAAAATCCAAAAATCACTCCTTCCCTTCTGAGTCCTGCCATGCACCCAACTGGTATTTTTTGGTCACATATGAGGCATTGCCATACTCGGGAGAAATTGGGGCATATATTTTGGGGTGCTTTTTCTCCTTCAAACCTTGTGAAAATGAAAAATTTTGAGCCAGAACTGCATTTTTGTGTAAAAAAATGTAATTTTGCCCAGTTGTATCAAAATTGGTGAAACCCCTGGGGGTTTGAAATGTACATTATACCCCTAGATGAATTCCCTGAGGGGTGTAGTTTGCAAAATGGGGTCACTTGTGGGGGGTTCCACTGTATTGGTGCTTGGGGGGTCTTGCTAATGCGACATAGCACCCACCATCATTCCACCAGAATTTGTGCTGCAAAATCCAAATATCACTCCTTCCCTTCTGAGTCCTGCCACTTTTTGGTCACACATGAGGCATTGCCGTACTCGTGAGAAATTGGGGCACAGATTTTGGGGTGCTTTGTCTCCTTCATTCCTTGTGAAAATGAAAAATTTTGAGCCAGAACTGCATTTTTGTGTAAAAAAATGTAATTTTTCATTTTCACTGCCCACTTGTATCAAAATTGGTGAAACCCCTGGGGGTTTGAAATGTACACTATACCCCTAGATGAATTCCCTGAGGGGTGTAGTTTGCAAAATGAGGTGACTTGTGGGGGGGTTCCACTGTATTGGTGCAACATAGCACCCACCATTCATTCCACCAGAATCTGTGCTGCAAAATCCAAAAATCACTCCTTCCCTTCTGAGTCCTGCCATGCACCCAACTGGTATTTTTTGGTCACATGTGAGGCATTGCCGTACTCGGGAGAAATTGGGGCACAGATTTTGGGGTGCTTTTTCTCCTTCATACCTTCTGAAAATGAAAAATTTTGAGCCAGAACTGCATTTTTGTGTAAAAAATGTAATTTTTCATGTTCACTGCCCACTTGTATCAAAATTGGTGAAACCCCTGGGGGTTTGAAATGTACACTATACCCCTAGATGAATTCCCTGAGGGGTGTACTTTGCAAAATGGGGTGACTTGTGGGGGGGTTCCACTGTATTGGTGCTTGGGGGGTCTTGCTAATGCGACATAGCACCCACCAAAATTCCACCAGAATCTGAGCTGCAAAATCCAAAAATCACTCCTTCCCTTCTGAGTCCTGCCATGCACCCAAATGGTATTTTTTGGTCACATGTGAGGCATTGCCGTACTCGGGAGAAATTGGGGCACAGATTTTGGGGTGCTTTGTCTCCTTCATACCTTCTGAAAATGACAAATTTTGAGCCAGAACTGCATTTTTGTGTAAAAAAATGTAATTTTTCATTTTCACTGCCCACTTGTATCAAAATTGGTGAAACCCCTGGGGGTTTGAAATGTACACTATACCCCTAGATGAATTCCCTGAGGGGTGTACTTTGCAAAATGGGGTGACTTGTGGGGGGGTTCCACTGTATTGGTGCAACATAGCACCCACCATTCATTCCACCAAAATCTGTGCTGCAAAATCCAAAAATCACTCCTTCCGTTCTGAGTCCTGCCATGCACCCAACTGGTATTTTTTGGTCACATGTGAGGCATTGCCGTACTCGGGAGAAATTGGGGCACAGATTTTGGGGTGCTTTTTCTCCTTCATACCTTCTGAAAATGAAAAATTTTGAGCCAGAACTGCATTTTTGTGTAAAAAAATGTAATTTTTCATTTTCACTGCCCACTTGTATCAAAATTGGTGAAACCCCTGGGGGTTTGAAATGTACACTATACCCCTAGATGAATTCCCTGAGGGGTGTAGTTTGCAAAATGGGGTGACTTGTGGGGGGGTTCCACTGTATTGGTGCTTGGGGGGTCTTGCTAATGTGACATAGCACCCACCAAAATTCCACCAGAATCTGAGCTGCAAAATCCAAAAATCACTCCTTCCCTTCGGAGTCCTGCCATGCACCCAACTGGTATTTTTTGGTCACATGTGAGGCATTGCCGTACTCGGGAGAAATTGGGGCACAGATTTTGGGGTGCTTTTTCTCCTTCATACCTTCTGAAAATGAAAAATTTCGAGCCAGAACTGCATTTTTGTGTAAAAAATGTAATTTTTCATTTTCACTGCCCACTTGTATCAAAATTGGTGAAACCCCTGGGGGTTTGAAATGTACACTATACCCCTAGATGAATTCCCTGAGGGGTGTAGTTTTCAAAATGGGGTGACTTGTGGGGGGGTTCCACTGTATTGGTGCTTGGGGGGTCTTGCTAATGCGACATAGCACCCACCAAAATTCCACCAGAATCTGAGCTGCAAAATCCAAAAATCACTCCTTCCCTTCTGAGTCCTGCCATGCACCCAACTGGTATTTTTTGGTCACATGTGAGGCATTGCCGTACTCGGGAGAAATTGGGGCACAGATTTTGGGGTGCTTTTTCTCCTTCATACCTTCTGAAAATGAAAAATTGTGAGCCAGAACTGCATTTTTGTGTAAAAAAATGTAATTTTTCATTTTCACTGCCCACTTGTATCAAAATTGGTGAAACCCCTGGGGGTTTGAAATGTACACTATACCCCTAGATGAATTCCCTGAGGGGTGTACTTTGCAAAATGGGGTGACTTGTGGGGGGGTTCCACTGTATTGGTGCAACATAGCACCCACCATTCATTCCACCAGAATCTGTGCTGCAAAATCCAAAAATCACTCCTTCCCTTCTGAGTCCTGCCATGCACCCAACTGGTATTTTTTGGTCACATGTGAGGCATTGCCGTACTCGGGAGAAATTGGGGCACAGATTTTGGGGTGCTTTTTCTCCTTCATACCTTCTGAAAATGAAAAATTTTGAGCCAGAACTGCATTTTTGTGTAAAAAAATGTAATTTTTCATTTTCACTGCCCACTTGTATCAAAATTGGTGAAACCCCTGGGGGTTTGAAATGTACACTATACCCCTAGATGAATTCCCTGAGGGGTGTAGTTTTCAAAATGGGGTGACTTGTGGGGGGGTTCCACTGTATTGGTGCTTGGGGGGTCTTGCTAATGCGACATAGCACCCACCGAAATTCCACCAGAATCTGAGCCGCAAAATCCAAAAATCACTCCTTCCGTTCTGAGTCCTGCCATGCACCCAACTGGTATTTTTTTGTCACATGTGAGGCATTGCCGTACTCGGGAGAAATTGGGGCACATATTTTGGGGTGCTTTTTCTCCTTCATACCTTCTGAAAATGAAAAATTGTGAGCCAGAACTGCATTTTTGTGTAAAAAAATGTAATTTTTCATTTTCACTGCCCACTTGTATCAAAATTGGTGAAACCCCTGGGGGTTTGAAATGTACACTATACCCCTAGATGAATTCCCTGAGGGGTGTACTTTGCAAAATGGGGTGACTTGTGGGGGGGTTCCACTGTATTGGTGCAACATAGCACCCACCATTCATTCCACCAGAATCTGTGCTGCAAAATCCAAAAATCACTCCTTCCCTTCTGAGTCCTGCCATGCACCCAACTGGTATTTTTTGGTCACATGTGAGGCATTGCCGTACTCGGGAGAAATTGGGGCACAGATTTTGGGGTGCTTTTTCTCCTTCATACCTTCTGAAAATGAAAAATTTGGAGCCAGAACTGCATTTTTGTGTAAAAAAATGTAATTTTTCATTTTCACTGCCCACTTGTATCAAAATTGGTGAAACCCCTGGGGGTTTGAAATGTACACTATACCCCTAGATGAATTCCCTGAGGGGTGTAGTTTTCAAAATGGGGTGACTTGTGGGGGGGTTCCACTGTATTGGTGCTTGGGGGGTCTTGCTAATGCGACATAGCACCCACCAAAATTCCACCAGAATCTGAGCTGCAAAATCCAAAAATCACTCCTTCCCTTCTGAGTCCTGCCATGCACCCAACTGGTATTTTTTGGTCACATGTGAGGCATTGCCGTACTCGGGAGAAATTGGGGCACAGATTTTGGGGTGCTTTTTCTCCTTCATACCTTCTGAAAATGACAAATTTGGAGCCAGAACTGCATTTTTGTGTAAAAAAAATAATTTTTCATTTTCACTGCCCAGTTGTACCACAATTGGTGAAACCCCTGGGGGTTTGAAATGTACACTATACCCCTAGATGAATTCCCTGAGGGGTGTAGTTTGCAAAGTGGGGTCACTTGTGGGGGGGTTCCTAACTTTTAGCATCTTATGGTGCCTAGAAACCTACATGGTGCCTAAAAAATAATCTCATAAAAAGGAGGCTCCAAAATCAAGTAGGTGCTCCTTCTATTATGAAGCCTGTGGTTTGGTCACCGTGCACACTAGGGCCACATATAGGATATTTATGAAAACAAAAGAATTGGGGGAATCAATTTTTAGTCACATTTCTCTAGTAAAATGTACTGTGTTCCTTAGAAAAATGTATTAAAATTGCAAATCTGCAAAAAAAAAGAAATTTTGAAATTTCACCTACACTTTGTTTTAATTCCTGTGAAACACCTAAAGGGTTAACAAACTTCCAAAATGCTGTTTTGAATACTGTGAGGGGTGCAGTTTTTTGAAATGGCATCATTTATGGGGGTGTCTCACATACAAGTCCCTCAAAGTCACATCAGAACTGAACTGGTCCCTAAAAAAATCAGTGTTTGAAATTTTCTTGAAAATTTGAGAATTTGCTATTCATATTGTAAGCCTCCTAGTGTCCCAAAAAATTAAAAGGAAGTTGAAATAATGATGTCAACATAAAGTAGACATATGGTCTATGTTAGTTATTCACTATTTTGAGTGGTAAGATTATTTGTCTCACAAGCAGAAAATTTAACATTTTGCAAATCGCTAAATTTTCCATTTTTTCACGATATTTTGGTATTTTTCACAAAAAAACACAGACTGTATTGATGAAAATTTACCACTAACTTGAAGTACAATGTGTCACGAGAAAACAATCTCAAAATCACTGGGATAAGTAAAAGCAAAAAAAAGTTATCCCCACTTAAGTGAGACATGTCAGATTTGAAAAAAATGGCTCTGTCAGGAACGCAAAAACTAGCTCTGTCAGGAAGGGGTTAAATGCCTGGACAGGCCTGTGTTTTCCCTAACACTTACAGAAAGCAGCCGGCTACGACCTCCCAAACATCAGCTTTCTTGCAGTCTTATATGTATCTAATATACCCCCCTGCACCCATGGGCCCCCTTTGTTAAGTGCCCCTGGACCACCAAGCCTTAATCTCACTCTGGTTTATGATATATGGATATGAAGCATTTATCACGAATCCTCTTGCTTACAGTTGCTTTTAAATTCCAGTGTGATCTCCGGGGCCTTTTAATGAACAGCCGTGCTGGTAAAAAACCATTGTGCTGCAATAAGCAAATCCATAATCGTCTATTTTACAGTGTTTCTTATCCACAGACTCTATTCTTATTTTACATATTTGGGTGAAACTCTTTGCTAATAGATTAGTAGCAGGTACAATACACACAATATAATGGGGGTTTTTTTTATGGTTTTTTTTTTTGCAAATCTTAGAAGCCAATTTTATTGTCTATAGTAAACTGACAGTAATGCTGCACTAAATCTGTACCCTGGGACTTTTAACCAGAGTCACCTGAATCTGAACCCTACATAGCATATTATAATTTATTAGAGTCAGCCTAAATGTTAATATTCTCTCTGTAATTTAAGCTCCTGGAAGCAGTAACAGTGCCTTGTTCACTACATTAGAAAGAAAATCACTTATACCGCTTTTCACACTAAATCTGGGCTGCCCAATATCATACTTGCCTACCCTCCCGGAATGGCCGGGAGGGTCCCGCAAATCGGGTCCCCCGCCCGGCCCTCCGGGAAGGTGGGCAATTCTCCCGCATTCTAGCCACAGCCCCTACTCCCCCCGGCATACATTTCTGAATTTCGCAGGTCCGCGGGGAGGAGGTGGGGCTAAATGACGTGAATCAAGTCATTTCGAGTCATTTTAGCCCCTCCCCCCACCCACGGACAAGCAAATTATTGCTGCTTGTTGTGTGGGCGGGGCTTAGTGACATCAGCATCGCCCAGCCCCCAAAACGAAGCCTCGTCCAGCCCCCCTTCACTCCTCTCCGGGCTTCTCCCGGAAAGGAATTTTCAAAAGTCAGCAGGTATGCCCATTATACACATGGAGACCTCCTTATAACTCAGGTTGAACTGCCGGGGTTGGTCGACTCGGGTTATTCAGTGTGGGGCTTTCTCACTGCACATTGACTCGGTAAAGAGGGTACAATAGAAGTGGAGATTTTGCCCATTGCAACCAATCACATTGTACTTATCATTTATGCAGCACATTCTAGAACATGGGTTCTCAAACTATTTTGCTCTGGGACCGTCGGACAATAAAAATGATTACAAGACTCCAGCAAGTTACCGCAGAATGGCCAACCGACTTGTGGTCAGCAGACCGCACATACACGGCAGCATTGCGGAAACACAAAACAAAAGTGAAGTGACTGCTAATAATGTCAGAAAAGTCATTAGTCTGGTCAGGAGCATGGAGCTGCGATCTAATGTGAGATGTTGGGACCCACTTTGGCATCAGGCTCCACAGTTGGAGAACCACTGCTATAGAAGGTAATGCAGTAACTAAACCCGATTGGTTTCTAATGGTAATATCTCCACTTCTAAAAACTCAACACAAACCAAACACTCCAGCAGGGATGGCCAGGACATAAGGCGGCAGGTGGAGAGAGGGGCCTTGGTACTAGGTTATGTGGAAGGGTACACTTTGATGAACAGGTGAGTTTTCAGTGCCCATTTGAAGCTCACTGGTCAGGAAGAGTCTAATAAAGTGAGGAAGCTCATTCCAGTGAAAGGGGCAGCCCAGGCAAAATCTTCTTCATGTGCATGGGATGCAGGGACCAGGGCAGTGGAGATAGAGAGGGCCTTGTATGTGAGGGTGAGGCGTTTGAAGAAGATTGTGTAGGGGATTGTAGGAGATGAGGGCAGATTGAAAGGGAGGCTATTGAAGAGGCGTGAGATGACCAATGAGTGAATAATAACTTTAGTCATACTCTGGGAGAGGTTGCTGGTGAGATGGCTGTATACAAGCCACTCAAGTAGTTTGATGGCAAATAGGAGATGAGAGATATGGTGGTAACTAGTGGGTGCTGTAGGGTCAAGGTCAGCTTTTAAAGAATAGGTGAGACAAGAGCATGTTTGAATGAGGGGGAAAGATGTCATTAGAGAGTAATTGGTTGAAAAGGGGAGAGCATGAAGTGGGGTAGAGGGAGCGGGGTAGGAGTTGAGGGGGCAGGTGGAAGGGGGGAGAGGATAGGATGAGGGAGTGGACTTCCTTGTCTTTGGTGAGGTGGAAGGAGCACAAGGTGGGAAGGCTGGAGGGAGAGGAAAGTGGTATCAGCGGAGTTGCGGAGGGAAGGCGGGAGCAGGTTTCATGATGGATGTCCTCAATTTTGGAGGAGGAGAAGAAGGAGGCAAATTGAGTGGCAGCGATGGAGGATGGGAGGGGAGTTGGAGGTGGGCAAAGCAGAGTGTTCAAATTATGAAAAATGTGGCGGAAACTGGAGGACTGAGAAGGGATGACTGTTTGGAAAATGATTGCTTGGCAGAGCTGTAGGAAGAGAAAACAAATTTGAAATGGGAAAGATCCACCAGAGTTTCCTGCCAGAGGTGCTAAGTTGCCAATTCATTGGTTCCAATATAATAGGGTCCCTATCATCCTGTCACAAACCTGACTTGGTTTACATCTGTTTTCTAATTTTCAATGTTTCCAGGCTTGTCTGTGTCCATGCTGCTGCAGCTGCTCTGCATTCCTCCTTGATTAAGCTCCTGTGAGGCTACCTGGCTTCAGCACTGGTCACATGATCTAGGTGTACTCAAGTTATCCTACTTCCTGGTTGTGACCTAATTGCTGTTGCGGTCAGTAGCCAATCCCCAGCTACCTAGGGGGATATAAGGACTCACTTGAGAATAGCTCAGGACCTTGAACAACTTGTCTGATCCCTGTGTGTATCCAGTCCTTAGCGTTCCAAGGCTCCAGGTTCCTGTCCAGATTCCCTGAGGTTTTGGGGGACATTTACCAAAATGGATTCGTAGAAAAAAGGTGTATTCGTAGGGAGAAATACACCTTTTTTTTACGAATTTGTATTTTCGGGATTTACAATCCCAAAAATACAACAATTCGTAGTCCTAAAGATGGGACATTCGTATTTGTAGTTACAAATACGAATGTCCTACACCATCGATAGGATACGACAGAAATCACCATTCAAAAGAATGGTGATTCCTGATTTACTAAGCAGCCATACTGACAATACGGCTGCTTAGTGGTGTGAAACAGCCACGCAAATACGACAGGAAAATAGAACACCATTTTCCTGTTCTATTTGCGTTTTAGCCTGCACGGATCAGTCAGATCCGTGCAGGCTTCAGTGTAAAAAAATAGAAAAGGAGCCGGGGCCGGTAATTAAAAATCAGGGAACCCGATTTTGGCCGCGGGACCTTATATCATAAGTGTCCCCCGGCTGTGACATTACCCTGCTGGCTGGTTGTGCCTGGGACTGGTTCTTGAAATACGGGGGACCCCTAGTCATTTTGTCCCCCGTATTTTGGGAACCAGCCCCGGACCTGGAGCCTGGGGCTGGTTGTTAAAAATCGGGGAACCCCTATTTGTCAGGTTCCCTGATTTTTAATAACCGGCTCCAGGCTCTTTCAGCCTGGTGCTGGTTTCGGCTGTGGGGGGGACCCCACGCCGTTTTTTTTTTAAATTTATTTATTTTTCTATTTTTTTTACACACTGCAGCCTGCACGGATCTGACTGATCCGTGCAGACTGCTAGAAATAATTCGTATTAGCGGCCGTATATATGGCCGCTAATACGAATTGTTACACCATCGGAGGGTTACAAAGCAGTCGTATCTGACTGCTTTGTAACTGACCCTCCGGAACACGACTTTGCATACGACTTAAACAGTCGTATGCAGCCGTAGGGGAAATACCAATACGAAAAACTAGGTTTTTCATATTGGTAAATTTCCCCCTTTATGTGCAATCTGCTGCTGCTACCTGCTGTTACCAAAGCTCCCTGGCTCTCTAAATCTGCCAGGTACCTTCCTTACCATCTCCATCTCCCAAGGGAAGAGGATAGAGCACTCCAGCATCTCCCAGCAGAGTTTTCTACTGGCCTTAAAGGGCCATCACCGTCTTCGACTCCCTAGTCGACACATGCGTCAACTCTAAACCTCACTCGTCATTCTCCTGAGAGTTTCCCAGAGACTGACTCCAAGGCTCCTGAGTACCTGCTACAGTGAACCCTATCCTGTTGCTGCAGTTGTTACTACCGCCTTGCCTGGTTAATTCCACCTGCTGTAGCTGCTGTTATATTGTCTCCAGCATCCAGCTTACAGTCAGCTTCCCAAGTGCAGCACAGGACCATCGACTCCCAGGTCGACGCTGCCATCATTGACTCCCAGGTCAACGCTGCCATCATCCACTCCCAGGTAGACACTGCAATCATCAACTCCCAGGTCAACCCTGCTACCATCCCCAGCTCCCAGGCTGAAGAATATACTATCAGTTCCCTGACCAACAGTGCCATCCTGGCTCCCAGGCCAGACAGACTCTCCATTGGCTCCCAGGCCAGTGTACCCTCATGGCTCCTAGGCCAGACAGACTCTCCAGTGGCTCCCAGGTTGTCAAATGCCCGTGTCGGCTTCCAGGCTGTCAAATGCCCTTGTCGGCTCCCAGGTCATCAAACAGCACGTCGACTCCCAGGTCGTCAACACCCCTCTGGCTTCCAGGCCATCTGCAGTCCATGTCGACTACCAGGTTGTCAACAACCCTCCGCCTTCCAGGCCATCTACAGTCCATGTTGACTCCCAGATTGTCAACACCCCTTCAGCTTCCAGGCCATCTACGGTCTGTGTCGACTCCCAGGTCATCAACACTCCTCCAGGCTCCCAGGTCGTCGACTACTCCTTGGCTCCCAAGCCATTGTTATCTCGCCGGCCTTCCAGGCCAATGCAGACCAAGTTCCTCAGTTCCTAGCTCCAAGCTCAATGCCACTAGTCACCGTCCATCTCCCATAATTGGCCAGTTAGCTGTGGGGGACTCAGGTCAGAGGGCCATGGCCTTGCCACTGAACGCAGCAGAGTCCAAACCTCCTTGCAGGGGTCCCTGGTGAAAACCGTAGGTGGTGTTAGACTCTGCGCCTCTGACCAGAGTCTCGTCAACTCCCCCACCTACCTGTGCTCGCAGTGCCAGTGATCATCATATGAACTGTCCTTGCCTCTAATCCCCAGTGTTCCAATTCCCAGTAACACTGGCCCACTGCTGCCACAGCCGGGAACTCCAGAGACCTGACACATCCCTGTTGAAAAACTAAAAAGTAAACCAAACACACATGTTAATAAAACTTCAATTGATTCACTATATCAGTAAATATTAGTATATTGGACCCGCCCGGCACTCTGTGCTGCCCCTTTCTGCTCTATCACACATACAGTACTCTACAGGTTGGGATCATTTGGTCTACAGCATGATGGTCGACACCATTAGGTCGAAATGGGAAACGGTTGACATGGGAAAAGGTCGACATGGTTCTAGATCAAAAAGTCATTAGTTCGACAGGTTGTTAGTTCGACACGTCATTAGTTCGACATTGTTAGGTTGAAATGTGTTTTTCGACCTGAATGTCAACCCAGTCGACATGGACACAGTTTAAAGTGCACAGCATCCCCTTGCATCGCTCGCTGCACTTGCAATGCATCGGACACGATGCCTTGCTACGCTCGGCACACTATTTTATTCTTCCACCACGCTCTAGTGGATGGTAGGGCATGAAATACCGCCTGTCAGCACATGTCGGCTCAAAAAACAGGGAAAAACCCCATGTCGACCTTTTGACTGTCGACCTAGACAATGTCGAACTAATGACCTTTGGACCTAGACCCATGTTGACCTAATGGTCTCGACCATCATGATGTAGACCAAATGACCGCATCCCTACTCTACGCCATCATGCCCTTGTGCTCCACCCTGACCCCCTGCTCCTATACACTGGCAGCGGAGTTTCCTTTTCTTCTCTGGAAGCCGGCTAGGGAATATTTCATTGTTGCTCAATCCCTCGCTTTTACAGAACAAACATTGAGTAGTTGGGACTAACCAGGATGCTGTAATCTTACCAGCTGTCATGAGACGGTAGACCTCCCAGGTGTCTTGATGCCGGCAGTCATAGTACTGACCTTGACTCATGGTTAGAAGGCTGGCGCCAGAATCCTGACATCAATGGAGATGCAGATACCGGAATCCCAACCGACAGCATCCCAATTGTAAGTATGCGAGGCGGATAAGCATTAGGCTGGGGGTGGGGCGGAGGGTTCGGGTTAGGCAATACTGGGCAACTAGGAGTTAGGCTACAGGAAGGGAGGGTTAGGCACTTAGAAGGGGGATCTAGGAATAGGCTGCAGGGCCTTAGAGATTTTAGGCTGCAGGAAGGTTAGGGATAGGCTGGTGGTTTGTCCATTCCACTTCACTGAGTATGCAGACCTGCCAATCACAACAATGGGCATATGTCACCATATACAACAGGGCCAGACACCTCCTCTACGGTTATTGATCAATATCTGAACAGCTCCGACCAGTGGTTCTGATTCAGGTCCCGATACTAGTGCAGGGCATGCTGCATTGTACCCATCGGTATTTTGAGCATGTACTGGACCTATACTCCATAAGTTGGATGCAGATCAGCAACAGACTGTCAGTAATTGACAGTTTGCTGCCATTTGATGGTGGGAAGGGCGTTGTTTTCTCAAAACATTGGGGGTAGTGATGAGCCCAATATCTCTGTCGGATGATGGACATTTCCTGGTCTTCTTGGTCTTAGCAGCGGAAGCTGCCCACTGAAATGTAGGAATCAGTAACACAAGGCCTCGGTCATATGTATCTCAGGATCAATCCTAAAGCTCCACCCACTCATCATCAGCGCTGCTGGGTCCGGAACCCTTGTGATAATACCAGCTACTGTGACTCCCCACTTAACAATAATCACTGTGCCACCAGATGTTATAACACCAGCCACCGTGCCTCTACACTTTAGGGGCCACATTCTCTGATCACTTGAGTTGTAGCATGAGTAGAATTTAGCTATAGCATGTATGTTAAATAATATATTAGTTGTAAAGTCTTTGGGGCCGATTCAGTCCCATTCCTTATGGCCCAAATTCATCCTTGTCCTTCGATGTTCAGGGGAAACGGGAAGGGAGGGCCGGTTGCGGTCAGAGAGTGGCAGCAGGGGAACTCCCAGCTCGTCACATGACATCGGGCACCCGCCCCGAATTCGATGGATAGTGGGCGGAAAAAAAAGTTACTGAAGGAGAGATTAATCATTTGATGGTCAGAGACCATCGAATGATCAAATGATTTCTCTCCCGTTCACCGCATGCGAGGGGATGTGTTAGCAGTTAGTGAGGGGGGGGGGGGAGGCATTCGGCCGGGCGGCAGCGGCACTTACCTGTTCGCTAGGCTCATTAAATGCAGCCTAGTGAACCGGTCTGAATCAGTTCCTTTCTTTCCAAACAGCGGTGATAGTTTTATTTTTATGTCAAATTGTCACATATAAAAAATCCCAGGAAGAAGGAAAGCTCCGCTTACATTTTTTGGAGTTATGTTTTCGGCATTGAAGCAATGGATCATTTGCAAAAACAAGGCTCAGGAGCCTCCTCGGTTCCTGCACCACTTATGCCGGTAATTGGTTTACCTGCCGGCTGGAGAGAGACAAGCCTGGTTAGCCTCTTGTTGGAAGCAGACAAAAGAATGGAAGATGGGCTGCAGGACAGGGGAATGGAACTGATGAAATAAAGGTCCCTCCTTCGGGGAGAGACATGTCAGGCACTATTAGTCATGCTGAGGCTTACCAGGAAGGATTTATGTTAAACTGCTGCAGTTCATAGATCTCCAAAGCTCTGCGTCGGTCTAGTGGGAGAGAGACGGCAGTGACAGCAGAGGGTATTCTGCCCTGCTCTCTGTAACCTTGTGTCTCTGGGTACTGAGGGGAGAGCTTTAGGTCGCTATGTCTCTCCCCAGTTCCCCCGCTCAAGTCTTGTATGGAGGATTCCCATCTGTGTGACCAGCTGGTGTTTTTATTTAGCTATTCAAATAAATGAATTAGGCTGTGCACAATGACGTGTATCCTCAAAGTCAGCCATATTGGAGAGTACGGGCCTTCAGGATGACAGCTGTAGGTCAATATGGGTAAGGTCGATGGGGTTGGAAGGTCGACACAAGTATTAGGTTGACAATTGGAATGGGAAACTTTTTTTTTTCTTTGCCCACATGTGTTGACATGCCCTACGCTACCATCCACTATGGCAGGGAAGGGGAACCTTCAGCCCTCCAGCTGTTGTTGAACTACACATCCCATCATGCCCTGAAACAGATTTAGCATGGCCAAATAGCAAAACTGTTGCATGTCATGTGGGATGTGTAGTTCAACAACATCTGGAGGGCCAATGGTTTCCCGTTCCTGCACTACGACATGGTGGCAGAATAAAAGTGTGCCGAGCGCTCGCTCGGTTTTGCGCTCCCTAGTGGCAGCTGTGGGGGGAAAACCATTGAATCACTCCTAGTGTATCTTCAGCAGTTTGGGCAACAGGATTTAATGTGGCAATAATGCTAAATATCAAACCAGTCAAAGAGCCAGCTGCTTAGAAAAAGATGCGTTGTTAATGCAAGGAGTTTCTGAGATACTCTCTAATCTACACTGTCTGCTTACTGGTTAAGTAATATTGGGTACACACAAGACAATGTCTCTACCCTTGCAGACAAGATTACCGATGTGTGGCCACTGCAGGCTTCAGTCATTTGTTTGCTGCTCCTGGAGGTGCTGCATCAGATCATCTGCAAGGACTTCTGATATCTGGTAACACCTATGTTATTCTGGATGTCCAGCAAAATCACGCTGCCAGGCCTGGTTTAGCTGCATCCAAGGACACAGCCGGTGGATAACAGCAAACCGGGAAAACTGAAGTTTCTTGTCTCTGCGTGAAACTCATCATGTCAATAATGCTGCACATTTTGGTAGCGACGTTGCAGAACCGTACTGTACATGTGCAGTATGGTCCTGTGCAGTGGTGGCTCCAGAGGATAGGCTGCAGCACAGTTAAAAATTCAAATAGGATAGTGACTTCAACTGTCACCAACTGCCATTCCAAATATGACTTACTGGCAGTTGGTGTGCCTCACCTGTTTGAATTTTGAACTGCGCTGCGGGCCTGACCTCTGTGGCCGCCGCTGGTTCTATGTGTGCACAGGTCTGCAATAATCATAGTATTAAATAAATCTCTGAATCAGGCCCTAGAATATAGGGCCTGATTCATACCTGTTCAGTAGGCTGCATAGTGAACAGGTAAGCACCGCCCACTGGAGCGCTGTTCGCAGGGCACCCACCTCCCGCTGCCGAATCCCCTCACTAGCATGGGAAGGGATGTTTACTCGAACACATCCCCTCGCATGCAGCTGCGATGGGGAGATAAATCATTCGATGGTGGCTGACCATCGAATGATTTATCTCGCCTTCGGTATATGCAGTCTAGACTGACTGTTATTTCAGCCACCGATCGCCAAATACCGGACGGGTGCTGGCGTCATGTGATGTCAGCCTCCTGCCCCAATCAGGCATCAACCCGCCTGCACTTCCAGGGGAACGCCCAGTGTTTTAAAGGGGACGCACATAAAATGCTGGGAATTCCCCTGCACCAGCCCCCTGTCCACTCCTCCCAATCCCTCCCTGCCCTCCTCCTCTGGGGAGAACGGCCTGACGAGTGTGAAACTCGCTAAAGCCGTTCGTTCCCGGGTTTTGTGCATGCGCACATTTGCACATGCACAAACCCACCACCATCGGACATGGGGCCGAATTTGGAATGGAACAAAATGGTCTGAATCGACCCCATAGTTTCTTGATTTTACTGGGAAAAGTAAAAACCATTGAAACTTTACACAAAAGTTATTGTCATGTAAAAGAAACTTAAAAAAAGGTAAATCTACTGGGCGCTATGGGCGAGATGTACTAAAGGGAAAAAAATGCGGTAAAACCCCTGTTTTCGGGGATTTACCGCATTTTCAAATGTACTATGGGGGTTATTCTGGTTTATTTGGAAAGTCAAAATCACTCTCTAATGGACAAAATCATGTGCACTGCAGGTGGGGCAGATGTAACATGTGCAGAGAGAGTGAGATTTGGGTGGGGGGTGTACTTCAAACATATCTATATTGCACTGTAAAAATAAAGCAGCCATTATTTACCCTGCACAGAAACAATATAACATCCAAATCTCACTCTCTGCACATGTTACATCTGCCCCACCTGCAGTGCATATGGGGTTGGCGTCTGCGCAACCCGCCGCACACGACAACCCCACTCCCTGGCTGGCATACCTCTGCCATACTCCTCCTCCCCCTAGCAACACAGCCGGAGGGGCTTCCAGCTGCCGGGAGGAGGAGGCACCCAGGACTTCTGCTTCCAGGCCAGGGAGAGCCCAGGGATGTGACAGAGACCCCCGCACACCACAGGTATCGTGGGGGCCTCTGCCACCGTATTGCTATGTTGATCGCATATGTTAGCATACCTCTCAACTTCTGTTCCTCCAAAGTAGGGACACTCCGAAAAGGGGGCATGTCCTATGCTAATGAGCACGTGGCATATACAAATTAGCCACGATTAGGCCACGCCCCTGTTTTCTCCGTCTGCGGTGCTGAATAGACGCTGTGTGCATGCGCACAGCGTCTATTCGTTAGGCTGGGGCGACCAGAGCCGGCCCTAGCCTAAATGACGCCCTAGGCAAGATTTTGGCTGGTGCCCCCTAGCACCGCCACTAGTTCCGCCTCTGACCCTGCTCCCCTTTCCCAGCACCATCAACCCTCATCATAGCAGTCGTCATTTCGGTGCTCCTACCCGCAATATTTTAAATAGAAACAGTGCACACATTCGGTGCGCAGCCCAAACAGGGGTGTGTTCTTCCTGGGAAGGGGCATGGCCACACAATAGTACCCCCAATTCAAATTATGCCACACAGTAGTGCAACTTTATTCACATTATATCATGTTATAGTGTCCCTTATTCACGTTACATCACACAGTAGTACCACTTTACCTTATGTACATTACTCCTCACATTATTTACATTATACCCTTGGAAAAAAAATCCTGAGAAAATATTGTATTTTAAGCCCCTCCATGGCCACACTGTAGACCAGCACAAAGCAGTGTGTGCTGGGCAGAGGAGAAGAGCTGCAGCTGCTGCTGTCACTTAAGGGGAGGGGGCCTGGGGTCCCCACTGGGCACTTCCATCAGACTTTTGCCTGGGTAATTTGTACCCCCTACCCCTTTCTCTCGGCACCCCTGATAATACCACACAGTAATGCCCCTTACACACGACACACATTATCAATGTCCTTATAAACATAATTCCCCTTACACATTATGCCAACCTTTATTAATGCCCTTCATACACATAATGACACACATAATGTCCCTTTCACATGTGTTGCAAATTATTAATGCCCTTATACACATGACACACATAATGCCCCTTGCACATATGTTGCACATTGTTAATGCCCTTATACACATGACACACATAATGCCTGTTACACATATGTCGCACATTATTAATGCATTTATACATGACACACATAATGCCCCTTACACATATGCCGAACACTTTTGCACGAACAACCCACCCGCAGATAGCACTTGCACATCCACTAACACTGTGACCTCTGCCTCTGCTTGGATACAGATGTTTCCGCATACATCTTGCCTCAATAGGCCATGCAGCTCCTGGCCAGTTCTGCTAACGTTGGGTGCCTTTTTTGCTGAAAATTCATCTTATTTGCATTGTTATGACCAGCACACACAAGGAGCTTCCAATGATTAAAATGATATGCGGCTTGCCTATATTCTGTGTGCAACTGTGGCTGTACCTGCATACGGAATGCTATGTTACAGTGGTTTCCATGAATACACTATTTCATATGCAGATACAGCCTCACTCACACACAGAATATAGGCATGCTGCATATCATTTTAATCAGCAGAATCTGCTGATGCCCCTAGGCATTCCAAACGCCCTAGGCAATTGCCTAGTTTGCCTATGCCTAGGGCCGGCTCTGGGGGCGACTCCCAACTGCCCCCCTCGCAGCGGGACACTGCTGGCCCCGGGAGGGACGCGGGACCGAACCAAAAAAGCAGGACGGTCCCTCGAAAAATGGGACAGTTGGGAGGTATGTGTTAGTACATATGTGATCACCATCAGTGCGATGGGCGGCAATGTATTTTTTATACATCCCGCCCCATATATGCATAGAAAAGGTATAGTAAATATCTAGTCCTTAAAAATACTTTCATCTACTTCATACTTGCCGACTTTTCGGATAGTCTCTCCGGGAGAAGCCCGGAGAGGACAGCCAGGTCTTCAGGTCGGGGGACGGGGCTAATGACTCAAAGACCCGGCCCCAATCCGTGGAAAGGCCGCAATTCGCGGGTCTGGGAGTAGGGGCGAGGCTAAAATGACGCGAAATGACACGATTTGCGTAATTTTAGTCCCGCCCCTTGCTACAGACCCGTGAAAAAACGGTAATTGGTGCGGTAAGGAATGAGTGTGCGGGGGCTGCCTGGAAAAAGCGGGAGGATTGCCGACCTTCCTGGGGGGCCAGGAGGGGGACCTGATTTTCGGGAGCCTCCCGGCAATTCCGGGAGGGTAGGGCCTGATCTACTTAAAGTAGACTACAATTCTTGTCCTTATAATGATACAATAGATTCCCTCAAAATAATATCATTGCAAACGATCAACCACAAACTAAATGACTCTTCTGCTGGTTCTGTGATCAGCACTTGAACACGTTACTTAGATTTTGCTAAAATATTCCTTAGAGGTCCCTCTATATTCTGCAAAGATAAGTGAATGTTCCTTGACGTGTGCTGTAAATGAAATTAATCATAATGTGATGTTAATGGAATCTAAATAATTATATCAGACATTAAATACTCTGAATTCTGCAATAACATTAAGACAGCAACAATTATGATTGAAAATGTTTGTAACGTTGTATTGAAGAAAATACTGCAGCGATTATTAGCGAGCATTAGCATTTTGCTTACGATAAGATTCTGCAGAAGCCAGAAAGAGACACCAGAAGTAGAGACTCGTTTTGTTTTGTCTGGGGAACGAAGATTCCAAGGAAGCCTGCACGTAGATCCACTGTATCTCTCTCCATAGGGGATATGTTCTAAGTCTTGGAGAGAGATTCAGTAGAGAGAGATATTGTATAGGGATCTGTTCATTAAAAGAGAATTGTTACTTTTCACTATATATCGGTTTGATGTGACATATAGCTTTGTTAAGGGGACTAAGTAAAAACCGGACCCGTACAAGACCCGGGAACGCCGGACCGGACATCAAACTCTGCATTCCGGAGCTTGCAGTTTCTGGTCTGGGGGTGTCTTGACCGGTGGGATGCCTGTGATAGCTTTCACCAGGGACATGGGGAAGGGGAGATTGCAACCTCTCTGTGTGGTCTGGACCGTTCCGGTTTTTGCTACATGCCCGGACCATACAGGGAGGCTTTATTCTCCCCACCCCCTCTCCCTGGTGACAGCTGTCACAAGCAGTCCCCAGGACAGCCCTGGACAGTACACCCCCAGGACCCGGACAGGACCCCGAAATGCCGGACTGGACATCAAACTCTGCATTCCGAAGGTTGTAGTGTCCGGTCTGCATTCTGGGATCTGGTATCCAGGGCTTGGTGGTCCTGTCTTCAGCTGCAGTTCTCTGGGAGAAGCATGGAGGCGATGGTAGGTGTTTCCTGCTCATGTGCAAGTGGCTTAGCTGAGGAGAGTCTGCAATGGCTGCTCGGATAAGGGACAGAGCCAGAATGGATGCCGGCAGGAAGATACGGATCTTCCCTGCCTGCTTTGTCATCAGTGGCGTAACTAGTGTAAGGCAGCCCACGCTGCTGCTTGGGGGGGCGAGCAGCAGTGTGGTCTGTGTGGGTGCCGGAACCCTCCCAGTGCACTGACATGCTGCCGCTTGCCACTGCCCGCTGGCTGATTATGGAAGGAGGTGAGTCAGCCACGGCGCGCAGCCATGACAGCCTGATACCCTGATTCACTTGCCTGTACACAGAGCCGGCTATTGGTTACTGTGTACAGGATGGGAGGGAGGATGGGAAGGCGGGTTGTCGGATGGGTGGGGACGGACTGGGACAGATGCGTGCAGGGTTGTTGGGAGATTTTTTTTTGGGGGGGGGGGGGGCACGCATTTTATAGTAATGCGACTGGTTGTCATCATCGTGTTCAGATACATCATCCTAAAATGGCAGAAAACTTTGTCCAATTATAGTGTAGAAATATGACGATAGATGGTTATACTCTATATCCAGAGGAGGGGCTGCCGCACAGTCCAAAATTCAAATTGATGAGCTCCACCAACTGCCACCAACTGCCATTAGAAAATAACTCATTGGCAGTTGGTGTTTGTCCCCTATTTGAATTTTGACCTGTGCTGCAGCCCCTCCTTTGGAGCCACCACTGGTTATACTACAGTACTTACCACCACTGTGGATATAGTTGCAGTAGTCATTAATGACCTGCAAGATACAGTAAACACCTCATGTACGGTGCTGTAATTACATGAATATACCCATACTGTACTCATTTTGTGCTTGCCTGTCCCTAACAGTTCTGCAACTCTAGACCTTTGGGGAATCAAAGTCAATACTGTATATGAAAATCGTCTGGATGGTTGACAGGCAAAGTCTAAATCAACATACATGTGGTCAAAATGTAGACAGAAGACACATTTCAACATGGCTATGGTTGACACACAAAAAGGTTGACTTTTTCTCACTTTACATCCACGTGGTTTCCGATTGGGAATAAAGAAGTGTGCAGAGACCAGCGGTATTGGTGCAAGGCACCTGGTCCAAAGCATGGTGAGTGAAGCGAGCCATGCAAATGATGCGAATTACACTAATTGGGAACTACGTATTCAGGTATCAACATTAAGAACAAAAAAAAGTGAAAAATGTCGGTATGTTGACATTTTCCATGTCGACATTTTACGTGTGTTGACCAGTTTCCAGTGTCTACCTTGTGCAGCTCAACCCTGCCACAATGACTTTCAATGACTGCAATGTACTTTCACTTTGAGCTGTGACCGTTTTAACTTTCACTTTGAGCTGTGACTGTTTTTAACCCACAAACTTTCCACCCGACCCCACTTCCAGTCCCAGTCTGCTCCTATCTCCAATATCTGTCTTCACAGCCCCCTCTCTCCACATCCAGTAAGTGTCCCTGCAAAAATTACTTTCACTTTCTTTTATGACATCTTTTAGCACACAAAAGAGTAATTTGGTCCATTGAGTGTCATCTAGTGGTCACTGGTGGTACTTCACCTCATGAGTAGTGAGTAGTAGTTAGCCTTTTATATATAACGTAGTTTCTGTATTTTAACATAGAGAAAAATTTAGGCTACAATATGTGCCCACCTACTTTGACCAGGAGACATAGGGGATTATTCTGGTTCACTCGCAAAGGCACAATCACTCTCTAATGGACAAAACCATGTGCACTGCAGGTGGGGCAGATGTAACATGTGCAGAGATAATTAGATTTGGGTGGGGTTTGTACCTCAAACTGAGATCTATATTGCAATGTAAAAATAAAGCAGCCAGTATTTATCTTGCACAGAAACAATAACTCACCCAAATCTCTGCACATGTTACATCTGCCCCACCTGCAGTGCACATGGTTTTGTCCATTAGAGAGTGATTGTGCCTTTCCGAGTGAACCGGAATAACCCCCATAATCAGGTGGGTCACTAATATTCCTAAGGTTTGGATCCAGAGCACAGGACCTCTGGGGCTAGCACATCCCAAACTCCCCAAGGCATCTAACTAGTTAGAAGTAACAATTAAAGTGTTAAAATGTGTTACACTAGCAAAAAGTAGCCGCATACAGAATAGAAGAAGCTGCAGGGACTCTGATCAGTGGTGTAACAATAGCCCCGCAGACCCTGTCATGTTGGGGACGCGATGAGTAAATGTGGGTGCCAGGGGTCTGCGGGGCTATTGCTGAACCGCTGCTGCCTGCTGGGACCTGCAGATCCAATTGCCTGCAGTCCGGACTACCAGGGCTTCTCCTGCTGCTGCTTATGAAAAATAGCCCTAACTAAATGCCCCCATCCAGGGGGGGGGGGGGGGGGGGCTAAATTTGCCGAAATTTTCCGGGAGGGGTGCACTCAGCATTGTGCTATGGAAAGCAGTCCACCTATCGTGAAAATTCCTGGGCCCGGTAAAAAAAATTGCTCAGTGTGTATGCACTGAGCGATTTTCAGCCCAGCGATTATCACTTAGTCGCTCTGCATACAAGCTGGGCAAAAACTCCCAGTGTGTATGCACCTTTAGTGTAACTGCAAAACTTTCTGTTCTTTTTCCCTTGTCACATCAGATTGTGAAAGACACATTGTGGGCAGGATGTTCAAACATCCGCAGCCCAGCTCCGCCCCCCTTCGCCGCCTCATTGCATACATAATTATCGCATATGCTCTAACATATGCGATAATTATGGCAAAGGACAGCTCTTGCGTTAAGAGCTGTCCTTTGCGGTGAGAGTCAGCGGGACCCACCGGGACCTGTCGGCTCTCCCCTCCCTCCCTGACCCAGCGCTGCTGCTGTTGCGCCCGGCTCTCCTCCTCCCTGCACCCGGAAGAGGATCATAGTGCAGGGAGGAGGAGGTCACAGGTCCAGGCAGCTCTGTGCTGCCCGAACACAGGAGAGGGGTGGTCGGTGCGGGGTGGCGGTGGGTCGGTGCGGGGCGGCAGTGGGTAGCGTTAGAAGCCCATAGGCTTCTACGGGGCATCGCCATTTTTTTTCTGGCGATGCCTCCCGTCGCGGTTACCCGGCGGGCGAAGCTTAGAGCATCCCAAAATGCGGTAAAAACCCGATAACGGGGTTTTAACCACATTTTTAGTTTAGAGAATCTCCCCCTGCATGCGCATTAAAAAAGACAAACGATATCCGGCTGATACAAGTTAACTACTCAGATCACAATGGGAGCTTTGAAAGTGCAAGTACAACTATTCCAAACAGTAACACCTATAATTTTAGTATTCTCGGAGAGCATTTAACTATATATAACGCTGTTCAAATTGTCAATTATATCCCCCACAATGGTGCTGAGTCACAGACATCTCACATTGTTTTATAGGTCAAAGCCTCCCCTTTTAGGATATATTTTTAGCATATGGTATTACGGAACATGCACAACAGTTGTTGAAACTGAAAGGTAGCGGTGATTATTCAGGAACTGAGCACTTTCCCCAACACTAAATGCAATTTACCTTTTGCAGTTGATGTTGAAGATTCTGGTGACGTTTGCTTAATGGACATGTGACTCACTTATCTTTTGTTCTGACTTCCTTTATGACAAGGGAAAACACTATTGCTGGGGGATACATTCACTAGGTCTACAAGCATTAGGTCGATACCACTAGGTTGACATGACTGAAGGTCGACATGACTGTAGGTCGACATGCAGGAAGGTCGACAGGGTCATTATGTTGACCTGGGGAAGGGCAACAGTCAAAAGGTCGACATGGGGTGATTCACTTTTTTTTTAGAGCCGACATGTGCCGACAGGTGGTATTTCTTGCCCTACCATCCACTAGAGCGTGGTGGTAGAATAAAATAGTGTGCCCGAAGCATGACGAGTGCAGCGAGCTATGCGAGGGGACGCGGTGCTACATTTCAGTGTCCATGTAGGTACTTGTGTAGTATCACGGCGCCCGATATATCGGATGCGATCCTATGTGATTTTTTTACCTGTTCATACCCCCACTATCCACTACGTATGGAGTTGATTTTATATAGTGTGGCGAGCGCAACAAGCCACCGAGCCTGAAGCGTGGCGAGCGGATTACTGCGCTCGCCACACTATAGAAAATCAACTCCATGCGTAGTGGATAGTGGGGTTATGAACAGGTTAAAAATCGCTTTGGATCGCATCGATATATCGGGCGATATTGCATCCAATATATTTATTTATTTATTAACAGTTACTTATATAGTGCACACATATTCCGCGGCGCTTACAGAGAATATTTGAACATTCACATCAGTCCCTGCCCAAGTGGAGCTTACAATGTATATTCCCTACCACATGTACATGCGCACACAGACATTCTAGGGTTAATTTTGTTGGAAGCCAATTAACCTATCTGTATATTTTTGGATCGTGGGAGGAAACCGGAGTACCCGGAGTAAACCCACGCAAGCACAGGGAGAATATACAAACTCTGCACAGTTAGAGCCATGGTGGGGATAGAACCCATGACCTCAGTGCTATGAGGCAGTAATGCTAACCATTACACCATCCGTGCTGCCCCGGGCACCGTGAAACTACACAAGTACCTCCATGTCCACTGTGTCTACATTCGGGACAAAAAAGTGAAAAACCCCATGTCGATCTTTTGACTGTCGACCTTACCCATGTCGACCTAATGCTTGTGTTAGACTTTTGCAATTTTTTCGCAAAAAACGGGCGAATTCGCATATTTTCCGGAAATCTTACATGTGAATTGCGCTAAAAATTGCACTTTTTTGCTGCGATTTTTTCTCACACTTCAATTCACATCCAGATGTTTTCCTATTATAAAGTATACAACTCGCAAATTTAATAGGGTGCGATTTTTGGTAAATGTTACTAAACATCGCAAAAAAATATGCAACAAAAGTTGTGCTCTCAATTAGCGCCACCAGATGTTATCATCCACCAGAAATATAAATTAACTTTCCTTTCTCCTTTGGAATTTAGGAGAAGCTTTCAGTGTATAATTCTTGAATTCTTATACTGAATCTGCAAACAACTTCAAAAGACAAAAATAGTGCAATATTGTCTATACACCATAATAGCAATTATTGGTCTGATTTTACACTCACATATTTTGATTTTTTAATTTGCATATAAGTCCACCATATGTGGATACTGCAGAGTGTTGCTTCCTTCCGTATAGATACTGGAAAATCTCAAAAACAAACATCCATAGTGCAATACTGTTGTGTACTTAAAAGAATACTTTATTATACAATTGCACTCACATTTAGGACATAAAAAAATCGCATATCACCAGATATATGGTTAGTGCCCGTCTGGAGAGTCAACTGTCAGGATATCCAAGTGTTGGTATAAGGAAACAGCCTGGTTACAGTCTCGGTAACTGATAGTCCAAGATGCAACTCCTTACTTGTGATCCTAACAGGTCCTCCGTTCCTCAGATGGGGGTTAAGTGACTTGTTGCCTTAGCGCTTTCGGACGTGCTGTCCTTCTTCAGAGGCATCGCAAAAAAAATAAACCAGGTTCTGACAGGCGAATCGGACTGAACCGTGCACAGATCACTGAGATCTGTGCATGGTTCTGTCTTAAAAAATGTGTAAAAGTTTAAATTACGCCCGGTGTCCACCGGCCAGGGATACAGGGGACAGACCTGGGCTTCAGCACTCCCCACTCCCCCAGGTACCCCGTCCAGGGCTGACCAGCCACGGTGCTCATGGTACGGCCGGGGGACCTTATGTAAAAAGTGTCCCCCAGCTGTGGCATGACACGGCGGGCTGTTGGAGCCCTTTGCTGGTTCCAAAATACAGCTGACCCCCAGTTTTTTTGTGCCCCGTATTTTTGGAACCAGGTCCGGGGCTGGTTATGCTCAGGAGTGGGGACCCCACGCCATTTTTTTTACACAAAAACGCACATTACCATGTATCCCATTAAATCTCACCCTTTGTGTGAACTAGGCCTGCTTTCTCAAAGTGAGACCATCAACACCGCATGTGACCACAGGGAGCAATAGATCTTTCTTGTTGCACTAAGCACCATGGACATGACTATCTTGCCACACTGCCAGAAGTTATGAAAAAAAGTGGCTCTGTGTTGGCCATACTTAACACAGGTATCAGGTTCCTCTTGAATCATGTGTGCCTGTTGAATAGGCGCCACATAGGCCCTGTAAAGTAGTCTCAAATGTAACTCCTAAAGGGAGGCAGAGTACAGATATCTTAACGTCAGTTGACAGTGTTCCAAGATAGCACCACCCTTCGGGAAGGAAATGGACCTGGCCCACTTTTTAGTCGCAAAGGGTGACATGGACCTCTGTATAGTAATAATGTAGCCTATAAGTACCAGTACGTGTAATGGACATGAGAGTAGCCATTGGGTCTGTGTCCGCGTCAGCAGACATAGCCGGCGGTAGACATTGGATTGGGTGGCTGAAAAACATATAGAATTGGGCATGCGTTAACTCATATTTCTCTTTCAGGTCTGCAAAGGACAGAAGGTGACTGGTATATCTGGGTTAATCATTCCTTTGGGGGTGTGTAATAGGCTGTAAGGGAGTTCAGGGAGAATAATTCTTCCTCCAAGGATTGATTCGTGAAGACAGAGCATCTCCAGACCAGTCCATTATGAATCTAAAACTAACAGCTCTGCTAAAAGTAAGGGCATCTGGGATGCCCAGTCCCCCTTCAGAGCAAGGAAGTTGACGTTTGGAATAGGCCACACGCGGCTTCTTATCAGCCCAGAGGAACTTATAAAGTGTCCAGGGCCCCCCAAAGGCTTAATCTGGCTCTGATAGAAGGGCAGATATTTTAGCTATCACCAGTCTAAAATTGGCTGAATAGAGTTATGACAGAGATGGGGGTATACATATACCTAAATACTTCAATGAAGGGGATACCACAGGGAATTGAGATAGAGTTGAATCGGAAGAGATGGGCCCAGAATTACCAGTGATGATCATTAGCTCAGACCTGGAATAATTGACCTTAAATCCTGAAAAGGATCCAAAATGGTCAATCATGGATACTATTGCAGGGATAGATTTGAGGCAAATAGCAACATATTGTTGGCGAAAAAGGCCAACTTGGCTTCCTCCTTGCCAACCTGGATGCCCGGATATAACGGGGACGATCTCAGGGCTATGGACAAAGGCTCAAGGGCCAGTGCAAAGAGTAATGGGGACAGTGGGCAACCCTGCCGTGTCCCCGATTGAATGAAAAAGGGTTGGGATAGAAAACGGTTATTAAGCACTTGGGTGGCCGGGTCAGTGTATAGGAGCCGTATGAGTGAAATGCACTCTTCTGGAATACCAAATCTGAGCAATGATCCCATGTGATCAGGTCAAATGAGGAGAAGTTGTGTCCCGCACTGGTCACCACTGTGGAGAGATGGAGAAAGTGCTCAGCTGCAGCGCTTGTGTCAGAGGAGATCCCTGCAGTACATCCTCTGCCCCAGCAGCAATACCCGGCGGAGAGACCTACCAATCACAGCCATTGCTAGTTCCCTGTAATGCGTTGCAGCGCATCACCCTCACAGACCCACTGCTACAGACTTCCCAGCTTCAGCAGAGACACCTCCATTACCTCCGTCTATCTACTGCAGCTACAGGATATGATAAGTACAGTACCTGCACCATACACCTGTGTACACCTGCCTGTGATATACATTGCTATAAACTGCAAGGTAACCCTTGACCTTGTTAACTCTGTGCCTACCACAATAAACTATATAACTGGTTAAACTTCTGAAAAGTGTGTCATCTAACAACACCACAAGCATCGCTATATACTCTGACAACAACTGGAATAGTTGTGTGTAAATATATATATCAAGAGTGCTCTCCAATCCAAAGCATCAGACCAACCGGTGGCGAGACACTTCCACAAGTCGCAACATACCCTGAAGGACATGAAGTTTATAGTAATAGATCACATACCAGCTTCTAATAGAGGAGGGGACAGAGAAGGCGCACTCCTGCGCTGCGAGGCCAAATGGATCCACCTATTGGACTGCTGCAAGCCCAAGGGCCTCAATGACAGACTGTCATTCGGCGTGTTCAAGTAACATAGTGGAAACTAAGGGACTGTCTGATTGCAAGGTAACCCCTGTGACTACCTTTTATATGAGGCTGACCACTGCACACCTGTGGTAGTTCCATCAAAAACAGCAAGGGACAGATTCTCTAAGCTCAAAAGTGATAAAATGGAGAGTGAAAAACAGCCAGCCAATCAGCTCTTACCTGCCATGTCATAGACTGTGTTTGAAAATTGTCAGGCAGGAGCTGATTGGCTGGCTGTTTATCACTCTCCATTTTAGCACTTTTGAAGCTTAGAGAATCTAGCCCCAACACTGGTAACCGTCTGGGCACGTGCACAGTGGGACCCAGGGTGAATGCACAGGCAGCAAGCAGCAGCAGCGGCTAGTATCTGATGCCACAACAGCGCCTGCCTGTGATTCATGCCGCTGATATTTTGAGATAATCTGCCATTTTTGGGAGGGGCTGACTGATTTAGCTTTTCCTACAAATTGTGATTATAGTTTATCATGCAGGACAAGCTATCCGGTTATGACTCACAGAGATGACAGATGCTTACTCCATGGATTGTGACAGAGCTATCAATTAGCTGAAGGGAAATATTTATGTGCATTACAGGCTTACAGAACATCCATTTGAAAATGACTCAGGTTTAATATTGTAGAATTATTCAAAAACTCCTTCAGCGAAATATATAAATAGAAATAATATACAGCAGTACTGGTCAAGAGTATATTATATTGCACCGCAGTTGGTGAATCGTTGGCAATGACTAATAACTGGAGAAAGCAAAGAAATATCTGATACGAGTGTGAAAGCAACAGGAGATCCATTAGTGGCGTAAACTCCTGTATCCAGCAATAAAAGACATTTATTCTAACATTTGCCTAATCACCCACACTTTTTTAAAGCACCAAGGAGATGCATCGAGCCTTGGAGAGAAATAAAGTGGGGAGAGATCGATGGCCTGATCAGACCTGTTGGCAAGGCTGCAAATTTTGCTGCGCTGTAGGTGGGGTAGATGTAACATTTGTAGAGAGAGTTAGATGTTACATCTGCTCCACATGCAGTGCCGTCTTTCCCATTGGGCTTAATGGGCTCCTGCCCAGGGGCCCAAGGATTCTAGGGGCTCACCCAATGGGGAAGATGGCACTGCCCCGGGGAGCTGCTGCGGCGGCGGGCAGCACTGGCTGGAAGCTTGTAGCTCTGCGCTATTTGCTGGGCAGCGGGCGTGAAGCTGATTTTGAGAACACTGGCCGGATGTTGATTGGCTGAATTCTCTCAGCCAATCAGCATCCGGTCAGTCTTTTCAAAATCAGCAGTGCTTCCCGGCACCCGGCAAATAGCGCTACAGGTGGTGCAGTGGCGGCTGTCCTGTGTTGGTTCCCCTGGCCGGTGTGAGTGCGGCGGTGGTAGTGACCGTGTGCACCTCCCCTCCGCGGCTGTGGGCATAGAGTTCTGGGAGCAGCGGCAGCAGGCATGGTCATTTCATGTTACAAGGAGGACCCATAGGCATTTCTATAATGGCCCCCCGCGATACCTGTAATGTGGTTTGCAGGGGGTCTCCGTCACCTCCTGGGCCCTGCAGCGTTCCCTGCATCTCCTCCTCCCCCTTGCAGCCAGGACTTCCCCGGCTGTGACATGCTGCTGGGGGAGGAGCAGCACGTAGGACAGGGAGGGGGGTGCGGACAGCGGGCAGTGGGCGGTGATAGAAACGGGGGTTTTACTGCATTTTTGGCTTATTGCATCTCACCCAATATGTGGTACTAATCGCATATGCGATTAGTACCACAAAGGACAGCTCCCTCGATAAGATATGTATTTTGCTTTACTTACCCCTCACCGGCAGCCACAGGGCATGCTATGAGGGACGTAGGGGCATCTTAAGAGAGGAGGAGGGCCGTGTTCAGCCTCCTCGGGTGGGCACTCTCCTCTCTGCAGGGAGTGGCACCGGGATCAGTAGGGTCTGAGCGCTATAGTGTTTAGACCCTACTGTGCATGCATGAACATCCACTGCATTGAGCAAACAGAGGGGTTGTCAATGGGGAAGCCAGAATTCTACATAGATGTCAATATACAAAGCAATCACCTAGCACTGAGTACTAGGAAAAATCCCATTACAAAGGTAATACCTGTAGATGACCAATATATGAGCACAGACAGGTTGAGCATGTGCAGTTGTATTCAAATAATTCTGTGTTTGGACACCAGTCTCAACCTCTGGGTAATTTCTGGATACTTGAGAGCAATAACGACCAACCAATTTACCAAAGTAACTGCCACAGATCTTAAATGTGCACTGAGATATTGCATGCTACAACGCTGTGATACGCACTGTCTTCCAACTACTGTACATGATGTATTAAACCATTGTTGATTCCATTTTTTGAAGGCATTTGTGAAATTTACTCCATCTGAGAACTTTAAACTATACTTTGACCTTAAGACATCATGTTTTCATTGCTTGAGAAAGCATTTAGCTATTGCAAACCTGTGGCTTGCCCCGTGTATTTTCTCCAAGTAAAACAGCACGTTTGAGGACTGCATACTGACAGATGGCTGCAACGTGACATTTCGGAAAGCCAAGAGATGTTAAGAGTTCATTTTATTGTGTTCAAGAAAGTTGTATTATTTTTTTATTTGAACAATTTTCAGAACGGCGCAGTTTTTAATCATTAGTTACGGTGCTGGATTAATCTAAAAATCTAATGTTAGCTTGTTAATTGTTCAAATAATTTATAATAAAGCTAAATATATTCAGCTTTAAACTGAATGGTTTAGATTAATATTTACTTTAGAGAGGGAATCATTTTATATATTCTAATGTTTCCATAACAATTACTGTATCATTACTGTTAGAGATGTGCGCCGGCCACTTTTTGCGGTTTCGGTCTTGGATCTGTA
Organism: Crinia signifera; assembly: GCF_055691185.1. NCBI lineage: Eukaryota > Metazoa > Chordata > Amphibia > Anura > Myobatrachidae > Crinia > Crinia signifera. Next base: position 304,304,503 of record NC_139219.1, on the reverse strand, counting down.
TCTGCCTCCGGTTTTGGATCTGTATTCGGTTTTGCCAAAACCGCCCTTTTTGGTTTTGGTCTTGGTTTTGGTTTTGGATCTGTATCTTTATTTTTTGAACTCATAAAAACAGCTAAAATCACAGAATTTTTTTTTTTTTGCTCCTACGCTATTTTTAACCTCAATAACATTCATTTCCACTCATTTCCAGTCTATTCTGAACATCTCACACCTCACAATATTGTTTTTAGGGCAAAAGGTTGCACTGAGGTAGGTGGAAAACTATGCTAAGCCACACAAATGTGCGGCACAAGCAAGTGGCTCATCTAGGAGTGGCAGTATCTTATAAAAAGATGGGGTACCGACAGCAGCCACAGTACCGTATAAATAGATGGGGTACGGACAGCAGTCACAGTACCGTATAAACAGATGGGGTACGGACAGCAGTCACAGTAACGTATAAACAGATGGGGTATGGACAGCAGTCACAGTACCGTATAAACAGATGGGGTACGGACAGCAGTCACAGTACCTTATAAACAGATGGGGTACGGACAGCAGTTACAATACCTTATAAACAGGTGGAGTACCAGCAGTCACAGTATCATATAAAAAGATGGGGTACGGACAGCAGCCACAGTACCGTATAAAAAGATGGAGTACGGACAGCAGCCACTGTACCGTATAAACAGATGGGGTACGGACAGCAGTCACAGTACCATATAAACAGATGGGGTATGAACAGCAGTCAAAGTACCGTATAAACAGATGGAGTACCAGCAGCCACAGTACCGTATAAACAGGTGGGGTACGGACAGCAGTCACAGTACCTTATGAACAGATGGAGTACCAGCAGTCACAGTATCATATAAAAAGATGGGGTACGGACAGCAGTCACAGTACCGTATAAACAGATGGGGTACGGACAGCAGTCACAGTACCTTATAAACAGATGGGGTACGGACAGCAGTTACAATACCTTATAAACAGGTGGAGTACCAGCAGTCACAGTATCATATAAAAAGATGGAGTACGGACAGCAGCCACAGTACCGTATAAAAAGATGGAGTACGGACAGCAGTCACAGTATCGTATAAACAGATGGGGTACCGACAGCTGTCACAGTACCTTATAAACAGATGGGGTACAGACAGCACTCACAGTACCTTATAAACAGATGGTACGGAGCTACGGAGAGCAGTCACAGCACGTGGGACAGAGACATTTTTTTTTCTTTTTTTAAACTTTAAATAATTTTATTCATTTAAAAAAAACAGTGGGGTACGGCCTGCGGTCACAGTAGTTCCTTATAAACTGGTACGGAGCTGCGGACAGCAGTCACAGTACCATATAAACAGATGGGGTATGGACAGCTGTTACAGTACCTTATAAACAGATGGGGTTCGGACAGCACTCACAGTACCTTATAAACAGATGGGGTACGAAGCTACGGAGAGCAGTCACAGTACGTGGGACAGAGACATTTTTTTTTTTACTTTTAATAATTTTATTAATAAAAAAAAAACAGTGGGGTACGGCCTGCGGTCACAGCAGTACCTTATAAACTGATACGGAGCTGCGGACAGCAGTCACAGTACCCTATAAACAGATGGGGTACGGACAGCTGTCACAGTAACGTATAAACAGATGGGGTACCAGCAGTCACAGTAACGTATAAACAGATGAGGTACGGAGCTGCGGACAGTAGTCACAGTAACGTATGAACAGATGGGGTACCAGCAGTCACAGTAACGTATAAACAGAGGTACGGAGCTATAGACGGCAGTCACAGTATCGGCATATACTGTACTACACACAGTGGATGTACAGTATGCAGTGCACTGCACACACTGGGTTATGTGGAGTTATACACTTTGAAACAATACTGCTGGTGGTGCTACTAAACTTAAATACAATTAGAACTTGTGGCCACTGTCTAAGGTGCCTATGAAACAAAGCTGGTGCCCACTGCCTATGAAGCAACAAAGCTGGTGCCTCTGCCCACTGCCTATGAAACAAAGCTGCCCACTGACTTTGAAACAAAGCTGGTGCCTCTGCCCACTGCCAGTGCCTTTAAAACAAAGCTGGTGCCCACTGCCTATGAAACAACAAAGCCGCCCACTGTAATGCTGCACTGAAGCTGCCCACTATCGCTCAGAGCTGCCCAATGTAGTTATCCTTTTTTTTCTAAGTAAACTTGTTTGACTTTGCACTGAGCAGGCAGTGAGCACACCAGCGGAGCGTGCTGTTTCCCCGTCTCTGGATCCCAGATAATGGCGACGAACCACGGGCTCGGAGCCTTATATGGAATCCAGGTCTCGCGAGAATCCGACGGCGGGAAGGCGCTGTTCGGCCTCGCTTTGGGATCCGAGTCTGGCGGGAATTGCCTCTTCTCGCCTCACCTCGGTAATACTCGGATCCCCAAGTTCGTAGCGGTTCGTATTCTTCAGAATCCGGACCGCACATCTCTAATTACTGTAGTAAGGTTCTGATTCAGACTCGTTCGCTAGGCAGCATATATTCAATGTCTAGGGAGCAGGTAAACACTTCCCACTGTTCTGCTGAATGCCCCCCCCTCCCCCCAGCTGGGCTAGCATGCGAGGGGTTGCATGCGCCCTTACAGAGGAAAAATCATTGATGGTCGCTCACCATTGAATTATTTTTTCCACTGTTCATTAAGAAAAATCACCCCGAAGTGACTTTTCCAGCACCAATTTTCCGCCGAATTCGTGGCCTGGTGCTGACGTCATGTGACATCAGAAGCCCGCCCTAAGCAGGCATAGACACTCCTGGGTTTGCAAGTGTCCATCCAGCGTTTTCATGGGAGCGACCATAAACACTGGGCGGCCTCCTGCTTCCTTTCCCAGGTCTGCCGCTATGAATTTTGGGGACCTCACCCCCACTTACCCGGTGGCCAGTGGCGGTGGCGCGGCATGACCTGGCGCCTGCATCCCCTCTGTCCTGCTCAGTGCAGCTTGCAGAGCGCCGAGCCTGGGACACAGAGGGGAGTGCCCGAATGATGCTGATCGGTGCTCCCCTTCTGTGCCCTGCTGGGCTCAGCGCTCTGCGTGCTTCCCTGTGCGGTGCGCGGCTCGCTGGGGAGTCGTCGAGTTATGGGCAGTGTGCAGGCGGGGGGTGGGGTGTTGCCGTGGGCAAAACGAGCTGCCCGGGCCCTTCCAGAGGCCGGGGCCCAGGACAGCTGTACCCACGGCACCCCCATGTCGGCGGCCCTGTCCGTTCTCTTGCCAAGAAGGGTGCCTACAGCAATCACTGCACGTAGTGGACCTACAGAGTACTCACGTCAATAAGATCTCATTGACCTATTTGCTGTCAGTGTCCAATCACTTTTGTCTACATCACAGTATTCATTAATGCAATGATACCATATTTGATAGCACATATTGCCTCGGGCTTATCATGCCACATACAAAGGGTTACTGTTCAATTTTAAAATGTTCTAATAAAGCATTTTTACTACTTGGATTGTACTTCTGCATGTAAAAAAGGGTGTATTTTTTATTTAATAAAAATGGATTTTTAAGTTAATTTCCAAGAATTTTAATCACTACTGGAATTCAAACAGTTACACTTTGAACTAATTCTATATTTGAGGAGTATGCACACATACCTGCAAAGACCATTATTTTACATTTTTGAAATGTACAATTATCTCACTTGGAAGAAACAGAATATATTAATGCCAATGAATTCTGCATGCCAACAGCTCATTGTACCAAGTTCTCCTTTCCCCCTCTAATCTCTTCAGGCCTTCTTACAGAAGGAGCAGACATTTCTCGCTGCAGAAAAGCTTTTAGTATACAGGAGAGAGCAACCTATTGAGTGAAATGCAATTTGCCCTTTTCACATGATTGATTCTTTGGATTTGCATCCTCATGTTGGGATCACCTTCTGTTATTTTATTTTTGTCCTTTTATGTTTGTGAAAGTTCTAAGGCTTTACTTCTGGATTTACAGTCTTTGTCAGTTACATAATTCGAAAAACACTGTTTGCCTACCATCTGGTATTCTGCGTTATCCCACCTTTCACATGAGGTGACACTCATGAGAATGGTGGCCCAGTGGTCATTAACCTGGCACCGATGGCAGTGGTACCTCCAGTGGTGACAGGTTCCAGGTCACAGGCCTATCATTTCACTCAACTCCTTATAGTTGTTGATTCTGGTACAATTTTGTAGCATCATAGGCTGGTGGTCATAGTTGGCCGGTGTACGGTCGTATGCCATACCTCCTCTTCTACAAATTGTTTCTCTAGATGCATTGGGACAAGGGCCCCTTTGAAATGTTGCTATGGGGTCCACAAAGTTCTGTCTATGCCCCTGTGCCACAGCATCTCCTTTACACAATATTACATGATGCCCCTTTAGCAGTGTTAGATTAACAAAGGAGAGGGCCTGTGTGCAGACTCCGTATAGGCCCGCTCCTCTTTTTTGCATTGTCATTGTGCAGGTCTTCGGAAACATGGTACCCACCAAGCTCTGATGACTAATCACTACTGGGCATGTTCGACAGAATTTTTCCCAGCAGTATTTTTGCCATGGCTGCAGCTTCTGACCATCATGACTGTTTGAATATTGATCATTAGCAGCTGATTGGTTGGTACTTTATTTCCTAGATTTGATAAATCGTGACATCATGATGCCTCCTGTATTGTAAGGAACTCACGGCAGCTGAGAAATTAGATGGGAGGGAGCACCCGCGGAATCGGCGCCTATGGTGCGGTGTAGCAAAACCGCCCTGTAGTAAATCTCTTGGTTATTTTGAGCAATGCACAACCACACCTAAGGCCCAATTCATTTAGCATTAGCAACATTCAACAAGCTGGGTCATCGTGGTGGCGGTTGTCACCATTCGTGATGGTTACAGGCACCTGAAGCCCATGCAGGCTGACAGCTCAGGAAGTCAGACACGCCTCCAAAACGGGGTGACGCACCCATTTTGAAGAAAAGTGCCGCCCCCAACCGCTGTATTGGTGTACAAGCCAGGTTTGCATACAAATATGCATCCAGCCCATTACTAATAGAGAACAGTATATTAGCTTTTGTGAAGTCATTAGACTTTCTGAACCAAAAGATCCATTACTTTTAAATCATTTACTTAAATTCTTTTCACAGTTCGCTCTACAAATCAGAATTACTGATCCTTGTAAGACTGTCTATCTAGAAAAAAGTCATCAGTAGCTTAATTACAGTAGGTGAAATGTCCAGAAAGCTGTAAAGAGAAGCATTTAATCTACTGGTAAGTGTAATTCTATAGAATAAGTTCTGCTTAAACTGTACAGCAATGAATAGTTCCATTTCCTGGTTTCACCATATAGAGCATATTTCTTTCTATAAGTCTCATAACAGAATATTCTAGAAACATAGAAACATTGACCGCAAACAAGAACCATTTGGGGCATCTAGTCTTCCCCCCTTTTAAACCTAGAACTTTGTGGGCCCCCCCCCCATAGCAAAATAATAAAAAGGGTCATTGTCATTACAATGCCCCTTAGGGCAAGGGGCATTGTAGTGAGGAGCAAGAGAAGGAAAGGGTATGAGCAGTAGTTACAGAAAATATCACAGAGGGAGGGAGGCAGAGGGGGGTGGAGCAAGAGAGTGAGAGAATGTCAGAGGGGGGAGGGGGTAATCTATCAGGAAGAGAAAGGAGAGAGGTGGGGAGGATAGTGATAAGGAGGCGAAAGAGACTAGGGGCCAAGAGAGATAAAGATAGACTAGGGGCAGAGAGATTGAGGGGAGTGAGAGAGAGGGTTAAGAGACAGAGAGGGGGCAAGGGGAAAAGAGAGCAGGAGTGAGAGAGAAAAAGAGAGGGTGTGGGGGGAGAGAGAGGAGATAGGGGGAGAGAGAGGAGGAAGTGAAAGATAGAGAGAGGAGTAAGAGGGAGAGAGAGCGAGAGGAGGGAGGGGGAGAGAGAGGAGGAAGCTGGAGGGAAGGGTAGAGAGGAGGGAGGGTTGAGAGAGAGAGAGGAGGGATGGGGAGAGAGCGATAGAAGGAAGGAAGTGTGAGAGAGAGAGGAGGGGGAGAGAGAGCAAAAGGAGGGTGGGAGGAGGGAGCGGTAGGGAGGTGGAGAGAGAATGGTGAGGGAGCGAGAGGAAGGGTAGGGAGAAAGGGAGGAGGCGAGAGGAGGGGAGGGATAGAGGGGGAGGGAGGGAGAGGAGGGTGAGATTTGGGAAGTGAGAGAGGAGGAAAGAAAGGAACGAGGGGCGAAATGTAAAAGGGGTCCACTTTTTAGACATGTGCGATTTTTGGTAAAAAACGTCCGAAATCACACGTTTTCCAAAAATCGCACATGTAATAGGGTTGTGATTCGCGGTAAAAAAATTTCCGCAAAATCGCACATTTTGAAGTGGCGATTTTTAGTTACACTTCAATTTGCATCCAGATGTTTTCCCTTTATAAAGTATACAAATCGCAGATGTTATAGGGTGCGATATTTGGTAAACATTACCAAAAATCGCCCAAAATTTAGACCAGGTTCTGACTGGCAAATTTGACAGAACCATGCAAAGATCATTGTGATCTGTGCATGGTTCTGTCCAAAAAAAGGTTTAAATCCCAAAAAACAGGAAAAAACGGCGTGGGGTAACCCCTCCTGAGCATAACCAGCCCCGGGCTCAAAGAGCCGGTCCTGGTTTCATAAAATCACAGGGACAAACATGTTGGGGTTCCCTGTATTTTATAAAAACCAGCACCAGGCTTAAGGGCCGGTCCTAGTTCCCAAAATACGGGGGACAAAGTGACTAGGGTTCCCCCGTATTTCAAGAACCAGCACCGGGCCCAACCAGCCAGCAGGGTAATGCCACAGCCGGGGGGGAGACTTTTTATACAAGTCCACCTGGCCAAAGCATTCATCCCTTTGACTGGTTAGCATGGGCAGGGGTCCTGGGGAAGTGGGGACGCCCCCAAAGAAGGCCCCCCCCCTCCAAAACTTACTGGAAGCCCGGGGCTGTCCTCGATGCCCCTGGGTGGTGGGCATCGAGCTGATTTATAGTGTAAAAAAAGGATAAACCATTGTGTATTGCTGTGGCACTACAAGCCCCAGCAAGCCAGCACCGCATGCAGGGACTTGGAGAACCACAGGTCCCAGCATGCGGGGCAGTAAAGGGCCTGCTGGGACTAGTAGTGCCCCAGCAGTACAAATAGTTATATAAAAAACACACAGACACACTTACAGTATAACTTTATACACACGGAGCCAATACATTCCAACTCACCTGACTTGATAGAAGATCGGTCCCCTTCTCCAGTAGAATCCATAGTGGGGTACCTGTGTAAGCAAATTATACTCACCACGCTGATCTTCAGGGCTTCTCTGGACCCTCTGCAATGCTCTCCAGTATCTGGGGGCGGGTTTGTTTACATCCGGAGCTCCACCCCCAGACCAAGACTTAGCCCTGCCTGCCAGCCAATCATGGTCCGGCATGGGGGTTTTCCCGGACCATGATTGGCTGGTGGGCGGGGCTAAGCCCCAGCCACCAGCCAAAAATCGCCAACTACATTTCGCCCAAGGGGTTTGAAAGGGTTGCGACAGTCTGAGATGCATCACTGAGAGGAGGAAGGGGGAGAGAGATGGAGACAGAAGAGGGAGATGGGTGTTGATATATCCATATGTCTATCCCATACATGTTTAATTTGTTCTACAGTCTTAGGGCCAGATGTACAGTATCAAGCTCACGCGCGGCACTCTGCACATGTGCAGGTAGGACTTTGGGTCCACACCCCAGAAGACCTATCACCGCATAGGACGGCTTTTAGAGCAAGAACCGTCCTTTGCAAAATCCTTCCTGCATATGGCGTTAGTAAACACCAGTATGCATGCGGAGGTTGGTGGCATCACAAGATTCTTGCGGTGGTTGCTGCATCTCGCCTTAACTCTCTCTCTCCCTGACACTCTCTATCTCCCTGACACTGTCTCTCTTTGATGCAGTTTTTCTCTCTCCCATCTCTTTCTCTCCCTGGCACTGTCTCCTTCTCTCTGACTGACAATGTTGGAAGGGGGGCGCGGGGCTTTTAATATTTTGTTACAGGGCCCACAAAGTTGCATTTACACCCCTGCATACCAATAAACTAATGTAGGTCATTTGTGCATGATCAGTACTTAAGAATGTTTGTGGGCGTTAGCTGTGCTTTACTGCTGATACACAGGGGGCCTAAATCAGGTTGCATTATCACAAAACTACAACTCCAGGTGGCATCATATGGGTGTCCGCCCAGCATAGGACAATGCCGCCCTGGATGCTGGGTCCCTACGTGCAAGAGCTTCACTATGTATCAAAGCAATTGCATGCTGTGGGCGCCAGACAACCATGTTTCAGATGTGCCTGGTGTTATTACACAGCTACCACGACCCATCCCGCAAATAATGGTCTGGACGTGCCTGTGTTGACCATACAGCTCCTCCGCAACACCTTATCCATGCCCCCACAATGCCATGTCATTGCCCCCCCCCCCCCCACGGCCCTTAAGATGCACACTGCACAATTTCTTTCACCAATTTCGTTGAAAGACATTGATGACCAATTTCCCTTGAACCCAGTGTCCTGGACGAAAGATGTTGATGAAAGACGAAAGATCTAGCTACAGTTTATAGGCTATTTTTTAAAAGATATCCAAATTGAGCTGCATGCACAACAACCTTGATGAACAACTGGCAGGTATGCGCATCATCATTCGTCGCATACACACTGAGAGATATTTTGACCAATATTCCTCAGAAGGGCCAAAATGAACGAAATTGGTCAAAGAAATTAGTAAAAACATTGTACAGTGTGTATGCACCTACTGCATTCACATTTCTCTGGCATACATGCGTGTGCAGATTAGCAAGAATGGCCAAATAGCAAAGGTCCAGTATAGCACTAGGTAAAGTCGTCCAATGCCCAGAGCCTAAAACCATGTACACACTAGCCCATGTGTGTACCCAGCGATATTGGCAGCAGCAGGGACCTGGCATATACAATTGCAGATGCCCACTGGGAGGGAGCTGCAGCATGACTCTCATCTTAGGGGGGGATGTTCTAACATCCGCACCCCAGCTCCGCCCCCCTTCGCCGCCCATCGCATTCGTAATTATCGCATATGCACTAACATCTGCGATAATTATGGCAAAGGACAGCTCTTGCGTTAAGAGCTGTTCTTTGCGGTGGGAGACAGCGGGTCTCACAGGGACCCTGCGGCTCCCCCCTCCCTCCCTTACCCGGCGCTGCTGCTGCTGCGCCGGGCTCTCCTCCTCCCTGCCCCCGGAAGAGGATTACAGTGCAGGGAGGAGGAGGTCACAGGTCCGGGCAGCACAGCTCTGTGCTGCCCGGACACAGGTGAGGGGGGGTCGGTGCGGGGTGATGGCGCATCGGTGCGGGGCAGCGAGGGGTCGCATTAGAAGCCCATAGGCTTCTATGGGGCATCGTCAGATTTTTCTGGCGATGCCCCCCGCCGTGGTAACCTGGCGGGGGATGCTTAGAGCATCACAAAATGCGGTAAAAACCCTGATAATGGGTTTTTTACCACATTTTTAGTTTAGAGAATCTCCCCCTTAACGAGAACCTCCCTCGTCCAATCGTTCAGATTAGGGAAGTTTTCGTTAATGATGCCCGGAAGAGTACACGTTAGATGAGAAAGTTAAAGATAGCGCTCCGAAGGGCCCTTTTGAGAGATATGTTTTACTTTCTCGTCTAGTGTGTATGGGGCTTAAGAGCAAGACTTCCGTAAATGTTGCTGTTACAATGCCAAGCATACTAGCTCTAAAATCATCTCTGGAGGATGGATACCAGGTTGCCTGTCTGAAAATGTTACCTACTACACTTGCTGTACATATTCCTGATGATGGTCTATACTAGACCGAAACGTTACGTTACGTCGGATGTGCCTCTGTGTCTACAATAAATTCTGCTGCTGATTAAGACCTTGGTGAGTGCCCATTTCTTCTACAATATACCATTGATGTTCATTCATCTGTTGGAGCACCCCATTTGAAAACATGAAAAATTGAGTGCAGACTCTGTCAATATATATATATATATATATATATATATATATATATATATATAAAATCCTGTGTTATGGGAAGTACAAAGAAATAAGAGGTAAGCAACTATCGACCAGTGAGCCTTACATCAGTAGTAGGGAAATTGATGGAAACACTCTTAAAACAAAGAGTTGTAGAATATCTCAAAACCAGGAATTTACAGGATCCAAAACAGCATGGGTTTACTGGGGGAAGATCATGTCAAACAAATCTTATTGACTTTTTTGACTGGGTGACTAAAGTAATAGATCAAGGTGGGGCTGTAGATGTAGCTTATCTAGACTTTAGTAAAGCTTTTGACACTGTCCCACATCGCAAACTGTTAAATAAACTTGAAAGCTTGGGATTGGATTCTAAGATAGTTGAATGGATAAGAGCGTGGTTGCAGGACAGAAAACAGAGAGTTGTAGTAAACGGAGTACAGTCAAAGGAGGGAAAGGTTACAAGTGGAGTACCCCAGGGATCTGTACTTGGACCGGTGCTTTTTAATATCTTTATTGGTGATATTGCAAATGGAATTTAGGGTAAAATGTGCCTTTTTGCAGATGACACAAAGGTATGCAACAGGGTAGACACACCAGGAGGGGTAAAACAAATGATTGAGGATCTAGGCAGATTAGAGAAATGGTCAAGAGAATGGCAACTACAGTTTAATGTTACGGCTGCCGTTGAACCCGGAGTGCAGATACAGGGAAACGGGGAGTGGAGGTTTAGGCGTGAGCCCACAGCCGGGACCGCCGGTCAGGACGGCCACGGCGAAACCTACGCTGACTCTGTTGAGAACCCCGGGCAGATGACAAATCCCTGCGGGAACTAGGCTTCACCTGTGGCCGCCGCGTCCGAAGGAGCGAGTTATGCCCGCTCCAACCCCGATGCAGCTAGGTCTATGTGAGGACAAGGGATAAGGGATCGCCAGGGGTAACTCAAAAGGATGTTCTGACTACAGGGCCTAACTGGAAATAGCCCCTATCTGCCGGCACCTGGCCAGAACCGGGAGGGCGACCCAGTCGCAAACACCAGGGAACAAGAACTGGGGAATCACCACAATACAGAGGGACACACGGTACGAATCCCCAAAACAAACACACAGAGAAGAAAATACAAGGACCCCTACCTAAGAAGAAGGCTAAAAGGAGGGAGGTGAATGGGAGAGAAATGGGGAGCGGGGTACAGATAATAACAGGCAGCAGCCCTCGGCGGAGCAAGTCCAGCGTTCCTACGGGAACTGTATAGGTGTCAATGAGAGGTGGTATAAAGCAGGAACTAAGCAGTCCCCAAAAGAAAGACACCAGGCTCCACTGGAGCACTTACTTGGACCTGCGAGCACCAACACCAGGCTGACCGATCCCCACAAGGCAGACGGAAGAGAAGTGACAACGAGCAGGACTGGAAATGACATCCAGGGACAGGTCCTTGGAGCAAGGGGAGCTGACAAGCTCCAGGCCGGGAACACGCTAACAGATACGCTATAACCGGCGTCTGTGCCCAGCAGACGCCGGCTATTTATTTGAATAGCGCGCCGCCAGGATGACGTGCGCGCGTCTGGTGGCTGGGCGGCAGTCGGGAGCGTTGCCTAGCAACGCCCCGACTCTTTGCCTCAGAAGGAGGCTTGCAACGCGGCTGGCGTGTATCAGCCGCGCTGCCGTCCTTCGCCGCGTCGTGGCCGGGCGGAAGTCGGGGACGTTGCCTAGCAACGCCCCGACGCCTGGCCTCGGAAGGAGGCTTGAGACGCGGCTGACTCGTGTCAGCCGCGTTGTTGCTGCCCACAGAACTCGCCGTCCGTCCGGGCACAGGGAGCACCGGACGGCGGTGCGCAACAGTACCCCCCCCTTGAGGAAGGGTTAACAACCCTTTACCACCGGGTTTACTAGGAAATTCTCTAAAGAAAATCCTTTTGAGGTTGGGCGCGTGAAGATCTTTGTCAGGAACCCATGACCTTTCTTCAGGACCGAACCCTCTCCAGTGAACCAAAAACCGCAAAGAACCTCTCATGAACTTGGAGTCCAGAATCTTTTCTACCGGGAACTCCTGTTGTCCCTGTACCATTACTGAGGAAGATCCCGTGTCCCTTTTGCGAGGGAACTTTTGAGAAAAGAAGACTGGTTTAAGCAGGGAGGCATGAAAGGTATTGGCAATCCTGAGGGATTTGGGTAAGGACAAACGAAACGCGACAGGATTTATCTTCTTAATGATTCGAAAGGGACCAATGAATCGCGGACCCAACCTTGCTGATGGTTGGTGAAGTTTGATATTGCGGGTCGACAACCAGACCCAATCCCCGACTTTGAAATGACAGGGACGTCTGCCCTTGTCTGCCGACACTTTCTCCCTAAGTGCCGCATCTTTCAGAGCAACGTGAACACTCCTCCAAATGACTCTGAGTCGAGAAGCCGAAGGGGAGGTGGAGCTGGAGGCTTCGGGACCCAAGGAGTTCGCTCGGGGATGAAATCCGTATACCGTGAAGAACGGGGAAGTCCTGGAAGCAGAATGGTGTGCGTTGTTATAAGCAAATTCGGCAAGCGGTAAGAAACTTGCCCAATCATTCTGCCATTTGGACACAAAGCATCTCAAATATTGTTTGAGTGACTGGTTCAATCGCTCCGTTTGTCCATTGGACTGAGGGTGAAAGGCCGAGGTCAGGCTGGTCTTAACCTTTAACGCAGCACAGAAGAGTCTCCAAAACTGTGCTACAAATTGTGGACCGCGATCAGACACAATATCTGACGGTAGTCCATGCAGTCTAAAAATATGCTGCAAAAACAGAGTTACCAACTCCTTGGCCGATGGTAATTGCCTCAAGGCTACAAAGTGTGCCATTTTAGAAAACCTGTCAATCACGACCCACACTACTTGGCAATGGGCGGACACTGGTAACCCGACAATAAAATCCATCGCCAGATGCGACCAGGGTCTGACAGGGATGGGCAACGGAATCAGTTCCCCCATGGGCCGGGACCTCGGAACTTTATGCCGGGCACAGTCCGGACAAGACAAAACAAATTCTCTGGTATCTCGTGCCATGCCAGGCCACCAAACCGTACGAGAGAGAAGTTTCCCGGTTTTGATGACTCCCGGATGACCAGCCAGTTTAGAATCGTGGAACTCCATAAGCACCCTTCGTCTAAGAGATGGGGGAACAAATAACTTGTTGATGGGGGTCCGGGCTGGTGCTTGACCCTGAGCCTGACGTATGAGGGCCTCCAGAGTCTGCTGAGCTCCGACCAAAATACAAGATGTTGGCACTATCGAACTCTTACTGGTCTTGCCGTCATGTCGAGGCAAAAAACACCGAGACAGGGCATCAGCTCGAATGTTCTTTGAGCCTGGTCTATAAGAGATGACAAAATTAAAGCGCATAAAAAATAATGCCCAACGGGCCTGTCGAGCATTAAGCCTTTTAGCCGACTCAATATATTGCAGGTTTTTGTGATCCGTGAGGACAAGGATCTGATGCACTGCTCCTTCCAACCAGTGGCGCCACTCATCAAAGGCCCACTTGACGGCAAGCAATTCTCTATTACCCACGTCATAGTTGGCCTCTGCTTGTGAGAATTTCCGAGACATATAAGCACAGGGGTGTAGCTCAAGTGACTCTGGATCTCTTTGAGATAACACTGCTCCCGCCCCTACTTCGGAAGCATCTACCTCCACAACAAAGGGAAGGTCTGGATCCGGATGTCTCAGAACAGGAGCCGAGACAAATGCCTGTTTTAACAATTCAAAGGACCGCTTCACCTGCGGAGACCACTGAGATGGATCAGCACCCTTCTTGGTTAACGCCACCAGTGGTGCGACAATAGAGGAAAACGAATGAATAAAGCGTCTATAATAATTGGCAAAGCCAAGAAAACGCTGAACAGCCTTCAAGCTGGTAGGACGGGCCCAGTCCACCACCGCTTGAAGCTTCTTGGGATCCATTTGAAACCCATGAGAGGAAATAATGTAGCCTAAAAAAGAAACCTGTGTGACCTCGAACTCACACTTCTCTAATTTGGCAAATAATTGATTTTCTCTCAATCTTTGCAAGACCTGTCGAACCTGAGTTCTATGTATATTCACGTCTTGTGAAAAAATCAAAATGTCGTCCAGGTACACGACTACAAAATGGCCTAAAAAATCACGAAGGACATCATTGATAAAGTCCTGGAACACGGCAGGGGCGTTAGAGAGCCCAAAGGGCATGACCAAGTACTCATAATGCCCCGTCTGAGTACTAAAAGCCGTCTTCCACTCATCGCCTTCCTTGATCCTGATGAGATTATAGGCGCCTCTCAAATCGATTTTAGAGAATATTGTTGCTGACCGCAACTGATCAAACAGCACCGTGATCAAAGGAAGGGGATAGGTATTTTTTATCGTGATTTTATTTAAGGCCCGGAAATCAATACAAGGCCTTAAGGAACCATCCTTCTTGGCCACAAAAAAAAAACCGGCACTGAGAGGGGACTTTGACGGGCGGATGAACCCTTTCTTGAGACTCTCCTGTACATATTCATCCATTGCCTTAGTCTCTGGGATGGATAAAGCATACAATCTGCCCTTGGGCAAGGGAGCACTGGGGATAATCTGAATGGCACAATCGTATGGACGATGGGGCGGAAGGCTGTCTGCTTTCCCTTTGGAAAACACATCCGCAAAATCCTTGTAAGGGGGTGGTATCCCACAGAGGGAGGCAGACGCCACTAAGACCGAGTTATTGAGACAGTGCTGTGTACAGTGAGAGCTCCAACGGGCAATCTGCGCCGCGCTCCAGTCGATACTGGGATTATGTTTAACTAACCAAGGATATCCCAAAACTATGGGAACGAGGGGACAAGACGTCAGAAAAAACGAAAGTTGCTCTTTATGAAATAACCCTACAGTCATAAGGACTGGGGGAGTCTGAAAAGAAATAGCCCCATTAGACAGGATATTACCATCCAAGCCCCGAAGCGTAACGAGGCCCTGGAGCTTCAACTGAGGAATACCCAGTCTCTGGGCCAAACTGATATCAAGGAAGTTTCCGGCCGCGCCACTGTCAATAAATGCCGTGCCGGAAAATTCATTGTCTAGAAAGGAAATCCTACATGGGACTAATACCGAATCACGAGAGGAAAACAATTGTAGGCCTAAGTGAACCCTCTCTTCGTTCACTTGGCCAAGGCTTTTACTGGCCTATTGGGACAGTTCTTAAGGATGTGTCCCTTGTTACCGCAGTATAAACAAAGACCAGAACTAAACCTACGAGTTCTCTCCTCCGGAGAGATGCGGGTTGCCCCGATCTGCATGGGTTCGTCACTCTCGTCAGGACCCAGAGAAACATAAGGAAGGGCCCGGGCTTGAACGCCCCGTTCTGACCTTCGCTCCCGGAGACGGCGGTCAATCTTGATAGCTAATTCCATAAGTTTATCGAGGGAACTGGGAACAGGGTACTGAATTAAACTATCTTTGATGATGTCAGATAGACCACACCGGAACTGACTACGTAAGGCAGAATCATTCCACCCACAATCATTCGACCATCGGCGGAACTCAGTACAGTATACTTCTGCGGGATCTTTCCCTTGTTTGAGGGCTCGCAGATGAGTCTCCGCAGAGGCCTCTCGATCGGGGTCATCATATAACAGCCCTAATGAGCTGAAAAAGTTGTCAACCGAGGACAGCACCGGACTATCGGAGGGGAGGCCAAAGGCCCACGTCTGGGGGTCCCCCTGTAATAAAGACATGATTAGGCCTACCCGTTGAGACTCTGATCCGGAAGACCGGGGTCGAAGTCGGAAATATAATTTGCAACTTTCCCTAAAGTTGAAAAAAGCCCTTCGATCTCCCGCAAATCGATCAGGCAAGTTTACTTTAGGCTCTACCACAACAGAATCAGGAGGACGCACCCTCTGTTCTTGGGATGCCACTTTCAAGGACAGATCTCGGACCATTTGGGTTAATCCCTGGAGCTGGTCCGAAAAAGACTGGGAAGTGGGATTCATAATACAAAAAACCACGGCAACTCTAAGCAAAAAGGTTGGTTATATAAAGACCTCTTTATATGACCCGTTTGGGCCGGTTATAATGTTACGGCTGCCGTTGAACCCGGAGTGCAGATACAGGGAAACGGGGAGTGGAGGTTTAGGCGTGAGCCCACAGCCGGGACCGCCGGTCAGGACGGCCACGGCGAAACCTACGCTGACTCTGTTGAGAACCCCGGGCAGATGACAAATCCCTGCGGGAACTAGGCTTCACCTGTGGCCGCCGCGTCCGAAGGAGCGAGTTATGCCCGCTCCAACCCCGATGCAGCTAGGTCTATGTGAGGACAAGGGATAAGGGATCGCCAGGGGTAACTCAAAAGGATGTTCTGACTACAGGGCCTAACTGGAAATAGCCCCTATCTGCCGGCACCTGGCCAGAACCGGGAGGGCGACCCAGTCGCAAACACCAGGGAACAAGAACTGGGGAATCACCACAATACAGAGGGACACACGGTACGAATCCCCAAAACAAACACACAGAGAAGAAAATACAAGGACCCCTACCTAAGAAGAAGGCTAAAAGGAGGGAGGTGAATGGGAGAGAAATGGGGAGCGGGGTACAGATAATAACAGGCAGCAGCCCTCGGCGGAGCAAGTCCAGCGTTCCTACGGGAACTGTATAGGTGTCAATGAGAGGTGGTATAAAGCAGGAACTAAGCAGTCCCCAAAAGAAAGACACCAGGCTCCACTGGAGCACTTACTTGGACCTGCGAGCACCAACACCAGGCTGACCGATCCCCACAAGGCAGACGGAAGAGAAGTGACAACGAGCAGGACTGGAAATGACATCCAGGGACAGGTCCTTGGAGCAAGGGGAGCTGACAAGCTCCAGGCCGGGAACACGCTAACAGATACGCTATAACCGGCGTCTGTGCCCAGCAGACGCCGGCTATTTATTTGAATAGCGCGCCGCCAGGATGACGTGCGCGCGTCTGGTGGCTGGGCGGCAGTCGGGAGCGTTGCCTAGCAACGCCCCGACTCTTTGCCTCAGAAGGAGGCTTGCAACGCGGCTGGCGTGTATCAGCCGCGCTGCCGTCCTTCGCCGCGTCGTGGCCGGGCGGAAGTCGGGGACGTTGCCTAGCAACGCCCCGACGCCTGGCCTCGGAAGGAGGCTTGAGACGCGGCTGACTCGTGTCAGCCGCGTTGTTGCTGCCCACAGAACTCGCCGTCCGTCCGGGCACAGGGAGCACCGGACGGCGGTGCGCAACATTTAATGCCAAAAAATGCAAAATCATGCACTTGGGTCTCAGAAATCCAAAGACTCAATATAGTATAAATGGCACTATAATGGAAACTACTGAGGAAGAGAGGGATCTAGGTGTCACTATTTCAGGGGACTTAAAAGCAGGTAGGCAATGTAACAAAGCAATGAAGAAGGCAAGTCAGATGCTTTGTTGCATAGGGAGAGGTATCAGCAGTAGAAAGAAAGAAGTAATAATGCCACTGTATAGGTCATTGGTACGACCTCACCTAGAGTATTTGTTCAGTTCTGGAGGCCATATCTCCAGAAGGATATAAATACATTAGAGACTGTACAAAGAAGAGCAACTAAAATGGTGCATGGCCTACATCACAAAACGTACCAGGAAAGACTAAAAGATCTTAACATGTATACTTTAGAGCAGAGAAGGGAAAGGGGGGACATGATGGAAACTTTCAAATATATCAAGGGTTTTAACAAGGTACAGGTGGGAGACATTCTTCACAGGAAGAGGAGCAACAGAACACGAGGACATGAACTGAAACTAGAGGGAGGAAGATTCAGGGGAAATGCGAGGAAGAATTTTTTCACAGAAAGAGTAGTAGATAAGTGGAATAGCCTCCCAACAGAGGTGGTAGACGCAAATACAGTAGTACAATTTAAACATGCTTGGGATAAGCATATTGATATCCTTACAAAAAAATAAGGATCAAATATGGTTTGAGGTAACATGTTTAAAAAAAGGGGCAGACTAGATGGGCCAAGTGGTTCTTATCTGCCGTCAAATTCTATGTTTCTATGTTTCTATGTTTAAGTGAATCTCAGCTTTTCTCTGGAAACTGTTATACGTGAATAACAAAGTGGCGTTCACTGGCTTCTCACGTAGCACCATCCACTCCTCTATTGCATAGTGCTCCAATGATACTGTATTTGTCATCCTTATATTTTCCCTCTCAACATTCTGC
This sequence comes from Crinia signifera, assembly GCF_055691185.1. Lineage (NCBI taxonomy): Eukaryota > Metazoa > Chordata > Amphibia > Anura > Myobatrachidae > Crinia > Crinia signifera. Next base: position 304,286,319 of record NC_139219.1, on the reverse strand, counting down.
TGAAATTAATGCCGTAGAATATACAGTTCATTTCAATACATGCTAAATAAATGCATTTCTTTCAAGGGAAAATCAAATTGCAGATGATTGAGAAAAAAAAAGTTAATCAAAGCGGAAAAAAAACCCTCCTAACAAACAATACAAAAACAAGAGTCAAATCGCTCCGTCAGCACTCCTAGAAAATGCTTACAGTTGAAAGGAAGCGCAATGAGTGATACCAGTACTCATTGGAATTCTAATGTTTTAGTCCTGATTCTGTCTGAAATTCATGATCAGTATTCTCCATGCACTGGAACCGGTTGTTTAAAAATAGAATGAAGATGAAATATATCAGGGAAAGAAAGAGAAAGTAGACAGAGGATCTATTGTACTCTGCTTAATTATCTTCCCTGCTACTAAGTTTATTCTCATGAGAGCTGAATGTTTATCTCAGTCTCCTTAAAATATGTATTGGTATTTCTAATATAAGACTTGTAAGATATGTACTCAAAGATTCCTCTTATAGGTGCTGATTTTTAGTTACATGCAACTGTGACAGCTTTAGCGTCTTTTACTGGAGCGGCACATGTGACTGTGTAAGTTAGTATGTGACTGCGTTAGTTAGTATGTGACTGTGTTAGTTGACTAATGTTAATATCATCCCTTTCCCTTGTGTACATGCAATAGTTTGAATGTGTAAGGACTGGGACACTCGGTTTGAGTGTCTTTAGACTCTGTAATCCTGCTTGGTGCATGTTTAGATGCCACAATGGGTGGCACCATCAAAACGTGGAGTAAGGCCACCAATATGAGCTGTTAATCGTCTATTCTCAGTAGTACCAGTTACAGATGCCATTAGTAGTGCCAGTTACATATCATATCCCAAGTAGTGCCAGTTACAGTTCATGTCCCCAGTAATGCCAGTTATAGATATCCCCAGTAGTGCCAGTTATAGATGTCCCCAGTAGTGCCAGTTATAGATGTCCCCAGTAGTGCCAGTTACATATAATGTCCCCAGTAATGACAGTTACAGTTGTCCCCAGTAGTGCCAGTTATAGATATCCATCCCCAGTAGTACCAGTTACATATCCTGTCCCCAGTAGTGCCAGTTACATATTATGTCCCCAGTAGTGTCAATTACAAATGTCTGCAGTTGTGCCAGTTATAGATTTATATATATGTATATATGCCAATCACTGTGTTAATTACTAGTCAGGATTTATCAGCAATACTTTATTTCCTTTTTATGTGCTTATTGACCCAATTTAACAGTCCAATAATAGCGGACATCAATCACAATTGGTTTGTATAAAACAACTCCACATAAAAAAATAAGACAATATTGTATGTGCAACATCTTTGAAACTTGTTATTATTAAACCAATTGATTTTATTTTTCTAAACAATAGATGTATTGTATATTACATCAAAATACACTTCAAAGTATGTAACTGTTAATATATTTGCTTATCTTTGGCATAATTATATGCTGTAATGCAGCCCATTCATGTTCCCAGCATAGGGGATGCAAAACTGTTTTTCTGTCAATAAACAGAAGTGATATGTAAAATGATACATTAGACAGTTTACACTGTTACTTGTAACATACTTATTGTAACAGTAATGGTGCCCATACACTGAGGCGATGTGGTGCGATTTCGGACGATTGCGACCAATCTGCCCGTTAAATCAGACAAAATCGCCTCTCCCTGACATACAGTCGGGTCCGATGCGCGGTCCCATGCGCATCGGACCTGACTAGGTGGTCGGACCGGCCGTCCGACCACCCATTCTGGGGTGGGCGGGACGCAGGAACGCATGCGATCCATCACAACGGATCACATACGTCCCTGCCGCCGGGAAAGTCCTGGCGGCTCGCAGGCTGTCGGGTGTCCGTACACTGCTGCGAGACATCGCAGACAGTGTATGGTTAAGACAAAGTGTATCTTTTATTCTGTCATATCGACGTTTCAAGACCCTGGGGTCTTTTCTTCAGGATAACAAACTATTTTAGATACACTAGTTTATAACAAATATCTCATATATTTGGCTACATCTGTCACTCAAAGTGTGTCTGGAGCTATAACGCTGGGTGGAGCCTCTGACTCACATGACTGACTCACATGACAGAGAACCAGCCCAGTGAGCCCACAGACAGTGCCAGACACCCTCTGCCTCTCCATGTTACACAGCAAAGACACAGCTACTCACCAGACACACCAGGTGAGCGCCACACAACTCCATACCTCCCAACATGACCCTCTCCAGGAGGGACAGAATGCTCTGTTTGTGGACTTCCATCTTAATTTATGATTTTAAACAGGGTAATTGATAAGAAAGGTGTTTAAGCACAGGTGATGGAAATCCATAAATTAAGAAGAAAGTCCAGAAACAGAGAAATGTGTCCCTCCTGGAGAGGGTCATGTTGGGTATGCACCTCCCTCCCCCCCCCCATTCACGGCATCCCCACGATTAAATGGCACATGCAAAACACTGACATGGCTATGGTCGACAATGAAAAAGGTTGACAATATTTATTTTTCACTTTTTCAATGTTTTCATATTCATTCTCATGTGTCGACATGGACACCAATGAAGTGCCACACTTATGTCAACATTTACATGTGTTGACCTTTCTGTGTTGATTTTTTCTTGAGGCGATTCGCGGCACCCCCCGCGACCCCCCTCCCGCGATTTGCAGCACACCCCCCGCAATTCGCAGCACCCCCGGTGACTCCCACGATTTGCGGCCCCACCCCGTGACACCCCCCCCCCCTCCTGCAATTCGCGGCACCCCGCGACCCCCCCTCCCACGATTCGCGCCAACCCCCCAGGCCCCCCCTCCCGTGGTTCACGGTGCCCCCCACGACCCCCCCTACCGCGATTACCCACCCCTGACCCCCACTCCTGTCATTGCGGCAACCCCCCGCCCCCGCAACCCACCCTCCCGCGATTCACTGCAACCCCCGCGCCCCCCCATCCCACGATTCGCGGCACCCACACCCCCCCCCCCGCGACCCCCCCTCCCGCAAGTCAAGGCATCCACCCACGACCCCTCCTCCCGTGATTCGCAGACACCCCTCACCTCCTCCCTCCCCCCCACCCCGCACGTGATTTACGGCAACCCCAGGATTAAATGGCACATGCAAAACACTTGCACGGCTATGGTCGACAATGAAAAAGGTTGACATGAGTTTTTGAAGATTTATTTTTCTTTTTTTTAATGTTTTCATATTCATTCTCATGTGTCGACATGGACACCGATGAAGTGCCACACTTATGTCAACATTTACATGTGTTGAACTTTCTGTGTTGATTTTTTCTTGTAGCAATTTTTTTCCAGTGACAACTATGAACTATGTGCACGTCAACCTACACATCATCAACCAATTCTTTGTATAATATATAACACCTGTTCTGTTTTACTGTAGGTGTTTTAAGTCAGACCTTTTACTGCTACTATTACTGTTTATGTAAATGCATTCTGAATGACAGCAACATCCTACCATCCTTCTACAAGAATATATAACCAACTAGGTGATTCATCGCGCCCCGTGCCCCCCCTCCCGCAATTCACGGACCCCCCGCGCACCCCCCCTCCCGCGATTCGCAACCCCTCCTCGCGCAATTCACGCCCCCTCCCACGCTTTGCGGACCCCCACCCTCTCCCGCGATTCGCCGACACCTGCGCCCCTCCCTCCCTTGATTCACGGCACCCCCCGCACCCCTCCCGCAATTCACGGCACCCCTAAGCCCCTCTTTAGTCCCCCGTATACTCACACACCCCTTTCACTACCCAGCTTCCTGCTCTCCTGAACCGTAACTTCCACCCCTGGGGAGTCACTGACGCTGTTTTGCCCACATGCCCCTATCATGCCTCATAGCCCAGCCTCCTGCTCTCATGCACCCAAACTCCCACCCAGTAGGAGGAGACACTGACTAAGGGCCACCATCCTGTACTCCTGTACTGCCACGCTGGACCCTCACCCACTGGCAGAAGCTGCACAGTATCTTCCACCCTCCTCTTTAGTCCCCCTTATGCCCACACACCCCTATCACTACCCAGCCTCCTGTTTTCCTGTGTCGTGACCTCCGCCAGTGGGGAGCCGCTGACTCAGAAACACCCTACTATACTATTGCACACACACACCTAAAAAACATGCACACACAGCCCCCCCCCCACACCCACAAATGTCACTGTACCATCCACACTATCAATGTACATCTTACTCTGTAACCGCTTTTTAATTAAACAAAACAATACACCCCCCTTCCACATCATATGCTCTCTATTTAAAACATTTCACCTATAACTCAAGTTGCAATACAGGCATCTTTCATACAATTCTAAACATCTTTCTCATATACAAATGTTCACAAATTAAGGGGGCGCAGTCCCTCACAACGGTGTGAAGAGCGCCCGTAGGGCGCGATGAATCACCTAGTATATATATATATATATATATATATATATATATACACACACACACACACACACAACCTGCACTCTCACCCTCATGCAGGGGTGCTGAGAGGGGGGGGGGGAGCAGGTACAGTTTACCCGGGCCCAGGCTTGCCATCTGGACACACAGGTTTTTTTTATTTGGTGGCGAGTGCGCCGGGTCTGAGTGCACCGGAGTCAGCTTTTCAGCAGCGGCATTGGGAGTGAGGATGTGGACGGATGTTCGCCGGTGTGGGGGCAGCAGCATCACAGAGGTCCTTCCGCTCTCCAACTCCAGGGCCTGCTGAGAGCATGCCACATGACTTGGGAGTTTACCGTGGCTCGGCGACAGGAGGATACTTAGGGTAGGTAGTCCCTGGTTGCTGGGAGGAGCTGGGTCAGAGAGAGGAGTACCACCCACTCTACAGAATCCAGCCCATCCCACTCTCCACATTCCCATCCCAGCCACCACCAGCAGCAGCAGCAGGTGCCAGTGCCATGTTTCCAGCCCAGCAGTCCCAGACCTGGTACCCCACCCATGTCCAGGTCACTGTGTTCCAAGGTGGAAGGTGGGTGGCTGGTTGCTCTGTGTCTGCTGCCTCCCTGCATGCTGCTGGGGCTGAGATCCAACTCTGGAAGTCAGCATGTAACCCCTGGCAGAGCATGTACTGTAACTCCATGACAACTAGCATGTTAACCCCTGGAATATCATGTAACCCCTGGCAGAGCAGGTTAATCCCAGGGCAAAGAGCATGTAAACCCCTGGCAGAGCATGTAATTCCAGGCAGAGCATGTAAACCCATAGCAATGAGCATTTTAATCCCTGGTAGAGCATGTAACCTCTAGCAGAGCAAATGAATCCCATGGCAAAGAGCATGTTAACCCCTGGCAGAGAATGTTAACCCTTGGCAGAGCATGTAACTCCAGGCATAGCATGTAAACCCATGGCAATGAGCATGTTAATCCCTGGTAGATCATGTTAACCCCTGATCTCAAGCATGAAGCCCATAGCAACGAGCATTTAGGTAAGCAGAACTTACAGTATGTGGCATTATATGTGTGGTATTATATGTAATAGACTTTACAGTATTGCATAATATGCAATGAGCATTACGGTGTGTGGAATAATGTGTAATGGGCATTATGGCACATGGTAAAATATGTAATAGGTATTACGGTGTATGGCATAATGTGTACTGGCCACTACGGTGTGTGGCATAACATGTAATGAGCATTATGACTGTGGTATAATATGTAATGGGTGTGTGACATGTGTAATAGGCATTACAGTGTAAATTTTTTTCCCTGTATCCACCTTGGAAACAGTGGCGTAACAAGGGTCCGCAAAGTGTGCGGGGAGCTCCGTCCATGGGGGCCCCAGAAAGTTGTTGTACCGGGGCCCAGGATTTCTCTTGGCGGCCCTGCCCTCATTAATAGGTAACTGCTTGGGTGCCATATAAATAGCAGTGTAGGAATGTAATGCCCATACGGCAAATAGGAAGCATGTAAAGTTTTAATGTTTACTTCTTTCCGAGAAATGCTGAATGTGTGTTTATGTACAGTTCACCTCCCCACAGGGGAGAAATGTAGTCCAATACAAGTATGTTGTATAGCTATACAAATACCCTCACCGAGGGCAATCTGGACTTTAAAGTAAAGCCATATATATGTAGGCACTCTTAGGAAGGTGAATATGACTTGGACCGGACACCCGTTTTCATATTGGGCAGTGTGGACTGCTCCAGGCAGCCTGCCCTATATCCAAGCATAGTGGACTGGATTAGAGTAATAATTCTATGTCACGGGGGAAGCCTTGTCCCCGAGGCACTGGTGACAAAACGGTTGTAAATAAAGCTAGCCGGCTCGTGGGGAGAGCGGGAAGCAGGGAGCGCGCGCCGCTGGATATAAAGACTTCCAGCCGTTGCTTGTGGGGCAGTTCCCTGGAGAATCGGGCAGAGCTACGCAGCATAGCAGCGGCGGAGAGCGATGCTGGGGAGAGGAGAAGTGACTCACCATAGTCAGTGACAGGTCCGGTGAAGTCTCCGTTGAACCCGGTGTATCGGCGTAACGGGCCGCGGCATCACCTAAGGAGTCCCGAGCTGAAGAGTTGGAGCCGGAGCCGTGTGACGCAGCAACTGGGGGACGGACCCGGGCACCATTGTAGAGAGGTGTCATTGGGAGGCCAGGCTTAAGGGAGATCGCGCCATCCGGGTAGGCGGAGGAACCAGCGCTATCCACCGGCAGTGAATGACAGGGCAGAGGCGGGGATCTGGAGGCCGAAAGAGATGGAGAGGTGGTGAGTGAATGAAACTCTACACCACACACGCCCATTTAGGGAGGAGGCATTGTCAAAGAGCCCCAGCAGTGTAACTGACACCGCAGTCCCAGTCTATAAGCAGCCAAGCTGATATCGCAGCACTTGTTTATTGCGCTGAACCATTACATTCCCTGCACTTAACTAGCTGTGGTGAAATCCATTAACCTCCTTTCAGGTTACTTAGGGTTACAAGGACCAGGAGGGCTAAACCCGGCTTAGGGAGGAGCCAGGGGACGCCTAGAAGATAGAAATAGTCCGGATCAGATACTATTCACAGCTCAGGGAACGGGCTAAACCCGGCTTGGCTTGGAGCCAGGGGACGCCCAGAAGAAACATATATAAATAAGGATCAGGAGAGTGGTGCCGCAGGAAGATCGAGTGTTAATACAGCAGGGAGCCCAGACACTTATAACATAGGAATCGCTCTCAGCCAGCCTTCAGTAGAGCGCAGCTAGACACCCTGACAGTGTACTTTATTACTTACAAAGTAACCCCTTACTACCAAGGAGATTTATAAATTATTCACTCTATCCCAGGGACGCGAATGTGAACTAAGACACTCATTGGTAGCAGCCAAGAAAAACACATTCCCATAGCCAGAGTACAGTGAGGGAGAGGTACCCTAAGAAATACAGTGTTGCTAAGGACTGAGAGGCAGTATTAGTAAACGTTGTTACATATAATGACTCTACTGTAAACTCAATACTGATTAATTGTATTCTACTCACTATTGACTGTACGGTAGACTCTCTGAGAAGGATATCGGAAACGGTGCAGGATAGTGATCCCAGGGTAGAATTCTGTAAGGGGAGAAAAGTGCTTTAGTCAGATAAGTAGGTAATTAGAAGTAAGTTAAAGTATTATTGCGCAATAATAAGGTGGCAATAGAGGTAATCTACATATCTAAGGGTCATGGTAAATGAAATGCATGATCCCAATTAATTGCATTATCGGCTTATAGGCATATTCGTTATTGCCACCTAACGTCTGTGATAATTACAGTTATTGGTTTCAGTTCATACGGTAAGGTATTGTGTTAGTTTAACTGAAGATACCTGGATTGAAGGAGATTCCCAGAGAACAAATGCATGTTCCAGTCTAATAAAACAAACGATCTCTGGAGTGTTGTATCGGTTATTTGCTGTAAAAGTCTGTATTCTTTGTTTTGAGATATTGTAATAAACTGTTTAAAACCTTCTTGTGATACTCTGTGAAAAAACATCACCTGTAAAGAAGAAAGAAAACTTACCTCTGGAGACTTCTGAGTCGACATCAAGTAAGAACTTAAACTTGCCAGTACCTGAAGTTTACATTTGGCGTCACGCGAACAGGATCCGACCGGGAAAATGGCGGACGAAGAAACAAAGAGAGAAAAGGCAGCAGGAAGCCAAGGACAGCAGGAACCACCGGTGGTGGCTAGCTCCTCATCAGATCCTATACCTGGCCCAGTCGGGGCTGGCCCTCTGGCGGACCCTGCGCTTGGTCAAGGCGGTGCCACGGGTGGAAGTACAGTTACCATGCCCTACTACTTTGGAACCCCTTGGTTACCCACCTATTCCGGAGAAAGTCCAAGAAAGGAGACTGCTACATTCACGGATTTTAGGAACAAGATGAGATCCATACTTAAAATTTACACACTGACGACACAACAACATGTAGAGATTGTGATGGGACAACTGAAAGGGGAGGCCTTACGGGAAGTGTTGTCTTGGCCAGAAACCGAGAAAGAAACCGCGGAGCACGTGTTCAAGAGGTTATCTACCACGTTTGAGATCACGCCCTTATCTGAACTAAAGTCCAGGTTCTACGCGAGAAGACAGAAGCCCACGGAGAGCTTACGGGATTTCGCTTTAGGTGTACTAGAGGCCTACCAGGATATTAATGCCGTCAGTAGCACAGAGATCTTAGATGTGGACAATACGCTGATCAGCCGCCTCATTGAAGGAGTTCATTGTGGCAATATCAAATCCCAGTTGAAACTGCTACGACTGCAGAAGGTGGGGGTCTCCTTCTTAGATTTCAAAGAAGAGGCCATCAAGTTAATTGGAACAATACCAAAAGCAGATTTGTCCTTCCGCGAACTCCCTGGCTACCAGGAAAGGGTTGCAGGCGAGGAAAGCGCGCACCTAGAATCGACTGGGCGTGCCCGAAGAATGCCCCCAGCTGCTCAGTATGGGCAAGCCCCCGCCCCTGATCTACGAGGACAGCTGGAAGAATTATCCTCTGAGATGGCCCACATGAGGAGGGATATGCAGAGACTGGCCAATAAAGGGTCTTCAGGGAGAACCGAGGGTAATTGGCGCTCCGGGCCCAGACGACCCCGAAATGAGTGGCAGGGCAATGGCCAAGGCCAGGGAAGACGAGCTTCTGACCAGTTTGACTCGCAGGGCAGACCGATCTGTCGGAGATGCGGCCGGGCAGGACACGTCGAAAGATTCTGCAGGGAAGAGGAGAGTTTAAACGTGCCGACCCCGAGGATGGAGGCCGACCCTCGGGGCCCACCCCTTCAATAGGCCACAAACCCCAGGGCTGGTGTGAACAGTATATTGGACCCTGCCCCACCATACCAGTCAAAATTGACCGTTTTCAGCTACACTCGATACCGGCTCTCAGGTATCCACCATTCAGAGTGAGACGTATCGACATTTCTGGGGCCTAGACCACCCTGCACCACCGCCTCCAACCTGGCTGAGACTGTTAGCAGGGAATGGCCTTGACATCACATGTACTGGCTACTGTGAATTTGAATTTCAAGTAGGACCAGCCGTCCTCTCCAAGCAGGGGTTCATCATTACGGACGTCGCCGATCCCACCGTCCCAGACGTCATCATCGGCATGAACATTTTGGCGCATTGCCCAGAGGCACTTATTGAAGCTTTAACCTTTAAAGTCCGACAAGTACCACAACCATTAAAGCCACCCCTACAGAGAGTGATCAAAGTCCTCCAGGCGCAGCGCAGCTTTTTGAATGCAGAAGGAAATGTGGGAAAAGTCAAGACCACCGATCCAAAAGCTATCCTTCTCCGGCCAAATTCCGAGACTGTTATTTGGGGCAAAGCCAGGTGTGGTCCCTCGGGAAGACCCTATGATGCTATTGTGGAACCCTGTGCTGTGCCCAGTCGAACGGATATCATCATCGCTAGGGCTCTGGTGACGGTGACAGATGGCCGAGTCCCCGTGCGGATTCTAAATCCCCACGATTACGTCGTAAGAATTCATCGGAATTATACCCTTGCCCAATTATCCTGGGTTGACTTTCCGGACATCTACGACTCCGTAACCTTGAACCTGATGCAGGCCGAAGAAGACGCAGCCACCTGAGTAGCAGAACAACCGTGGTGGAAGGAAATTCATATAGGAGAGGAACGGACCCCTGAGGAACTCAAGGAAGGCATACTGAGAGTCATCAAGGAAAATGCAGCCACTTTCAGCAAGCATTCAGCCGACTTTGGGAAAGTGGAAACTGTTCGGCATCATATACCCACCGGGGATGCTGCTCCCATTAAAGAGAGATATCGCCCCATTGCACCTGCTCTGTACCAACCTGTTCGGAAGTTGTTGGAGGAGATGAAGGCCTCAGGGGTGGTGCACGAAAGCCACAGCCCGTGGGCGGCCCCGATCGTAATTGTCAAAAAGAAAGATGGGAACCTGCGCTTTTGTATAGATTACTGTAAACTTAATCAGATCACGCACAAAGACGCCTACCCCTTGCCGCGCATTGAAGAGGCCCTCACTGCCTTGAAAGCCGCCACATACTTTTCGACACTTGACCTCACGTCTGGGTACTGGCAAATACAGATGGCTGAGGAAGATAGAGAAAAAACGGCTTTCACCACGCCTATGGGACTCTACGAGTTCGATCGCATGCCCTTCGGTCTATGCAATGCCCCTGGAACGTTCCAAAGAGCAATGGAACATTGTCTAGGCTACAGAAACTTTGATATGGTATTACTCTATTTGGACGATATCATAATCTTTTCCGAAACCTACCATGAACATCTAGCACACCTAGACGAAGTTTTTAAACGCCTGGCAGAGTACGGATTGAAAGTCAAACCCGCCAAGTGCCATCTGTTGAAGGAAAGTGTCAGATATCTGGGACATGTTGTTAGTGCTACTGGCGTGGTTCCTGACCCAGAGAAGATTGAAGCTATCAAAAGTTGGCCCGTACCCACCAATGTGAGGGAAGTACGGAGCTTCCTCGGATTTGTGGGGTATTACCGCAGATTCGTACAAAACTTTGCTCAAGTGGTGAACCCCATTCACGAACTGCTACGCGGAATCGACAAAAAACATACCAGCAAACATCTTGCAATTCAGTGGACCGAGCGGCAACAGAAGGCGTTCGACACATTGAAGGAGCTCATGACTAAAACGCCCGTGTTGGCGTATCCAGACTTTAATCAGCCTTTCCTCCTGTACACGGACGCAAGTTACTTGGGGTTAGGAGCGGTTTTGTCCCAGCGACAACATGGTCAAGAGCGCATCATTGCCTGTGCAAGCAGAAGTTTAAAAAAAACAGAAAGAAACGACGCTAATTACAGCGCTTTCAAATTAGAGTTACTGGCATTGGTGTGGGCTGTCACGGAGAAATTTAAGAACTATTTGTTCTCCACCCCATTCGTGGCATATACCGATAATAATCCCGTCGCTCACCTTTCCACCGCACAATTGGGAGCGTTAGAGCAACGGTGGTACTCAAGATTGGCCAACTATAACTTCACCATTAAGTATCGGAGTGGAAAAAGTAACAGCAATGCCGATGCCCTATCCCGGATGCCTAATGAGGAAAGCCTGGAGGAAAATGAGGCGGATGCATGGGAGGATCTAGAAATGCCGGCCTTCTATGCCCTACTCGCCTGCAAACATGAGCCCCGGTCTCGGCCCCAACTGGTCTGCACTAGCAATGAGATCACTCTTGATGATACCGCTGCAGAGGCTAAATGGGAACAGATACAGCAAGGCAGCTCCGTGTTCCAGGAGTTACAAAACCTGTTATCCTCTAGGCGAGGTTGGAATAAGGAGGAACGTCAACAAGCTGAGCCTGAGCTGATCCAGTTGTGGAGACAGCGGGATAAAATTCACTTCCGGAGAGGCCTGTTAATCCGATCCACTGTTCATCCTAAGACTCACCTGCCAGTCACACAGATTCTTATCCCTTGCCGGCAACGAGATGTTGTTCTTCGTGCATACCACGATTGTTCTGGACATTTCAGTACTGACAAGATGGAAACCACTATTCGCCAGCGGTTCTATTGGGTGGGCATGAAGCGAGACATAGAGGAGTGGTGTCAGCAATGTTCCGCCTGCGCGATAAAGAAGCACCCGTCCAAGACACAAAAGGCCCCTTTGCACTCCATTCTCAGCCATCAGCCCTTGGAGCTCATCTCCATTGACCACGTGAAACTTGAGCCCAGTTCCAGTGGATACCAATATGCGATTACCATCATCGACCACTTCTCGAAGTATGCCGTGGCCTTACCCGTTAAGAACCTATCTGCCAGCACCACGGCTGAAATTGTATGGCGAGCGTTTGTGCGACCCTATGGGTACCCCAAAAGAATCCTAACAGATCAAGGACCAGCATTTGAGTCCAAACTCTTCCAAGAGTTATGCCGGTTATATGGATGTACAAAAATGCGCACTACAGCCTATCACCCGCAGGGAAATGGGACCTGCGAGAGAATGAATCGCTCTCTGATCAACATCTTGAGGACAATACATGAGCCCGAAAGAAAGAATTGGCCCGTCCTGCTACCAGAAATCACGTTTATCTACAACAACATGGAGCACAGCACCACCGGTTTCACTCCGTATTATTTGCTTTTCGGAAGAGAGGGGAGGTTACCCGCAGATCTCGAACTACATGTCCCTTCTGAGGTTAGTCCAGAGGGACTGCCCCCCAGTGACTGGGTACAATAACATCAGAAGAGGTTACAGGCCGCATACAATCTCGTGGAACGGTCGACCAGACAAGCTCAACATCGGCAGACACAAAGTTATAACGAAACCGCTAAAGCCGAACCGCTACAAGTAGGTGATCTGGTCTGGAGAAGGGACAATCGACGCCATAGCAAATTGGACCCCTTCTGGGAAGAAACCCCGTATCGAGTGGTCGGCAATTCTAAAAGTGATATCGACGTTTACCAAGTGCTCAAAGAGGGTACCACTGTAACCCACAACGTCCATAGAAATCAACTCAAGAAGTGTTATCGATCCGGAGCAGATGCACTGAGAGTCCCGCTGACAAGTGAAAGCCCGAATTCGACAGAGGAGATGGATGACCAGCGATTCTTTCAGGAAATGTTGCAGATGTTCTGGCCCATCTACGGAAGCCGGGTTGTTAATTCCCCTGATGTTAACCCAAACCCTGTAATTGAAACCGCTTATGTACATCCCAGTAGGGAAATTGTTGATCCCCTGGGTGAGTCCGCTGTCCTGTCCTCCGGACCCGAGGCGGATCAAATAGAGGGTGCGGGGGACCGGACAGCCGACGAGCCTGTTGGATTGAGAAGGTCCACCAGGACCACAAGAGGGGTTCCACCCCGCCGATACGATGATTAATTGCATACATTGTAACATGTTATGTAGCCATTAAAAATAAGGTTAGAGTTCTTGGGTGTTAACATGAGTGCTGGAGGACCAGCAAGTTTCAGCGGGGAAATGTGTAATGCCCATACGGCAAATAGGAAGCATGTAAAGTTTTAATGTTTACTTCTTTCCGAGAAATGCTGAATGTGTGTTTATGTACAGTTCACCTCCCCACAGGGGAGAAATGTAGTCCAATACAAGAATGTTGTATAGCTATACAAATACCCTCACCGAGGGCAATCTGGACTTTAAAGTAAAGCCATATATATGTAGGCACTCTTAGGAAGGTGAATATGACTTGGACCGGACACCCGTTTTCATATTGGGCAGTGTGGACTGCTCCAGGCAGCCTGCCCTATATCCAAGCATAGTGGACTGGATTAGAGTAATAATTCTATGTCACGGGGGAAGCCTTGTCCCCGAGGCACTGGTGACAAAACGGTTGTAAATAAAGCTAGCCGGCTCGTGGGGAGAGCGGGAAGCAGGGAGCGCGCGCCGCTGGATATAAAGACTTCCAGCCGTTGCTTGTGGGGCAGTTCCCTGGAGAATCGGGCAGAGCTACGCAGCATAGCAGCGGCGGAGAGCGATGCTGGGGAGAGGAGAAGTGACTCACCATAGTCAGTGACAGGTCCGGTGAAGTCTCCGTTGAACCCGGTGTATCGGCGTAACGGGCCGCGGCATCACCTAAGGAGTCCCGAGCTGAAGAGTTGGAGCCGGAGCCGTGTGACGCAGCAACTGGGGGACGGACCCGGGCACCATTGTAGAGAGGTGTCATTGGGAGGCCAGGCTTAAGGGAGATCGCGTCATCCGGGTAGGCGGAGGAACCAGCGCTATCCACCGGCAGTGAATGACAGGGCAGAGGCGGGGATCTGGAGGCCGAAAGAGACGGAGAGGTGGTGAGTGAATGAAACTCTACACCACACACGCCCATTTAGGGAGGAGGCATTGTCAAAGAGCCCCAGCAGTGTAACTGACACCGCAGTCCCAGTCTATAAGCAGCCAAGCTGATATCGCAGCACTTGTTTATTGCGCTGAACCATTACATTCCCTGCACTTAACTAGCTGTGGTGAAATCCATTAACCTCCTTTCAGGTTACTTAGGGTTACAAGGACCAGGAGGGCTAAACCCGGCTTAGGGAGGAGCCAGGGGACGCCTAAAAGATAGAAATAGTCCGGATCAGATACTGTTCACAGCTCAGGGAACGGGCTAAACCCGGCTTGGCTTGGAGCCAGGGGATGCCCAGAAGAAACATATATAAATAAGGATCAGGAGAGTGGTGCCGCAGGAAGATCGAGTGTTAATACAGCAGGGAGCCCAGACACTTATAACATAGGAATCGCTCTCAGCCAGCCTTCAGTAGAGCGCAGCTAGACACCCTGACAGTGTACTTTATTACTTACAAAGTAACCCCTTACTACCAAGGAGATTTATAAATTATTCACTCTATCCCAGGGACGCGAATGTGAACTAAGACACTCATTGGTAGCAGCCAAGAAAAACACATTCCCATAGCCAGAGTACAGTGAGGGAGAGGTACCCTAAGTAATACAGTGTTGCTAAGGACTGAGAGGCAGTATTAGTAAACGTTGTTACATATAATGACTCTACTGTAAACTCAATACTGATTAATTGTATTCTACTCACTATTGACTGTACGGTAGACTCTCTGAGAAGGATATCGGAAACGGTGCAGGATAGTGATCCCAGGGTAGAATTCTGTAAGGGGAGAAAAGCGCTTTAGTCAGATAAGTAGGTAATTAGAAGTAAGTTAAAGTATTATTGCGCAATAATAAGGTGGCAATAGAGGTAATCTACATATCTAAGGGTCATGGTAAATGAAATGCATGATCCCAATTAATTGCATTATCGGCTTATAGGCATACTCGTTATTGCCACCTAACGTCTGTGATAATTACAGTTATTGGTTTCAGTTCATACGGTAAGGTATTGTGTTAGTTTAACTGAAGATACCTGGATTGAAGGAGATTCCCAGAGAACAAATGCATGTTCCAGTCTAATAAAACAAACGATCTCTGGAGTGTTGTATCGGTTATTTGCTGTAAAAGTCTGTATTCTTTGTTTTGAGATATTGTAATAAACTGTTTAAAACCTTCTTGTGATACTCTGTGAAAAAACATCACCTGTAAAGAAGAAAGAAAACTTACCTCTGGAGACTTCTGAGTCGACATCAAGTAAGAACTTAAACTTGCCAGTACCTGAAGTTTACAGGAATACTCACAGTGCTATGTAAATACAGGAAACTCCCCTGGGGGGAAAACAGCACTCACCAGACTTTTTCAAATGGAGTTATCTGGGTCAATGTCCCAGTTTATTAGTACACCTGTGGAGCCTGACAATGTTTCGGTCCCTAAAGGCAGCATACAAATCCACAACACAATACAATAGAGATTTGGTATTCCTGTCAAACCACCCCGTTTGCCTCCCTGGTATCCGTATGATATATTTAGACACACGGCTCCCAGGTGCAGAAGGGGGGGGGGGGGGGCCAGCAGGAGAACCAAAAAATCGGGCGCACAACACTAATCAATGGTATAAGAAATTATATAGTTCAAAAAAGAGGGGTTGCTTGCTGCTCTCAATTGGGGACCTCTGTCAGCCCCAGAAAATAAACTACTTTTCAGGATATCGGCAAGATATTTTGAGAGAGCGCACCAGCAACAACAATTTAAAATATAAATTTTATTTACATCAACTGCAAATTAGTGATCACAAATATAAAAATTACATAAAAAGTAATAATACATTAATATGATACCATAGGGACAATGCTATAATTGTATAGATTGAATTTCTGGTGCATAGATAGAGCAGAAGTTGCACCCCATATATCAATTGTCCACTAATAGTGACCAATGTTGATGTCCAGGTCTCCAATCTCTCTTAGTCACACACTGATGATAATTGGATAGTGTGTATTGAACCCACCAATTATGGCAATAGTTGTATTGGTAATTCAGTATTTCACCAAAGGCAATTTAACTGTCTAATACAGCTTAGAGTCAGTTTTGAGTTCCGGATCGCACATCCAAGTGCTATATATATATTTGAATCAGATGTACCACTGTTGTAAACAATATTAGAACTTTTGAACAATGTTACGTGGAAAGTACAGGAGGCAGCAGCCCCGGAGCTTACCGGGTCCCGATGTTGAAGCAGTATTGTTGGGTACGAATCTCCAAAAATCCACCTGTGGGATTAGTCTCCTCTGTGAAACCGCCACACATAACGGTGGAGAAACGCGTTAAGACTCTCTACCTTTTATCTTGAGGTGTCCAGGATTCTCTACCAATCTCTGCCTATCTAGGCATCATTGCTATTACTACGCAGAAGTAGATGTTCCAGTGATCGCACGGTAACTGGACCTATCCGTCAGCAGCAGTCAGGGTGCTCACGTTCACCCCCGGCAACCGCCGAAGCACTAAATCGGGACATTGAGGGTAATCTGCCCGGCAGCATTTCGGACTGTGTCCCTGCTCATCTAATCTGCCCACGGCAACACACCGGACATTGCCCTGTCTCGTCTATTTACCACGCTGCTGAGGTTAGATGGCGTTCTGAAAGCCAGCTGCTGCTCCAGCCACACTCTGTGTGGAACACAAGTGCTATTTACAACAACGAGCATAACAGCTCAAAATCGCAGGAGGAGTCTAATCCCACAGGTGGAATTTTGGAGATACGTACCCAACAATACTGCTTCAACATCGGGACCCGGTAAGCTCTGGGGCTGCTGCCTCCTGTACTTTCCACGTAACATTGTTCAAAAGTTCTAATATTGTTTACAACAGTGGTACATCTGATTTAAATATATATAGCACTTGGATGTGCGATCCGGAACTCAAAACTGACTCTAAGCTGTATTAGACAGTTAAATTGCCTTTGGTGAAATACTGAATTACCAATACAACTATTGCCATAATTGGTGGGTTCAATACACACTATTCAATTATCATCAGTGTTTGACTAAGAGAGATTGGAGACCTGGACATCAACATTGGTCACTATTAGTGGACAATTGATATATGGGGTGCAACTTCTGCTCTATCTATGCACCAGAAATTCAATCTATACAATTATAGCATTGTCCCTATGGTATCATATTAATATATTATTACTTTTTATGTAATTTTTATATTTGTGATCACTAATTTGCAGTTGATGTAAATAAAATTAATATTTTAAAATGTTGTTGCTGGTGCGCTCTCTCAAAATATCTTGCCGATATCCTGTAAAGTAGCATACAAATCCAAAATAGCAACAAAATCATCCAGGTATAGAGTAGGAAACAGGGACAGGGAAGGGCTGCCTGGGGCACTGCTTTTAAAGGGGAGTGTGACCTACCACCGCCGGTTTGCATTCCACAGTGTGGAACGCATGATGTCCCTTCCGGGTAAACCGCTATTATTATGGCACTGCTCAATGTTTATTATAGCGATCAGTGATGGACAGCTTGATAGGCTAGTTCCGCATAATGTGACTCTATGAGGTGGACAGCGGGCATGGGTGCAATGGTGTACATTATGCAACTAGGCACCGGGTGTTGGTACGGTCACCTGGTGCGGGCAAATGCTGCAGCCAGCCACAGCTGTTCATTGGCTGCTGCAGGTCATGTGTCTAATATTATGAATGGTAATGTGTCAATGAAAATTAGAGCACAATGGGGGACTGTCAGTGTCTATCAGGCTGCAAGCAGGAACCAGGCTATGAGGGAAGGGGGACACCATGAGGCAAAATGTAAATAGGGATGATGCAGGTTATCATAAGCTGAATGGTGATACATATACAGATAAATACATGTAAATAAATGAATATAAATAAACGCCAAAAGCAAATACATCTGTTAGACATCATGGCATGTTCACATCGTCAGATGGGGTAACTCAAAGTATTATCAGATACTGGTCACTGTTCACACCGTTAGCCACTTGGGATGAGCCAAAAGTGCATAGGGATAATGGAATTTAACTATAACATGGGTGGGACTCCATGGACTCCCCCAAAAACACTTGCTCAAATAACTCTAGGTGTGGGGGGCTAGTGTTGGCCCCAATTTCTGTGAGGGATGAATCTAGGGGTGGGCCATAACAAATCCTCCTCCTATGCACAGATGTATAAATTGGGCCCGTAATGGGGCTGTCATATTCCAAAAGATTTGAAATACCTCCCAATGGAATTGCCTTTGGTGACTGTCAGGTTGGACTTCCAATAGGAAGTCACTGCCAGTCACTGTGAAGCCAGAGCAGTCTCACAGACTGCAACTAGCTTCACTTACATTTACGGGTTTTACCTGGGGGGGGGGGGGGGGGGGTAAATTCCGCCAATGGTTGTAAGTTACAAATATAACACCCCTATAAAGAGGTTAATACTGAAACCATCTAATGCTGTACACAATGGGCGGTATTCAATGTGGATTTTGGCGATGTGCAGCGAATCCTGTTTAGGATTCGCTGCACATTCGCCATTGCTCGCCGCGTTCCGGAGCCTCGCCGGCTCCGGTATTCAACGAGTCAGGGGCTCGCTGCCCCTGACCGGCGAATTTGAGCTCCTGCGGCGAACGCCGCAGGGAGCCTGAGGACGGTGGCAGGCAGGGAGATGGAAGTCTCCCTGCCTGCCCCAGAACGTTTGTGGGGGGGAGGTGGGACCGCATATATTCACTACACCCGATCATGAATATGTAATGATCGGGTGAAGTGAATATATGAATATCTAATGAGCGGCTCGGCTCCGGCCCCCTGCTGGCTGCTCTGTGTAAAAAAAAAATATATATATATTTTTTTTTAAATTAAATATATATTCATGTGCTTACAGCACATGAATAAAAATAGCATGCCCCTCCTCAGAATAAAATTCCAGATTTTTTGACACCAATTGTAAAAAAACAAAACACTTTATTTTAAAAGTTCACATTCCACTTCACCATAAAAAGATGGCGATTGCTACTCGGTGAATCATGGCGAAAAAAACCTTGAAATGTATTCGCCATCTGGTCATTGAATAGGGTGATTCACCGTTTTAGTCAGAAATTCGCCTTACAGCACAAAATCGCCATAAAAACCTGGCGAATCAGCCTCATTGAATACCGCCCAATGAATACTGTGCACAAGCCAAACACATCCTTGATCTAGTAACGTTATGCGCCAACACAAAACGTACAAAAAAAAAATAATTGCATCTTCTGCATTATTTTTATTCGCATATGCTTCCTCTATAATTCTTCCCGCTAGCTTGTACAATTTAGAAGTACGTTCTATCTCCCAGACAATTTACATTATGCAGCTCCCATAAATACCACAACTACATAAATGCATTCTCCTCACAGTCCAGTTTGCTGTGTCATCTCATTTCTAATTGTCGGAATTCCGCACTAACATTTAATATCCGGCAGGATATGGTTTTTAGGATATTTATGTTGTGGGGAAACAATGCATTCATCTGTTGATGTGAAGCTAATATATATGTACTATATAAATGTTGGTGCAGCCTGTATCGCAGTAATTTAAAAATAATAAAAATGAACATGGTTTTATGAGGGCTCAATAAATATGGATTTTCATTTTTGTTTTGTATAATTATACCATAGTGCATCTTCCTGTTAAACTTTTATGCTCTTATTTATGCTCTGGTGCTCCTATTAACCCTTTCAGCGCCACCATCTCTGTGAGAGCTATGCAAAATATCCGCAAAAAAGGGCCAGTGTCGCTCACATTTGTTATATAAATTAAAATAAAAAATGTTGTGTAAAAAAAAAGATGATATTTCCTATATAAGGTAAACATTGCAGGTCGTTATGATGAATAACAATGGCCCTTATTCTGATCGGTGCGGCCGGATCCGATTATGCGGCCAGGACCGTGCGTGCGAAACCCCGCCTTCCATACGGATCGCCAACTCCGTCCGTACGCGGTAAGAAGCTGGCCGAATGGACCGCACGTGTATTTTTCACGGAATACGCCTCCTCCATCTCAGGGAACCTCCCCCATCATTCGATGGTCGCAGACCATCGAATGCAGGACCGAGTGCTCCACCAGCTCCCGCAACCTCAGACCACACGGACATTTTTCCGTGCAAAAGCAGGGATCTGGGCGGGCAGCTGACATCCGGCGATGTCATATGTCCGCCCCCTACACGTGCGTCACGGCCGCATTACCATACGTACGCCCAGCGTTTGCATGGGAACGCCCATGAAACGCTGGGCAAATGCATATGGTAATGAGCCCAAATAGCCCTTCACGCCCCTCTCCACCCCCTGTTCGGAGTGTTCACATTTCATGCGGAATTTGGCCGTACGCCCCGCTCGCACATGCGCAGACACAAAACATCGGCGGCACGAATGCACGCGGATATTACCGCACCGATCAGAATAAGGGCCAATGTTTGCTTGGCAATTTTCACACCAATTTTGACAAATTCACTTGGCGCACAACAGGTAAAAAAGAATCACCACCTTGCGGGGTGACCTACAGATGGAGCAGCTCCTGTCAATTCTATCGCCAATCACCACTGCTCGCCATCCGCCAGAAGGGGCTGCATGTGCACGAGATGCTAGCATGCCCCGTTCTGATGGAGCCTGCCACCCCCCTCCGCCTCTTCCTCGACTTACCCCTGTAGCTGCCCGCAACCCCCCTAACCCTGCCCGTCCCCCTGTACCACTACAATACCCGAATTATGGTACGTTAGATCAACAGTCAAAAGGTCAACCACTGTTGGTGGACAGACAAAAGGCCGACACAATCAAAAGGGTGACATGAGTTTTTCATGCTTTGGGTGTCTATGTTGACATAGGTGGAAATGGGCACAGTATCAGTGTATCGCGTCTCCTCATGCTTCGGCCACGGTGCCTCACCGCACTTGGCACAGTATTATATTCTCCCACCTTTGATAAAGCCACCTGGAGTGGTGAAACGCGTCAGGGAGCTACTGGGGAACCCATCCCCCCCTGCATTTACCTTCACCATCCTGGATTGCAGCCCGAACCATTCCTTGGATTTACAAAACACCACCAAAGGACATTGTTTCCTCGTGCCTCCATTAAAAGGACCAGCATTGGTAATATACCTATCAACATCTATCCTTGGAGCATCCGAGCATATTGCTAACATCCCACCATCGGTTATTTGTGCCAACTTGGGCCGATTAGTGGACACTCGGACGAGGACATTCCATACCCATCAAGGGTGGTAACTATACATGTTTTCATCTATCTAATCCAAGGGAAATATAGGAACGGACTCTCCAGCCCCATTTCATTTGCAGGGGGACCCCCTCTTTTTATACCCGCCCATCATCCATTGTTGTTTTTTATAACCACAGTTTTTTATCCTTGTACCGTTATTGATTCTTTTTATATATGTATTGTTATTGAATAAATTTTCATATCGATTCTCAAAACTATTGCGCTGTTCAACTCTTTTGCATTCTCCATATTCTCCCTCTATGCCCACTGGGATGGTAAAGTATGAACAAGTCTGTTTAAAAAAACAATCATCAAACTTTTTTCATGGCGACCTTTTCAATGTCGACCTTTTGACCATGTCGACCTAATGCACGTCAACCTTTTTCATGTGTTGACCTACTGCCAGTTGTACAATAGTGGTCAAACTAATGACCTAAAACTTGTCGACCTACAGATACATTCCCAAGTATTATGCAAATATAACCATACTTACCTACTGATTTGGCCGCTTTTCCAGGAGATGCCTCGAGGGGAGACACTGCTAACCATGTCAGGGGATGGAAAATCACTTCATTAGTCCACCGCCAGGGGGCGGGGCCAGTGCCGTCCTTCCCATTGGGCTTAATGTGCAGTTGCCCAGGGGCCCAGGAATTCTAGAGGCACACCCCAATGGGAAAGACGGCACTGCCCCGGGGAGCTGCTGCTGAGGCGGCAGGTGGCGGGCAGAGGGATCCGAGCAGCGGCGGCTGAGAGCTTGTAGCGCTATTTGCCGGACGGTGGGGTGGGAAGCGCTGCTGAATTTGAAAGCCTATTTTAAAGACTGAAAGCGGTT
Organism: Crinia signifera; assembly: GCF_055691185.1. Lineage (NCBI taxonomy): Eukaryota > Metazoa > Chordata > Amphibia > Anura > Myobatrachidae > Crinia > Crinia signifera. The sequence goes on along the minus strand of NC_139219.1, from coordinate 304,263,967 downwards.
TGGTAGGTCAATCGCACAGGTCAGTAATCTCAATTTAGAGTATTTGAAAGGAGTGGCCCCCCGTTGGGTATACTCTTGGGTATTTATATAGTTCCCGGGGGTGTGCTACCACCATTTATTAGGTAGAAATTGAAAAGAGAGAACAGGTTTGTCACAATAGTGGTGCACCACAATATGATTGGATGACTTAAAAACTATATTTTAATAGTTTATTTCATAAAAAAGCTGTGAAAATATGACAGACTACATATAACATAAATACGAAGACAGGTGAATGATAGTGCAAGTTAAAAACTTGGGCTCATGCGGCGTCCCAATGGGACGCCGCATGAGCCCAAGTTTTCAACTTGCACTATCATTCACCTGTCTTCATATTTATGTTATACAGATGGGGCAGGTCCCATCTTTGCAGAGGATGGCGATGGCGACGCCAGCCGCCATCCCCCGCCAGCGCCATCTCTATAGCGAGAAGGGGACGCGCGAGCACAAGAGGCATCCCCTTCCGACGGCGCTTCCAGTGCTTCCCCCGGGTCACCGCTGGCTTGTTGGCGGTGACCCGGGGTCCCTGCCGCCTGCCCGCACCCCCCCATACCATGTCCATCTCCCTGAAGCGGAGACAGACAGGGTTCCCATCGCCCCGCCGATGGAGATTGAGACGCGAGTGCGTGTGAGATGCACGCGTGTCTCAGTCAGATGGTGAGGCAGGCTGCTGGCGGATCGCCAGCGCTGACGTTCTGGTGATTAGCCAGCAAAGAAGAGGCCTGCCCCATCTGTATGTATTATCAATCAATGAGGATAAAGGGAGGGGGAAAAAGGATTTATTCTGCACTGAAAGGTCCTTATGTTCGCCTTTTTACGTTGTATCTGCTATCTCTTAGATATTCTATACTCTATTTCTTTGGATGTTGACTAATTTGTCTATTTGAAAAAGAGAGGTGGTGCTACCCTTCTCTAATATATTAGTATATGAGAAGAAAAAAGGGGGGGGGGGACAGTAGAGAAAAAAATGGGTGCACACTGCAGATATCTATATTGGGCGTCCAACTGATATATATTCGCTTAAAATTTAACTTTTAATATATGCAATAATTAAAAAAGATGTGTATTAATTACACTATCTTATTAGAACAATAGTATAGAGTGCAAACAGTTTAGAAAAGAGAGATTAAAAGAGTCGGGATGTGGATGCTATTATGTGTCTATGTTAGATTACCTCCTGCTCTCCCTATCACTTAGAGGAGAATGCTACTTTGTATATTTGTTTGGTTCTGTCTTTGATGTTGTAACTGTCTGTTCCTACTATAGTTCACATTTGTCTATTGCTGCTATATGGATAGTATTCTGCACCAATGTTGCCCTTCTTATCTTCAAGGCTACTTATTTATGATTTTTGGACACAATTAGGTTCCACTTTTAATCCGATGCCAGCTCTCTTTCAGCAGTTCCCACCTTCCACTGTCTGCCCTTCAATATGTGTATCCAAGTTGTGTCGCAGCTTCTCTGTTCTTATACGGTGATTATATTAATTTTATAGGATAAGTGCCTGCATGTTGTTTCTATGTTTTTTTCTCATTCATTTATTATTTTAGCGTATTTCAGCAATATTTCTTGTGTAGTTTCAAATGGTCTTTATGTTATATTCTTTGTTACTTGGCAGTCACTGTAGTTGTCAGTGTATTCTGCAGTTCCAGTGGTGTCGTATTATTGCTGCCTTTATACAAGTGACCGTTCGTTTAGCTGTTTAACGTTTCTGATTCATAGGCTTTAACCAGCAGGCTCAATCTTTCACTGCTGGGTGTTCAATCTTTCACTATACCAACACCCACTTCATATTACCAACACCCAGCAGTGAAAGATTGAGCCTGCTGGTTAAAGCCTATGAATCAGAAACGTTAAACAGCTAAACGAACGGTCACTTGTATAAAGGCAGCAATAATACGACACCACTGGAACTGCAGAATACACTGACAACTACAGTGACTGCCAAGTAACAAAGAATATAAAATAAAGACCGTTTGAAACTACACAAGAAATACGCTAAAATAATAAATGAATGAGAAAAAAACATAGAAACAACATGCAGGCACTTATCCTATAAAATCAATATAATCACTGTATAAGAACAGAGAAGCTGCGACACAACTTGGATACACATATTGAAGGGCAGAAAGAGAGCTGGCATCGGATTAAAAGTGGAACCTAATTGTGTCCAAAAATCATAAATAAGTAGCCTTGAAGATAAGAAGGGCAACATTGGTGCAGAATACTATCCATATAGCAGCAATAGACAAATGTGAACTATAGTAGGAACAGACAGTTACAACATCAAAGACAGAACCAAAAAAATATACAAAGTAGCATTCTCCTCTAAGTGATAGGGAGAGCAGGAGGTAATTTAACATAGACACATAATAGCATCCACATCCCGACTCTTTTAATCTCTCTTTTCTAAACTTTTTGCACTCTATACTATTGTTCTAATAAGATAGTGTAATTAATACACATCTTTTTGAATTATTGCATATATTAAGTTAAAATTTAAGCGAATATATATCAGTTATATAGCCCAATCAGTTATATCAGTTATATCAGCCCAATATAGATATCTGCAGTGTGCACCATTTTTTTTCTCTACTGTCCCCCCCCCTTTTTTCTTCTCCCATCTGTATGTAGTCTGTCATATTTTTGCAGCTTTTTTATGAAATAAACTATTAAAAGTTATTTTTTAAGTCGTCCAATCATATTGTGGTGCACCACTATTGTGACAAACCTGTTCTCTCTTTTCAATTTCTATTTTAAAGACTGGCCAGATGCTGATTGGCTGAATTCTCTCATAAGATAATCAGCGCAACAAGCTCCCAGCCGCCACTGTCCGGATCCCTGCTTCCTAATTCCAGCTTAAATTGATCAGTGTTTTAAAAAAAAAAAAAAACTATCACTGTGACATTGGAACCAATTATAAAGAACAATGGACATAGTGTATGAATTCTAAAGAGAGAGAGACTGATGAGTAAATAAAACCAAGGGGCCAAATTAGGCCCCTTCTTTGATGCATGGGTTTTGCACATGCACAATTATGCGCATATGCAAACCCTGGGAGAGAACGGCTTTGGCAAGTTTCACACTCGCCGAGCCATTCGCTCCAGAGAGACCCCAGGCCGGAGCAGGGGTACGCCCAAGCGTTTTTTGGGCCTCCCCAGGAAAATGCTGGTAATGCAGGCGGGCCGATGTGGGTGGCTGACATCACATGACATCAGCACCCGCCCCCTTTACAAGAAAAAAGGACGTGGAGAGCAGCGCTACAAATTAGTCTTGCAAATGAATAAAAAATAACAAATTTAATGGCACAGTACGATATTAAAATCACTTAAGAACATGGCCCCCTTTACGGCCACCTCCGTTTGAAATAAAAGTCAGTCTCCACTGACTTTTATTTCAGAAGAGGGAAAAAATCATTCGATGGTCGGCGAACATTAAATGATTTCTGTCCCCTTCGTCCGCTTGTGAGGGGATGCGTTCTCGTACACATCCCCTCGTATGCTACCAGGGGATGCGGGAGGCGAGGGGCGTTTGGGCTGGGCGACGCTTATCTGCTTGCTAGGCTACAAACATACGCTGCTTAGTGAGTGGGTCTGAATAAGGCCCCAATTCCAGTCGAAGCCCAGGCCAAGAAGTAAGTGGCCACAATCACAGAACTTTCCAAGTTGTGTTTTTTTTTTTTTATAACATATTTTTTTATTTTGCAAATAGAAAGTGAGTTATACAGACAGTTGTACAACATTAAGCAATGGAGGTGAATAAACGTAGGGACTGTGATAATTCTGTGTTCTATAACAATTCCGACAGGTTATATCATTCTGGTTAACATTTTAGATAAAAAAATAATGTACTATTAGGTTGTCTATTGAGTTCTCTTTTGACGTTAGTCACTAAGGATTTCCCAAGTGGCTTTCAACTCTTGGTGGTTGTGAGTCTTGGAACTATGAGTTGGTTAGAATAGTCTGGAGGTGTTCTGCCTCACAGTAGCAGAAAACATATGATATTAATTATACACAGAAAAAATGAAAATATAGAAAGTTTAACATTTAAGTTAGACGAGACAAGACAGATTGGGGAGGGGGTAGGGGAGGGGAAGGGAAAATACGTAATAGCAAGATACTATACAGGCAGACTTTACTTATTGTCGTCAATATTATACTTCAATAGAAGCCATCACTTGAGCGTACTGGGGAGGGTCTAGTGAGTCAATATAAGGTTTCCATTTATTAAGGAAGGGGATTCTGGTTTGGTATAAATTAAGCATAAGTGATCTTTTGTCGAATAGTAGGATTTGGAACAGTTTACTTTTGAGTTCACATATAGTTGGGGTCGTAGAAGAGGTCCAGTGAATAAGGATGATCTTTTTCGCGATAGTTAAGATTACCGAGAGAAGAGGGATATGTTTTGAGGCTTGTGCAGTAATTTCCCAGTTTCTGAAATTAAGACATAAGCAAGCTAGTGGGTCAGGTGTTAGATTAAGTAGCAATATTGAATTGATGAAATGGAGGGTCTTTCGCCAGAATTTTAGAATCTTGGTGCAGGCCCACATGCAGTGCATAAATTTTGCATTGGCCATTCTGCATTTGCCGCATTCCCCTGTGGCTTCCGAGACCATATATTTACTTTGGGCCGGTGCTATATAGAGGCGGTGTATAGTTTTGAAGTGTACCTCTTGGAGATAAGAGGACTGCAGTATTTTAATCGTTTTTGAATAGTTCGAGAGCAATATTTCTGGTGAGGTCACATCGGGGATGTCACTCTTCCACTTGAGACATAAAGCCTCTAGTGGTTTGTCTGGGAGCGTGGAGAGCAAGGTATCATATATGAGGTATGTTTTTAATCTGGAGTGATATAATTAAGTAAATGTCTGTTCGAGGGGGTCTGGATGTAGAGGTGTTATAATGAGTGGGAGTATGGAGTTTACGTAGTGTCGGGTTTGGAGGTACATAAAGAATTGTGTTTTTTGGAGATTATATCTGGCTTGTAATGTTTGGAAGGGGAAAATGGTTCCTCCTGGGTCGAATAGTTTGGTGGCCAGGTCTAGTCCTTTGTGGTGCCATTCTTTGTATTGTGGGTTATTTAGAGATGGTGGGAAGTTGGGATTTCCCCAAAGTGGAATGAAGGGGGATATGAGAGGATTTCTGTGTAATTTTTTGTTGATAAGGGACCATGCATTATATGTTCCTTTGAAGAGAATATGGTTTTGAATATGTTGGGGAATTTTTGAGACAGGGGAGTGTAATAATGCACTCGGAGAGAATGGGTGGAATATGTTTTCATCCAGGGTGAGGTCCACATATGTAGTGTTATTGTACATCCAGTCAGATATGTATCTGAAGTGGATAGCACACATGTAGAATAGGAAGTTTGGGATTTTGAGGCCTCCCTGGGGTTTAAGGCGCATTAGTTTGTGTAATGTCATTCTGGGTTTCTTCCCAGACCAAAGAAATTTCCAAGTTGTGTTTAAGAAACAGTGGACAAGTCTTTCTAATGCTACTTATAAATCAATGCCAAATACACAGCACATTCCTAAACATTTACTGCAAAGCTAGAAACTCTTCCCATCTGCAATAAATAATCCTTGATCAACCAAAGACGATGATGTATAATACAGACTAGTTTGTTTGAACCTAAGATTGTTTTTTTATTTTTAAGTTGTTCATTATTGGGTTTTGGGATAACTGTCTTAGATGATTTAGGGCCTGATTTTGTATCCAGATCCAGTTACAATGACTGCACATGCAAAATAAAGGCATGCTGCATATCATTAACATGTTGACTGTAAACTTTCCTGATGTAAACCTTAAGCAGTTATTGAAATGGTGATTAGCTATCTTATTATAAAACCTGTCTTATTGAATAAATAATAACTTTTTTAAACACCTTAGCTATAGTTTTTCACAGCCAGGGAGCTGGGGTGTAATAATGTGCGGCACATGTGTAAGGTGCAAACTATGTAGGGTAACCTGAAGAAAGAGGACTATTGTGTGGTGTAATGTGAAGAAGGAGCTTTATAATGTGTTGGAATGTGAAAAAGCAGCAATATGGTATGGTGTGTTGTGAAATGGTGTGGGGTAATGTGAATAAGAAGCGAAACAATACAAAGTAATGTTAATGACAGACACTACTTTGTGACGTAACATGAATAAGTTGTCCTATTCTAAGGAGTAACATGTATAAGGTAAAGGGGTAGTAATGTGTGGCGTAACATGAATAAGGGACACTACTGTACATGTCATGTAATGTAATGTGAGTAACGGACACCATAGTGTGATGAAATGGGGATAAGTTTACACTACTGTGTGGTATAACTTTAATTGGGGGTACTATTGCGTGGCCACATTACTTTCAAGCAACATAATGTCCCTATTAAAAATATGGGAAATGGAGGTGCCGATGCTTTTGCTGGCATAGAACACCAAAATATCTAGTTAAAGCTCTGTGGGTGAGTGGTGCTATGGGTGAGTGGCGATTGGTGTTGCTGGCCGATGCTGTGATCTATTATAGACAAACTGGGTGATATTAATGTGCTACTGTACTCTGGACCTCATTCAGGTTGGTTTGCTCCCCGCGCATTCGCACATGGGAGCGATGTTATGCAACTGCGCATGCGCATAAACTTTTATGTGCATGTGCAGCCGCTTTGTGCAAGCGGGCACGGCAAATTGATTATTCGCCAGCCTGTTCACACGTAGCAGTGTGGGTGGCGTGGGGCGGCTGCCACAGGTAGCGCCCATTGGAACGCTCAGCGTTCCCATGAAAACACTGGGCGTTCCCATGGTAATTTGCTGGTGACGCGGTTGACGGGTGTTGGCACTCAACGGGTTAATGAAACTGCCAATACAAAGAGTTTGGTTCTCAGTGATATAAACACAACAACCCATGACTCTATCGTAGGGTCCAGAAAGCCAGGCAGCTATACCATACAGTACAGCAATATTCCGAATGGCATCTCATATACACAGGTCTCTCCAGTGGGACTTATTGGTTAAATAATTATTTATTCATTATTTGAACTATGAATTGAGGTTTAGTTTAATTTATAATTGGAAAATGTTACTTGAATTACAACGGGAATAGTCAATGATGGTAGGCTATTGAAGCTGAACTTCAAAGTACAGAGCCAGAAGGGAAACAAAGCATTAAATATATTGGAAAGCGGAGCTAATTAATTCATTTCTGTTGAGTAATTCATGATTTCTTCTGTGCCTAGAACCATACATACAGTACTGTACATTTCCGACTTTCTTCTCCTTTAAGGGCTCATCCACACGTACAGTGTATGCCAGGAAACTGGGTAAAAAATAATAAAAGATTCTTCATTGGTTATAGGTAATCTGAGCAGCCACCTAACCTGAGCCATACACACTGGCATATCTATAGTTGGTGAAAGATGCTGGGTCCAGCCCCCTGAGTCCCTTATTGGCCAGCACTGCAGACAAAATCCACAGGGAAATTTACACAGTAGCCATTTTCCCGGTGATTTCAGCATGCGCTGTAGTGATGTCCCCATGAATAAGGGTTGGATGCCCTGTTCTCGGAGACCTGAGCTTGTGCAGTAGACTTTTACACTACGACAGAGGATCGGGGATCACTTTAATCAATTATCTGCATCATTGCAGCGAATGTGTATGCAACGCAATTGCGGTTAGCTGCAAATGCTCTGCGTTGCTAGGGGGAGGAAGGGCTTACCTTCCGGGGTCCAGAAGGACCTATAAGAAGGTAAGCCCAAGGGAGGGGGAGAAGGGGGGGGGGGGCGGCGAGGCAGCGGGGTTCCGGCGGAGGCAGCGGGCGGCGAAAAGAAGCCCATAGTCTTCTATAGGGTATCGCCACCCAAAGGTGGCGATACCCTGCCCGGCAATATCGGTGCGGCCGGGTAATAGTACATAGGAAAATGCAGTAAAATGGGGGTTTTACCGCATTTTCCCCTTAGTATATCCTGCCCGATGAATCGGGTGTGGACACTCCAAACGGATAGACTCAGCGCTGTTCCTTTACTCATGCACAAATTCCAGGTCGCACTGTGCTTGCACACTAAAGAGCCCGATTCCGGAATGATGGCAGCTCTAACATTCTAACGTTCACAAAGTTGAGAGTCATTGCGCATGTGCAAATGTCCCTGAAAAGCTAGTACGGCGTACACGTTACACAATGGCCCTTATTCAGATCTGATCGTAGTACAAATTTGTTCTCAATATGGGCATAACCATGTGCACTGCAGATGGGGCAGATGTAACATGTGCAGAGAGAGTTACATTTGCGTGGGGTGTGTTGAAACTGAAATCTAAATTGCAGTGTAAAAATAATGCAGCCAGTATTTACCCTGCACAGAAACAAAATAACCCACACAAATCTAACTCTCTATGCATGTTACATCTGCCCCACCTGCAGTGACACATGGTTTTGTCCATTAGAGAGTGATTGTGCCTTTCCTAGGTGAATCAGAATGACCCCCAATGTGTGTGCACGGATTGGCATTGGGGATTCAGACGCCTGCTCTGAGGGATGTATTGTAGATGTATGAAAATGCAACTCTGTGTGTTACTATGCAGGTACTGGGTGATGGCTATTCAGATGAGCAGGGTTGTACTTTTCAATGGACATGTTATGCAAGAGTCCTTCAGAAATATGCTCAAGACTTACCTGTCTATTGGAGACCATACTCTGATGGAAAGAATCTGCATGCTGCCCCAGTTGATTGCGTCTAAAGACACACTAAGGGCCAGATGTATCAAGCTTCAAAAAGTGATCAAGTGTAGAGTGATAAACCACCTGCCAATCATCTCCTAACTGTCATTTTTCAAACCAAGCCTGTAACATGGTGCTTTCCACTTTATCTCTTTGCCAGGCTTAATACATCTGCACTATTGTATGCAAAATAAACACATATCATTTACCGTATGTGGTCCGGCCACTGGGAGGTCCAGCGCGTCCCTGGTGGGTAGAATCCGAAGTATCACAGGTGAGACTGCATGGAATACCTCATCTTAGTGTATAAAGCCTTTAGTCCCATCACTAGTGCCTTAACCTAACTCGCCCTATCCTCGGTCTGACCCTAGCTCGGCCTGACTAATTGTGATTCCGGCTGTCATTATTCTGGCGTCTCCATCTTGAGCCTTCTGAGGTTCCTGCGCCATTCTTTTAAGGGCAGTCGTGATTCCACTGTTGGTGTACTGAACGCCAGCATCCTAACCGCCGGCATGCTGACTGCACTACAGATAGAGCAGCTCTCAATGGTGCTGCTCCTGGCCATAGAATCGCCATTGACCGCCTTGCACCAGCCAACAGAAGAGGGCACGCACGCATGAGGAGCCTGCATGCCCGTTCCATTAGAAGCCCTCCGCCGCCTGCCGCTGGTCCCCTACACCTCCCAGCAGCTCCCCCGCAGCCCCCACCAGCTGCCCCCACTCCCTGCCTGTCTCCCTGAAGTGGAGAAGGCAAGGAAGCCGCTCCCCACCGCCTTGCTGACCGGGACGGGAGACCATGTGAGACGCTCGCTCGTCCCTGTCAGATGGGGCTACTGTCTGCGGTTCAGGACATCTGGCGATCCTGCAGGCTGGCTGACAAGCGCTCCATCTGTATATATTTCTTATATTCATATATTTTGGTTCATATCTCATAAAAGCAGTGAGAAAGTTACTGTAGAATAAAATCAGCCTTCTTTGTCAGAAGTGAAGCCATAGCATTAATACATAAATATATACTACATTGTTATACTGTAGAATTTGGAGCACTGCATGAACATACAATGGATCTTCAACGGCTGATTGACAGTTGGTAGCAGAACAAAGGTGTATTCCAGATGCAAACTACAAACTAAATATGCACAAAGGAAAAAATAAGTTGATATTGCCTTTTATTGTATTACCTCATATTCTTAACCATACATTAAATTCTTCCATGACAATTGCAAGTACAAAGTAAAGTGTTCTTTCTCGAAACTAATCAAATGGTTCTGTATAATGGAGAAAAAGAAATGCCGTATACGCTGTGACTATGTATACATATTCCAAAGATATCCAGGGGCAAACACTTAAAATATGAATTATTAACTATTTATAAAGCAAAGACTAAAATGAGACATCTGCATGGAAATACATATATCATGCTATAGGCAATGTTGTATAAATACATAAATATAAAGTATAGAAGACAAATAGATTAAGGGTCATTTAGTAATTGCAGAGCAGGCCTGTCATTATAAAATGTAGGGGTATTTGGAATTAGCAGTCGGAGAGGGCAGCTCCGAACCCTCTTCTGGGAACGTTGCAGATCGTCACAGATTATTTTATCTCTGTGTTTTATGAGTTATGATACAGGAGGTAGTCGTATCGAGCTGTTGGCCTGGAGAAAGATAAAATGGGGAAGTCACCCAGAGCAACCAGGTTCTGTCATTATTGTCGCGCAGTCTTTGAAATGACAGAAGTTGATTGGTTGCTATGAGCAACTACAGTACTTCACTTCACCACTCAAGGCTTGATACAGATGGAACCCTCTTCATCTAGCCCTTTAATAGGATTAAGTGAGCAATAGGATTACTTTGCTAATCCCCTACTGTATTGTTCTATGTATTGTATTGCTGCTGAGAACAATAGGATAGCCATGGCTAGCCATGCTGAGCCATGGCCTAAGGAAGATAGATGAGAGGGGCTCCTACTGTACATCTTCCCCACAGTATGGTGAGTTTTGGGGGTCTGTTCATCCTCACTTAGGGCCTGATTCAAGGTCAATTGTTCCCCAGTGTATTTGCTCTGGGAACAGATTGTGCGGCTGTGCACATGCAGGTATTTGCGCAAGCGCAGGGCCGCTGTACGAATTTCTTCGGCGAGGGGACGGAGGGGGAGTGAACTTAGGCCCCGGACAGTGAAGCGGCCATCGTTTTATGGTGTTCTCCTGGGAATGCAGGTGGGCAGATGCCTGCTGGGGGGGGGCGTGCAGCTGACGTCACATTACGCCAGTGCCCGCCCCCTCTTCAGCGGAATCCAAAGGAAATAAAAGTCATTTTAGACTGACTTATTTCCAATGGGGAAAGAAAACATATAGTGGATGTTTTCTGGGATACCCCCCCCCTTGCATATTACCGAGATGATGCAGATGCCTTGGGCGGCAATAGCGGCGGGGGGCTGGGGTTTGGCAGGGTTGCATTAAGCCCCTCGTTAAGCAGCGAGCGACTGCTGCTTAAAAAGTAGTGTTGAATCATCCCTTAATTTATACGAGAGCAAGTAGAAATGAACATTTTCTGCTACTTTTGAATAAATTAAGTGTCAGGGCTGTTCATTAAAAAGTAAACGCAGGATATATCATGAGTATCTCTTACACTCCTTATCTGGTCCGCTGTCCCCATACACTAGTATGGGGACCTAAATTCATCAAGGTTCAAGCTCCAAAAATACTAAATATTCCAAACTTGACTATGGAAACCTTTGCCATCTTCATACGGTGTTTATTCCTGTGCCCTACCACACTGGTTGCCAAGAGGGATCCATCCCGATCTCTCTGACACTGCTCATCTCCTTCCGCTGGAATTGTGTATGCATGAGCCCAAGTTCACCCATGTGCAGTAGCACTGCCGAGTCTAAGTAGAACTGAAAAGGATTAACAGGGACAGCTGATCTTTGGGTGTTGAATTGCTCTGGTGCAGATAGATGATAAGATAGCTCAGCTTGGCTATCTCTGCCACCCGTGTCACCACTGTTCATGCACTGCCATGTATTTTGCTGCCCTGCATACTCAGACACTGCATTGTTCTAGAGAAGCTGACAGAGGGTGCCTATTATGCATGGCATCTTGTGCTTCATTTGCCTAGGGCGCCGGGGGCAATTTGGAGCAGGTTCCCCCCCCTGGATGGAGATGAGTGGCAGCAGCGTCCGCAACAACCCCCCCCCCCCCGGATCTGTTCCCCTCCCCCGTGGACCCATTCCCCTCCCCACCCCTGGAGTTATGTAGCGGCACTGGCCGCATCCCCCATCACCCACCAACCCCTGACAACACCCCCTGTGGAATGACAAAGCGGCATCCCGACACCCCCTCTGTGTGGAGCGGCCGGACTGCCGCAGCAATACCTGGACCCCCCCAGTGTGGAGAGACTAAATACCCGGGACCCAGTGCCGGCAACCCCCCCTGAAGTGCCCCCATCCCCCGACCCGCCTGGGGCGCTCCGATGTCCGGCACAGGCCCTGCATTTGCATGATCTCAAATATGTTGCTGTTGCAAAGGTGGTCATATCTAATCAGTCTCTCATTGGATGTTCAGAATGTAGTTGATTATACTTCTGGTGTTTGCAGAAACTTAAGTTGTGTTTCAATATATCAGCACATTAAAGCTTTAAAGCTTTGTTACCACTTTTATTTTGTCAGAACAGTTTACTTGATTTTGATATGAGATGACCACATTTAGACTGTCGATGCCAGCATGTTGATATGGTCTGAATGGTCCGTGTCTATTTTGGTGGGAAAGGAAATGAATAGCTTGGTCCTTGCCTTAGTCTTCCAGATACTGTTATCTATTCACTCCCGTGCAGTGGTTAAAGTGAGAGGGAACAGGGTGGAACTGAGTTCTACTACCTCTTATGGTAGGGGGAACTGAGTTCCACCTCTACCACAAGCCTAATCAGTAATTCCAGCAGAAAAGCCTTTCCCAGCGGCTTCTTCTTCTGGCACGGTGTATGTGATGTCATGCCATCACCGCCGCTGATTTGAAGAAAAGCCACTAAGAGGAGCAGGCTCTGTGCTTGCTGAATACAGGGTGATAGGGGGCTGGAGGAGGTGGGGAAGCTGCTGAGGGACACAGGGCATGGAGCTGCTGAGGGACATGGACATTATATGTATAAGGGGCACTACTGTGTGAGTTAATATGAATCAAGGGCACTAAATGTGGTGTAATGTGTATATGATTGTACTACTTTTGTAACTTCAATTGGCGTTACTATTGTGTGACACACCTTCCTTTTTGGACCAATATACCTATTTGGGAGGTAGGGAACAAATTCCCTGGCACTGGTCTAGGCTCTGCTCAATAAGGGGGCAGGGGGCGTTGGTGTTAGGGGAAAGGAGTTCTACCACCTCTCCAGGACCACTTTAAGCCATGCTCCCATGGCTGAGCCAGTGTGTCAGTCACAGTACCACTATATTTCCTCTGTTGGGGGCACTTATGGTGCACGTTCAGCCTGGATTGCATGGCCCAAATTCATGAGCTAAGCTGCCTCCCCTTCAGAGCAAGTAGAAATAGTAGCAGAATTACATTGTAGGATAGTCTCGTGCATGCGTAATGTGAAACGCGCACATGCACAGTGTACCGATTATCGGCCACCAACGCGAATTCGCAGCCTTGCAATTGGGTTTAATTCAGGTACTTAGTGCGCATGCTATGGGTACACAGCCTCGCAGCATTATATAGTAGATATTGGTAAATACTGATGTATGTACACTTACAATAAAGCTGGCTGCCATTTTGAAATTCAAATATGGTTGTCTGCATTTAAAGCACTTACTAATATACTGTAAATCATGGTATTACCTTTGATAGTTACAAGAAAACGGATTCTAAGAAATACATTGGAAATTGCTTTAAGAGGCTTTAAAGATATTGTGGACTTGACTTTAAAGATTTCTGTCAAGTCGCTTTTTACTTAAAGGGTAAGAAGTGATGTAAAGGGCGAGATAAGCCACTGAGAGAAAATGTTAACTGATAAACAAGAATGAGGCTGTAATACAGGGTTCTGTTTTTTTTCTATCTGTAAAACTGTTCGACTTATGCAATCCCCAAACATTCATTCATTTTAGTTTTTCATTGTACTGCTTATAACATTGCTTTACTGGGGCAATATATGGCCAAAAGTAATAGCCTTCAAGTACAGCGTTCGTGTGGAATGCCGGCGGAACTTTGATTTTTTTTTTTAAGGGGGCAACCGTTTACAAGGCAAAACCATGTCTTGTAAATGATTGCCCATTTTAAAAAAAGGCTATATAATTTGGCCAATAGAGTTTATGGAAAATAATTTGTACTGTCTCATTGAATTAAGTACTAATAGATGTTACCCTCGGTTAAAAGCAGTAGCATGGGAGACAGTCAGTATATTTTTGGGTTATGTTAAGGAATTAAGGATAATTCTCAATTAGCCATTGTTGTAGGAGATCCACTTGTAAACAGCATCTGACTTGGAATCCTTTTAGACACCAAGCATTAGGGGTTCTGCTAAACATAAGCCATCAGACCTGGAGGTCGCTGAAATATTATTTACCAAAGTTGGAAGCCCACTAGATATTAATCAGCAGAGTTTGAGGTCCACCAGATTAGAATCAACAGAGTTGGAGGTCTACTGGATTTAAATGACCAGAGTTGGAGGTCTACTAGATATTAGTCACTAGAGTTGGAGGTCTACTACTACATAATAATAATAATCAAAAGAGAGAGGCCTACTAGATATTAGTCACCAGCATTGGAGGTCTACTATGTTATAGTTAACAGATTTGGAGGTTTACTAGATATTAGTCACCCAAGTTGGAGGTCTACTAGCTCACCAGAGTTAGTGTCATGTCTATATGTTTTTTTTTTTTGCTTCCAAACTGGAATCTGGGGTTGGAGTAGGATGAGAGGCTGTATGATGGAAACTTTTTGGCTTATTAAAGTTCCTAGGCATGGAATGAGAGATTAGTAATCATATTGGTGGCACTGCTGGGGAAGTTCTATAACACTGGTAATGACCAAGGACATATTCCAAAAACATCTTGGAAGAAAAGAAGTCGTACTGGCTGGTCTAGAACTGAAGAGAAATCTGTAATTAATACAAAACTCAACTAGCAAAAATCTGTAGTTTTGATCAATTAAATCGATCGGAATGGCCAAAATTCTACGCCAAGGGATGCAAACTCCAAAAAGATAATCAAGCAATTTTAATGTTAATAGAACGTTTTTTATTTGTATGATCTACATTGATAATTGGAAAACTACTAATGGTTGCCTTACTAACTGTACAGAACCCCACCCTCTCTGCCCAGTTAACTCGGAACAATACTACTCACTCCTCCAAAAACAAACCGTGTGTTAGGCGCCGTACCTGGCGTCGCCACCGTCCAGGTCCCTCGGCAGCGTCTGCGCTGCTAGGACGGCGGCCATCTTCCGGCGCGCGTCACCAGGAAGCTTCGGGGACGTTGCTAGGCAACGCCCCGAACTTCCGCTGCGGCCGTCTCTGCAGGGGAAAGACTCTGCAGGGCGGACAGGAAGTGATGTCGCCACTGGGGGCGGCTAATTCAAATATAAACCGGCGTCTCTCTCACACAGACGCTGGTTATAGCGTTCTTTCAGCCTGTTGCTGAGATCGTGTTCCTGGTCCTGGAGCCAGTTGGAGAATCCCCGTTTTTCCCTGCCTGGTCTGCCTTGCCTGGTTTGGTCCTGCCGTATCCTGGTTCCTAAGGATTGCCTGCTGTGAGAGTTCGCCATCCTCAGAAGTCTGGAGGGGCTTATCTGTGATTCCATCATCTTCCAGATAAGTCAGGGGTCACCCTGTGTTCCCTCCTGCTATTTGGCGTATTTCTTTATAGAACATCTCATTAAGCATTGTTGCTATTTCTTTATAGTACATCTCATTAAGCATTGTTGCTATTTCTTTATATTACATCTCTCAAGCATTGTTGCCATTTTTATATCTTCTTCTGAGCATTGTTGCTATTTCTTTATATTACACCTCTTGGGCATTGTTGCCATTTATTCCTTGATCCATCATTACGCATGGTTGCATCCTATAAGGGTTACCGCCTAGTATCGTCACCCCTCGGGGTATCCGGGGACCCCTATCCTAGTGTCGGGTCAGTTAGTTGTCCCCTTGCTCTCCTCTGGCCTTGGTGGGCGTGTTGTCACTCTCAAGACCAGGTGGCATCGGGGTTGGAGCCGGACTAACCAGCTCCTTCGGACGTGGCTATTATTGGCGAAGCCTAGTTCCGCACGCGTCCGCCAACTCCAGCTCGAGGCAACGGAGGTAGGGCAGGGTAGGTGGTCCCTATTCCCTTACATTATAACCGGCCATTATTAGGATCCTCAGCAGTTCAGGAGGATCTTCTTTTTGCTCAGGTATTTTGATTGTTTTTTATTTTTCACATCCATCATGGACCCCACGGCAGGGAATCCTGCTCAAGTACTCTCTGACCAGGTCCGTCTCCTCACGCAGCAGATGGTAGAATTGTCCCTGCGAGTGGAGACACAGGAGTAGGTTAGACGAGTAGCCCCTGCTATACCCCAACCAGTAAAAGAGCCTAAAATGAATTTACCTGACCGCTTCACTGGCGATCGGAAACAGTTATTACATTTTAGGGAGAGCTGTAAACTGTATTTCCGTCTCCGGCCCGTATCCTCTGGCTCCGAGGCTCAGAAGGTTGGGTTGGTGGTCTCCCTACTACAAGGGGATCCACAGACATGGGCCTTTGGGTTAGGGGCAGATAGCCCTGAGCTCAGTACTGTGGATGCATTTTTTACGGCTATGGGGGTGCTGTATGATGATCCCGATAAGGCAGCCTCCGCCGAGGCTCACATCAGGGCTTTAAGACAAGGTCGCCGTACTGCAGAGGCCTATTGCTCCGAATTCCGTCGCTATGCTGGGGATACCACTTGGAATGATCCTGCACTGCGGAGCCAATTCCATCTTTGCCTAGCAGATCAGGTCAAGGATTTCCTGGTGCAGTATCCGGCGGCAGCCTCCCTAGATGATTTGATGCAGTTGGTAGTACGCATCAACAGACGCATCAGGGAGAAGCGTTCTGAGCGAGAGTTGCCTTCCTGTCCACTTGCCGATGCAGGGGGTGAGGTGGTGGGCGGGACTGAAGAACCAATGCAGATTGGAGCGTCTCGCTTATCTAACCAGGAGAAGGCACGCCGACGTTCCTTAGGGTTGTGCCTGTATTGTGGGGGTAAGGGGCACCTTGTTGGCACATGCCCGGAGCGTCCGGGAAACGCCAGGGCCTAGGGGTTAGGGGAGGAATCCTCTTAGGCCAGTCCCACTTGTCTCCCAATAATTCACTTTTATTATTAGTATGTTTAGGTCTAGGGGTTCAACGATGGGAATCCCAAGCTTTTGTAGATAGTGGAGCAGCCGGGAATTTCATCGTTTCTCGGTTGGTTCAAGATCTTGCCATTCCATTAGTCCCACTGCCTTCCGAGTTATCTGTTTTTGGCTTGGATGGTAGTCTTCTTCCCAAGGGACTGATCTCCCATCGTACCGTGCCGTTAGACCTAAGCATAGGTTCCACCCATTCTGAAAAGTTAGAATTTTTTGTTATCCCTCTTGTCGGTCTTCCCTCTGCCCAGAGATTGGCTGCATTATTTTTGCTGCATGTCTTTCACCTCCATGGTCTCCCAATGGACATTGTCTCGGATAGGGGGGTACAGTTTGTCGCCAAGTTTTGGAAGTCTCTCTGTTCTGCTTTTGGCATCAACCTCAGTCCATCTTCTGGATATCATCCTCAGTCGAATGGGCAGACTGAAAGAGTCAATCAAACACTCGAGCAATTCTTAAGATGTTACGCTTCCAAGTGCCAGAATAATTGGTCGGAGGATCTGCCTTTGGCGGAGTTTGCATATAATAATGCATGGCATTCAGCTTCTAAGATGTCTCCATTTTTTTGTAATTCTGGTCAACACCCCAGAGCCAATTCCTTTGATCCCGGATCTTCTGGGGGCGGTTCTTGGTTGTCACAGAAAAGGGCCATTTGGAGCAAGGTTCATAAAGCTCTTCTTGCTTCGTCGTCATCTGCCAAACGGTTCTCCGATCGGCACTGGAGGCCCTGTCCGTTCAGAGTAGGGGACTGGGTTTGGCTTTCAACCCGGAACATTAAACTTCGCCAGGTCTCTCATAGACTTGGTCCCCGCTTTATTGGTCCTTTCAAAATTATCAGTCAAGTCAACCCAGTGGCTTTCAGGCTCCGACTGCCCCGGACCATGAAAATTCACAATACCTTTCATTGCTCCCTTTTCAAGCAGGCTGCTCAGAAAAGGTTTTTTGAAGAATTTCCCCATAAACCCAGGGTTGGGGGTCCCCTGACCCCTCCTCAAGGGGGGGGTACTGTTAGGCGCCATACCTGGCGTCGCCGCCGTCCAGGTCCCTCGGCAGCGTCTGCGCTGCTAGGACGGCGGCCATCTTCCGGCACGCGTCACCAGGAAGCTTCGGGGACGTTGCTAGGCAACGCCCCGAACTTCCGCTGCGGCCGTTTCTGCAGGGGGAAGACTCTGCAGGGCGGACAGGAAGTGATGTCGCCACTGGGGGCGGCTAATTCAAATATAAACCGGCGTCTCTCTCACACAGACGCCGTTTATAGCGTTCTTTCAGCCTGTTGCTGAGATCGTGTCCTGGAGCCAGTTGGAGAATCCCCGTTTTTCCCTGCCTGGTCTGCCTTGCCTGGTTTGGTCCTGCCGTATCCTGGTTCCTAAGGATTGCCTGCTGTGAGAGTTCGCCATCCTCAGAAGTCTGGAGGGGCTTATCTGTGATTCCATCATCTTCCAGATAAGTCAGGGGTCACCCTGTGTTCCCTCCTGCTATTTGGCGTATTTCTTTATAGAACATCTCATTAAGCATTGTTGCTATTTCTTTATAGTACATCTCATTAAGCATTGTTGCTATTTCTTTATATTACATCTCTCAAGCATTGTTGCCATTTTTATATCTTCTTCTGAGCATTGTTGCTATTTCTTTATATTACACCTCTTGGGCATTGTTGCCATTTATTCCTTGATCCATCATTACGCATGGTTGCGTCCTATAAGGGTTACCGCCTAGTATCGTCACCCCTCGGGGTATCCGGGGACCCCTATCCTAGTGTCGGGTCAGTTAGTTGTCCCCTTGCTCTCCTCTGGCCTTGGTGGGCGTGTTGTCACTCTCAAGACCAGGTGGCATCGGGGTTGGAGCCGGACTAACCAGCTCCTTCGGACGCGGCTATTATTGGCGAAGCCTAGTTCCGCACGCGTCCGCCAACTCCAGCTCGAGGCAACGGAGGTAGGGCAGGGTAGGTGGTCCCTATTCCCTTACACCGTGTTTTTTTAAATGAAAAAACAATAGGTGCGCCGGTTCATTTTTCTCCGTAAATGTATGTATATTTTTTTTGTGTGTTTTAGGAATGCAGATCAACATCTCCATTAGAATCACATTAGCTTATTATATCAGTAGTGTTTTGGAAATGTGATTAGGATAAAATCTTAGCGAGAAACAAAGAATAGTATTTTATGCAGCACACCCAGATCACGTACCGCTAAGTGAAAAAAATAAAAATAAAATGAAATTGCTATTATTTAAATAGCTTTGTGCTTTAATTGACTAAAGTTTCTGTTTCCCTAAAGTCTGTTAAAATCAATTACAACGGTGAAACTTAATCTTTAAGTTTTTCCTTTTTACGCCTCTAAAGTAGAATGCACCTATGGGCAAGTTTCTTTAAATAATGCTGAGTCAATAAAACTAAATTAACAGCTTGTACATTACGTTCTTTTTCATATCCTTAAAAATCCATAAAATGTAACATTGCCCAGCAGGTACAGAAGCATGGAGTTAGCATAGTACAGACCCTACATGGATTATTAACTCTTTGAGTGCCAAATGAATTTGTTAAAATAGGTGAGAAAATTGGCAAGCAAACATTTTTTATTCATCATATTGACCTGTAGTGTTTACCTTACTGTATATAGGAATTTTTTTTTTTTTTTTACACATTTTTTATTTTAATTTATATAACAAGTGTGAGCGATGCAGGCATATTTAGCGGATATTTTGAACATCTATCACAGAGATGTTGGCACTCAAAGGGTTAATATAAATAAATGACGTGGAACCCAATTAATAATTTCTATAGACTGGATGATAATGTATTCAACAGGAATAAAGGCACTTGTTTCCTAGCACGGCACCCATCGCATCGCATACCATAAGGCATACGATGGTATGCGATGCGATGTTACGCGATGGCAGCCGATGTTATACAATTTTAAATTGTATACAATTGAATTGTATGCCATTGTATGGCATATACAATGGTATACGATTTTAAATTGTATAAGCACCCTAATGGGTGTTTTCAATGTTAAAATAATTGTATAAGCACCGTATTAGGTGCTTACAATGTTAAAAGCACCCCACGTCACCCATACTATCAACGCCAACTCGAAGCGTCACGAGCGCGTTCTCCGACCTTTTAATACCCCCATTATCCACGTCGAGTTGATTTTATATAGTGTGGCGAGCGCAGCGAGCCACCGAGCCCGAAGCCTGGCGAGGGGACGCGGAATACATGTGAAGTAATGTGCGTCCCCTCGCCACGCTTCGGGCTCGGTGGCTCGCTGCGCTCGCCACACTATATCAAGTCAACTCCACGCAGATGTGGATAGTGGGGGTATGAAAAGGTCAGAGGACGCGTACCGCCGCCCCTCGCGGGTTGCATGGGGGTGCATTTAACATTTTAAGCACCCGCTTATACAATTGGAGATGGATGTGGAGCACCGGCAGCACCATTAGCATATGGGAGCACCCAACATTTCATGCTAATGTGGGCATGACGGACAGGCGGGTGGCGGGCAGCTGACATCACCAGATGTCAGCTGCCCACCTACTTTGTGCATGCATATGTAAGGTTGCTCAGAGCATTGTGCTATGTATTGCAGCAGAGAACAATAGGCCTCGGATAGCCATGGCTCACCATAGCTATACAGAGACGGCTAGATGAGGATGGCTCCATCTGTATGCATGCACCTTACACATCTTTCGATGGTCGGCGACTGTCAAAGGATGTGGGAGGTTCCCCCTGGCCTGCAAATGGATGTTATTGTGTAACATCCATTCGCATCCCCTGTGTGTGAATCACGCTTGCAAATTGGTGGCACCAGCCAACCCTTCACAAGGCGGGGTTTGGTGGACCCACAAGTCTTGCGAAACAACCATAATAACCCCCATACTGTGGACAGGGCCGCAATCAGAAAGGGCCACATTGGTTTGCCTAACCATTAGAGACTGGGCTCCTTGACAAGTGTATATAGTATATACTGCCAGTGCATGCACTGTTATTTACCAAATGAATGCACTGTACAACATACGCCACATTCTGGTGCAGTTTAATGTATAATTCAATTGTACAGACTGAAACCTGATGCCTTGCAGGGAGGCCCAATGGGGGAGCCTCTGTGGGCCTGCCAATGGTCAACATGCGATAGGTTCATAGGTACAAAAGGTTAATAGATGAAAGGTCAATGGTGCTTAAGGTTAACGGGTTCAAAAGTCAGTAGGTTCCAAAATGGCCGACTGCTTTTTTTGTTATTTTTGTCCCGATTATGTAGGATCTTTATTATCTCACCACCAACAGTAGAAAATTGGACCCTTGCGGGCTCACTTCGGTCACCGTGCTTCAGGCCTGGCGTAGATGTCCACGTCAATAGTAAATAAAGCAGATCCTACTGTAAGTTTGGGACAAAATAACGAAAAATGTGTAGAACCATTTTCATGTAAACATTTGAACCTGTTTGACCTTTTATACCTGTTAATCTTTTGTACCTGTCAATCTTAAGTCGACCTTTCATCTGTCAACCTTTTTTTACCTGTTGACCTAATGCATGTTGAAGACCTAATGGGGTAAATTTACTAAGATAGGAGTTCTATTGAAGATGGGATGTTGCATATAGCAACCAATCAGATTCCATCTATTATCTTCTAGAACAGTGGTGGGCAACAGGCGGCCCGCTGATCTGACATATATTAGTATGACAAGCGGCTGCATAGCCGCTTGTCATTGACATCATACTGTTTACTTTTTTTTTAATGCCGCCGCCGTTAATGTCCGTCTGTGCATGCCGCGCACAGCATTACAGGGAGCGTGGGAGGGGACGTGATGACGCTGCAGCTGCCTCCCCACCATTGGTTGGCGCGGCCGCGTCACCGCGTCCCCTCCCACGCTCCTAGAAATGCTGTGCGCGGCATGCACAGGCGGACATTAACGGCGGCGGCTGTAACAGAGTGTCGCCGGGTACCCTCCCAGGCTCCAGGAAGTTCTGTGCGCGGCAGGCACAGACAGGCATCAACAGCGGCGGCAGCAGTATTAAAGTTTCTCCGCGTCCCCTCCCAGGCTCCCTGAATCGTGTGCAGGGCGGGTGCAGCTGGATTTTTATGTGCATAAGTGTTTTATATATATATATATATACATACACACACATATACACACCCGCACAGTGTGTGAATATATATATATATATATATATATATATATATATATATATATATACGTGGAAAAAGACAGCGCCACTCCAGGGGTCTGTATAAATAGCTTTATGCTGGTAACGAAATCACATAACCATCACATCCAATAAACCGACGTTTCAATGTCCGCAGACATTTTCCTCAAGGTGTGGTGTGTGGTGACATCTTAGAAGTTACATCTTAGTAAATGTACCCCAATGACTGTCGATACAGTGTAGTGACTGTCTATGCATTGTCTATTCATCATCCCGATATTGCATGTAGTAAGTTGCAAGATTCCACTGACTTTCCACTCAAAGGCGGGGTGCTCAGTAATTAAAAACTTAAGCAAGGGGTACAGGAGACAAAAAAGGTTGGGAACTGCTGTTCTAGAAGGTGGTAAATAAATGAAAAGTAGATTCTGATTGGTTGGTATGGAGAACATCCCACCTTCAATAGCACTCCCACTTTAGTAAATAAACCACTTAGTCCCCACAACAACGGCGCTATATAATTACTTTAGCTGGTATTATACTAGCATTATTTTACAACATCCAGAATGTCAGCTCTTAAGCTGGCCACACAGTACATTAGAACAGTGGTTCTCAAACCTGGTCCTGAGGACTCCACATAGTTCATATTCTCCAGGTCATCTGGCAGCTGCACAGGTGCATTCATTACTCACTGCCACATTTAAAAATATCTACAGGTGGTGCTAATCAGTGGCGGCTTTTACTGTTCTGGAGGAGGGAGGCTGCCACAATGCGGGCCCCCCCTCCAATGCCGCTGCCCCGTTCCCTGGCCGCCGCGCTCCCCGGCCACCGGTCCCCTGCACTTGATACATACTGTATACTGTAACTTGATACATACTGTGTATGCGTTGGCCCAAGCCTCCAGGGGCTGCTTTTGCAGCAGCCCCTGGAGGCTTAATCAGGCACCCGGTCTGGCGTATGCAGTATGCGGTACTGCGCATGCACAGAACCCATTTTGGGGGCTGCCACGCATTTGCGCACAGAAAGGCATCCCGGAGGGAGGGTACACCTCCCAATGGGACTGCCTTGAGTGACTGGCAGGTCGGACTTCCAATAGGAAGTCACTTCGGTACTTGTGTATTATCACGGCGCCCATCGCATCGCATTGCATACCACTAATTAAGATATGCGATGGCATGCGATGGACCCGATTTCAGCCTTTTCCCGGGCTGAGTAGACAATTTTACAATTGGGTCACATCGCATGCCATTACAATGGCATGCGATGCGATGCGGTTTGCCATTGAGTCGCATGTTAAATGGCACCCCCAGAACCGATTTTTTATTGTATACCCACCCTGATGGGTAATAAATATGTAAAATGCCCCCAAATTGTTAACGCCCCCCCCACTATCAACGCCATCCCGAAGCGTGGTGAGTGTAGCGAGCCCGCGAGGGGCGTCGGTACGCGTCCTCCAACCTTTTTATACCCCCACTATCCACGTTGGCGTGGAGTTGATTTTATAAAGTGGCGAGCGCAACGTGGCGAGCGCAGCGAGCCCCGCGAGGGGACGCGCATTACTTCACTGGTATACGCGTCCCCACGCGGGGCTCGCCTCGCTGCGCTCGCCACACTTTATAGAATCAACTCCACGCCGACGTGGATAGTGGGGGTATGAAAAGGTCGGAGGATGCGAATATAATACACAAGTACCATCACTTCCAGTCACATTGAAGCCAGAGCAGTCTCACAGATTGGATCTGGCTTCATTTTAGGCAGAGACAGTGGCAGATTTTACCTGGGGGGCCTGCCGCCCTGCAGCCCATAGGCAAAAACCGCCACTGGTGCTAATTATTTTAATTTGAGACCTAGAAAACATGCACTGTGTGGGGTCATGAGGACCGAGTTTGAGAACCTGTGCACTAGAACGATCTCAGGCCCCAACGTGCAATTTCGATGGGTGGTGCAATCAATTGTGCGCAAATAGTGTGCACATCGTAAGGTATATTGGTATGATATGCGTTCCCGCGGGTCGAGAGGTTGATCCCCATATCATACATGCTGCACGTATGATTCATCGGCTTTGCTTGCAATCATAAGTAGATCGCATTTGCTTTTAAAGCACATATGGAGGTACTTGTTTCCTAGAACGGCGCCCATGATTTCCATCGTATGGGCTCATAAAAATCTGATCGCATCCACCTGGAATATTGCGGCATGCGATGCGATTTTTAATTGTACAAGCACCCATGCCATGACATGTGATGGGTGCTTACAATGAGATGTAACCCCCAGTATCCACGCCATCCGGAAGCGTGGCGAGCGCAGTGAGCCCTCCGACCTTTTCATACCCCCACTATCTACGCACGCGTATTACTTTACATGTATTCCGCATCGCCTCGTGGGGCTCGGAAACAAGTACCTATACGATCGCCTGTTTGATGGCTCTTACGACCTGCATACAATCAGGTCATATGCAGATTGTTCAGATGTACAGTATGGACGCCTTTAGGGTAGCAGCAATGATGGCAACTGCTGTATATTGTGTCAGGCAGAGGAATGCAGCCTCATCTGCACTGCAGTCAGTGTAATCACAAAGTTACAGTAACACAGATACTTACGTGCTCTATAAACGCTGCAAACGTGTTCTGTTCGCAGCTCGTAGAAGTTTGGGACATAAACAAGCAGAAGAGTGTTCCATAGGGAACAATATTCCCTGCGGCGGCCGTATTGCCCATCTGGATTACATTATATAACCAATAAACAGTTTCTTCATGTTGTAAAGTGATCACTTATGGTGCAGCACATTAAAATAGAGTTTACATTTTAATAAGTGTTTAGAATTTAATGATAAAATCTCTTGTATGGGCGTTTTTGGAAAGATCTTCCTTCCCACTTTTATGTGAATTCAGTTACTAAACTTCCACATGGTTGTTTAGATTGCTGTTTGCAATTATACGTCTTATTAAATATTCATTCATTGTATGCATGCTGGCAGTTCTTTTAAGTACAGATACTAACTGATCCATTCAGACACTGCAAGAAACGTAGGGGCCTACATAGGAACCAGCTGCTATCATGTTAACAGTGATTTATTTTATTCATTTCTTTTTAAAGAGATACTTGTAATGTCGAATTTTTTATTTATTTTTTTATAACTGCTATATTGGTACTTACTGTATTAGCCGGGCGCCCGGCTAGGCTACGTTGACAACGTAGCTTAGGCTACGTTGTCAGCATAGCCTAGCCGGGCGCCCGGCTTATATGTGGCGGCAGACAGCAGCGGTGTCCACTTACTTTCTGCCCTACTTTGGGCGGGCGTGGGGCGGGCTGCTTTGGCCGGGCAGCGGGGGCAGTGTGGCGGGCAGCGCAAGAGCGGGGGGCGGGTGGAGGAGGGATAGACCCGGCAGTGGGGAGACGTGGCAGCAATGTACGTCATTCAGCGTACTGCCGCTTGGGAGAGCATCACATGTTTTCCCAGCTCTCCCAGCGGCAGTACGCTAATTGCGTACATTGCTGCTGCCGGGGGTGGAGTGCCGGGGATGGACTGCCGGAGGAGGGGAACGCTGGCGCCGGGGACATCGTTGAGGACATCATTAATGCACTACACACACACTTCACACACACACGGGGCTCGCTGTGCTCGCCACCCTTCGGGCTCGGTGGCTAGCTGCGCTTGCCACACTTTATAAAATTGACTCCATGCCCACGTGGATAATGGGGGTATGACGTGGATAGTGGGGATATGATCCATTGTGTATTAGCACAGCTCCAGTTACGTTACCCTGCTAATACATAAGTACTGCTATATTTAATTCAAATTTCACAGAGGCTTTAGAATTAAGAGTCCGATTCAGTAAAACTTTCGTTTTCACTCTGCACATGAGTATATTCTCATATGCACAGTCGCCGAGGCGTTTGCAAAGGGGGGGCTGGATGGAGGTGGGCTGGGTGCTGTCGCATGGAGATGCCCAGCGCGGGTGTGCCAGGAAATTCTGGGTGTCCCCATGCGAACGCACGTGTGCCAATGGCTTCCAGGAGAAGGCGGTTGAGGTTGATATCGCATGATGTCAGTGCCCACCCCGTTCTTGTAGCCGAACTCCGCAAATGGAGGTCAGTCAAGACTGACTTATATTTGTGAACAGGGGGAAAATAATTCAATGATAGAACAGTCAAAGGCTCCAAAATCCACCTATCAATGTTCTGAAAGGAGCAGGACATACTGTAGGCATGGACCAATACCATGTTATGGATCATGTTATGGGGATGTTCTGCTGTGACGCTATTATCGGCGCTGCAACCTGGCATGGATTGTACTGCAGGACAAGGTGGGACCACAAAAACTTGGCATGGCTGCATCTGCCTGGCCGGCCTCATATGGGTATTTTATGTTGAAAGAGGAGTGCACTACTGTACAGACTACATATTGTCCCTCCAGGGAGGCTTCATTCTCTGTCCCAAGAGGGCCACTGACTTAAGTACTGTGCAGGCAAGATGTCTTCTTGTAACAATGTGTGAACACGGCAGTGGGAGATAGTAGTCTCTAACTTAGCTCCTGGGAGACCTGTGATTAACTGCAGTTCTAAATGATGCTGCCCCTGTGCCTTACTTTCCGCTGTCCATCAGTGCCAGGGACTGTAGCCGGCTCCCCTCCTGACTTCTGCTGGTATGAAAAATGGACCATACCAAAATGTCTGCCCCCGTAGAGCAGACAGTTTCAGAGAACTGTCTGCTCTATGGGGGCGGACATTTTATGATGGTTCATTTCAGCAGAAGCCAGGAGTGGAGCCGGCTGCAGGTCCCTGGCACTGAAGGACAGCGGAAAGTAAGGCATGGGGGCATGGGCTGCGGCGGCCGTGGGGAGGGAGGGGTTGTGTTTGTTTGGCATTACAATAAAGCCCCCGCAGACCCCCGGGGCCCGCACTTACACAGTGCCCCCCTGCAAACGCGGGGTCTACGGAGCTATTGTTATGCCAATGTCTGCAACCATTTTGTACCCTTTTCTTACTGGTGTCCCTACTCAAAGGGGGCAGGTACTACGGGAACTCAGACCAATGGTGGCAGGTGCCATTAGAGGGGAAGGATTGTAAGAGGTGATTTAAACTTTTTTGGCTGTGTGTGTGTGTGTGAGGGGTGTGAGGGGTGTGAGGGGTGTGTGTGTGTGTGTGTGTGTGAGGGGGGGGATTTGCACCTAATTTCTAGTTAGACCACCGATGGCTATACTTAGCATGCTCTCA
Source organism: Crinia signifera (assembly GCF_055691185.1). Taxonomy (NCBI): domain Eukaryota; kingdom Metazoa; phylum Chordata; class Amphibia; order Anura; family Myobatrachidae; genus Crinia; species Crinia signifera. The sequence continues at coordinate 304,236,530 of NC_139219.1, read as the reverse complement.
TGAAAACTTATAGAAATATATTGTATAGTAGCCTTAAAAAATAGTAATCACATACAACAGTAATAAACAATAATACAAATAGTACAGAAGTGTTTAGCGGCAGCATTCCATGGACAAAGTAGGTATAATTTGCTATGTGTGGTATACAGCAACATTAATCCTCATGAAGAATAGACTATGGGAGTTTTAAGGATACATAAACCTTGAAGTGATCAAATAATTAAAGGGAAGTGAATGAGCGTTATTTAAGCGCATATAACTGTAAAATAATAGGCCTGATGTAAAGTGTTTTACAATACATATAATTATGTAAGCACAAGAGACACAATAATTACCGCTCCAACAAACAGACAACATGTAATACAAACAGCTGTTGTTCACAGCGCAATGTAATCAGTCTGCAGCTCTGAACTACAGGTGCTTCAGGCCTGGTTTTGAATCTCGCACAATTCCGGATGCAGGCGGATGCTGCGATCATAAGCAAACTGCACAGGCAGTGTATTCCGGCACACTTCTTACAGCATTTGCAGATCAACCATTTTCCATGCTCTCTACACTCCAAAAAGAATTCATGCCACCCAAAAGCTGAGAGGCATCAAATTGTTACAATGTTGCAATACAAGTACACTTTGTCTCTTCAAAGATCAATTGCCCTGGATTCTGGTTTTGCATCTCTGCATTTTTTACCCAGTATATTCCTGTAGCCTGCTTCCGTTGTGCCCCAGCACCATACCAGTGTGTTCCTGCAGCCTCAGTTGTTTTCAGCACCAGTACCAGTGTGTTACTGCAGCCTTGTTTAGTGCCCAGTACCACTATATTCCTGCAGCCACAGTTGGTCTCTAGTGCCCAGTACCACTGTGCTGTTCCTGCAGCCTGCTTCAGTTGTCAGTTGATCTCTAGTACCCAGTACCAGTGTGTTCCTTCAGCCTTCTTCAGTTGTCAGCTGTTCTCTAGTGCCCAGTACCAGTGTGTTCTTGTGACCTGCTTCAGTTGTTCTCTAGTGCCCAGTACCACTGTGTTCCTGCAGCCTTCTTCAGCTATTCTCTAGTGCCAAATACCAGTGTGTTCTTGTAACCTGCTTCAGTTGTTTTCTAGTGCCCAGTGCCAGTGTATTCCTGCAGCCTGCATCAGTTGTTCTCTAGTGCCCAGTACCAGTATATTCCTGTAGTCTCAGTTTATCTATAGTGCCTAGTACCAATGTGTTCCTGCAGTCTGGTTCAATTGTTCTCTAGTGCCCAGCACCAGTGTGTTCCTGCAGCCTGCTTCAGTTGTTCTCTAGTGTCCAGCACCAGTGTGTTCCTGCAACCTGCTTCAGTTGTTCTCTAGTGCCAACTACCACTGTGTTCCTGCAGCCTGCTTCAGTTGTTCCCTAGTGCCCAGTACCAGTGTGTTCCTGCTTCAGTTGTTCTCTAGTGCCAACTACCACTGTGTTCCTGCAGCCTGCTTCAGTTGTTCCCTAGTGCCCAGTACCACTGTGTTTCTGCAGCCTGCTTCAGTAGTTCTCTAGTGCCATACACCAATGTGTTCCTGCAGCCTGCTTCAGTTGTTCTCTAGTGCCATATACCAATGTGTTCCTGCAGCCTGCTTCAGTTGTTCTCTAGTGCCATATACCAATGTGTTCCTGCAGTCTGGTTCAATTGTTCTCTAGTGCCCAGCACCAGTGTGTTCCTGCAGTCTGCTTCAGTTGTTCTATAGTGTCCAGGACCAGTGTGTTCCTGCAGCCTGCTTCATTAGTTCTCTAGTGCCATACACCAATGTGTTCCTGCAGCCTGCTTCAGTTGTTCTCTAGTGCCATATACCAATGTGTTCCTGCAGTCTGGTTCAATTGTTCTCTAGTGCCCAGCACCAGTGTGTTCCTGCAGTCTGCTTCAGTTGTTCTCTAGTGTCCAGCACCAGTGTGTTCCTGCAACCTGCTTCAGTTGTTCTCTATTGCCAACTACCACTGTGTTCCTGCAGCCTGCTTCAGTTGTTCCCTAGTGCCCAGTACCAGTGTGTTCCTGCTTCAGTTGTTCTCTAGTGCCAACTACCACTGTGTTCCTGCAGCCTGCTTCAGTTGTTCCCTAGTGCCCAGTACCACTGTGTTTCTGCAGCCTGCTTCAGTAGTTCTCTAGTGCCATATACCAATGTGTTCCTGCAGCCTGCTTCAGTTGTTCTATAGTGTCCAGGACCAGTGTGTTCCTGCAGCCTGCATCAGTAGTTCTCTAGTGCCATACACCAATGTGTTCCTGCAGCCTGCTTCAGTTGTTCTCTAGTGCCATATACCAATGTGTTCCAGCAGTCTGGTTCAATTGTTCTCTAGTGCCCAGCACCAGTGTGTTCCTGCAGCCTGCTTCAGTTGTTCTCTAGTGTCCAGCACCAGTGTGTTCCTGCAACCTGCTTCAGTTGTTCTCTAGTGCCAACTACCACTGTGTTCCTGCAGCCTGCTTCAGTTGTTCCATAGTGCCCAGTACCAGTGTTTTCCTGCTTCAGTTGTTCTCTAGTGCCAACTACCACTGTGTTTGCAGCCTGCTTCAGTTGTTCCCTAGTGCCCAGTACCACTGTGTTTCTGCAGCCTGCTTCAGTAGTTCTCTAGTGCCATACACCAATGTGTTCCTGCAGCCTGCTTCAGTTGTTCTCTAGTGCCATATACCAATGTGTTCCTGCAGCCTGCTTCAGTTGTTCTATATTGTCCAGGACCAGTGTGTTCCTGCATCCTGCTTCAGTAGTTCTCTAGTGCCATACACCAATGTGTTCCTGCAGCCTGCTTCAGTTGTTCTCTAGTGCCATACACCAATGTGTTCCTGCAGTCTGGTTCAATTGTTCTCTAGTGCCCAGCACCAGTGTGTTCCTGCAGCCTGCTTCAGTTGTTCTCTAGTGTCCAGCACCAGTGTGTTCCTGCGGCCTGCTTCAGTTGTTCCCTAGTGCCCAGTACCAGTGTGTTCCTGCAGCCTGCTTCAGTTGTTCCCTAGTGCCCAGTACCAGTGTGTTCCTGCTTCAGTTGTTCTCTAGTGCCAACTACCACTGTGTTCCTGCAGCCTGCTTCAGTTGTTCCCTAGTGCCCAGTACCACTGTGTTTCTGCAGCCTGCTTCAGTAGTTCTCTAGTGCCATATACCAATGTGTTCCTGCAGCCTGCTTCAGTTGTTCTCTAGTGCAGTGGGTAATGGGGGATGGAAGAGGATGTCAGTTGGAGGGAAGAGGGAGGTAGTGGGTGTTTACTGAATGAGTTTTCCCAAGCCACACTCACCCCACCAGACACATTCCATAACGTTTGTGCTCAGTGCTCCCCCTATGCTCCCCTGCTCCTGCTTATTTTAACCACTTCTCCTGGTGCCCCACAGGTGAGCCCTTTCCAGACCACTGGAATGGAGGCAAAGCTACCTGATCAGATCTCTCAACCAGTGATATAAGGAGTCTGAAGTCACATAAAATTCAAATGCTTTCCCCCCAGACTCCTCGGATCACTGGCTGAGAGATACAGTAAGAGAAATTATTAATCTGACGGTCAGCAACATGGAGTCGTGACCCCATGCTGAGATGATGGGAACCTACACCTTGAGAACCGCTGATGTAATCTAAATACCTGTGGCATATGATCATACAATATTACTCATATTCCTTATAGGTTTCTATGTGCGGAAGTCATTCTCCCAAGGCCAACATGCAAATACAGTAACTGCTACAATATACTGTATACATTTTTTTTCTTTTTAATGACCAACAGGATGGAAGTGCAGTTGTTTTTCTCCTTTACAAAGCTTTGCTGATTTCAATAGCTATTTCTGCCGTGTTTGCATACATCATTTTTTTTTTTTTTTTATGTTCTCTGAAACTGAACAATCGTCTCTTTTCCACGATTCAAAGCGAGGGCCTCCAAATATCATTCTTTGTGTAATGTGTGGTGGGCAATTAAGTAACTGGGCCTTTAAAAAATATAATAATTCTGCAATTCAAGCAACAGTCATTAAAATGTACTGAGTTGTGTAACGTAGTTAGGCTATGCATCAACCCATTGTTGACTTGCAAACATACTCGAGATCAAATAATGGATTTCTGCAATGTTACTCCCACATTTGGTTCATTACAGTTTTGATTTAAAAGACCTCATGAAGAGCTTTATTCCCTTTGTGTGCTAAGAAAATGCCTCAAAGGCCGGACAAAGCTTTTTTAAATAACCATAATGACACATGACTAATCATTTATTCCCGAACTCAGAGGACTTATTGCAACTGTTTTGAGGCTTTGTCGACTTATGCAGTTCGATAGCAAAATATTTGTTCATTGTTGTATATATCTGGTTATAAAGGATCAGGAAGCAGGCACGCAGTGTAGTACAGTGATGTATGTGTTATGTCTGTTTCTCTTTCCATATATATCACCACTAGGGGCATCAGGCACCTGTGGACTTATCTCTCTGTCTCCAGACTCTGAGGGATCAGGTGCCTGATGATTGGAGGCAATCTGCTCAATTGGACACCTGTGAGCGGTCTATTTAGTCCTCCCCAGACCAGCACTCAGGGCTGGTCATTGTTCTATGTTCCTGTTGTGGAAAGGAGTGTTTCCCTATCTGCCTTGTATTCTCTGCCTCGTGTATTGTGCCTCAGCCTCAGCCTTTTACAGCCATTACCTTGTGTCCTGTGCCTTGTATCCTGTGCCTTGTATCCTGTGCCTCGTGTATTGTGCCTCAGCCTCAGCCTTCTACAGCCGTTGCCTCGTGTCCTGTGCCTCGTCTCTTGTGCCTCAGCCTCCTACAGCCATTGCCTTGTGTCCTGTGCCTCGTGTATTGTGCCTCAGCTTCCTACAGCCTGTGCCTCGTGTCCTGTGCCTCGTGTCCTGTGTCTCATGTCTTGTGCCTCAGCCTAAGCCTCAGCCAACTGCCGGACCGCCTGCATCTGTACCCGGTACCTCTGTGTTTATTCTGCTATCCAGCCACTTCGTATTTTTGTTTCATAAAGTTTGTTCCTGTTTTCTGCATCAGTTCCTGTGTTCTTCGGTTTTTCAATAAAACACCCCGCATTCCCCTGCATCAGTTTGTTCGTTGGTTTTGTTTTTCCTGGAGCACCAAGGGTTAACCTAACAGTATGATCATACAATGAGATCGATGTAGCGGGAACACTACACTACAAGACTACATGGGATGTGGTCGTTAGGTCGAAAATAAATAGGTGCACAGTCAATAGTTCGACACCTGTGAAAAGAGCGGCATGCAGATGTAGCCAGCCTCTGCCTGCTCGGCAGCACGACATATCCATAGCGCTGGCGGAGGCTGTCGGGGGGCTTGGCTGGTGGACAGGGACTCATGAGCATCTCACTCGCTCGCTTGTCCCACTCTGAAAGGCGGAGAGCGGGGACCGGGTGCTTCCCTGCCCGCCTCCGCGTCAGGGAGCCATTTTTCTGTGTATAGGTCACCTGAATACTCTCTGAATTGCAAGACAGCCACTAAAATGTTCTCTGCATTTTATAAAGGCAAATAGAATATCCTTACACAGTATAAAAGAAAGCGTATCTGTCTATCAGTCTGAACGCGACAATCTCGAAAACCGTTAATTAAGTTTTGTGCAGTTTTCCCTATAACGTAGTCAGTGTATGGTTAACCAATAGGCTGCATAGGCAGCAGCCTAGGGCTCTAGGACTGGAGGGGGGGGGGGGGCACCTTGCGGATGACAGCCGGGGATAAAACGAAGGCCTAATTTATTCTATGCTTGTTAGCTATATCCATCCTGATATATAGGGGGAAATTTACTAATATGAATTCGTAAAAAACAGGTGTATTCGTAGGCAGAAATACACCTATTTTTTACACATTTGTATTTTCGGGATTTACTATCCCAAAAATACAGCAATTCGTATTCCTAAAGATGGGACATTCGTATTTGTATTTACAAATACGAATGTCTACACCATCGATAGAATACGACAGGAATCACAATTCAAAAGAATGGTGGTTCCTGATTTACTAAGCAGCCATATTGATAATACCGCTGCTAATTGGTGTGAAACAGCCACGAAAATACGGCAGGAAAATACACCTTGATTTCCTTGTCGTATTTGCTTTAAGCCTGCACGGATCAGTCAGATCCATGCAGGCTTTAGTGTAAAAAAAATAGAAAAATAAAAAAACAGCGTGGGGTCCCCCCCACAGCTGTAACCAGCACCAGGCTGAAAAAGCCGGGGCCAGTAATTAAAAATCAGGGAACCCGACAAATAGGCGTTCCCCGATTTTTAACAACCAGCCCCAGGCTCCAGGTCCGGGGCTGGTTCCCAAAATACGGGGGACAAAATGACTAGGGGTCCCCCGTATTTTAAGAACCAGCCCCAGGCCAAACCAGCCAGCAGGGTAATGCCACAGCCGGGGGGAGACTTTTTATACAAGTCCCACCGGCCAAAGCATTAACCCTACTGACCAGTCAGCCTGGCCAGGGGTCCTGGGGGAGTGGGGACCCCCCCAATAAAGGGGTCCACCCCAGGACTTACCTGACCCTGATGTTTCAATGTTAAATGCACCCCCATTGTCAACGCCACCCCCACTATGAACGCCAACCTGAAGCGTGGCGAGCGCAGCGAGCACGTGAGGTGCGGCGGTACGTGTCCTCCGACCTTTTCATACCCCCACTATCCATGTCAGTGTGGAGTTGACTTCAGATAGTGTGGCGAGCCCGAAGCGTGGCGAGCGTAGTGAGCCTCGCGAGGGGACGCAAATTACTTCACATGTATTCCACGTCCCCTCGCGTGGCGCGCTGCGCTCGCCACGATTCAGGCTCGTATTCTGCGCTAGCCACGCTTGGGGCTCGGTGGCTCGCTGCGTTCGCCACACTATCTAAAGTCAACTCCACGACGACGTGGATAGTGGGGGTATGAAAAGGTCGGAGGACGCGTACCGCTGCGCTCGCCACGCTTTGGGTTGGCGTTCATGCTGGGGGTGGCGTTGACAATGGGGGGGGGGCATTTAACATTGTAAGGACCCATCAGGGTGCTTGTACAATTAAAAATCGTATACAATCGCAGCGCATGACATTTAATGGCATACGATGCGATGCAATATTTTATTGTACAATATCGCGTCACATCGCATCACATACCATCGTATACCTTATTTAGTGTAATGGTATACGATGCGATGGGCACCGTGATAATACACAAGTACCGTTATCTTAATATTCATGTACATTATTTGGTACTCTTTACCTAGAACGGCGCCCATCGCGACCATCGTATGCACAAAAAAACGGGTGCGATGCGATGGCCACGATTTCCCATAGGGATCAATGTTAAAAGTCAGATTGGACGCGATTTTAGTGTTCAATGCCTCAATGCCCGCGATTTTTCCATAGGAAACAATGTTAAATGGGCCACAGAGCCCAAATAGTCACCCTAAAGTCTGAAATGGCCCCCACAATTGTTAACGCCACCCCACGATCAACGTCAACCCGAAGCGTGGCGAGCGCAGCGAGCCCGCGAGGGGCGGCGGTACGCGTCCTCCGACCTTTTCATACCCCCACTATCCACGTCGACGTGGAGTTGAGAATAGAATAGTGTGGCGAGCGCAGCGAGCCACCGAGCCCGAAGCGTGGCGAGCGCAGCGCGCCCCGCGAGGGGACGCGGATACCTTCACAGGTAAACGCGTCCCTTCGCGGGCTTCACAGGTATCCGCGTCCCCTCGCGGGGCTCGCCACGCTTCGGGCTCGGTGGCTCGCTGCGCTCGCCACACTATTCTATTCTCAACTCCACGCCGACGTGGATAGTGGGGGTATGAAAAGGTCGGAGGACGCGTACCGCCGCCCCTCACGGGCTCGCTGCGCTTGCCACGCTTCGGGTTCACGTTGATCGTGGGGTGGCGTTAAAAATTGTGGGGGCCATTTAAGACTTCAGGGGGACTATTAGGGCTCTGTGGCCCATTTAACATTGTTTCCTATGTAAAAATCCGCGGCCATTGAGGCATTTAACACTAAAATCGCGTCCAATCTGACTTTTAACATTGATCCCTATGGGAAAATCGCGGGCATCGCGTCGCACACGTTTTTTATGTGCATACGATGCCCGCGATGCCCGCGATTTTTTGGCATCGCGGGCGCCGTTCTAGGTAAAGAGTACCCATTATTTCTATATTTCCTTTAGTTTCCTATACCGTAGTTCTGATTTATTTTTCATATTTATAAGCTACAAATGTAAAATGCCTTCTTTTTCAAATAATTCTATAAATTGGAAAATCTTAGTATCCTATAATTATATGCAGAAAAAGTACATTGCATTTCCAGTATATTACAAAAGTTCAGGTATGGTTTATTGAAATGATTACGCACTCTGAGCATTGTTCCATTTCCTGTCATCTTAAACATTAACAGAGCATTAGTTTTGATTCCCTGAATGTCCTAGCCACTGTCACACCAGATAACAGAAAATGAATTCTAATAGGTCTATAAGTCTTATGAAATACTCCTACAGTATGAATCGCAGCCATCTGATGAATACCTATTTAATATGTAGCATTACTTTGTACTTCATATCTGTTCTAAAATAATTTGATGCCTTTCTGAAAAAAAAAAAAACTCTCTTATTGCAGAAATGAGTGTTTTTCCATGTTAATCCTATTTCTGCATGAGGATTAAATGTTAGAAAAAGAACTTCATCACATTAGAATTGTGCTCGAAACTAGACTTTTTAACAGTTATAAACAGGATTTCTAAATGTGTCTAGATAATCACTGAAGAGAGTGTGAGACTTTGAGTCAGTCAGATAATCCGTAGATGTAGAGGTTTCATTGTATTCTTGAATCGCAGAGAAGAGATTATCGCCATCATGCAACCTCATGATCAGCATTTGACAATCTTATCTTGGTGAGCACGAGCAAACTTATAAATCTCATCTTTCTGGGAAACTTCTCCCTGTATCTACAGTCAATAGCTGGAGCTCATAATGAGCTTAAATCCTTGTGTGATGCCAAGAACCACTGTGGATACCGGATTAGCCAGGATTCAGTATTACGTTCCCGGATTTACCTATTCCCAAGATTGCAAGAGTTTTGTTTCCCTTATCCCCAGCCTCCCTTCCCCACAGCATTCAGTAGGAGTCTTTATCCGCTGTCACACCATCTTTTCATAGGTTTCACATGTTAATCTTTAGTGTTACCCTTAAACAGTATAAACTCAAAACTGCGGACACTTTGGATAATGTAATACAAAAAATATGCGCTGTCCATGGTGCTGAACGATATATTGCTTCATTTTAAGTTTACCCCATGTACAATTTAATTCTACTTACACTCTCCTTAGACCATTAATCGGTTTGATGGTACCCCTAATGTGGTGTCTGTGTATTCTTTGACTTTTTTCTTATTAACAATAGCATCTCACTAACTGATGAGAATATTTATTACACACGAGCAGTTCGGTTTTGTTGAAAAACGGTGCATACCACACCGTAATGCCCATTACACATTATGCCCCACACACTGTAATGCCCATTACACATTATACCCCACACCATAATTCCCACTTTACATTATGCCCCACACCATGATGCCCATTACACATTATGGCCCACACCATAATGCCCACTTCACATTATGCCCTACACCATAATACCCACTCCACATTATGCCCTACACCATGATGCCAATTACACATTATGCCCCACACCGTAATGCTCACTTCAAATTATTCCCCACAACGTAATGCCCACTTCACATCATACCCCACACTGTGATGCCCATTACACATTATGCCCCACACTGTAATGCCCACTACACATACCTACCACACACTGTTATGCACAATACTTATTATACAACATGCCATAATGTCCATTACACCCCATAATGCCTATTACATATTACACCCCATAATGCCTATTACATATTATGTCATATAAGTGCAGCTTACCTACATGCTAGTTGCCAGGAGCTACGTGCTCGATGACAGGAGTTTTGTGCTTCTTGGCACAGGGGGTTTCATGCTTGTTTCCACAGAAGGATTACATGCTTTGTTGCCATGGGGGGTTCCATGCTTGTTATCACGGCCAGGCTTTCTGGCGTGCATCTGTGTGTCCCACTGGCACTCCTCCCATCTCCCGGAGATGCCCCCAGGTTGCGTTGTACAGCGGCAGCAGTGTGGAGTGTTCCACTGGCACTTCTCTTAACTCCTGGGCCCGACCCCAGGCTGTCCTGTTAAGTGGTGGGCGGCGGTCGGGTGGCGTAAGCGTGTTGGCTCCTCTGCACTGCACAAATCACATGTGCAGGGGAGCCAATCCTGACATATAAAAAAACCCCTGTAAAATACTTAAGTGTTTATTAAATATACATTTTAATTTTTGTCCTAAATTCTTTGTAAAATGCTGACCCGGGACTCTTTGTAAGAGTCTGAGTATTCTGCCTTTCAGGGACATGCATTAATCAATTAAGCACTTACATGGTATTAGTACACTCTGCTTAAAGCATAAGCTCCAAATAGAGTTTATAATTACACATTATACATGCATTTATTTCGAATAAGCTCTTTATATGATAGACCAAGTAAGTTAATGCTCTTTTCGAACTAAAAAGCCTCCTATGTAATTAAAATTGAAATCATATAAAAAGAAGGCAATAAGCAAAATGCAGTGATGTTATGCCATGAAACCCCGTTATCTACAAGCATTACTCTAGTAATATTAAAAATGTAAATAGACAACGTGTTACGGGGATAATCCCTGTACGCAGCAATGTCAACAGTCGTAATAAACCATTTTGACATATTAGGTTATTTTCAAACTAACATCAATAATTTAATGTTTGTGTAACAACTGTTATTTAAAAAGAAATGCAATTAATTGCAGATGCAGCAACGCTCAAACATCTTCTGAAGCATGCGCATTGAATAGCGAATAGCCAATCAGCCGCAGTGCTCGCCAAGAGGCCGCTTCTGATTGGCTGGTGGAGGACCCGGTGTATGACATCACCAGGAGAATCCCTCAGTTCTGGGGAGGAGCTGCAAGTGTAAACATATATTGTATGTTGTCGGAACCCTCATTTTTTTGCATGGGGATTGTAGTGTGTATTAAAGTTTTATTTTGTACGGAGCCAGAATAAGTCCCTGGGACTTGTGGTTCTCCAAGTCCCTGCATGCGGAGGAGGTTTGTTGGGACTTGTAGTTCCACAACAAAACCTAATGTTTATTGTTCTTAATTTTACACATTTATTCCATAAGCCTGGTGCCCACTGCCCAGGGGCACCTGGGACAGCCCTGGGCTTCAGACCAGCCCGGGAGTGCTCAGGAAGGAGGAACCCTTTATTGGAGGGTCCCCACTCCCCCAGGGTCCTGGTCTGGGCTGACCAGCCACAGGTTAATGCTTTGGCTGGGGGACCTTGTGTAAAGGTGTCCCCCGGCTGTTTGTGCCCGGTGCTAGTTGCCAAAATATGGGGTACTTCTCATTTTGTCCCCCGTACTTTGGGAACCAGGGTGCTAGGTATAGAAATATGGGTACTTCAACTTTTATTCCCTCTGTATTTCTGCAACCAGGACCAACTCAATGAACCTGGGCTGGTCATCGCCAGGCAGGGGGACCATATGCCATTTTTAAAAATAATTTATTTTTCTTGTTTTTTAAACAGGGCATCATGGCACAGATCTGACGACAGATCTGTACGATGCTGGTGGTTCGTACGTATTTGGCTGGTGATAATACTGCAGCCAAATATGAACGGCTATGACATCGGCAAAATAAATCTGGAGAATACTGTACGGTAGGATTGTAAATTTGACATATTCTCCATTCGTATTGTTGGGCCGTCGATGGCTGATCCTGTTCATACCCGTCGGCCTTTTACGGCCGACCTCAGTAAATTTTCCTCTAAGAATGTAAGCCAAATAAGATGTGGTGAAATTTATGCCCTGATATCTAGGCCGTCGATGGCTGATCCTGTTCATACCCGTCGGCCTTTTACGGCCGACCTCAGTAAATTTTCCTCTAAGAATGTAAGCCAAATAAGATGTGGTGAAATTTATGCCCTTATATCTAGGAAGAAAGCCAACTGGACAGATTTTAAAGGAGTATGGAGCTTACCCGATAGGTGGAGGGAAGGAGAATAATGAGATAGTATGGCATCTACGATTCTTGCAAGGCTGTGGTGTTTCCAGATCTATAAGGTCAAGCTCTAATCTAATCTAATGATCTGTTTTGCAAACAGATGTTGTTTCTAATCCTCTTCTGTCACTCCTCAGGGGATCATTGGGGGCATTTGAGCTGCATGGGTCTTTTAAGAGGGGTCAATAGTCAAAAGGTCTACAATAAAAATGTTGACATCACAATATTGTTAAAATGTCAAAAGGCAACATGCCAACCTACTCAGAGGGCCAGATGTATCAAGTTTGAGCTGATTGGCTGGTAGCTGGTCACTCTCCACTTTATTACTTTTTGAAGCTTGATACATCTGACCCAGAATGAGGTTCAGGTGGTAAGGGTGAGGTGGTTAGGGTAGCAATTAGGGTTAGCGATAGCTGTAATCATGTAAAATGTCTATATTATGACCATGTCCGTCTGCATACTCATCTCCATCATTGGCCTCAAGCCTCTAGTTGTATGTTGATTGAGTCCTCACTACTTACATTTAAGATGTAATGTATATTGAACTGTGGTGCTCTTTATTTGTACTGTATTTTTGTTATTTATTCAATGTTATGCCAAGCTTTGTCTCCCTGTATTGTTCCTTTGTACGGCAATGCGAAACACTTGTGGCGCCTTATAAATAAAATAATAATAATGTCGATATTCACATGTAGATATAATGAATATGAACACTATGACTTTGGACATTTGGTACCCAGTGTGCCAGGAATAAGTGCCAAATTGAAAATGAGGCCATCTATAATACTACATGTGAATAATCTGTCCCATTTTTATGTATCTATCTACTTATCTATCTATAACATTGGATGGGCAAAAGTTTATGCTTATACAGTTCTGGATGGCGATTATAGCGTTGCTAATGCTGTGCCAAAAAAAAAAAAAAACATGAAATCCAGCGAGATGTTGACAACGCAAACATTTCTGTTGATTTAGCTGCTGCAGCAGCCAGAGCAGGTCTCTAACGATCCACTTTACCTTCCCAACCACAGCAGGGCAGAAGCTGCTGCAGCAGCCAGAGCAAGTCTCCAACTATCCACCTTCCCTTGCCAACCATTAGGGCAGACTGAGGAAGCCACCGATTTCAGTAACAGGCGGAGAAACGCGTTTTTGAGCCCTACATGCTGCTGGTCCTGCATTGTATCCTGTCAGCGCACTACCTGTGGATTACAATTAACCATCTAGCTGGCTGGTCCAGCAGGAGAAGGTCCCCAAACAGCCTATTTCCGGAGTGCAATTCTGGTAAAACAATTTGGAGAGACTGACCTGAGGTTATCCCACCACTAAAAAGCGCAACCATCAAGGGATTCAAGTGTTTGCAGGACTGGTAACTATGAGAAATCACCCACTGCCTCTAATAGAATTTATTTAAAAGCCTCTATATGCTCTAATTGATTCTGTATGTTATATTGTGCACAATTATTGATTAATTAGTATTGTATGGAAGTTGCTTCCATTTAATGTGTTATTTTAAATAAAATGATTTATACTTTGTACTAAACTTGCAAGGACATTCAAATTACTGAGCAGGATTTCGCTTCTTAAAGTGCCAGACACCTTTGGTCTCTGACACTTATCCTCCATTTGTACTTCTTAAAGGGACCAGCACCCCCTAAATAAGAAGCAGCAAATATTCTGCACAGTCAAAGTGGATACCATATGAAGTGGCGAATTGATCCTTTGTGAACCTTTGTTGGTATATACCGAATGTGGAATAATTAATTAATCACTTGAGAATTAAGATCTAGCACGACTAGCGCTACGGAGTGACCCGAGGCAGAAGCTGGCCTTTCATTATGGCAGAAGCTGCTGCAGCAGACACAGCAAGTCTCCAACTATAGACCATCCCTTCCTAACCACAGCAGGGGCAAAGCTGCTGCAGCAGCCAGAGCAGGTCTCCGACTATCCACCTTCCCTTCCCAACCACACTAGAGCAGGAGCTGCAGCAGTCAGAGCATGTCTCCAACTATCCACCTACCCTTCCCAACCACAGCAGGGCAGAAGCTGCTGTAGCAGCCAGTGGCGTAACTATGAATTGGGCGCCCCCCCGCCGTTAATGGGGGGCGCCCCCCGCCGCACCCCCCGCCCGCAGCCTTACCTGTCTTGCTGGTCCCGTCCCGGCTCCCTTGCTGGCTTCATTCTTCTGCTAGTGAGACGGACCAACACAAAATGTCCGCCCCCATACAGCAGACCGTTTCAGAGAACTGTCTGCTATATGGGGCGGACATTTTATTGTGGTCCGTCTCACTAGCAGAAGAATGAAGCCAGCAAGGGAGCCGGGACGGGACCAGTGAAGTCAGGTAAGGCTGCGGGCGGCGGATTGGCGGGCGGCAGATGGGCGGATGGGAGGGGGCTAACTATAGCACCACAGCCCCCCGGCGCCCACACATGCACAGCGCCCCCCCGCGGCTGCGGGGGCTGTGGTGCTATAATTACGCCTCTTGTAGCAGCCAGACCACATCTCCAACTATCCACCTTCCCTTCCCAACCACAGCAGAGCAGAAGCTGCTGCAGCAGGTACAGAAGATCACAAAAACCCTCAATGAATAAGCAAACAATCAAGAGAAAAAATAACTGACCGGGGATCCATCTCACATGAATTTCACAATGATATCTACAGGGTTTGATTCACAGACCACTCTGCCGATGAGTCGCTTATTAATTTTTTTTTTATCTTTTTAATTTAATGGACCCTTATAGGCCTTTAAGGGTCCACTTAAAGGAGTCTGTTTATTGTGTTGTATTCATAAAGTCATAAGCTTTCCAACAACATATCAAAATGCATGAAAACAGAAATAGCATGGACCCTTATGACAGCACCCTTAAGAGCCCGTCCGATTAAACCCATCTTCAAACTTAGATCATCCCTTAAGATGATAAGGTAGTGTGCAAAGCTTGAAGACGATTAGTTAAAGTGTTTGAGAGTTACAGTATCATGGAGCATCCGCACGCACGCACGCACGCACGCACGCACGCACGCACACACACACACACACATTGTTCAATTACAGTATACTCATGTAGATGCTTCAGTTTTTTTTACGTATAAAGTGTTCGGAAAAGTAAAGATAGAGGCCCTTATTCTGATCAGTGCGGCCGGATCCGAATATGCGGCCAGGACCGTGCGTGCGAAACCCCGCCTTCCATACGGATCGCCAACTCCGAACGGACCGCACGTGTATTTTTCATGGAATACGCCTCCTCCATCTCAGGGAATCTCCCCCATCATTCGATGGTCGCAGACCATCGAATGCAGGACCGAGTGGTCCACCAGCTCCCGCAACCTCAGACCACACGGACATTTTTCCGTGCAAAAGCAGGGATCTGGGCGGGCAGCTGACATCCGGCGATGTCATATGTCCGCCCCCTACACGTGCGTCACGGCCGCATTACCATACGTACGCCCAGCGTTTGCATGGGAACGCCCATGAAACGTGGGGCGTATGCATATGGTAATGAGCCCAAATAGCCCTTCACGCCCCTCTCCACCCCCTGTTCGGAGTGTTCACATTTCATGCGGGATTTTGCCGTACGCCCCGCTCGCACATGCGCAGAGACGCCTCTGCACATGCGCAGACACAAAACATCGGCGGCACGAACGCACGCGGATATTACCGCACCAACCAGAATAAGGGCCAAAGATGCATTGATGTTTGCTAAATAGATAAAACTGGACTATACTGTAAGCACAACTTTGTTATGTAAGAAACAGCCCTTTTAGACTGTAATATGTATACAGTGTATGAACATCAGTATATTTATCCAGATTGGCCCATGGGGTACAGGAGAAACCCCTGGTCAGCCCAACTGCTTGAGGGTGCTCCTTCTACTCTAGGTATCAGGTTCCAGACTGCGCACTAATTATGCATTATACATATTACATATGTTACATTGTACTGTACAGGACTATGGTGTATTTTATACAGGGTGTTGCTGTTATTATCATGCATGCACTAGCAGTATTTACTAGGTATATTTATAACGGGGCCCATACCAGCACTCTCTAATGGTTGGGCAATGGCTGGCCACACCCTCTATTATGGACATCTACAACTGTTTTTTACCGGTGGGTCCCAGTCCGACACAGTGTTTTTTGGATACACAGGATCAATAGGTTTCTCTTGATTTTAAAATGCGTATCTTCTATTTTGGGGGTTTTAATATTTTAATTAGCAAGCTCTTCATTAAATAATGTATGTCTTTCAAGTGGCAAAGAAATATCAGAGATCCGCTAGTTTACTTTATATCATTTTGCTGTCTGATTATCGTTCATTAATATAACTACAACTGTTCCACTCTCACGGAGGTATAAACAGATAAAGTACATCTAATTGATGCTTCTGGCAACAAAAAGCCATTTCTTTATCTATCATTATTTTACTAACAATGGTTCCTAATATTCAAAGCTTTGGACATCAGAGCACCTATTGGTAATGATACCATTAAGCCCAAGATTATGATTAAAATGCCCTGTAATGATATTTAATGATGTGAGTAATGATGTCTCTTGGAGAAATTGCTCTATTTTACAAGTGAAAGGAGAAGAAAATTGCTTTTTTTTCTACTTTTTTTTTTTCTTTTTTGGGCAATGCTTCCCCCTAGTAAAAAGATAATAGTGAATTCGATAATGAATAAATATCTGTGGGATATGAAAAAGAGTTTGGTTTAAAAATTGAACTTTGGGCTTTCCAGGCAAATATGAATTAAATTCTTGCTAATGGTATAAATGTTTTGCTAAACCTGTCTGCTTAAAATTCTGTATATACAGTAAAGGTGGCTAACAAGTGTCATTTCACATTAATTTTGGTAGCGTCAGTGGTGGTTATTAACTAGGAGTTGCACCCTCCAGTAAAATCTGCCATCCACATGAACTGACTAGCAGTGCCAGTGATTACCCCATAGGAAACGCTCCTTGCTAATCTCAGTCACGCAGGCAATCCCAGGGTATGCTTTCTCCAGCTGAGACTGCCAGTGCAGACTGCTATAGCAGACAGACCACTTTCCATGGGAAGCCACTCCCCTTCTAGTATATCAGCACTTTCTGGCTTCTACAAGCTGCAGCTGATGCAGTCCCTACAAGCCCCACCCTGGATTTATGTTCTACCCTCTCTGTGACAGACCTAAGCCCTGCCTTCCAGTAATATCAGCAATCAGTCACTGGGAGGTGAGGGCCAGGAAGTTAAGAGCAAATCAGCCAGCCAACACTAACCTCCTAAATGCAATCATTCATGTGGCTAGAAATTAGGGCATCTATTGGCATCAAATGCCCTGCTCACAGTGGTAGTTAATATACTCCATTGAAAATTACAAGGCAGAGAAATGTGTAAATGATCCTGAGATAAGTGAGGAGCACTCCATCCAAATGTGGGTCGCTACATTGTAAGCTGCAGTTTAAGTTTTAATACATTTTTGTTTGTCCCCCATAACAGTCCCTTTTCTCTCCTGTATTCCATGAAATAAACATAGAGGGGGACATTTACTAAGATGTGTATTCTACTTCACATGTGGTGTGAAGTAGCATACACTACCATTACCGGAATATTCTGGTGGAACTATTTCTTCGCTTAAATCTCCTAGATTGGGCGGGAAGTAATAAAAATGCCTGTACAAAAAAATGTACTTTAATACTCATAATGGGGGAAATTCTCTAAACTAAAAACCCAGTTATCAGGGGATTTTGGGATGCTCTAAACATCCCTGCCGGGTTACCGCGACGGGGGGCATCGCCAGAAAAATCTGGCAATGCCTCATAGAAACCAACACCGCCCCCGCCACCCCGCACTGACCCCCCCTCACCTGTGTCCAGGCAGCACAGAGCTATGCTGCCCGGACCTGTGACCTCCTCCTCCCTGCACTATGATCCTCTTCCGGGTGCAGGGAGGAGGAGAGCCCGGCGCAGCAGCAGTAACAGGTAAGGGAGAGAGGGGGAGCCGCTGGGACCTGCCGGGACCCACCGACGCTCACCGCAAAGGACAGCTCTTAACGCAAGAGCTGTCCTTTGCCATAATGGTACTTGTGTATTATCACGGCGCCCACAATGTTGATTGTATTACAGCACATCGCATCGCATGCAATATAGTGGCATGCGATGCATGCGATGCGATCAGATCCGAATTTTAATTGTACAAGCACCCTGATGGGTGCTTACAATGTTAAATGCACCCCCATTGTCAACACCACCCCCACTATCAACGCCATCCCGAAGAGTGGCGAGCGCAGCGAGCGCGCGAGGGGCAGCGGTACGCGTCCTCCGACCTTTTCATACCCCCACTATTCACGTCGGCGTGGCGTTTACTTTAGATAGTGTGGCGAGGGGACGCGGATTACTTTACATGTATTCCACGTCCCCTCGCGGGGCTCGCTGCGCTTGCCACGCTTCGGGCTCGGTGGCTCGCTGCGCTCGCCACACTATCTAAGCTCAACTCCACGCCAACGTGGATAGTGGGGGTATGAAAAGGTCGGAGGACGCGTACCGCTGCCCCTCGCGAGCTCGCTGCGCTCGCCATGCTTCGGGTTGGCTTTGATAGTGGGGGTTGCGTTGACAATGGGGGGGGGGCATTTTACATTCTGGGGGCATTTAACATTGTATGCACCCATCAGGGTGCTTGTACAATTAAAAATCAAATGCCATCGCATCGCATGCCATTTGGTGCCAAGCCATGCGATGCGATATTATATTGTACATTCAGGCTTTTTCACGCGAAAATCACATGGCATCGCATACCATCGCATACCCTATTTTGTGGTATGCGATGCGATGGGCGCCGTGATAATACACAAGTATTGCCATAATTATCGCATATGTTAGAGCATATGGGATAATTATGTAGGGGATGGGCGGTAAATGGGGGCGGAGCTTGGCTGCGGAAGTTAGAACATCCCGCCCATTGTCACCTACTTTGCCGAAACATTTTGTGGACTAAGGGCCTTATTCAGATCTGAGCTCAGTACAAATTTGATAGAAAATGGGCAAAACCATGTGCACTGCAGGAGGAACAGATGTAACCTGTGCAAAGAGAGTTGGGTGGGGTGTGCTGAAACTGAAATCTAAATTGCACTGTAAAAATAATGCAGCCAGTATTTACCCTGCACAGAAACAAAATAACTCACACAAATCTAACTCTCTCTATACATGTTACATTTGCTCCACCTGCAGTGCACATGGTTTTGCCCATTTTCCGAACAGATCTGAATAAGGCCCTAAATCCTGCTAGTTGTCTGTCTTGTGATTTCCTAAGCAATTTTGAATGACAGACAATTAACCCACAACACTTTTGTTGGTAAGCTGCTCAATCAGAGGTGTGTCATTCAGGTGCCAAAAGGGTGGGGTAATTCTGTCTAGGAAAAAAAACATTTTGTATCCCAATTGCACAATGAGTGAGAAAATAACTACATATTAATCAGATAATACAGAGATCTTGGTTGCATATATCTGCAGATATAGGGCTAAGCCCCCAGGCCGTACGTCAAGGCCTCTTTGTCACTAGGGGTCCCTAATACTGGGTATGGGTTTGGGGTGTGGGCCCCCAACATGCTGACACAGGCTGAGTACCCCAGGGCAGCACACAAATGAAAACGTACGGCCTGGGGGCTTAGCCCTATATCTGCAGATATATGCAACCAAGATCTCTGTATTATCTGATTAATATGTAGTTATTTTCTCACTCAGTGTGCAATTGGGATACAAAAAGGTTTTTTTTCCTAGACAATTAACCCAGCCTCAGTTTCAGTTATAGATGTGGTAAAATTTGTATTCAACAGTTTCCGTATCTCTAGGCCGTCAAAAATTCCTGCCTTACTTTTTCAATACTAAGAGATGGAAACGTTCTACGAATATACATGAAATAAAGGCCTGATTTTTTGCAATGCATTTACAAATTGATTCAGTAACCCAGTGTGATAGGGCGAGGAGGCAGTATGATTATTTTCCTGTCGATTAAGGGCTCATGAATCATGGCTGCCAGTGTTTTGTTTTACACGCCTATCCCATATGCATAGTAATATATATCCACTTTACAACCCAAGAAGAAAGTTCACCATTTTTAAATCTACACAAATAGACCACTGATGCCGAGAATAAGCTATTGAAGACTAACTTAATATTTTCATACTCTTCTTTAAATTTTGTTGAATGACTGATAGGAATCAACGTAAATGTATTACCATTGTGCAGTACTGGTTGAGTCTCCCTTATCCATGTATTCCAAAAACGAAATATTCCGAAAACCATACTTTTTCAGAATATTTCATTTTTTTTATTGCCCCCCCCCCCCCCCCCACACAATCCTCTTTTTCATACTTACCTCATCCCTTGATGTCCACGGTGGCCTCCGGGATCCTCTTAAGCGGCTCTCGCACAATGCACCCCTGGGACTGGTGATTTTCTTCTCATATGACGTATATGTCACGGGTTGGGTGGTGCCTCCTCCAGTGCCTCCACCTCCTCTGCGGCCATGTCCCCCTCCTCCTCCAGGGCAGAATCACCCTCCTCCTCCTCACCTCCACCTTCCTCCACCTCTGGCCAGTCGACCTCAGAGATGTGGCCCTCCTGCAGCTCCTCCTCGGACTGTGTGCTGAACAGGTCCTCCTGTGTGAGTGAATGAGATAGGGAGGTAAGAGGATCATCCACCTCCTCCTGCTGTGTATGCTCCTCCAGGGTCCGGCCTGGCCCAGGCCTTGATGTGGCCATGCTGCCTGGCACACTGCTGCCTCTCTCTCTCACACTGCTGGGTCCTACTGTGCCTCTGCTGCCTCTCCCCCTGGCTCCTCTGGCGCTGATGCTGGCTGTAACTGGCCCCCTGCTGCCTCTGTAACCTTTGCTCACTGACACTCCTCTCCCAGACATTCCTCCTCTCCTCTCCATGCTCCTTACTACCTTTCAAAGGTCAAAATGGCGCCTGTGCCCCTTTATATAGGGGGTGTGATGCATATTGTAGGGAACTTAGGTGTGCCAATACGTTAGGGGGTTATTTGGCATGCGGAGGCAGTGTTGTAATTCACATTCCGGTTGGTCAGAAAATCGCACATGACCAGCGCCGGAAATCGCACATTACTGTGTCATAAAATCGCATCACATCGCACCACATCGCATCTCTTCACACTTCACCACACTTTTTGGGTGCATTAGCGCATCCCTTTAAATAATCGGTTTTGGAGGAAAAAATGTGAATTGAAAAAGTGCGATACGGTGCGATAAGGTGCAATTTTGAAATGTTACTAAAAATCGCATTCTTTTAAATGTCACCGTGTCTCCCTCCCATTTCTGTCTCTGACACTGTCTTTCTCTCTCTGACACTGTACCTCTCCCCCTCCCTCTGACATTGTCTCTCTCCATGACACTCTCTCTCATGGACACCCTTTATTCCTCTCTCTCTCTGAAACGTTCTCTTGCTCCCCCTTTTTTGCTTTTGCTCCCTCCCTGACATTCTCTTTCATTCCTGCTCATACCCTTCACTCTCTTTCTTGCTCATTTCCCTTCTGACACCCTCTCTCTGTCTCCCTATCTCTCTTTCTCCTCTCTCATCCCTTTATCTCTTTTTCTCCCTCACACCCTCTCTTTCTTATTCCCTCTTCTTCCATGTAACCATCTCTCTTTCTATGTCACTTATCTCTCTTTCTTCGCCTTGTCTCTCAATCTCCTGTCTCTCCTGCCCCCCTAATAGGCATTGTAGTGACAAAGGCTGGGGGATTTCTTATTATTGCTATTGGGCCCACAGTTCTAGTTACACCCATGCCATGCCGGCTGTGGTCTGAGGATGTCCCAGCAGACTCAGCAGTGTACTGCCATGCCTGTGAATGTGTTATGTGTCTCAAATGTGACTACCAGCTACGTTATCACAAATAAAACAAATGTTTGTTATAGTTGAAAGAAAGTAGATATTAAAAAAGATATTAAAAAAGCAAATCTAGTTGATTCTGTGAAGTAATACAGTGGTCCTTGAAAGGGAGTAGATAATTGAAAACTGGAGCCAATTCAGCTTTAGCGACGATCTAATGCAAAAAATACAGTAGAACCAACTCACAAACCACTTTTAAATACTTGGCAAGAGAACAAAAATATTTTTGTTCCCCAGTGAATCACTAATCTGCAAGAACATTGGGCTTATGTATATCTTTAAATCAGGCCATACTATAAGTACATATATCCATTGTTGTCAGTGTGATGTCTTATTACAAAGCAAATATCTATAGAATGCATGCTTTATTTAAAAGGATGTTCAGCTTTTCCTTTGGTAAATTTAATAGTGCGTCTAAACCTGATCATAAACCTCTTATAAACTTTAGTTACTCATGAATCAGTGTACTTAGCAATGCCTATAACTGTGGTGTAAGCCTGTGAGGAGCATCTTGTATTGATCTGAGGTTTGTTTAAGTGGTTTAAAATGGGTGTCTAAATAAAACATACAAATCAGTGTTTATCCCTGCACCTCATCATCTCCCTTGTTATTGTTTATTAGATTGTATTAATGTGACAATAAATATGCTTACATATGTCACCCCTGTATTTGCTTTCAATGTATCGGAATCCTGTTTCTTTCATCAGTTTGTGTCACCAGCAGACAGCGCTCCTCATAGGGCTCAGATACAGTTAGGAGCGATAACCAGCAACTGGCACATTCACCGCTTACCAAGCACACACAACATGCAGAGAGCCTGATTCAGAATTGTTAGTATGTTCGCAGCTTAGCGGACAGGTAAACGACACCCTCTGCCCGTCTGAATGCACACTCACCCTGCATAAATCCCCTGGCTAACGTGTATGGTAACACATCCCCTTGCATGCAGCCGCAAGTAGGAAAAATCATTAGATTCAGCCTTCAGTCTATACTTACTTTTCAGATGGCTGCTGCCCTCCAAATTCCGGGCGGGTGCTGACATCATGTGACGTCAGCCGCCTGCCCTAAGTAGGCATCGCCACACCTGCGATACCAGGGGAACGCTCAGCATTTTTACGAAGACACCCATAAAAAGCTGGGCCTTCCCCTGCTGCTATGAAACTCACTGAAACCGTTCACTCCCGGGGTTTCACATCGGTGAGGTGGCTGAATTTGGACCCAAATGAATGGGTCTGAACTGGCCCCAGAGTGTGATGTCCTAAAAATATAATTGCGGTCTCTCAAGCTACTGCACTAAACCTGAACATATTTGATATATGTAGGTATGAGCGTAAGCAAATTTGGGTGTGTTATGGATTGATCATGGCCGTGAATAGGGTTCATTCTGCTTTAGAAAAAAGATATTATCTCCCAACACTTTTGCGTCTCAACCCTTCCACATGTATATTTAAAACAGATAGATTGTACAATGAAATCTTATTTTATAATCCAAATGGTCGTGTACTGTTTTCTGTTCAGGTATCTCCAATAAGTATCATGCGAAAAAGAGATATAGAAATGCCATCATAGCGTAAACAGATTTAATACACATAGCACACAATAAGACAGGATAAAATAGCCTTTACAAAAGGACTGATTTCACAATTACCATAAAAAATGGAGAACTTAAATTAAAAAGTTCTCTAATAAGCATATGTATAAATATGACCAGGAAACCACTCCAGATGTATCATAAGCAGGAGAAAAATGTCAGCAAATTACCAGATATAATTAAGAACTAGTGGTCAACTAGATTCTCAAATGGGCAAGATATGCGACTCAGCGCTAGTCCTGGACTCCTGCAGCAAGTCCCCGGGCAGCGTTACCTCCTTCCTATTCCTGCATCAGTGGTGGGTCCTTTGTGGTCCTCTCAACGATTGGCCGACGCGTTTCGACCACGACCGTGGTCTTTATCAAGGCTGTGAAGTGTTCCTGAATGAGCCCCCTCCGGCAGTATTTAAAGTCCCGCATATTAGCCGGTTAACCAATCAGGGAACACTTCACAGCCCGGTCGTGGTCGAAACGCGTCGGTCAATCATTGAGAGGACCACAAAGGACCCACCACTGATGCAGGAATAGGAAGGAGGTAACGCTGCCCGGGGACTTGCTGCAGGAGTCCAGGACTAGCGCTGAGTCGCATATCTTGCCCATTTGAGAATCTAGTTGACCACTAGTTCTCAATTATATCTGGTAATTTGCTGACATTTTTCTCCTGCTTATGATACATCTGGAGTGGTTTCAGGGGCTGGCTGGGAACTTTCAGCCTGGGGGGCAAACACAAGCAAGTGGCCCCACTTTTTTTACCAGCGCATTAAATGGAAAATGTGATTCAGAATGTTGGAGGCCTAGTTTGCTTATTTAGCAGGAATGGGCTTAGAATGCCGCCTGTCAGAAACCAGCAAGTAGAACACAAAACACTGCATCTTTCTGCGCATGCGTCAGATAAACGCACTCTATGGGCACTGGGAGGAGACCGATTAAATCCCTCTCAGTACATATTGCAAAAAGAAGCCCATAGGCTTCTATACGTCAATGCCATATTACAGATGGCAATGCCTACCAAGTCCATGCTCTAGAACAGGGGTAGCCAACTCCAGTCCTCGAGAGCTACCAACAGATCACATTTTCCAGCTCACCTCGCAGCACACAGGTGCACTCATTACTGACTGACACATTTTAAAAGATCCACAGGTGGAGCTAATTACTTCACTTGTGATTCTGTGAGGAGACCTGGAAAACATGAACTGTTGGTAGCTCTCGAGGACTGGAGTTGGCTACCCCAGCTCTAGAATGTATCACATTCAGGAGCTTGGTGTATGTGAGAAATGTGGTCAGACCTCTGACTATGGATTTTCAGAGGTTTGGCCACATTTTTACCTTTGATGCACCCTGCCCCAGTGAGTATACAGAACCCATCTACAGTAGGAAACAATATATTATGAAATAAATGTTAAAAAAAATTCAAAATCCCTAGATACTATTATAATAACAACCTGAATCAATAATGGAGTCCTATTCATAAGTCCCAAATATAATTTTTTGTATACAGTATATGAACAGACAGATGGAGCACAAAACTTCCTTTACAAAACCCAATCCAACACAAAAAAATTAACATATCTAAGTTTAAACATTACAGTACTTGATGCACAGCATCTGTACCCTGTGCTACCGAACTCTCTTCCCTAGATTACTGACCTGTGTGAAGCCAATTCCACAGATGGAGCGCCTCTCGTTCAGTGCCGGAGATCGCCAGAATGTCCCAGTTTTTTGGCGTTGGGAGACGCGAACCCTGCCCGTCTTCGCTTCAGGGAGACGGGCAGTGTAAGGGGGTGAGCGGAGAGGCGGAGGGGACCACCAAGGAATGACGATGAGACGACAGCGGGGACCAACGACGGAAGGGAACACGCGAGTGTCTGGTACGCGCGCGTCCCCTTCCGGTGGCTGGCAGGGCCCTCCTGCCAGACCCCCGCTAAACGAAAGCTGCTCCATCTGTATATGACCGCTCCCTTTAAACTCAATTGATAAATATACAATATGCACACGTGCACTCATACATATATTTAATTTTATATACACAAAATACACCTTTACATACCACACTAAAAATGCAAATTGTGTTATCAGACAGGCAGCTGGCCTGGCTCCTAGGAAAGGGGAGGAGACTTAGGAGAGTGAATGGGACGAGATCTGGGGGAAGGCATCTGGGCTGGAACCACAGCACAGATGACCAGAATGGCAGGGGACAGAGCAGCAGTGTGAAATGAGGGATAGAGTTTGGGGCTAGTGGGCCGCTGCTAATACCATGGTATAGAAGGATGGTATGGGGTTTATGTGACACCCTCCGCGTTTTGGTGGTCTGGGCTACAGCTCTGCCAACTGCAACTTAAATATGTGCACAATTAGTCACACACACACACACACAAAATAAAGAATAAAACAACAAGCCCCCACAGACATGTATGCAACACTGATATATTTTCCCACATATAAAGACACATACCTATAATAAAGAAAACACCAGCAAACCCCCCCCCCCCCCCCCCCACACACACACACACATGTATGCAACAGCTACACATATATTTTTACACTCACATGCAGACACATCTAGTAGTCCACACACTCACTAAACAAGATAACAGCCCCCCCCCCCACACACATGTATTTTTACACACACACACACACACACACACACACACACACTTAATGAACAAGAAAACAACAGCTCCCAGTAACATATCCCTACCCATGTCTCTTTTTCCAGTTTCCAACCAAGCACTCACCCAGGGGTGGGTACAGGGGTGTACCTCTCCAGTACAGGCAGGGAAGAGAGAAGGGAGGGAGTAGGATGCATGCTGCTGCCCGGGAGGAGAGGAGAGTAGGAGGTCGGGACACAGGAGGGGAGGGGCCAGCCTGTATGGGAGCTCAGCTCATTGGTGGCTGGTCCCAGTAAAGGGGCTGGCCCCAGTATCAAGTATTGCAGATGAGCTGTGTACTAGGCTGAGGCTCCGTACTGGCTGTACTGAGTGTGCCTGCAGCCTGACCCGACTTCACCAGCCCTGAACGGCTGTCAGTGCAGCGAGGAGCACACGCTGCAATGTCTCCCGGCCACATGAATGTGCAAGTGCAGCACACACCTGCGGCCCCAAACAGGTACAGTTTGCTGGCCTGGGGGGCAATTGGCACCCTGCCCCCCTGCCCAGCCCGCCACTGAGTGGTTTCCTGGTCATATTTATACATATGCTTATTAGAGAACTTTTTAATTTAAGTTCTCCATTTTTTATGGTAATTGTGAAATCAGTCCTTTTGTAAAGGCTATTTTATCCTGTCTTATTGTGTGCTATGTGTATTAAATCTGTTTACGCTATGATGGCATTTCTATATCTCTTTTTCGCATGATACTTATTGGAGATACCTGAACAGAAAACAGTACACGACCATTTGGATTATAAGATAAGATTTTATTGTACAATCTATCTGTTTTAAATATACATGTGGAAGGGTTGAGGCGCAAAAGTGTTGGGAGAAAATATCTTTTTTCTACTGTGTATCTAGGAGGGGTGTGGAATTACCTCCATTTATCTCACCAACAGATTTGCTGCCCACCTGGGAGCGCACTACCTGTGAATTTGAAACTTTTTTCCTATTTCATTCTGCTTTAACACACACACACCACATACATTCTTCACTTGTGGACATCTGAGATACTTCCGTTAAGCAGCTCAGGGCCTGCTCTGAACATGATCCTAAATGATTATACACACAGGTGATGTATATGAGCTTTGAGTGCTGAGCAATCTAGTCTAGTCAGATTGCTCAGCACATAGGGCTTGCTAGAATACACACATAGCAATGTGTCAACCAGTGTTTTATGGTGAGAACATTGGCGATGTAAATAGATCTTGACTACATCTAGCCAAGCTCTATTCAGGAGATGGTGAAGTACTGGGCCATCGGGGGTATACATAGACAGAGGATTATCTTCTCAAGTGTTATTCCTTTCTAAAGTAGTCTGTCTCTGAGAGTTGAATCACCCTCACTGCTGCCAACAATCTTCCTATCCCAGTATTGAGAGTAGAGAGTATTGTGGATGGTGGTAAAAAAATGCAAATGAGTTGATGAAGAAAGACAGGCCTAAAGCATTGTCCTGTGATCATTGGCATGAACTTATTACACAATTTTGATCAGGTAAACAATCCCAAGTATTGAAAATATTTACAGCATGCTGTAACACAGGATTTTTTATTTAACAAGTTGGGCAGCAGTTTGAATATATATACATATATACATATACATTGAAAATAATGTAAACTTGGACATCATTTAGACCAGTCATCACCAAGAGACAGATCTAACTCCTTGTCAAGGAGTAGTACTCCCCTTAGAGGTGTGTATTCATCTGAAACTGGATGAGTTTAAGGTGATTATGAAACCCATGGGCCTCCTTGACATAGAATTTTGGGTAGTCTTGGCTTGGACCTTGCAGATGGTTGAGAAGGGAAATGTACTGGTCCAGATATGTATAATGTGTGAGAAGTTTAACTGGATTCTAGCAGAGGCTAACATTGTGGGTAGTGGTCATAGCTGAACATAGCATCCACGGAGGACCATATATTCTACCCCATCCAGAGAAAACTCAGTTTTGGACCATGTCAGTATGGTAAAAGAAGAACCCAGGGTGGAATGGAACAGTTATTAGAGAACAGACTGATCTCTCTAGAAGAGTAACACCTGACCACACTACAAAAGTTGGACCAGATGCTATGGAGATGACAGAAAAGAGTAAACTTTCTCTCAACATTAGGAAGACTTTTGGTATACAAAGGATATGATTTGCACAACAGATAAACTGACCATTTTCTAGAGGTACATGCCTACGCCCCACAAACTTCAGAAGGCAAAGACGATGTTACAACAGATGTTGGACAATCAATTGATATGCAAAAGAAAGATTACATGGACTGTTTCTTATTATTTTAGTAAGGAGGAATGATGGTACAGGCTAAACAGTTGTACCATCTGATACACCTATCCCTTACCTCAGATAGGGGAGATGCCAGCAGCTTTAGGTAATTCCAGATTCTGGTACTTGTGTATTTTGGCGGCCCCCCGATGTCCGTCGTACGATGAACGGATCGCATCGCATGCCATGCAC
Source organism: Crinia signifera (assembly GCF_055691185.1). Classification (NCBI taxonomy): domain Eukaryota; kingdom Metazoa; phylum Chordata; class Amphibia; order Anura; family Myobatrachidae; genus Crinia; species Crinia signifera. The sequence goes on along the minus strand of NC_139219.1, from coordinate 304,207,924 downwards.
CCGATGGCATACGATGCGACGCGATTTTGACCCCCTATACGATCAAAAATCGTATAAGCACCCAAATGGGTGCTTACAATGTTAAATGTACCCCAACGCCACCCCCCCACTATAAACGTGAACCCGAAGCGTGGCGACCGCAGCGAGCCCGCGAGGGGCGGCGGTACGCGTCCTACAACCTTTTCATACCCCCACTATCCACGTCAGCGTGGAGTTGAGAATAGAATAGTGTGGCGAGCGCAGCCAGCCACCGTGCCCGAAGCGTGGCGAGCGGACGCGGATACCTTCACAGGTAAACGCGTCCCTTCGCGGGCTTCACAGGTATCCGCGTCCCCTCGCGGGGCTCGCTGCGCTCGCCACGCTTCGGGCTCGGTGTCTCGCTGCGCTCGCCACACTATTCTATTCTCAACTCCACGCCGACGTGGATAGTGGGGGTATGAAAAGGTCGTAGGACGCGTACCGCCGCCCCTCGCGGGCTCGCTGCGCTCGCCACGCTTCGGGTTCACGTTTATAGTGGGGGGGTGGCGTGGGGGTACATTTAACATTGTAAGCACCCATTTGGGTGCTTAACATTGTATAAGCACCCAATGTTTAATCGCATCGCATCGTATGGCATTGTATGCCATGTATTGTAATTGTATTGTAATTTCGTACGATATCGCGTCGCATCGCATACCATCGTATGCGTTATGGTATGCGATGCGATGGGCGCCGCCAAAATACACAAGTACCCAGATTCTTTTCCAGATTATATCCGGCCAGTAAATACTGGCCTGTGCTAGTAACCATGTAAAATCAAGAAAATACAGCTTTCGTTAAATGCATTGGACTTTCCAAAGTTTGTTGTATACCATCCAGGCTTTCCAATGATCCTGCTACCATTAGAAGAAGAAAAATATCAAGCCCAGGAAGTGTCATCTACTGAAATCCAGTTTGAAGTACTTGGGCCATGTGGTGTCTCAGGAATTGAAGACACTCAACCCTATCACAAGTTCCTGGGAATTGTTGGTTACTATAGATGATTTATTAAGAACTAATTATTGACAATGGCAAAAACCTCAAGAAGCCGCTTTGCTCACGTGAAGCGAGCACTTACAGAATCACTGATATTGCAGACATTTACACCAATGGCAGCCTACTGTATGAGTAGTACTCACCAAAACCTATGTTCAATATAAAAACCAATATTATAGTCAAATTATGGAAAAACAGAAGTAAATGTTGTCCATTACCACATAACTGATCCTCATGATGAGATATAAACACAATTTATTTAACTTAATATTTGTTTCTGACTATCTCAATGAGAATCCTTTAGCCTAGGAGTACAGCTCTGGCTCACTTAATCCTATGAATGGGCTAGATGAGAATGGATCTATCTGTAGGGAATCCGGACACCATGGGGATGAAGTGGAAATTGTGGTTAGCACATTGTTCAGTTTGTACCCAGCTTGAGGATGCTGGGGGCAACTCTACAGTAGTGCTCGTGGCCGAGGGTGCAATTATTCCAGGCTCTTGCCAACAGTTCTTGCACAACCCTACTTACAGCCATGGATAGGAGTATAGATATGTTGGTGGCCCACAAATCATCTGATACTTTCCATAGCTGTTACTGTCCTATATTATTTTTTATATATAAGATATATACAGAAAGATGACACCACAGTAAAAAAAACAGTAATTTGCATAACACTGTTCTAATTAACATTGGTGTTAATAATCACGCAACGTCCTTTTAAAGTGATCTACCACATGGTAAGCTGTATAGAAATACAGTACAAGAATATAAAAGCAGCCTGTCTTCCTACCCTCTCCTCACTTAACTTTGTATATGAATCATCTAATTTAATCGGAAAAGACAGACGATATTTTAAACTGAAAAATGTGTACAGATAAAATTCCAAGTCAGTTGTTTAAACTGATGAGAAAAGCACACTGTTCCTGACAGCACCTTTTAATCCAGTAGCACAAATAGATTTCAGCATGCTGTCTAGAATAACTTATTACCAACATCAAGTCTGAAGCCGTTTCTCAACTGTCTGCTTTTTTTTTTTTTTTAAAAGGACCTTTCTCTATTCCTTATTACGTAGTTTTTCTTTTCTTTTCTGAAGAGCTGCACAATTGACCAGTGATCAGAGTGGTAAATATAGAGTTTGCATTATGGAAAATGTAACTGAATGGAAATTTGATAAATTTAAATAAAGTTTTTAGTAGGGATGCCAATCCAGGGATCTGGGATTGAAAAATGCTCAATCCCGGGACTACCGGATCCCGGAATTAACATTCCTAATAAAAAAAGGTCTAATCCTGGGATTCAAATCCTGGCATTTTTAGGGCCAATTCCTGGGATCCAGGGATTGGCCACCCTAGCTCTAAGGTTTAGGGCGGTATTCGATCCATGGCGCTATTTCCAACAGGATTGTCACATTACTCTAGAGCAGATCACTAGTAGACAGAAAGGTACAGTATAAGCTGCGAGTGATACTGAATCGGAGCCAAGAGGAGTTGGGACTACAGTAAGCAACAAGCAAAACAACGGAGAACTGACAGTTATACAGGGAAAATACTGCTGAAAACTTGTTTTTAACTTTCCAGAGATGACAAGGGGATATGTGCACAATGGCCCTTATTCTGATCGGTGCGGACTTTTCCGCATTCTTTCGGATGGCGTTTTTTAGCCGTCTACGCATGCGTGGAGAACGCTACGCGCATGTGCCACGCATGGTCTCCGTACTTGTTCTCACTAATCCCGTACAGAAATGTGCACCGCATTCATTCGGGCAATAGGGGTGTGTTATGGGCGTCATGCGGAATGACACAGGGGCGTAGTTTCAAAGTGGGCTAAACTGGGCGGAAACATGGGCGGACACGGGGGAGTACACATATTTTGGTAGGCGTGCATTCGGACAGCACGCCGAATGCACGCGAACAAAAAGGGAAGAAATGTGCGGTGTCCAAAAGGTTACTCTTGCTTTGCGGACACCACTCGGTCATGCGCTAGACAATCGGAACGCCTAATCAAGACGGACGCACCTCAACCAATGTCACCTGAACCCAATACAATCACATACTTTACCCATTACTTGTCAATTACACGCTTCTCACTGCTACAATTGGAAGCATTGCAGCTTAAAGGGAACATTACATGCTGCACTTGTCACACACTTTTACACTGCAAATAATGCACACAACTTAATAATATTAATACTAATACACATGCCACTTCTGCATGTTTAACTTAATACAGACATTTGTGGGGCCAAAATAACATTTATTAAACAAACTTTGGCAAAAATTTAAAATACATAACAAAACAAATGGTACCATACCAGGACAAAAATTACATAATAAAGAATAAATAGCCACAGCAGAATCATTGGGAACACATCAGGTGGCTTCACAACAAAAGTACAGCACCAACACTTCAAGTACAGCACACTGAAACAGGGCAACAGAGGAACCAAACATGACATTTGAACCGCGGGCAAAAGTGGTGACCCTGGGCACGGATTTGGACACAGGCTGCTGACACACACAGCTCAATGGAAGATTTGGGAAGACATAACGGTGGAGATTAATGGGGACACAAGTTCATTTGCGAGCACGTTTGGCCCTGGCAGGCTCCTTGCCACGTGCAGCAGCTCTTGTGCCTCGTCCACGGCCAGAGGCTGATGGTGGCTCATGTGGAGCGCATGCTGGTGAGGGGGTGGATCTTCTCCCCCCTCTGGCAGCAGGGAGTGATGAGGTTGGTAATGCACCCGAAGCGGGTGACATTAGGGCCCTATTGCTGGTAACTAGCTCCACCATAAGTTCATTATGGCGGAGGAGGAGGTCGTTTTGCCGCAGGGCTTGATCAGCCAGCTCCTGCAGGCTACCAGCAATAGCTTGGTGGCTGGCAGCCATAGCTTGCTGGCTGGCACTCATAGCCTGCAGGCTCTCAGCAATAATCTGCTGGCTGGTGGTCAAACCCTGCAGCACCTCCTCGGCCCTACGCACCCGCTCGAATGCCGACTCTCCCTGCTGCACAATACTATCCAGCACACGGCCCCACATGGACAATTCAGCCGCGGACAATCCCACCGGCTGCTGCTGTACGGGCCTGCTACTGGGGCCAGGTGGCACAGACTCCACAACCTCCTCAACAGAATCTTGACCAAGCGGTGGCGATGCTGTTGAACAAGAAAATTCCAATTACCACACATTCCATGCAACATTTAAAACATCTACTTATGGCCTGGCAAATAATTACCTTCAAGAGTAGAAGCCATCACTTCCACTGGGGACTCGCTGTCTATAGTGCTCACCCCCCGGACCTCCTCCACTGCAATACAGCACTGGGCCATCTCTTCCAGGGGGGTGAGCTCCAGCTTGGATGGCATGGGGCCAGCCCCAGAGGTCTGGCTGTGTTGCCACCGGTCGGTCAATTTCTTCTTGAGGTTGCCTTTGAAGTCGTGCCACCTGCAATCAAAGTGTACATATTAATACATGTAACTCCTCATGTTTGCTGTATCACCCATTGCAATATGATACATAATACAACATGTGCCTACTGACACCAACCTTACATTATATTCATTTTTCATACCAACCCTTAGCAGATACAAAAACATTCACCCTCCAATAACTATCAATTCAATGTCATGGCCAACATGTCTGTGCCTCCAAGCAACGTGAACACCCATTGCCCAACTAGATCTAATATTGAATGTAAACATTACTGGACTTGTACTACTCTAATGTAACACACATGTACTTGCCTCTTCTTAACATGCTCTGCCTGTCGAACTTGTGGAGCCACTGCATTAATCTCCGCCGTTATCTCCTCCCAGATCTTCCATCTCCTTGTGTGTGTCAACTTCACCACTGGACACTCAATTAAATCACGTGCCCGGGTCACCAGGATGTCAAGCTCCCGCGGTTCAAATGCCATGTTTCGTGTTGTGGGTTCCCGTGTTGCCCCACTGCGGCCACGGGCACTGGCACGGGCACTGCCACGGCCCACCGGTTGCTGTACCTGAAGTGCTGGGCTGGCTACTCTGTTGGGAAGCCACCTGCTGTGTTCCCAATGATTCTGCTGAGGATGGCCCAGCTGCTGATTGGCCTGATGTTGATGGGCCAGCTGGGTCCTCTGGGTTGAGGGGGACATAGGTAGTGTTGGCCTCCATGCGGGACAACAGATTCTGCACCACCTGGTCTTCCTCTGACTCTGAGCCTGGCATGTTTGCAACAAGTGTTTGCCTTTCTAGGACAACCTTAAATACTATTTCTGTAATTGGCGTTAATCAGCTGCAACCTGCGTTCCGTACGGCCGCGTCCCGTACGCCAGCGTTAACCGTGCGGCGCATACGGGACGCCCCTTGGTGTTGAAAAATATGTCCCAAAAACCTGGCAAACTCAGTAAGTCTGATTTATTTTCTAAATGCAGATTCCAACACCAATGACCAAATACAACTGCGGTCAGACATGCAATGTATATTTGAATGTACTTCTGTACTGTGCACTTGTTTGCTATGTAGTACAACTGACACTACCCATTTCATATGTCAATCCAGTCCACCACTTAGCCACAAGTAATCAGTGCTAGCATCCAAATCACATGTGAAAGCACTCCAAATTCAGCCCGGATTCTAGCTACTTCTCATTCCACCTCTGTAGTATGGCCCAGTAGAAGGTAAGTGTACACATGGCACCATGGCGTAATTTTGGGAAAAGGTCTGCCACTATTTGCTATGTTTCTGTGGCATAGCTTTCATTCTAAAATAGCTGTTTAGTACCTTGTTGAGTTAGGTGTAAGTGTCTAGTGATGCAGACTATTTCATCAGGTGCTTATACCCATGTTTGGTGAATTTTAGAGATTATATATAATGTGTTTACATCTTAGTTTAGACTGTGTGTTTAGGATGGGGGTGCGATGCAATGGGTTAGCCGTATGTTCGGGCGCATACACGCTGTTAGTGTAAAAATGAACAATAAAGTTAATACCAAATATCACTCTAACCAACCAATGACAGCACATGATAGTTTGATTAGTGCCACTCCTAAAATGGCTTCCTACCAGCGTGCAGAACCCTTCTCCACTGCGGAGCTACTGGCGCTGGTAGGAGTGATGGAGAGGAGACTGGGGCAGGCAGGCCCCTTCATTACAAATAGGGACAAGCGCCGGGCATATGTTGCGGCCCGGCGCCGCATATTCGCCCGCACTCATGTGCGGAGGACCATCGCCCAACTGGAGAGGCGATGGTCCGACCTGCGGAGGCGGGAGCCGGAGCGTCTGCAGGCTCTGAGGCGGCGTCTGCAACTCTGTAAGTATTTTGGGCAAATACATATAATTGACAGAGGCCAGGATTCGGTCTGGTTCACAATTTTTAAAATGGAGAGTAACAAACAGGCAGCCAATCAGCTCCTACCTGGCATTTTACAACTACAGTCTGTGACATGACAGGAAGGATCTGATTGGCTGCGTGTTTATCACTCTACATTGTATCACTTTTGAAGGCTAGTGCATCTAGGCCATTGAGTGTTTGCATTTTAACATTATTTAATATTAATATTACATGAGGTCAATTGGGTGTTTATGACATAGAAAAGCCATATACTATATGTGTGATATATAACACATATATAATGTGATTATGAGATGTACTTGTTAGAGTAATTTCAATGTGAAATGACACTCACCCATTTTGTATGTTTAACCCACAGCGCGGGAGAGAGCAAGACAGGCCCGTCAGGAGGCCCAGGAGGTGGCCAGTGCGGAGGCCACAGAGGAGGTGGGCAATGAGGAGATGCCCATTGAGGAGCCGAGACAAGAGGTGGGCATTGACGAGGAGTCACAGGCCCAGAGTTATGTGACAGAGGAGGATACAGAGGAGGCACAGGAGGTCGGGCAGGAGGTGGAAGTGGAGGAGGAGGAGGTGCCCCTACCCCTGGAGGATGTTCCACCACCTCCCAATGTGGAGGAGGACGACCTGGTCGAGCTGCCTGCCAGGGGTAAGTAGACATAATGCTTCATTAGTGAGTTAGGTACAGGTTGTTATGTCGCACAGCTGATTCAATTTTCCTATAATATAGTAAAGAGTAGTCCCAAAAAATGGAAAACAACAGACACACTTTGGTCTTATAGGCCCATGCTGCAAATGTGCAATCTGGATGCTCATGTAAGTGATGAGTGTTAATTTATGGATGCTCTTTGTATAGAAGCCACAAAAACACTTCAGTGGAATATGGGCAGGCCTGATTTCTACTGGAGTCCCATGTGGGCAGTTTGCATGGGCCCCCCTCTAGCCAGTGTGCCCGTGTTGTTGTCATGTATTTTTTTAAGGTATTATGTATGATGGATTGAGCTTAGAAATTGTTAGTTGTATGGAAGCGGATTAGTTCTGCCCTTGCACCTATGTGTCAAATGTGACAAGGAATCATGAAGTAATGGGCAGAGGAAGTAGCCTAGCATTTTCCTGTGGTATCTATTCTATCTATCTATCATGCAGTTTAGCTATTAAGCAGTAACATGCAGGTATATATGTATGGGTCAATGTGGCATGTTGTAGTGGGTGTATTGTTTTGAGTTGAGTGAGGAGTCTTTGGCCAGGACAAGTGTGAGTGATCCTCAAGTGTGGTTGTGTTTTTGATATATAGATTGTGAAATGTATATGTCACACAAGTGTGTGGGTGTGGTGGCAGCATCATGATCATATATTTGATGACATAACATACAAGAGTGGATAAGTTTTTTTTTTGTATGTATGATTTCGCATGGTGTAGGTCATGGGTCTTCAACCTTTGGCCCTCCAGATGTTGTGAAACTACATGTTCCAACATGCATTGCCACATTTTTTCCTATAAGAGCATGCCAAAAAACCTCAGGGCATGCTGAGACATGTAGTTCCACAACATCTGGAGGGCCACAGGTTGAAGACCTGTGGTGTAGGTACTTAGGATTGACTGTACAAGGTGTACGTGAGTAGCATAATTAATGTTGTACCCCCTTTCTCATGCACACAGATTACCAGGAGCCACCCCAGGGAGTGAGAGGGGCTCTCATGAGCTTGAGAGAGGACCTGAGGCGGATGACGGCCCATGTGGAGGACCTGTGTGTCCTGCTGCTGGACCAGTGATAGTGGTCCTTTTGTTATGTTTTTGAATAAAAGTTTGCACTTGTTTAAGAAGTTGACTGTGTGTTATTTTAGTCTTTAACATTAAAAGTATAAAAAGCATTTAACACACAAACATGTGGATGTTTAGATATGTACACAGCAAAAGGGTAGATAACATTTTTATCCCCATAGGGAATGTTAGGGTTAATGTATAGTGCTTGTAAGTGTTTAAGGATCAATTAGCTAAATAACAGATGACCAGGAGCAACAATCTGTTCTCAAAGTGGTTTGCTAATTGCATAAGTGTGTCATGTGATCTATGTGGGAACTCTGATAACAGTAGTCTTGTTGTATGCGGAAGTACACCGCATCTGGGCGTAGTGGCCGGTTCGCGTCCGTTCTGACGCGGGAAGGCCGTGCATACGCGGTCAGACCGTGCAGAATCGGAGTGTTTCCCCCGCACACGCATGGTTTATATGTCGTCCGTACACACGCCCTGTTCTTACAGAGTGAGTCCGTCCGAGTGCGGAGGACACGTGGGCGTTTCTACGGACGATGCCCGCACGCTGCCGCACAGCGATGCGTGCGGCCCGCACCGTAAGAATTCGGAAATATCCGCACCGATCAGAATAAGGCCCAATATGAACTGTACTGTAGGTGAGTGGACAAAAGTATGAGAATCGCTGGTGCTCTAGCAGTCACTGTCCTGAATGTCTAAATAAGTAAAGAAATGATTATTTTGCACTGGAAAAATCTTTGACAGCTGTGACTGAAAGCAAGAACAGGCTGGGTTTGCCGCAACTGAGCTCGAGCAGAGTCGATAGCTGGGTTAGTGGCCAGACCAGATCCAGGTAGATGATGGGAATGGAGTTATTAACTCCTGTAGCTGGCTTGGCAACCAGAATGGAGAAGTCTTGGAGACCAGACTGGAACTGGTTAGATAACTGGACTGGAACTGGGACCGCAATTGGATTGGAGCCGGAAACTCATGAAACTTAATAATCAGATGACTGTTCAAACATGGCTGAGCCAATGTCTAGGTTTTGGAGGGAACTGTGCCACAGAAGAAAAGTTTGGAGAGACACAGCAAAGTTAAGAAAGATATTTTGATACTGGGGGTCATGATTGAATGCACTAGCTACTGTACATCATAGGAAGAAGCTGATTGGTTACTAAGGGCACCTTCTCCAAGTGTCCTCTTTAGAAGGTTTCATGCATCTCCCACATAGTTCAAGATAGATATACCTGCAGGCAGATGAGAAAGATTGAAACAATGAATGTAGTCTAAAATACAGCCAAGAATAAGATATACTTGTGGCTATGCTGGGGCAAGTCCAAGGTCTGATTTTTTGGTATGCAAATATTTGATTTGGACACATACTGAGTATTTTTTTCCTGTTGAGTGTGGTGTCATTAGAAAAGTCCAATTGTAGTGCCACTTCAACTTATGCCAACAGTTGTAGTGCCCCTTACACATTATGCCCACTTTTGTAGTGCCCCATATACATTATGCCCACTATAGTGGTGCCCCTTACACATTATGCCCAATATTTAAGTGCCCACCCTACATTAATCCAAAAGGTGCAGTGCCCCTTACATATTATGCCCACTTTGGTAGTGCCCCATACACATTATGCCCAGTATTTAAGTGCCCCTTACACATTACGCCCACTGACTGAGTGCTTCTTACATATTATGCCCACTGATTTAGTGCCCCTCACACATTAATTACCTGATATGCCCCAATGTGCAGCACCTGTGTGGAGAATTGCAGGACGGACAGTGATTTTGTTGCCCCCACACCATGTCTGACACCTCAATGTACTACAGTACTGTGAAGAAATGCTAATTAAACTACCATTCCCAGAAGCCCTTGCTACCTGATAGTTTATTTCTTCACAGTACCAAAGAGTGCTGCACGGCAGTCCCAACACCACTGCCTGACCTGCGATGATCCCAGCAGGTGCTAGACATAGTTTATGCATGTTCCTGTCCCAGCTGAGCTAGGTACTAGGGTTACTAGGGTACGAGGGTTTATGTGGCACACTACTCAGCTGCATAACCAGTGTATGTGTAAAACTGGCCCTGGGTCATGTTGAAGCACAATAATAGTTAAGCCACAGCCGTCGTCTAAACACAGTCTACGATCAAGTGGATCAGAATTGAAAAGATCAACTGTAAAGTTCAGTCAGATGTGGATTGAGTTACAAATAAGTAAGATTGGTAGAAGGAGGTTGAATTTAAAAAAAAAAAAAACATACTGTGCAGGAGCCATACTCTAACTGTAATAACCTAGCAAAGTATTCAAGTAATGGACTTTGGTTCTCTGTCCCTGGAGAGATAGAGAACCAATGGTACAGATAGACAGTGGCATAACTCCCAGAAGATAGAGCAGCAAATTTGTTTTCCCTTTGTATTAATAGGGGAGACCTCCAACTTACCTCCAAGCAACTGGGATGAACTTATGACCATGTAAATAGAAGAAGGCACGGTTTCACCTACAGAGATTATGGGGGTCATTCTGGTTGACCCGCAAAGCTGCAAAATTTCCAGCTTTGTGGGTAATCTAAATGCTGCCCACTGCCCGCACAAAAGTCCGCCACAGTGTCTTAGATCTGCTGTGTCCCTGTACAGGAAGAGGGCGGGCAGCTGACCTGCTGATGTTACCTGCCCACCCCCGCAACCGGGTTACGGCCGCATTAGCATGGGAAAGCCCAGCATTTTCATGGGGAGGCCCATGAAACGCTGGGCGTAGCCATGGGTGCTACCCCTCGCCACTGCCCCACATCCCCTGCCCGCACTGCTAGGTGCGAATGGGCCGGCGAATAAGCAATTTGCCACGCCCAGTTGAACAAAGCGGCTGCACATGCGCATAGAAGTACATGCGCAGTGGCTAAACATCAATGAGCGAATCAATGAGAATGGGGCCTATATCCGGTGAGTAACTCTCCATGTTGGCTTCCTGGCAACGACAGCACATGGGAACCCACCAGCCGGTCAAGGTGATTAAGGTAATCACCATCCACTAAGCAATGAATATTAAACTGAAAGAAAACCCTTACCTGTACCATGGACTGCAAACAGTCAGGAAGCTCCGATCTACAGTGCTGTAATTTTGAGGCTGGTTTGTAGACCGTCAAACTGAAGTACAGTATAGGAAAGCAAGAAACTGAACTGTAATTGAAAAGACTACATTACAAAACAGTGGCAAAGGGAATGGGCAATTTCAGTTAAGAGGAAACTGTGAGAATTGAGTTTATTTGTAGGAAACTAGGGAAGGTCGCCAATGCACGGAATGATAGGATGTTCACAAGCAGTTCAATAATTGCACTCAAATCCTTTTCATCAATGTAGCTTTACAGAGGTCAACATGTTAAGACCAAGAGGGAAAGTACATTTCAGATAGGATTTTAGCAAAATAAAAATAAAAAAATGTGATCTAAACATTTTGACAGTTGTCAGATATATTAAAGACTATACTGCCTTCTTTTAAGAAGCATCTCATGATCTCATGGAAATTGTGAAGGTGACCCCTATACGCGCAAAAGTGTACTGATATATCTTAGTGGTGCATCATAAAATGGTATGTATTGTAGTTAAATTGCTGACAGCTGGAATTCCTATTCATAGAATCCCTACAAGCAAATGCAGACGAAAAATGGACCTTATTCTGGTTCGTTCGCAAGGCCGTGAGCGTTCGCACTGGGCCAATATTTTCGCTATGCGCATGCACATTTCTGTGCATGTTTATGCGCTGGGTGTGTGCATACAAGGCAAACACTGTTCGCTGGGTTCACACACCCAGTCTTGCGAGCGTAGGGTGGGTGGAGGCGGGGTCGGCCCATTATCATATGGAGACGCCCAGTGTTTTATGGTTGTTACCATGAGAACACTGGGCATTCTCATGGCAATGGGTCAATGATGCAGGAGCGGGGGGCAGGCAGCTGATATCACCGGATGTCAGCTGCCCACCCATTTTCCCTCCCTATGTGCACACAGATCTACGGTTGCTCTGAGCAACCGTAGATCTGCGTGCACGTTCCACGACCATCAAATAAGGTGAGTGTTACCCCGTATGCTGCAAGTGGATGTAAAACATCTATTTGCAATCAGTGCAAACGTACGCGCATTGCGAATGCTAGGCCGGCGTACCATCATTTGCAAGGTGGGATCACTTGCAATTGTGCGAATTTGCATCCGAGCAAATGAACCAGCATAAGGTCCAATATATAGACAGATACACAACACCGATAAATCTAAACACCAACAACATCAAAATACTGACAGTCAAAATAATGACAAATAATACTGAATAGTTTTTCATGATTTAAAAAAACAACAACACTTGTCCATAGAGTACTTTACCATCCCAGTGGGCATAGAGGGAGAATATAATAGCATGCAAGCCCAACGAGCGCAGCGCGGGGATGCAGAAAACTTATACGGCGTCCTGCGTCGGTATTTTAACATGTTCGCCATTATGATCGTGTCGTTAGGATCATGACTGTAGGCATTTCACAGTCGGTATTATGTATGTGTTGGGATATTTACCATAGATATTTACACCAATAATTGTCGATAATTCAGTTGTAGATAAATCATATTGATCCCCATAAAATGATCTACACCCAAATATAGATGAGCCCCAAAGCTGTTAGTAAGATCTTTTGTGCTTGTCTCAGAAAAAAAACACAGCTACAGTATGGGTCAGGCCTTGTTCATGTATTGTATTGGGCCCATATAATATAAGTCTGCAAGAGAAACCTTATTTAAAATGCATGTAGCCATAGGGATCATTGGGGCAGATGTATTAAGCCTGTAAAGTGATAAAGTGGTGATAAAGTGGAAGGTGATAACACACCAGCCAATAATGGTGTTTGAAAAATGACAGCGAGGATTTGATTGGCTGGTGCGTTATCACCTTCCTCTTTATCTCCGCTTTATCACTTTACCTGGTAACACATCTGCCCCATTGTGCTTTATCACCAATTCTGTAAAATGGCACTGATGACTCCATTGAATGTATATATCTCTGATTTCATTCCCCCCCCCCCCCAAAAAAAAAAAATGTAACAGCTGCATTATATGGGTAAGGTGCAATGAGGGAGATTGCCAGACTCTTCGGGGAGACAGGGAGATTGCTACTTAAGACATGAATCATCACAGCAACTTATAATATACTAGTAAGCCCGCTCTAAGCAAATGCTTCAAAAGCTAGTCTACTACCTTGTGATTGCCTCTGTGTTTGTACATGTGTGAGAGATTTGAAATATGTTAAGGATATGTTTCTTCATTTTACCTGGCAAACTTCTGATATATATATATATATATATATATATATATATATATATATCACATGATACTTCCAAAATATTACCAAGCAGACATTGTTATTCATCATAATGACCTGTTAGGTTTACCTTATATATAGGCAGTGCTATTTTCCAGCAGGAACCAAGTCAATAAAGGTGAGCACACCCAAAGACTATAGTAACTAAACCATTCAACTAAATCATGTCAAAGCAAAGGTCTGGTTACTGAATCGTAACACTACCACCATACATCTGCTAATGAACTAAGACAATAACAGGACATCTGCCGCATTAGGTACACCAAGAGACCAAAACACCAAAAATACCAAAAAAGGTATCCACTCAAACTTGTAGTATACCTAGGCATCCATGACAGAGGCGGTGCTTCCCCCATTACGGCAGTACTCCGCCTCTGTCATGGATGCCTAGGTATATTACAAGTTTGAATGGATACCTTTTTTGGTATTTTTGGAGTTTTGGTCTCTTGGTGTACCTTTGGTGGTATCCACAGGTGCTATTAGTTGCTTATTGCATTATTGGATTTGGCTGATTCTGGCAGTCCCCACTTTGCCATTCTACGTTACTAAATTTAAATATATTTTAATACTCTTTTATGTTTTCAGTAAAACCTTTATTTATTTTATTAACTTTTTATGAATTAGTTAATTATATGGTCGAGACAGCTTTCAGACAGCAATCAATTTCAAGCAGTATTAAATGATAACATTATAAGTAACATTGAGCCTCTTGCAATGCACTTTTTAAGGGGAAAAGCTTGGGTTGGTTACTATTATAGGTACATTCACATAAGTACCCCTTAAACCACCACCTTTGTCACAATTCTTGTAATTTTAATATAAAAGAGAAGTAGAAGATTAACTATAATGTCTTAGGTGTAAAAAAGTAACAGTCTACTTACCCTGGCTGCACATAGAAAGTTATTTAATGTCGTAATAAATTTTCTGCATTCCAGAATACGATCAATAGTATCCAGTGTGGTTTAAAATCAATAAACCACAGTCAAAATGACACTATAAAGGCTGACTGATATATAAAAAAAAAATACACAGCAACCTCAGGGAATGACTTCGACTTCTTAATCTTGGCTTAAAATAGAAGCACTGCACTGCTCAATGTTTATCAACACTTATAAGGAGAGGAAATTGCGAAAAAATGGACTTGCACGATATTTTGCCTAACATGAATTGGATCAAATTCGTTTTTTTTTTTGTGTTTTTTGAGTATTATTAGAAGTTCTTTTAAATATTTTTTATATACTTTTTTTAAAAATACATTTTAATTTAGTTGTGGGTTAAAACATATATGTACAGTTGTCTACGGAAGGTCAATTTACATTACTAATGAAATTTTTTTCAAATTTTAAAAAATGATTTAGAAATGTATTTCCTAATCAAGGTAAAATTCTGATAGTAGGTTTATCCTTGGTGTGGCATGTTTTATTCTGACCTACTGTGTTAGTGCTTTGTGGGTTTATTGGGAATTTTAGCTGCTTCATTTCAATGCTCCTGGTGACTAGGGGTCTCGTTTCTTGCTTCTGTGGTTGATGCCCACCCTTATATTTTTAAGTTGTTGTTATTGGCTTTCCTTGCGGGATAGAGCTCTAGTAGTGGCAGCCTAATTGTAGGTTATGAAGTCATCTCCCTCGCACTACAAATGATTGGACTAATTCTAATATTCTGGGGCCATTGACCCCACTGGTCCAAACTGGATTATATAGTGTCATTGCACAGGGATAACTTAAATTGATGATGGGCTGGCAGTTGACGCCCAACTAGGTCTTGATGATTGAAGACATGAGTTGGGTTGTAGCTGCTACTGTCCATAAATTATTGGTCTGCTGGACATACCGAATGGCCCAACATAACTGTGGAGCTGGAAGTGGACCGCATTGGACAGTATATTCTGCCCCTGAGTGACCAATATTTCCCCTGTTCCTTCACACTGAAGGAATTAGGAAATATTTCCTACCAAGCACAGAGAGTAGATATTGCTCGTCCATCACTGTGAGATATCATGGCCACAATATATGCTGATTACCAGGCTGTCAGATAAGATGCCTGTTGGCCGCCACTGATTATTAATATTGTTCTAATCTTGGTGAATCCTTTTGGTAACATGTTCTCTTGATCTCAAAACGAAACTTCACTTTGAGTAGCGCCAGCTGTTAATGAGGGTTGTGCATGAACAGTTTAATAAAGGTAAATTACAGACAGTCTGGTGCTTAAGATCAAACACAAAATCAGCTAAAACATATTACTAATTGCAGTCATTGTAGTCTGAGATAATAATATGGTTTAACTGTGATGTCCAATCTGATTTGATATCTTTTGTAATATTAGCGTGAGCTAATATTATGGTAATGTTATTTGAGATCTGTCATAACTTAATAATTACACTCCAAACAGACAGCCTATACCAGCACTGATTAATCATTTATAAGAAAATAAGGTACTTGTGTACTAGCACGGCGCCCCGATAATTAGTCGCCCGATTTTTTAATCGAATCGCATGCCATACACCCGATGGCATGCGATGCGATTTTAACGCATATACGATAATAAATTGTATAAGCACCCTAATGTGTGCTTTTAAGCACCCTAATGGGTGCTTACAATGCTTAAATGCACCCCCACGCCACCCCCCAGTATAAACGTGAACCCGAAGTGTGGCGAGCGCAGCGATACGCGTCCTACAACCTTTTCATACCCCCACTATCCACGTTGGCGTGGAGTGGAGGGGACGCGGATACCTGTGAAGCCCGCGAGGGGACGCGGATACCTGTGAAGGTATCTGCGTCCCCTCGCGGGGCTCGCTGCGCTCGCCACGCTGTGCTCGCCACACTTTATAAAGTCAACTCCACGCCGACGTGGATAGTGGGGGTATGAAAAAGGTCGTAGGACGCGTACCGCCGCCCCTCGCTGGCTCGCTGTGCTCGCCACGCTTCGGGTTCACGTTTATACTGGGGGGGTGGCGTGGGGGTGCATTTAAGCATTGTAAGCAGCCATTAGGGTACTTATACAATTTATAATCGCATCCCATCGAATTGTATGGCATTGTACAACATCGGCCGATATCGCGTCGCATCGCATCGCATGCGATATGGTCTGCGATGCGATGGGCGCCGTGATAGTACACAAGTACCGAAAATAAACCTTTAATAGGCTCAAACTGGAAAAAATCAAAAAGTGTGCTATAATCCCCAGGTGCATAATCTGATTTAAAAAATTGATTTGAGTAAATATATAGAGGTTTACAGAGAGTATTTGATCATTGCCATCAGTCCCTGCCCCAATGGACCTTATAATCTATAGTCTCTACCACATGCCACATGTACACGCATACACATTCATTAATGGGTTAATTTTTCGTTGGGAGACAATTAGCCTACCAGTATATTTTTGGATTGTGGGAGGAAACCGGAGTTCCTGGAGGAAACCCACGCAAGCACGGTGGTGAGTATACAAACTTTGCACAGTGAAGACAATGGTGGGGCTGTCTGGATGGTGTAATGGTTAGCATTATTGCCTCACAGCACTGAGGTCATGGGTTGGATTCCCACCATGGCTCTAACTGTGCGGAGTTTGTCAGTGGCGTAGCTACGTTTTGGGCGCCCCCCCCCCCTCGCCGCCCCGCCGAGCACCCCTACCCCGCCGAGCACCCTTACCCCGCCGCCCATGCATTGCAACCCCCCCCTCAATCCCCCGCAGCGCAGACTTACCTATGGCGCTGGTCCCGGCGGCTCCGTTCTTCTGCTGAGGACCACCAGAAAATGGCCGCCCCCATACAGCAGACAGTTTCAGATAACTGTGTGCTGTATGGGGGCGGCCATTTTCTGGTGGTCCTCAGCAGAAGAACGGAGCCGCCGGGACCAGCGCGATAGGTAAGTCTGCGCTGCGGGGAATTGAGGGGGGGTTTAACTATAGCACCGCAGCCCCCGGCGCCCCCACATGCACAGCGCCCCCCCCCCGCGGTGGCGGGGGCTGCGGTGCTATAGTTACGCCCCTGGAGTTTGTATATTCTCCCCGTACTTGCGTGGGTTTACTCCGTGTGTATGTCCCAAGAGATTAAATATCTCCTGCTAACTACATTAAGTCACTGCATGCAGTCAAAATCTAGTCAAATTGCTTAGCAAGTGACTGCAAATCTCTCTGTGTGTACAGAATGAGAGATTCTGATCGCAATCTCTCATTCTGAACCACAACCCGGACTTTTTTTGCTTAGCAAAATTGCTTAGCACACATCTCTACGTGTGTATGCCCCTTTACTATCACTCCTGACTTCTGCTGAATCTGCTGCTTTCTAACTTACACTTCCTGTCATCTCCCTCTGCAGGAGGCTTGCATGTGATCACTGCCTGATCTCCAAACTTCTCCCAATCAGTGCACAGGAAATAGCCCTAGCTAAAACTAAATAGTTATTAACTCTTGCAGTACCAGGGTATTACACTGGGCGTTCCCCTGCCCACTCCCTCTGAAGCCCTTTGTTTCAGGGTTTGTATATGCACATAGACCCGCTAGCGCAAACCTCAAAACATTGCAGAAGAGGCCAAATTCATACCCTCCAACTGTATCGATTTTGCCGGTACAGTGAAGTTTCTAACGGTCTGTACCGGCTAAAAGAAAGTGTACCGATTGTACCATTTTCTTGTGGTTTCAGGCAGTTACTTCTCAGCTGAGACATAGAATCGGTCCCAGCGGGTAGAGAATCTGTTTATCCTGCCATTTACACCTCTTCTGCACAGTGCACCCGTTCCCAGTGGTGCATTGAGGTTCCTGGCCAGCGGGCGTCGCAGCGCAGCATCGCGGACCCTTCCGCATTCACGCATGCGCATTTGCAGTTTCCAGGAACTGCCACCAATGCCTGTGTATGTGCAGCTCTCCCCCCTTAGCCGGTGATGTCAGAGCCTGGTGATGCTGCTGATGTGATGAGCAGGAGATTCATAGGGAACAGCCGGTATCTGTAACTTCTCTGGCCCCAGGGCTCGCAGCCACTTCCCTTATTCTAGCAGCCTCCGCCTTTCCCTTCTGGCCAGCCTTCTCTCCCTAGCGTGTCACCAAAAGTAGTGGATAGTAAAGGGGGGAATTGACCACTCCCCCTTTTCATGTGACCACGCCCTCTATGGCCACACACCCCTGTACTGATTTTTGACACCATGATGTTTGAGGGTATGCAAATTCGGCCAGAATCGGCCCCAAAGTCATTTATAGTCAACACAGTTAGGGACCAAAAAAAAAGTGATTCTGTTTTGTTCCACTCATCTGGCGTTTTTAGTTAAAAGGGCTTTAGATTTTCTTTAAATTGTTCTATTCTTTCTGGCAGACATCGGTCTGTAAATCTTTTTGCACATGTCAATAAAATGAATGTATACAACCAAGCTGTTGCTGTAAGGGTTTTAGCATCTGATTCAAGGATTATTATGAATATGAATTTTAGTGAAACAAGAATCAATAAATAAAAATGATTGCAAAGTAAATAAAGTTTTTTTTTTTCAAGAAAGTCGCTGAAGCTGAACTTGGTTGGGGCACTAAAAGCAGACAGATGTATATTTTACAGGAACAAGATGGGAATCTGCGAGACGTAGTTTATACTGATGTAGGTATTCAGATAACATGATCTATCATTGTCACATGCTATAAGGACAATGCCATTCACAGTGCCGCAATACGCGTTCTAAAGAATGTGTTTACCTTGCAAAGGAGACGTTGATATTTGTCAGTTTTCTCCAACGTTTGCTTACTATTATTTTACTACAGTATATGTGCTATCCACGGATAATGCATAGATTCATACATGCGGAGATTCATATATGATTTTTTAAGCTCAGTAATATTAAAACGCTGAATATATATATATATATATGTTTATGTATTCAGCATTTTAAGATGACTGATTCAAAAAAACGTATATGAATGTATACTATATATGAAAATGTACTGTATATATATATATATATATATATATATATGAATCTATGCATTTTGAAAAGGGTGCATCGGATAAGACTGTTGCTAGGAGAAGCAGGGATTTTCCTTTATGGAACTGCTGGTGATGGTACTTTCTGTTTCATTGGGCTAGTTGTACTTACTGTAGCTTAAAAAGTAATTCAATGGAGAGTGATAAACAAGCAGCCAATCAAGGGTGCCGGATGACAGTCGGGATTCCTACAGTCAGTACTCCGACATCGGAATCCCGACTGTTTAGATGCTCCTATAGTCCGGATCCCAACAGACAGGGGCTATTCTCCCTTGTGGGGGTCTACAACCCCTATAGATGGAGAATAGAACCTGTGGCTAGTGAAGCGAGCCACCGAGCAAGCAGCATGGCCAGCGCAGTGAACCAACAAGGGGTGTCTTCTTGCTCTCCCCCACGTCGGAGCGCCGGCGTATTGGGGGTTCCGATGTTGGGATACTGACTGTTGGGGTCCTGATTGCCGCACCGCCTACCACACCCGACAATCAACTCCTATCTGTCATGTCAAAGACTAGGTTTGAAACATGACCGGAGCTGATTGATTGGTAATTTGACACTTTCCACTTTATCACTTTCAAGGCTTAGTACATCTCACCCAGGGTGTGCCGAGATGGCAAGACGCTGCACACTGTTGGGATGAACGAAAACGTCTCCATCTGTATATAATATAGCGCTTTGATAAAGCTGCAGGGTGCAGTGAAATGCGTTAGTGGCTTGTTTCCAGCCCAAGGATATTGCGTGTGGACCACTCATTGTTGTGGACAATTGTCCCTGTTGCCACCACTAAGACCCCTATCTCTTCAAAAATTGTCGGACACCGAGCACAGGACCCCCAGGTGACCTACTACTACCATCTGTCTCCTGTGTCAGTGGGTTTCATACTGTGTTCGGAAGCCTCTCTTCAAAACCAGCACATTGTTTATTTCATCTGCGGACACCGCTCCAAGGACCCCTCTGGTGACCCACTTCACAGCTGTTCACCCCAATAAAAGGACATACCATCTAGTGAGTGGAAGCCCAATTCACCCTCTAGCGGCTGCTGATAGCGCCGCATCAATCGAGAGAATACTATCTTCACACAATTACAAAGAAGGATCTGGTAATGTGCACTTACCTTGAATATCCAAGTGGTAACCCCCCAATGTCCCTTCCACACTAAATATCCCCCTACAGTGGCTTGGAACTTGTATACATTTTATGTATTTTTTCTTTTTCAAGTTTTAATTATTGTATTTTATTATTAATAATGTATTATTCAGGTAAATTTCTATACTAGTAAAGGTTGTTACAAAATTTCCAATCATCTGGTATTGTTTTTTAATAGTAGCGCTGCTCTACTTGCCTTGTGCTTGTATTGCTTTGTATAATATAGCGCTACCCGGAATCTGTAACTTCTGGGTAGCAATATACAGTACTCTACAAAGTAGTCTCTAGCTTCTATGCATCTGTCCAGTAGGACCTCTAACATCTGTCTCCTCCATGGCGGTGGACATTTTTGTAGGAACATTTTCAGCAGATTCCATGCAGATGGCCAGACCCATTGGCATCTGCAGAGACCATGTGCCCCCACAGCGCCGGCTCCCCCAAGCCACCTCTTAGGCTGCAGCGCCATTGTTGCACCACTGTGCTCTGACTTTGATAACAGTATGACAGACATTGAAGATGAGCAGTGATTGAGTTGACCAAACACGTCCATCATAGGCACTGTACACTTCGACACGGTGTTCTTCAAATGCAGAAATCTGATTAGACTTCAGTTATTTATACAGATGGAGTATCTCTCAATAGAATTGCCAACCACCGCTGTGCACCATCCGCCGCCCTCCGCCTGCTCCCTGCTGCCCCCCCCCTGCAGCCCCCACTAGCCCTGCCTGTCTCCCTGAAGCGGAAGTGGGCAGGGAATCCACTCCCCATCGCCATGCTGACGAGGGCACGCGCGCGTGTGAGACGCACGCGCGTCCCCGTCAGATCTCCATCGAGATCTGGCGATTCTTCTGGCTGGCTAACAGCTCCATCTGTATTTTTAAAATGATATATATTTAAAAATTTGCAAAAACAAATAGGAATGTGAATAGTAAAGAGTAAAAAGATCTGTATAGAATTTCCGCACTCCTCTCTGCTGGTATGCAAGCCTAGATATCAGGCACAGGTTACAAAATCCATTTATTTATTTATGACTTTATATTATTTCATGTAGTGTAATCATTTTGTTCCAGTTGCTCATTTTAATATATCTGCATTTTTATAGGTTTCTGTGCTTGTTTTGTCCTTGCCTAAAAGTGTAGCTGGTATCATAAGGAAGAATACATAACAAAGCACGATTAACCAAAACTGCTATTTATTTCATAATTTAATGATGATGTAGAGAAACATTTGCATTTTATTACTGAACAAGAATAATTAAACACGCACAAATGAAATCCCAGATGAAAGCTACTCAACCACTGTAAAATATGCTGATCGTACGCCTTGGACGTTGTCACGTCTGTTACTTAGCGATTGCTACTGTATGTTTATAAAAGTGTGGTTAAAACTGTAGCATAACTTCAGCATTATACAGGCGTTAAACCCAGAAGAAGAACATCTAGGAAATTAGGAATATTGAAGAGCTGCTCTGTGAGTTCTCTTGCTCTAACCGGCAAACACCTCCTGGCGATATAACCTGGACACAGCACTGGACTCCTACAATTGTTTGTATTTGTACTTTCAGTTTCTTTTTCACAAACATTGGAATGCACAGCTGTACCAATTAGAGATGAGCGGTTGAGATAACCGCCCAAACTTTGGGGATCTGGGGTGATCTGAACTACTAATTTGATCTCCCTTCCCTCTGCCCCAGATCCCCATCTGAGCGAAAACTTCAAGATCCTGCTGTCGGATTTTGTGGTTTTGGTTAGGGCACCAATTTCATTGCGCCCCTTAAATTCAATAGACGGACACCATGAAAGATGGCGCCCCTAGTACTAGCCGTCACCCGGTCGGCAGACCACCGCATCCTCTGCCCCCACGGCAAGCTGTGACAGTCTGATAGGACTCCCTTAGCCAAACTGTTCATCTTTGGGTATCTGTCATTCACCATCCCCCTTTGCTTCCTGGCTGCCCTCTCTCTAGGCATTCCCTACATTATAATGGAAGATTTAATCCCCCTAATCTGTATCACCACAAAATCATTTGCCTCTAAACTTCTTAGCCCCACACCATTGCTTGGTCTCTCCCAGTGGTCATACACATCCAACCATGTGAATATGCACTTTCTTGATCTAGTCTTCTCTAACTGTTACATTTCTGACAATTCCAACTCCCCATTCCTTCACTCTTATTATCATCTGTTCTCTCTTAACGTATTCCTCATTGCTTCTCTATATCTACCACCTATGGCTATTATCACTAAGCATAACAGTGAGGCTGTCAGCACTGTTCCCTTATCATTACAGCTCTACTCTCTTCTCTCTACTAATCTCTCTCTTTCTCCTACCTTGAACAAGCTGCTTTCCTAGATTCATTTATTTATTTACAGTTTCTTATATAGCGCAGCAGTTTCCATTGTGCTTTACAATTATAGACAGTGGTATAACAAACTGGGTAACAACAGACAGACTTGGAGGTTAGAGGGCCCTGCTGCAAGCTTACAATCTATAGGGACATAGGAGGGAAACACAAGGACAGGCACCAGTAATAGCATAGCAGTCCCAACAAGTTACAGGTCCAGAAGGGAAGCTATATAATACATAATTGCCTCAGAGGGTTATGCGTGTAGAACCTGAATATGATAGGCTTGCCTGAAGAAGTGAGTTTTCAGGGAACGCTTGAAGGTTAGTGGAGAGTCTTATTGTGCGTGTATGGACATTCCATAGGATGGGTGCAGGCCGATGAAATTCCTGTAATAGTGAATGTGAGCTAGTGATCCATGCAGAAGAAACGCAGATCTTGTGCAGAGCGGAGTGGTCGAGATGGGAGATATTTTTTGTGCGAGCAGTATTTTATATAGAATGACTCCTGTACTTCTACTTTTTACATCAGTGACCACTATTTGCCCTTGCAGGTCAACATGTCCACCCTGGCATTCCAAATTCACTAAATATCTGCAAAAAAATGTATTCTGGTCTTCAAAACAATCATGTCTCTTTGCCACGGTCAGCTCCCTCCTCTGTCCACTCCCACCTTGACTACCCTCTTCACTCTCTGCATTTGACTTTGCCACCAACTCCTTATCCAAAATTCACTCCATACTATGCATCATGGCATCACATCCCTGCAGACCCTTAGCATCCCCCAACCACCCTTCCATATCCATCTTACCAAATCTGACTTCTTTTTACCCTGGAGATAAAGTATGGTCCTCCCCACTAGACTGTGGGCCAGATGCACTAAGCTTCAAAGATTATAAAATGGTGAGTGATAAACAACCAACCAATCAGATCCTGTCTGACATTTTTCAAACACAGTCTGTGACATGGCAGGTAGGAGCTGATTGGCTGGCTGTTTATCACTCTCCATTTTATCACTTTTGAAGCTTAGTGCATCTGGCTCTTTATCCCTTTCCTCATCCCCCACTACCTCTCTCCTTCTGTCTGTTCCCTGCTTGCCCATCTCCTAAATCTCTCCCTCTCACCAGGCACTGTCCTGTCAGCCTGCAGGTATACTCTTGTCTTGTTCTCAAGAAACCTAGCCTTAATACTAACACTCTCTCTAACTAGAAACTCATTTATCTCCTCCATTTTGCCTCCAAACTCCTTTGTAGAGTAGAATTGGAGATTTTTCCCACAGCAGCCAATCAGATTATACTTATCATTTATCTAGCATAATCTAGAAGATGTGAGCTCGTGTATGATTGGATTCATCTCCACTTATAAAACCCACACTAGCAAATATACCCCCATGAGTGTATTGCCTACAACCACCTTTCTTTCCTCTAATTCACTGCTTGACCCATTTCTGTCTGGCTTCCATACCCCCTCCACTCCACTGAAGCTGCCCTCACAAAAGTTGACCTCCATGGTGCCACATCCAAGTGTCATTATTCTCTACTTATTACCCTACTTTTCACACTGTGGACCATCCTCCCCTTCTGCAAAACCTTATTATTACTTCTCACTTAAAAACTTAAAACTGTTATTACTCTGGACTTTAACCTTCGGAATGTGAGGAACCCACCTTGATGAAGTCACATGGCTGGGATAGGAGTGTCCATTATTTTTTTTTTTGTCAAAAATATATTAAGAACCTTAATTTTCCTCTATGTTAATTGCACAGTTTATTATAATTGTTCTGATTGCCAATGTTCTAGAGGGAGATTTCTGCTGAATTTTTAAGTGATTTGGCTAAAGTGGTTAGAAATTAATCACAAATCGCTCAGTGTGTGCCCCGTAGCAACGTTGATGCACAGCGCTATCGCTGGTCTAGATCCTTCAAGTAATAAATTGATGAATATTTTTGAATTGAAGTGCCGTTCCCTGCCACATGCTTCCTCTTTGTTTTGTTTTTTTTTGTGTTTTTTCAAGGCTGTATTATTTTTGTTTCCCTTTAATTTTCACTTGACCAGTGTCTACTTTAGCACATTTTTGTGATATCATTGTTATGCTTCCATACAATATGAAAAAATACTTCCATAGAATACAGAAAACCTGTACTTGAAAGCAGCTGTGTGTTACCTAGAAGACTACAAGTCAATAAAAATCTATGAACGTTACAACTAAAATGATGTACTCTCCTTTTTATAGACAACCAGAATATAAATGTCATCTTTTCAAAGAGATAGGAAGAAGTGTGCCAGCTATAGCTAGCTATTGCCATGATTCGATTTAAATGAGTTATACATAAGCTTTGATGTCCAGTAGTGAGTTTACATGACTTTTACGATCCACTAATAGCTAAATCATAGACTTCAACATTAAAACAATACAATGTATTCAGGGCTGAACAGTCATTTTCTATCTTTTTACTTCTTCTGTAGATTACATCAACGGCTCATCCATGACCGCCTTTCCTCCTCTTTTAGCTTTTCATAAATTAATCAAAGCAGAAGTAAAGAACTAATCCTTTGGCATACATTACTGCCAGAGGCTCTTTTGTACATTACTTCCACAGCAGTGCTTAATTATAATACAGGGTTCCTGATGCTTTCAACACTTCCAGCAAGGGCAGGATTAAGGTCATATGATTGCAAGGTGATGGCTAAAACATCTAGGGACTTTGAATATACAGTAGATTGTCTACTGAAGGAATTTGGGTGATTTCCAATGTATAGGAGAAGTGGAGATGACAAGATATTAAATATTGAACTTTTTTTTGAAGTTGAAGAACTTTTAATGGTGTTATCCCCAAGAGGGTTTTGCTGAATACATTTATGCATTGATTTATTGAGAATTAACTGAGGCATATATTATTGCCACTCTGACCGAGACGCTTTCAATGGAATGGCTACGATTTAGTCCTTTCTAATTTTCAAAAAGATTTTCTTTTTGCCACATGTGTGTGCAGACATATCGATATTGTAGAGAAAACTAAAGACATATAAGAAGTTACAGAGAAAGGATCTATTTGAGTCTAGGACCCGGGCCATCTTAACGCATGAGCTTACAGTTACAGGCAGGGCCGGTGCTAGGCGCACACTCGATCCATGGTGGGGGGGCTCATCGGGGTGCCGGGTGATGCAGCGCGGGAGGGACCTGGGTTTAGCCGTGGCACTACACGGGGGGTGGGGGTGCGGCGGGAAGGGGGCGGGGTGGTGGTGGTGCCGGGTGATGCGGCGCGGGAGGAGCCTGGGGGTTCTCCTGCTCTACTAGCACTATGGGAAACTTACTGCTGCTGCCGGAGTCTCTGCGGCCCTCCGATCCAGGTCTGCTGCACTGACTTCCATTGGGGGGGGGGCTGCTCCAAACTGCCGCCCTCCAGTGGCCTAGGCAAATGCCTTAAGCTGCCCTAGCGCCCCACAAATATGCCGGATTAAGCCTTTAGGGGGGCCGGGTGACTTTAGATAGGGGGCCCCCTCCCACTTGTCATTACTGGCCCGCAAACTGCACAGGAGAATATTACACTGTCAAAACATAGAGTAAAGGCAGAAGAATTAATATATATATACACCACATAAAATGGTGATGTTTGTCCCTCTGTACCTTACCCTGTAGGAGACCTCACAGGCTCAGCACTGCCTCTGATTAAAAACCCTCCCATGACGAAGCTGCTGCTGCTGTCCTTCATGGGCCTGAGAAGCATGTGATGAGCTCCACCAATCAGAGCTCAGCACAAGCCTGTCAGCCTCTGACCTCTTGTGCAGTCTCATGGGACTTAGTCAAATCCCAGTAATGCACTGCACACTGTGTAGTCAGTGTGCCTTGGCTCCCGATGCTCATTACCATTAATCATTGTCACATTGGTAGATAGGTGAAGCTGCAGCACTACTCCACATAGATAGAGGGGGGCCCAGTGGTACTGACACCCCTGAGCCCTCCCTTAATCCGTCCCTGTCTAAGGTCCTTTAAGCAGGGGTTTGCTGATGCCTCTGTAGTTTCTTGTGAAGCTAGTAGAGATTGCTGCCCCACTGGTTTGGTTGTGAATTACACAACCGTGAATTACACAACAGTACTTATTTATTTAGTACCTTCTAGAAGATAATGGATAGTATCTGATTGATTGCCCATAGCTACATCCCATGTGATATAGAACTCCAAATTTCCCCCTGTGAATTGTGTGACATAAATTGTGCATTCCATATAAAAAATAATATATAAAAAAAACATCAAGGATGATATTTGTAGGATTGAAGGGAGAGGATGATGTTCTGCATATGGCATGACAACAGTGTGGGTAAATGACTACCTGGAAGATGGGTAGCTTGGCCAGAGAAGACACCTGGGTGCGGGCCGCACACCCTGCTCCTGGCTTGTGGTACCACTGGTGGCCACCCAACTCATTGTCCTCCCTATATAATAAAAGCCTAACATTGTTCCTCACCTCGAAGTTGTGTTGTTGTCTCACACACCTACAACCACACACAAACCTACACGCACAAACACACACAACACACCTACACACCGCATGACAGAGAGCCGGCCCCCAGCAGCTCTGTCATTTTGACGGGTTGGCAGCGGCGTAGCTACGTTTTGGGCGCCCCCCCCGTCGCCCATTCAAACCCCCCCCAATCCCCCGCAGCCTTACCTTTCGCGCTGGTCCCGGCGGCTCCGTTCTTCTGCTGAGTACCACCACAAAATGACCGCCCCCATACAGCAGACAGTTTCAGAGAACTATGTGCTATATGGGGGCGGCCATTTTGTGGTGGTACTCAGCAGAAGAACGGAGCCGCCGGGACCAGCGAAATAGGTAAGCCTGCGGGGGATTGGGGGGAGGTGTAACTATAGCACCGCAGCCCCCGGCGCCCCCATATGCACAGCGCCCCCCCCCCCCCCCCGCGGTGGCAGGGGCTGCGGTGCTATAGTTACGCCAGTGCGGGTTGGTGTGATAAAAACACATAAAAAATAACAACAACATGCAGAAAATCAACATATACATAGTAATATAATATATAGTATATGGTTAAAAGTATATTAAAGTTATAAACTACAGAATTTTTAACGTGTAGTAAGCTGGTGATTAGCAACAAAAGTGTCCTTTAGATCTCTCACGTTAGATTACTGGGGAAGCTGACTCATCTCATTCTCAACCAATCATTTTCTGCCCTTATTCCAACTGGTTGCTATGGGATACGAAACATTTTACTTGTACTGTACACTAGTTTTGTATATGTCCCCAATTAAAAAATAGGCTTTATTATTTACAAAAGAAACCCAAAAAGAACAGTTTGTGTTAAGCCATACTGTATATCGGATTAGTTTAAATATAATTCCGTACATCGTTCATTATGTAATCAGTCAGCATCATTGACATATGTTTTGGTACTTGTTTCCTAGCAGGGCGCCCGTTAGTAAAAAAAAATCGCGTCGGTCGCGTCGCGTGCTGACAAAAAATCGCATGCGATGCGACCGACGCGATTACCGCGATTTTACATAGGGAACAATGTTAAATGTCCCAATTGACCCGATTTCACATAGGGAACAATGTTAAATGCCCCCCCCCCAATTGTTAACGCCACTCCACGATCAACGTCAACCCGAAGCGTGGCGAGCGCAGCGAGCCCGCGAGGGGCGGCGGTACGCGTCCTCCGACCTTTTCATACCCCTACTATCCACTAGGGCGTGGAGTGAGAATAGAATAGTGTGGCGAGCGCAGCGAGCCACCGAGCCCGAAGCGTGGCGAGCGCAGCGAGCCCCGCGAGGGGACGCGGACACCTGTGAAGCCCGCAAGGGGATGTGGATACCTGTGAAGGTATCCGCGTCCCCTCGCGGCGCTCGCTGCGCTCGCCACGCTTCGGGCTCGGTGGCTCGCTGCGCTCGCCACACTATTCTATTCTCACTCCACGCCCTAGTGGATAGTAGGGGTATGAAAAGGTCGGAGGACGCGTACCGCCGCCCCTCGCGGGCTCGCTGCGCTCGCCATGCTTCGGGTTGACGTTGATCGTGGAGTGGCGTTAACAATTGGGGGGGGGGGGGCATTTAACATTGTTCCCTATGTGAAATCGGGTCAATTGGGACATTTAACATTGTTCCCTATGTAAAATCGCGGTAATCGCGTCGGTCGCATCGCATGTCATTATAATGGCATGCGATGTACATGCGATGCCCGCGATGGGCGCCCTGCTAGGAAACAAGTACCTATGTTTTTGTCACTTAATTTAGATACTTCATTGCATAACGGATCAACAGTTTCTAATTTTGTAGCCATACAGAGCTATATTTAAATACTTTAGAGATAGAGGGCCAGATGTGTCAAGCTTCAAAAAGTGATAAAATGGAGAGTGATCAACAGCCTGGCAATCGGCTCCTGTCTGACATTTTTCAAACAAAGCCTGTAACATGACAGGCAGGAGCTGATTGGCTGGCTGTTTATCACTCTCTATTTGATCACTTTTGAAGCTTAGTGCACTGACCCAGAGTGTTTTGCAGGGGACATAACCTACATACATGTGTTTGTCTAACTAGCTGAAGTTGAGACGTATTTATAATGAGCATGCAAGTGTGTCATTTATGGTCTAATTACATATTCAAATGCTATTCATTAAGTTTTTTAATCAGGGTGACTTTCTGTGGTTGTTATTCTTTCATGATAGCCCAATGATTTCCCGCAGGAAACCCCTTAAAAGAGAGACAGAATCTTTCCTGGGACTTGAAACATCAAATAATCCTTCAGGCGCTATCAAGATGTATTTTTTTTCCTTAATTTGTGTCAGATGATGAACTTTTAAAATTTTAATATGAACTGAACATTTTCCGTATTATTATGGATTTGGGAGTATGAAGGCATCTGAATTCCGGTTCCATCAGACGCATCACGTAACAGGTGGCAGGGCATGAATATCATTGTTTGGCTAAATGGGTCACGTCAAAGTTTCTGTTATATTTCATAAAATGTAATAAAACTTGTGTTCACTTGACGCGGTCTTCAGCACATTTTGAGGGTGATTCAGGTTGACTCGCATTTGGGAGAATCTGGTCCGGGGACCGATGTTGTTGGTCTGCGCATCCGTGGCATGGGCGGCTGACGTCATATGACTTCAGCGCTTGCCCAGATTTCGGACAAATGATAAAAGATAAACACGTTGAGAAAAATTAATAATAATAGAAAAAACCTATATGTGACTATTGACACTTTTTCTAGTCAACCTTTTGTACATGTGGTCCTAATGCATGTCATTATTATTATTATTATTATTATTATTTATTTATATGGTGCCACAAAGGTCCCACAGCGCCTAACAATACACAAATGTGCAAAAACTGATAACGAATTACAGTACAAGACAGTTTAGGACAAGTACATGGTTAATATGGATAGTTGCATCAGGGGACAGGACACTGCAGCAATCATCAGGGTGGCAGAGGTTTATATATTCTAAGAAAGGCACATGCTCGTGAGAGCTTACATTCTAAACGGGAGGGTTAGAAAGACAGGGGTAACACAGAAGGGGCAGAAGTGAGCATAAACAGAAGGTTAGGATGAGAGATGGTCGGGTTTTATGCAGGGTGGGAAGATGATCAGCTCAGTCTTCGATATTTTAAGTCTAAAAAAGTGCTGGGTCATCAAAGAGTAGATAGAGAGACAGTCGGGTATATGAGTGAGGAGAGAGGGAGAGAGATCAGGAAAGGAGAGGTAGATTTCAGTATTATCAGCAATAGATGTGATATTGGAAGTCGAGTGAATGAATGAGTTCACCCAGAGAGGACATGTAGAGAAAGAGAATAAGAAGAGGACCAAGAACAGAATCTTAAAAGACACCTTGGGTGACATTCTATGGGATGAGATTTGTGTTTTTTGGCGAAATTTTCACAAAAAAACGTGCGAAATCCAGTTTTCGCATATTTAATGAGATGCGAAAAACGTCAAAAATCGCCAATTTTGCCGCGAAATCGCACTTTTACAAAGTGCGATTTTAACTCGCCCCGGAACTCGCATCCAGATGTTTTCCCATTGAAAAGTATACAATGCGCATATTTAATGAGATGCGAATTTGGGAAATGTGTCTTAAATTCGCCAAAAAATTCAGACCAGGTTCTGATATGCGAGTTGGCCAGAACCCTGCACAGATCTCAATGATCTGTGCAGGGTTCTGTGGTAAAAAATGTGTTATTTTTTTTTTCTTGAAAAAAATTGCGTGGGGTCCCCCCTCCTGAGCATAACCAGCCCCGGGCTCATTGAGCCGGACCTGGTTCCAAAAATACGGGGGACAAAAAGCGTAGGAGCTTTCTCCGATGGAGCTAACAGCTTCATTCGCGCTGTCCCAGCGCAACAGAGGCTGAGAGCGTCTTCGGGTTATGCGTCTCCATGGAGACGCATAGCTCAGCCAATCAGGGCTGAGCTATGCGTCTCCATGGAGACGCATCGCCCAATCACGCTTTTAGCCTGTGTCGCGCTGTTAGCTCCATCGGAGAAAGCCGATTGTCCCCGCTATCAGTGCGGGGGTAGCCGGCTCTGCAGAAGGGAGACCAGCGCTGGATCCTGAATCGGTGAGTATAGTGGTGTAAAAGTGAGATGTGTGTATGTGTATGTAATAAAGTTTTACTTCTGTGTGTGTGTTTTCTTTTAACATTCTTTTTACAGGTGGACTACAAGTCCCAGCGGGCCCATTAATGCCCCGCATGCTGGGACTTGTGGTTCTCCAAGTCCCAGCCTGCGGGGGAGGTCTGCTGGAACTTGTAGTTCTCCTGTATAAAGCAATGTTAGGATTGAAAGATTTTACACCATCAGGCCGGCGTCCCTTCAGCCCTGAGTCGGGTGAAGACTGGCGGGGGGACCTCTTTATGGGGGGGGGTCCCCACTCCTCCAGGTACCCCGTCCATGGCTGACCAGCCACGGTGCTCATGGTACGGCCGGGGGACCTTATGTAAAAAGTGTCCCCCGGCTGTGGCATGACACTGCGGGCTGTTGGAGCCCGGTGCTGGTTTCAAAATACGGGGGACCCCCAGATTTTTTGTCCCCCGTATTTTTGGAACCAGGACCGGTCCAAGAGTCCGGGGCTGGTTTCAGAAATACGGGGGACCCCTACGCTTTTTGTCCCCAGTATTTTTGGAACCAGGTCCGGCTCAATGAGCCCGGGGCTGGTTATGCTCAGGAGGGGGGACCCCACACAATTTTTTTTTTAATATACAAACACAAAATCGCACATAACCTGAAATTCGCACATTTTCATGCCTAAAAATCGGACATTTTCATGCCGAAAATTCGCACATTATCCCACTCAATTGCACTTTTCTTGCCGGAACACGCACCTCATTAAATATGCGAATCCAAGGCAAAAATGCGATTTAAAAAAAGTGCGATAATGGGCTAAAAACTGACGTGCGAAAAACTCTCATCCCATAGAATGTCAAAATTATGTTATTATAGCTGAATATCCAGATTAAGCAGCCAGGAGTAGTATGTTGTGAGGATAAAGTGAACTCACTCAAAGTAGTCCTTTGGCTTTCAAAGTTGTGGTTATTTTTCTGTCCTTCTGTTTCATTTTGGTGTAATGCCGGTATAATGCTGCAGGTGTGTTTAAATTACAGCTTCAAAGATTATGCACTTCAAATATTATGCATACAAATCTATGCACACAGCTAGACCATGCACACAGCCTACACCAGGGGTGGCCAAACCTGTCCTCAAGATCTACCAACAGTTCATGTGTCTCAGGC